>NC_071571.1:73517678-74197321 GCF_024509145.1 Vidua macroura
ACTTAGGTGCATATGGAAAAGACCATTACAGGGCCGTGGACTTTCACCAAGGAAGAAGAGAGAAGCCTTCGTCAAACGACCACCAGAGTGTGGAAGACGACCCCCTAGCAACAGAGGGCGCAAGCGCAGAGTACACCCAGAGATACCGCGGCCCCGGAGAAAAAGAGTATAAAAAGACTGCGGGAAGGGGGAAACGGGGTGAGCTGTAGGCGGAGCAGGGACTCCCCGGCTGCACCCAGCGCTGTTTGCTTGCCATCGCTTGCTGTAATCAATAAATTTCTAATTGACCCTTGAAAGGCTGAACAAATTATTCACCTCTATTTATAACAATAGATACAATTTCTTAGAGGAGGAAGGAGATGGCTGTCTGGCTTCCCGCATATCACAGTACATAGTACGCAGGACCTTCTTGTACTTGATTTCATCTCTGTAGCAAGGTAGTAACGCTAAGTTTCAACAGCCTATTTGCAGGCCAAAGGTGAGACAGAGCCAGAAGTGATTCACCCATTGCTGAGGCAAGCATGGAAATTCTTCCCCTGTACTCAGCACTGGTGAGGCCGCACCTTGAGTGCTGTGTCCAGTTCTGGGCCCCTCAGTTTAGGAAGGATTTTGAGATGCTTGAGTGCATCCAGAGAAAGGCAATGAGGCTATTGAGGGGCTTGGAACACAAGCCCTAGGAGGAATGGCTGAGGGAGCTAGGGGTATTTAGCCTTGAGAAAAAGAGACTCAGAGGTGACCTTATCACTCTCTATAACTTCCTGAAAGGTGGCTGTGGTCAGATGAGGGTTGATCTCTTTCCCCCAGCAGCAACTGACAGAACGAGAGGTCACAGTGTTAAGCTGCGTCAAGGGAAATACAGCTTGGATATTAGAAAAAAGTTTTTTGTGGAAAGAGTGATAAAGTACTGGAATTGTCTGCCTGGGGAGGTGGTGGAGTCACCATCCCTGGATGTGTTTAAAAAAGACTGGATGTGGCACTCCAGTCATATGGTGCCATGGTTTAGTTGAGGTATTAGGCCTGGGTTGGACTCTATGATCTTGGAGGTCTCTTCCAACCTAGTCATTCTGTGATTCTCTAATAAAACTGTCTGAGAAGGCATTGCAACACTGCATAACAAATTAGCATGAGGTGTGAAGTAATGTAGGACTTCATCTGCAATCCAAATATGCAAATTTAATCACCTGAGATTTTTTTTTTTGTGTGTTTGATAATAGAATTGAAATCCAATTTCTTTGAATAAATTCTTTGAGAACCTTTCAAAACTCTGGAAGCAGTTCATCAGGCTTTGGGGAATACAGTCCAGCTTGTTTAATCACAGATGAAGGCACAGATGCCAGAAATATTCCTCCTCATATATACTACCTATGTTCTTCCTAAAGCACATGATTCATCACCTTGAATGAAATAAGAAGTATTCAATGCATTTTTATGCTATCAAGTCAAGAATAAAAGCTAAAGAATGAAACAAAATAACAATATTAAATTTCCTTATTTCCTATGAGTTTCTCATTGCTAAGATTAAATGATGATGATGATGGTAATGCAGCAACCAACTAAAATTTGAGAAAAAAACAAGCACAGTCTCCTTGGGCAAATCTTTCTTGGCTAATGAAAACATCTGGTTCAAATTCACTGGAGCTTTTATTGTAAATAAAAAATTTGGGAAGTTGTCAATATTATTTGGTCTTATAGTCAGTTCAAGGAAAGACTGAAAACTGCAAAGTCTCACCTGCCAGCCCCCTCATCTGACATTTCAACAGAAGTTTTAACAGTGTCTGTGAGTCTTGCCCATTCTTCTAAAAAGAGCACATGCAAAATAAATCAACATGGCTGAAAATTTCTTCTTATTGGCCACTGTATTGCTTTACAAAAGTAATTGTCAAAATATTTTTATGTACTCTCATGAGAAAAGATCTTTATTTTAAAATAGTTTGTGTCATTTATTAGTTCCTAATACCACTGCTATGGCCAAACTCTTAATTACTTCTGGAGGAAAAGCAAATAATTCTAAATTAATAAATCAAAAATTAGCTGTTCACCACAATTCTCATTCTAACATTAAAAAAAAAGAGGCAAATTCAGCTACCAAAATTAATAAACAACACATCTTCTAGAAAGAGTTTGCTTATGCCTCTAAACAGCAATGGAAAAATTGATTTGAAAAATCCAAATTTCCTATAAGATTGAGATGATAAGAGAAAAGAAATTCCATTTTTTTACTTCTGGAGTGATATAACCATTAGGATATTACAGGATGAATTTAAAAGCACTTTTCTCAATTGCTACCTTTGTGGCAAAATTTGTAATTATAGGAAGTAAAGGTTATAAAATTTCAACTGTTGTTAGTGACCACTGCCAAGAAATGGTATCCAACAATTTAAACAATTTAGAGGGGAGAGAAAGTGTAAAAAGGAAAATAAGTATATTATAGCATTTTGTCACAGAAATTGGACAGAGAGAGAAAACTGTGACTGGACATATCAGTAACTGAAAAGAAATTGATAAGAGAGATAACTGAGTAAATTAGACATTGCATGAAAAATTCCTTTTCTATTCCCAATGTTTAAATTAATAAATAAATAGATAAATATGCACCAAACCCTAAAAGAATAAAAATATTTTCCCTGAACACTTATGGAATAAAATCTTTTCATATGAGTTCTTTCTTCTTCAAAGAGATATGACTGAAAAAATTATTCCATTTAGTGAGTTTTCTCAAACTGACATAAATGAACCAAAAAACTATTTCACTAACATTTGAGCTAAAATGAGAGCTCTGAATTACTTTAAACAATTATACAAGTACATATTCTATTGTATCTTATTTTAGATACTACAGTTTTTGTTGATGACACTGCTTCACTATCTTAATTTCAAAAGAAAATTTTATATAACCTGAAAATATTGCTGGGGAAAAAAAACCCCAACCCTACATCACCTGATGAGCCAGTCTGTTGTTCTAAGTTTGAAAAAATGGACACCTCTTGTATAAATTTTGAACTTACTTTCAAAGACTAGGAACAAAAAAGAGACTTTCTATTTCTGCTTGTGTTTAGTTTATTTGAATGTTTTTTCTCCCCCTACTCAGTAGATTTATATTCTATTGCAAGGGTAGGTGCAATAATAAAACAGAAAACACTAAAAAAAAAAAAATCTGAAGCCAAGCAGGCCAGACCAGGCATGCTGCCAGTCTGATCCAGCAGGAAAGCTCTTATGCTTCAGGGAATCAAAACTCCTCGTGTAGCCAGGCTTTTGAGTTCTCACATTGAATAACACCTTTTATTAGATCAGAAATAATTTCTGGGCTATGGCTGGTCAGTTTTTTGCATATGTAGTTTATATCATGTCTTCTTACATGGTTATGAAGTGTTAAGCATGATGAAAGAGTTAAACATGTTTCAGTTTTTGGTTGCAGAATCAGATGTAATTACTGGAAATAAAGTTGTATTTTGGAGCCTTTTTGCTGTAAAACCTAATAAATAAAAAAACACTTTTTTTTTTTTTCCTGAGTCCCTGTGACCAGTGTGCTGATGCAGTGTGTTTAATGCAGAAAACAGAAATCTCTGAATATATTAAGTACAAAGAATGAGTCTGTGAGCCATCTCAAAGGCTGTATCTTGATGACCTTTTACATGACTCTTAGAAAGAAAATTCTTTATCAGCTGTTACTTGATTAGTAATTTATGTCTCAAACAGCAGGCCATGACACAGCTATTATTCTAGATACTTCACAGGTAGAGTAGTTTCAGTTATCATTGCTAATATGTACATAAATATATATGCACCTGTATATTTACATATTTATTCATACTGCAAATACATTGATACAGTGATAGCTGGCTAGAAATAAAAGATTCAGAACCATTAAAATTTATGTGCTTTTTGAAAACATCCTGAAATTGAAGAGAAATATGGGTAAGTAAACTTTTCTCTTTGTTTCTTCCTCATATCTGCAACACACACCAGCTGACTAAGGATTGAGCTCTCAGTTGTGATGGTTAGTAGAGTCATTCAGACCTTATTACACTAATTGATGGATTGTGATACCAAGAATTTAGGGTGCTTCATCTTTTTACCAGAAAGACTCTCAAGGACTTGATAAAAGTTTGTCAAAACAAATACTTGCATTTCTCACTCATATTGTGCTAACCTTCCATATCTAGTGTAGTGTGGGCACAATTACAGGAAGAAATTTGAAAAAAAACAATCACATTAAAATTTGGACTTAATGTAGCACCTGAATGTGCTTCCAGCAAAAAGCTGATGTGTCCTGGGGACAGTTGAGAAGATCTAGCTAGATGCCATTCTGAAAGATAAGCAGTAATTAAACCAGGAGTAATGGGTTTCATGAGGAAAGCAGTGTGGCATATCATGATCTGAACTACACAGGAGATCTTAGTGAATTGCCTGATTTCATTGTAGGATGCATTATATTCCATGACCGTATTAATTAAAATGTGTTGCTCAAACATCTCAGAACTAGAAAAGTCTGTTAGAATAATAATAATGTAAATTGCTTACTTCCATGGAGCAATATTATCACAAAGCTTAATTATACATTTAAATTGGTTCTATTACCATCTTTATGAGCTCAGTTTCAAAAAGTAACAATAGTTAGAGTTTTGTCCTAGTGATATTCACTACACAAGTTCTCTCCTCTTGGTAGTCACACCTGGACCACATTAGTTCTCTCTGCTGAAGCTGTTGGCAGCTAAAGACCTCACATCAGTGTTTCTCACTGCTTTGCTTTGCTTGGTTGGCAGTCTTTTCTGTTGGGTTAAGACTGTGTCCGTTTCTGCTTCTGATTAGTGTGATTGTTTATTGCATTACATTAAATTCACAGTGGATGGCTGAGTATGGACAAGCTATAAGCTGGAGCCATAGGATTGTTGTCAGCATTGCAGTAAGCTAGTGCTTTATCATCAGAAACCAAAGAGTACTTAAATACTGGCTCTAGTTATGGTCATAATTTATGGGCCTCAAATGACTATTTTCTGTATGGTGCCTTGCCTTTCCTTCCCTGAATTTCTGTTTTGCTGTAGTTGGCATTATAAAATCTCAGTTCTCTTGGACAAAATCTTTATCTCTATAATATAAGAGAAAGCAAGAAAGGATATGCAACAGAGAGGTGGGGAGGCTAATAATACCTTGTGACATTGTGGAGTTTTATGTAAGATCTTTGGAAAAAAACTCCAACCTCCTCAGTCAGTGCTGAATGAATATGCCAATCTTTCCTGATATCTCTTCTCTCTTAATGTTTTTTCTAAAAGGTTTTCGTTAAACAGGCCATTTTATTGCATCTGAATATCAGTTCTACAATTTGAAAGAAACTACATGGTTTTCCTAAGCATTCCCAGAATAGGTCAAGAATTCATTATTTTGACAAGGATCACACTGTCTTAATTTCATTTAGGTTTCTTTATCAATTTCTTTTGGTCTGTGAAAACCCACCAATTTTAAATTTTAAAATTTTCTTTCCCTTGAAAGTTAATTCCTTCTTAAAAATAAAAATCTTTCCCAAAACCTAATTTCCCAAAACCTATTTTATTTTCTCAAAAATTAACTGTTCTTTGGGCTCAAGTTAATACCTAAGGATTAAATAAGCAGCAAGATCCTTTGTTAGGCACTATGAACATGATATGAACTACATAGTTCTGCCTCCAAAAACATTGGTTTCTAAAAGTAAAGCTGGGATAATGTTATCAGAAATGTGTTTTGCTTCTGCTAAATTGTTTTCAGTTGTTTTGCCTTGCTCTGCTCTTGATGACATATACAAGCACCAAAATGTTGCATTGACGACCCTCTCCAAATATCAACTATATGAATGAGTGAGATCAAGGGAAATCTTGGTACTTCACTGGTCATCATTGCCTTCACAGTCTTTTAAGAGAAGTAAGAAAACATAATAAAAAGAAGGTGATGAAACTCATTGCCATTTAAATTAATGCAGCTCGGAGTTCAGCAGAGAAACAGCTTGGGTTTTAGTGCCCATTAGAGAAGGTCTGTATAGTTTGTTCAGGCTTGTTAATGATTTAGTTCTTATCAATTCTTTATTCTTAAATTGTCTGACCATGTTGGCCATGAAGCAGGCTGTTGATAGGCTTCTTTAATCCATGGATTCCCAGAGAGCTTTGCTGGAGTAAGTTATTCCCTCTGAGAGGATCCCCAGCATTCTTTGTGTCACAGCTGAACTGAGACCAATATCCCACAAGTCATATTGTATGAGGACCTGTATGGGGAGCTTTCAGCTTCAAGATGTCTGTCCTCATGCACCCAGTGGGAAAAACTATGCTTAATTCACCCACATATCCATGTTTAGCCTATTATTTGTCTTGGTGCTCATCTTAGCTTATCATGTCATGTGAACAAAATAATCATGTTACTCTCAGTTTTACTAGTTTCTCATATCTATTCATATTTTGTTATTGCATTTTTCAGCACAGGAAATTACTTCTTTTGGCCCCTTTTCCTTCTACAGACCTTTAATGTCCCTTACTGTCAACAGCTGTCAAGCAGAAAGGGAAAGACAAAAATGTTTTTTGGCTTGGTGTAGTTTTCTAAATAATGGCATTTAATTGATTCTCCAGCAGTTGTTTTTATTCCCACACTTGTGTACAATTTCAGCTACTGCAGCTACTTTTTAACTTTAGAATTGAGGTGACTATAGCTTAGTTGGTACCATAATTACATGCCATTATATTCTTTTCATCAGAGATTGACTATCACCCTTTTTTTTTTTTTTTTTTTTTTTTCTTATGATAGTCTTTCCTGAAATTAGTTAATTAGTTTTTGGGTTTCTGGTTTCCTGGAGAGGGGAATGAAGAGACTTTGCAATTTGACAACATATCATATTTTCCAGGGTGTCCAGATATATTAGAAACATATATTCCATATGTATCTCGAAAATCAATTTGATAGATGTTTCCATTTACCAGAAATTTTGGAGGGATTACTGTATTTAAAGAAAAATAGTACTTGAATATGCCTGGAGGCTGCAAGATCAAGCTCTTAGTTTTAATATTCTGTTTTGCATACTGAGAATAAATCACATGCTTGATCAATTATGCCATTTTCAAGAATTCTATGGAAATAGCATGCTTAAGTTTTGCATGAAATTCTAACCTTGCACAGCCAGTAGCAGTATTCCATTAGTGGTGGGCAGGGAGAGATTCTAGCCATACCTAAAGTTTAAGGCTTTCTGTCAGATAATTTCTACTATTTTTATCAGCTCTTTGGCAGAATTCCATCAGAAGAATGCTAAAGTAGTGTACTAAGAATCTAAAAATGGTCCCTAGCAGTGTCACAGATTAAGTGTGTGAGATGAGAAAGGGCATGTAAGTTTTACATTTTTTTTTTTTTTCCTCAAATATAAAGTCTCAATTTATTCTAATACTTGATGTTAATGGGAAGTCATTGTTCCTTTAGATTTTGCATTCCCAGGAACAGAACCTCCTTATTCCCATGTGGAATTAGTTGAGTGTTTTTTAAATATCAATAAATAGTGAAATCCTACTGGCTTTTTCAAGAAGCAAAAGAAAGTTTATATTTTCTTGTTTAGATAATTCTATAGAATTAAACCTGAGAAAAATTATGTTTCCCTACCACCCACAGTGTTCCAAGAAGAGCAAAATTAATATTTCTACAGCTGCAGCCTGTAGCAAATATTTCATAAAGGATTACAGGACATGATACACAACAGATTACTGCAAAAATATTAAACCTCTATTGAAAACACTCTTTTTCGTCACTTCCTCCCAAGCAAGGACACTGTTCAAAGAGCTTAAAAACTGGCTATTTGAGAGTCTTATGTTCTGTTCTTGTGCCTGTTGCACTTTAAATGAACAAAACAGACTAAGGATTTAAATGTTTTGAAGTTCCAATCAAAGACAAACTAAAGGTATTGCACTTTGTCAGCCAAATACCCCCACACTAATTGATTATTTAAATCAGTATGTTTCTTTTTAAAAAAACCTTTTTCTTGTATGAATATTCAGTCTTTGAGGGAGAAAAACCAAATAAGAAGAAAAAAAAAAAGACAAAAAGAAGGCATTTGATACTATGAATAATGTTTATCAACTACATTTATTTAGAATAACATTAAAGAGCTTTGCTGTTCAACTAATATAAATTTGTGTGCAAAAACCCCAATAACCTTCTGCAGAACCTGGGCTTTATGACAATAAATCTCATATATAAGAAGCTCACATATTGTTTTCATGACAGCATTTTAATTTGGATAACCAGATGAACCTGAATAATCATGGATTTTTCTAAAAGAAAGAAATGTTGAAGCAGATGTTCTTGGAAAGACCAGCTACCAAAGACAGGATGTCATTATTCTTTGATATAATTAAAGATAAAAAGATAAAATGCAGAGTTTCTCATCTTCTGCAAAAATTGTCAAGAGTATATCATATTTAAGCAAATACAAAGTTAAAGTAATTGTCAAGGTAGTTTCAGGATAAATGAAGAAGACCTGAGTACTCCCACTTCCAGGACTTCATTAATTTTGTTCTTCAGCCTTCCTTAGCTGGTTGTTTGCCTGACAGCTTGCCGACTAAAACTTCTGTTTTAAGTCTTGCAGTTTTACAGGACATAGACTATGTTATCTGCTAAAGTTCATCTAGGAAGTTGTAGGAGAGTACAACATATGAGGGCATTGCAAGGAGATTCACAGAATGGGTAAGGCTGGAGGGATCTCAGCAAATCACAGCTGGTGGAAATCCATCCCTTTGAAAGCCAAAGGGTGCCTGATTACTTCTAATTGGTTTTCATCTTTCAGTGACCTTAAATAGGCAAACATTCCTAATAAGTTCATCATGGAACAGGGCTTACTACAGATAAAGACAGCAAAAAAAGAAAGTATTCCTGCCTCACCAGCTGTTTCCTGCCTCCTGAGCTAGCCAAGATAAATCTTAAATTTTCCATATACAATTTCTAGTGAGAATAACTTTCAATTTTCTGCACATTTTCAGCATCTGTCCAACATATACAGATTTTTTTTTGGAGTCTAGGAGACTGAGAAGGGAAATAACAGCAAGAAAATTTGTGCCAGCCTTTTCTTGCAGCAGTTCTAGAGCTCAAGACCAGGATATATATTCTGGTGTGTTCTGCTTGGGAGATGGTGATTACATGTCCAAGATGAAAAGCTCCTCTGCATTATGAACCTTTTAGTTACAAATGAGCGTTTCTTGATGCGTATTAAACTTGACACATCAGCTCCTGGATGAATTACTTACAAAGGGAGCTGCTTAAGACTATTAAGATATATACAGTGAAATCCTAGGTGCTAAGTAGAGTTAACATTATTCCAAAGTGTATTTCTTTTTAAAGTGTCTGGTTTAGCTTAAGTTTCTCTCTTTAATCATGCATAGTGCCCTAGGCTGCCAAAAAGGCAGCCATCAGCATTGCTTAGTGAAGGCAGCTTAGTGCTGTCAGCCATCTTATCTTCCCTGCTGCATGTGTGATAGCTTTTATCTGTGAGTATAAACATTAAAATGGAACTGTAATCCCACCTTAGTCCTACAGAAGATTTCCAGCTGTTTCTCAGATATGGAGAAACTCCTCCGTTACAGAAAGGAATGTGTGTCTCTGTGCTACCTTGTGCATATGTATATTTGGACAGTAAAAATCATGATGAGCAGGAGATTGGACAAAGAAATTCTGCTATAGGAACTTTTTTGGAAAAGCTAGCTAAGCCAAGGAGACAGTTTTGTATAATAATCTCAATCTAATGTACAGAATGCAATTTGAAATATTTAAGTATACTTATAATGTGACAATATGGCCACAAGTTTTAAAACTTCATTCTTTTTAGTGCACCATTCTTTTTTTTCTTTCAGGGCTTTTCCTGTACAGCATCTCAGACCATCAGTTTAATCATGGAAATAAAACACAAAAATGGCACTAGCATATGATATCCTAAACATAAGTTTGTTTCAGTATTATTTATGAAACAGAAATAAAACAAATTTAATCATTATCTTAAGATAGTATTGCCATTTCTGCCTCAGAACTGAAAGTTCTTTCCTTCTCAATCATCAGTTGAAAGCAATAACATTTTCCAAAGCATGCTAAGTACACAAATCTGGAAAATAACATTTTTTTTCTAAAATCAGTAAAAACATGCAGGATTGTTTAGACTTATATTGTATCCTCATTCTGTTAATGTATTATTCTGTCCTCTTGTCACTGTCCCTGCCTGCAGCCACACCATTATTACATCCCTTCTGCTATAAAACTGCCATTTGGAGCAACCTCCCTGCATCGTTTTTACTGCAGTAACACTTCTATTTTTTCTGACCATAAATTATTAATTTCTTACTCTTAGTTGCTTTCCTTTCCTGTTAATGTTGCATGAAACTTAACTTTGGGAATACAAGGAATGCTCCTGGTTGAGCTGGAGTTGACAGAAAAGAAGAAAAGATGGATGGTATTGGGCTGTCTTTCTTTTGCTTTTACACTGTTTCCTCAAAGTGGAGTGTATATCAGACCAGGGAATACAGAGTGTGAAGATCTCACCCATCAAGACAAAAAATTCGCATTTTCTCAGCTGACCACTGACTTACATTGAAGACTCTTACTTCATTCTGAATTAAACCCCAAACTGGATGCAAATGATGAAATAGGTTATATTTAACTTAAAGAGCATAAGCAATTGTCTTCATGTCAACACACATTCTTGAAGTAAAATTCATCCCTAAATGTTTATAAGAGTTCTTAAAATATTTTTGTTGGGTTATCAAAGACACACAAAGGGTTTTGATTCCCAATTATCATTAGAAATTAATTGAAACAGGGTATTGAAATCCCTTATGTACAGTTCTGAATATGCAACTCATATAATGTGGATAAGCAGAAATTAATAGGAAATGGCTGCCCTCAAAGCACTAAAAGCCTTGATCTTGGCTTTCAGTTATATTGAAAATATATTGAATATTTTTGAGATTCTAACAATTCTCTGAGAATGTTATTCCCTAGCACTAAAATGACGCTGAAAGAGTCAGCAAAAACTTATAGAAATTTAAACTGTCACATTTTAGAATCTCAAATGTATATTTATATAACAGATAGATAGTTAAAAGGATAACTTCTGTTAATTCCACAAGACAGAACCACATTTCTACTAAAAATGTACACAGAAAAGCATTATGCTTAATAGAATCTCTATGTTCTTTCTTCCTTCTCACTTAATACCTTTCAAGGACCTTTGATTGTAGCTGGTTTTAAGCCTCTGTGGAAGCATTTGACATTCTTACCCTGGGATTTGATCCAGGAATGTGTCCTCAAATCAAGTCAAGTCTCATCAGACTGGGGTTATTACTATCCTCCCTCACTAAAATCAGTAGATTATATCAGTTAGAATAGAACAGACTAGATATATAAACTGTTCCTTGTCATTGCTAACTGCACTAATGTAAATGCATTAAACCAAATAAATGGAAAAAAAGCCTTGACCATTTGAATTTGGAATATACTCTCTCGATAAAAAAACCTAAAAAACAATCTGCTCTATTTTCATTTAATACTTTATATATATGATCACAAAACCAGAATTATCAAATTATTCTTGCTTTATTAAAATCAGAAGAAAAAAATCCCTTTCTCATTCCATAGACCTAGATCAAGCCCGTTACAAGCAGTTCCAGCAAAAACAGTGGAATTGCTTAGAACAGAATTTGGCCAGAACTTTTAATAATTATTCTGATATCATCCGAATTACAAAAAAAAAAAAAAAAAAAAAAAAAAAAAAGGTTCTATTTTTGATGAAGTTCAGGGATTTTTTTAATGTAAATTTTTATCTTGTGATGATTAAAATGGAGCAAATTGTTAAAATAGTTCCCAACTTCCTAGTCATACTGAATGAGGGGGAAATGTTACACTGAAGAGATAATTGGCATATTTAGCTAATCTTTTATTAATGTAGCACAATTGTAACATACATCTTGTCTCAGAAAAGTCAGCATGGAAATTTTTATGTCATTATGCTGTGGCTCCACTTTTTAGTAATTCTCTGTAGATTCAGGTTTTTGCAACAAAAATGAGATTTCTCATTTTTATGTGTACTGTATACTCCACAGTTCTATTCAGTGAAGAAAGAGCAGGTTCTTTTCATTACTAAATCTTTATGCAGTGTACTTCTATTGTGGGAACTATGCAAAAATTTGAGTTACACATTTTAATCTAAAGAAAAATAATAATAGTAATTGCTCTTTATACTTTTAATATATGGCATTTTATACAAAATCATGTTTTATGGAATGTGTAAAAAATACATTCTCAATCACAAAATGTCACCTGATTAACAAGAGGTTTGTGACATCTCAAAAAGCTGTACAGAAAGGTATCAATTATAACTCTTCAGTATGTTAATGTGAAAAGTTTGACTCCTAATTTTGCGATCAGTATTTCAGATAAAAGAGATTTCTCCAAGAGTACAGAAACTCAGGCTATAAATTAATGATAGATATATACTTGAAAAACTGTCAGTAGATATAAAGAATAGGCAAGAATTCCTTATTTATAGAAGGACAAAAATATCCTGACTCACCAAAGTTTAAAAAGGGTGAGAGTATGTCATGTCCTCAAGTGTCCATTCCAGTGGTTTAGGAGGAATGCAAACAACTGAAAGGAAAATAGTATTAACAGAATCCATTCCATATTTTAAATGTAGCCACATAGGACAGAATTTAGTAAATCTTGTTAGTGCTATGTGAATACTCACACTAGAAAGATATGATCAATAACATCAACACCATTGCATTTCTGCACTGATTTTTACTCTCTAGACTGTAGTATTCCCATTAATTGGAATTCAAATTCTCCAAATCTCTAAGCATCCAGAATGGACACATCATCTAGGAACAACAAATATAATGGTGGATAGCATTGGTCTTAATAATTAGGTATTATGTGAATGAAATTAGGTTTTTGGAATCACAGGATGCTTAAGGCTAGGGGAGAACCCCTGAGGTCAGGTAGTCCAAATCTCTACTCAAAGCAGAGTCATGACATTGCAGATGCAGTTGCACAAATGCTGAGTAGACGGAAAGGATTCCATGGCCTGGTTGCTACCATGCTGCTCATGCAGCCCAGGATGTGGACAGCCATATTATCTCCAAGGCACATTGCTGACTCCTCTTTAGTTTGCTGTTTCCTAATCAGCCAATTGCCATCTTGTACTATTGAGTGGGATTATTCTACCCTAGCTGTATGAAATTCCATTTGCTTTGTCCTCTCCTGTTAAATCCCCATCAGCCCATCTTTCCAAGCTTGTCTAGATCACGGTGGCAGCCCTGCCCTCCAGCATAATGGCCATGAGCCATGACCCAGTATTTGCTGAATTTCTAAGGGTAGATTTGATTTTGTGTCATATTCCATGTCATTAATAAAGTCATTCAACAGTTTTGATGCAAGAGTCAGTCCCTAAAGAATATCACTAAATGAGCTGCCAGAGATCCTTCCAAATTTCCATTCACTTTGTAGCCCTCTTATCCTGTCCCTATCTCACCGATTTGCCTATAATGACACCATGTATTATGGTTTGACACTGGCGCAATGCCAGCGCCCTCATGAAAATACACCTTCCCCAAATAAATGTTGTGAGATGTTATCAGGAGCAGAGCAGAGCAGGCCTAAGCTTAATAACAAAGGGGAAAAAAACTTTATTCAACTACTACTACTACAGAAAACACATAAACTAAATTTAGGATGAAGACCTTTTAAAACACCCCTCCTCCTCTTAATTTCTAAAACACCCACCATGAAACATCACCCGGGATTCTTGATCAAATTACCACCCTTCAGATAATCAATACTCAAGCTATTAAGGGAGAGAGAAGTCTCTCTTGCACCACAGACCCCCCAGGAAACACAGTTGCCACCTCCTGTGTTTCCCTGTCACACATGGCAACCGCCCGGAGAAAATCTGCCAGTGTGACACTCTCCTTTCCACGTCACAGTGCTCTCACTACTGTGCATGGACAGACTGCTCATAGGGCTCCTTTAAGGATGCTTTGCCACGGACCCAAAGATACAACAGTTCAGCTTCTCATCTTGGGACTACAGTCCCCCCCATTTTCCCCTGGGGCCAAGGGTTTAAGAACAGAGATCATCTTCTTTCCTGAAGACAGAGGGCATCACCATTCCCTCCTCAGCTTTCTTTTGTTCTTGCCATTCCTGTGCTGTTAGAAGCTGAAGCAGGTCTCCTTGGGTCACCACTGCATCCCCCTAAAATGCAGTCTCTATTGTAGGAGATTTTGGTTCAGTCTATGGCTAACAAGAAAAGTCCAGCCAAAAGCTACTTCATCATCTCCTTCCACCTAAATATTTCTTCTTCTAACATGTCAGGTCCTGGACTGTCTCTCTTCCACTACAAATCAAGGAGGAGTAATATTTTATAAAGCCCTCATTTCCTGGAAAGGGTTAAAAGTTCAGACTCCCTGGACTGCTGATATCTCGGTCCAGCGTTCTGTCTCCCACGCTGGGCACCATCCCCCCCCTTCTCCTTCTCCTCTGCCGGCAAATTTCCAGGTGCCACCAGGCTCTCTGTCACTTTCCCTCTGTGGGGGGGGAACAAAGGCATCTCCGCTTCTCTCCACCCTTCCGTCCAGGAGCTGGCTCCGTTCCAGACCCTCAGCCCCCTCGGCCTACCTGGACAAGGCCACGTGGCTTCCCCTCCCCCACCCAGCCCGTGGCTGGGCAGGGGAGAGTCTGCACTCTCTGATGACCGGAACCAAAGAGACAGTTCCCCTGGGAGTTCTTGCTTTTAACCCCCTGTGTTCTCAGAGGCGTGTCTATATTTTCAGTGGTCACTCCAGGTGCCAATATCTAAACCTGACTACTGATTAGTTTGACCCAACTTCCTAAAAAAAAAATTCATTTTCATGTCAAACCACAACACCATGGTAGGTGGGGTCAGGAGCCTTGCTGAAGTCAAGGAAAACAACATCTGCTCTCCTTGTTCACAGAGTTGGCCTTTTCAATGTAATTTAGCAAGAGAATATTTCCCCTTAAATTCACGAGAGCTGTTCCTGATCATTGTCTTATCATCCATGCATTTATAAATGGCTTCTGTTGGATTTACTCCATAACATTGTCATGGACCAAGGTGAGGCTGACTAGTTTGCAGTTCCCTAGTTCCTCTTTCTTGCTTTCTTGAAGATGACTGTGATGTTGGTCTTTTCAAACTCCAGCAAGTTCTCTGATTGGTATGACCTTTCCCTTATGGTAAAGATCTTGCAGTGGCATCGGTCAGTTCCCTCGGTACCTCTGGATGCAATCCCTCCGCATCCCATCAATTTCTGTACGTCTAGATGACCCAGGTGCTCCCTAGTGTATTTTTCTCTACTGTGGTTACTGTTTAACTTGCAAAGACTGCAAGCAGTACAAGGAGCTGAATAATATAAAAGAAGACTCTACCATTTTTAAAAATAGAAAATCAAAAGACATAGAGAATTTTGGCCTTTTCTGTGTCTTGTGTCAACAGGTTCCTTACCCTACTGAATAGTGAATCCACCTTTTTCTTAGTCTTTTTGCTGCTGCTATATTTATAGTACTCAATATCCACTAAAAGTAAGTGATAAGAATACATCATTTTCTATTGGTTTTATTTTTCTTTACAAGTTTCAACCAACTCTATTTATGATCAAAAACTAGAGGAGGGGGAGAACTACACAAAAACTTATACTTTTCTAGGCTGCTGATGTTAAAATACTAGCAAATAATCAATCCGCTTATTTTTTGCTAATCTGAAGTCTACATTCAACAAAAATAATACTTATTGAATATCTATAAATAAAAAAAAAAATACAAAAGATATCACCATGGCTGACATGCATTTTCTGTTAAGCATTCTAAACTGTTTACTTTTCTTGTGCAATTTGAAATAATCCTAGAGCAGCACAAACAGATTTAAATTGGGCTAAAACAGTTCCCACTTCCTCCCTCTTCTTTTGTAGCAGTTCCAGCTTTCATTTGGCCTACCAATGAATCAATTCAACTTACTGAGCTTTCAGGAATCTATTCTATTTCTTTTTTGGTTAGTTTTCTGCTGAGTTTGCAAGTGAACTGACACATCATAGAGCCAAGATAAGCAAATGTGCCAGAGCAAAGGGTGCACTGATACTTAGACTTCCTTAATCTCTCATGAAACTTCACACTGAACTAGTATCCAAAATATAATGCTTGTCTAGATGTACATATAGACATTTGTCTATACATTTTGTTTGTTCTTTCTATTTATTATTACAGTAGTAGCTATAAGTAAGTCAGAATTGCCTGTGAGTTATTGTTCAAGTACAGGGTAAGA
Source organism: Vidua macroura (assembly GCF_024509145.1). Classification (NCBI taxonomy): domain Eukaryota; kingdom Metazoa; phylum Chordata; class Aves; order Passeriformes; family Viduidae; genus Vidua; species Vidua macroura. The sequence goes on from NC_071571.1 coordinate 73,533,988, forward strand.
AAAAGTCATCATCTAATGGCCAGGGCAAAGGAAAGCCAGAGAAACAGAAGAACAGAATCTTCTCCAAGTAGTGTCGGTATCTTAACTGAAAGCAGAGCTGAGGTCCTCTTAATTCAATTTTAATGCCTGTCTGCTAGAGAGAAAACAGGATTATAAGTGCATTTCCCACTCAGAAAAAGTCTGCTCCCTGCATATGAATACTGGTCTTGTTCTCCTCCCTGGCTGGGAAGTATCTTCTAAATACTGATAAGGTTTGACAGTCCTCCACAAAGTCAATAGCAAAACTAGTAATTCACTTCCAGCTCCAATTTATTGTAGTAAAATAATATCTAATGAAGTTTGGACTACAAACAGATAGGTCTCCCAATGCATGACTATCAGTGCAAGGAAAAGGTTAAAAGCAAGGAATAATAAAACACCCACCATTTTATAGACATGATTCAACTTACAGAGGATTCTGATGAAAATACTTATTTCATCACAAACAGTAAATATGACATCTTTCTAGTTTGTGATTTGTCTTTGTTTGTTTGTTTGTTGGTTTTCTTTTCTTTCCATTAGCCTTATTTGTTCAATAAATTACAAAACTTAAGGAAATGCTGTTTGGGATTTTTGAAATTCTGGCTACGCAAGACCCTTGTATCAAGAGAAGTATGCATTAGCAAAGCTACACGTAGTTAATTTCAATGCTGGAACCATATTTTACTCTGTCTCTTGGAGGAATGACAATGATTGAAATCCACGAAAATGCTCTTTATGTGGCAAGGTGTTGAATGTGCCAGGGCTGCCGGGCTGAACCCAGGCGGTGCCGGCAGCTGAAGCGGCCCCAGCGCAGGGCACGGCTGAGCCCCTCAGCCACAGGCGGGCGGGCGGACGAGAGCCCCAGGGAAAGCCTGGGCAAGGGAGGGCAAAATGCTGCCCGGCAGCCAGGGCTGAGCGAGGGGAAGTGAGCAAGAAACAGCCCTGCGAGCCCCGAGGGGACAGCGGGAGCAGGGATGGGGGGCCGGAGAGAGCCGGCAGGGACGGCCCTGTGGCCATTGTTACAAAATGGTGAAATTTAATTATTAAGTAAATTGATACTATGGAACATTTAAATTCTCCAACAGATGCTATAACCTATAGGGTTTTTTTCTCATTCTTTGAAAGATTGAAGATGGTTGGAGAAACCGAAATAATAAATGACAGAAATTTAGAGTTCCCATTTTGTGTTTGCTTTACGATTCAAAATTGAACGTAATCAGCTATAAAGTCAATAAGACATAAACCCACTTTTAATTCACTGATTGATAGGAATGTGTTTAAGTATATACTTAGGAGATTAAGCCTATATTTAAGAGATTAAACCTTCACTGCTGAATTACAACCCCTTTAGGATGTTATGGCAGTAGTAACGTCATTGATCTTTGACAGGGATACACATAGTTAATTAATGTCTTAGAGGAATGGGTAAGATTTTCAAGCTCAAGTGCTTTTTTAGCTCTTTCCCTAATTATTTAGATCTGAAATGAGAGTACATTGTATTATATAAGTTCTCTGAGATGTACATCTATAAAGAAGATGTCCAATCTAACCAGGCGAGTATTAAAAGTGGTTCTCCTTCGAAATACCACTGTGATTTTCCAAATCAGCTTGCTAATGATCTTGAACTAAGTAGACCTACATCAGTGATGCATCCTCTTACAAACTTCCAAAGTCTTTTTCAGGAATATGCTCCTTGTCTATTAAGCTAACGGCAAAAATTTCAAAGTGGCTTAGATTTCAGCCAGAAATCATTGTTATAAATAGAGAAGTTCCATTTGAAAAAGGAAGATTTTGCTTTAGAAGTCTGTCTTCTTCCGGGGAAAGAAAGTTGATCTGGATGGCTATTTTGGGGAAGGAAACATAGGGACAAATGCTAGAGAGTGTAGAATCATAGCTGTTGACTGAAGCTTATTTGAGCATTACAATAATACAGTGATAAATAGATAGCAAATACTCTCTGAACTTTAGAATTGGGTCAGATGTCTTTCTCAAGCATATGTTCTAATACCATGAGTTATTTGTTATGGTGCAGGAATTAGGAAATAAGGCTTTTGTGGTTGAACAATGTCCAAAGGTCAGACTGGTTCATTGCATTGCTCTAACAGCATGTAAAATCTATGAGAGTATGAGCTTTGGAGCTGAACTTTGCATACCAAAGTATTTGTTCTCCTATATATAAAAATGAAGCTCCTTTATGTGAGAGACTTGACATACCGGAATAAAGTGCATCAGCCTGTTTTCTGAAATATTATGTATCAGATCCATTGTGAGAAAATTACCCTCTATGTATCTGGTGGTATACACATTGCATAAATTGACAGCTTTTGCAAAAACTTCTCTACTCTTCTTTACTATGATATAGGCTGCTGTTTAAAAGGTGCTATGCTATTTCCTCTCTACAGCACTGAATTTTAATGTATACTTGATAAGATTTGAGCTACAATGATGTTTAACACTTTTGTACTTTAAAATTGTTGCTCCTGATTTGTACTTACATATTTTGTTAGTTACTGGTTTTGATATTTGGTACTTGCAAGGTGCTAGCAGCAGTTTATGCTGTATTTGATTACATGCTTAGACAATACATTTTAGCACAATATAGTGAAATTAGAACTACTCAAAAAATCTACTTAGCCTTCATCTTGCAAAGTCGTGAGTGGTCTAAATATGCAATGTGCCCTTTTCATGTAGACATTCTGCAGAAATGTGCATAAACAAGGCTTTTATTTTATTCTTTCCTTCTGTAAAGAGGGATTAAACTGAAATGACAAGATAAATCCTGTGTGAATATCCCCTCTGGGACTTTCAAGAAATGTAAAAAGAAACTTGATTAATTTCTGGTCCACAGCATAAAGAGTGATAAAAGTTGGAGAAGAAAGACTGGAGCAAATTAAACAAATAGAATTTAAAAGATTCAAGTATAGCTCTGTTTGGAATTTTATTTTGCAAAAGATTTTTTCTTGTCTCTCATCAGAAGACACTGGTTCCATAATAATCAAAATTCCCCATGAAGATATTTCAGGGATATATGTTAAAAACATGTATGTTCTTTGGGATTAGAGTAGAACTGCTTGGTTTTGGAATCTGTTCCTTTCTCAGTCCTTACTTATAGCTAATGGATCAGACATGTGATTTTATGTTCCAATGACTGCAAAAGTCACCAGGTAACCTGGGGTGTGAAAAAATACTTATCAATGGTAGATTACTTGATTAGTTTGAAGAGGTAGCTAAAGGGTTGAACAAGCCTGGTCCATATTCATAAATCACCAGGTGGCTAAAATACTTATGGGGAAATAACCAAGTCTGAGTCTCCCACTTCCTAAGTCAAGACCCTCCTTAACAAGTTTTTTAGTATTTTCACTTCTGCAGAGTTAATCTCTACAATTTGCAAAATTCTCACTCTCATCACACTCATGAAGAACTGAAAAAGCATTCTGGGTTTGAAAATGTACAAAGACATGGGAGACATTTTCAACACAGCTCTAATGACCTGGATAACAGGAAAAAGAACTCATGTAGTGCTGGACTTGAATCCCTGATGTTATCATCACATAAGTCCTAACAAACATTCAAAGTCACAATGCTTGTCATTATCAACAATTTTTGCAGTGGTAGTCTGAAGTTTTCTTTCTTTTTGTAAGTTTATCTTAGTTTCTTTATTCTATCTATGCATTTTTCAAAACAGTTTTTCAAATGATATTGTAATTTCCTGATTATTAATAGATCAAAAATACAAGAAGATTACAGTTTTCAAACAATTTATTTTCAGATTTTTGCTCTTGATCTCAGGAAATAAAGAAAATTAAGTATAAAATGATTGTATCAGTCTTTAAAAACTTTAGCTTCATTTTGAAGATCCAAAACAATTTTAACCTTAGAAAATTTGTTTGCTCCTTTTACAAATTCTTCAGCATATATTTTCAGAGATTTCAGGCTACTGTCAGAGGTACTGACTTACTAAGTACTAACTGTTGCTAACACCAAGTAAAACCCTGTTACACTTAAACCCTTTTTTACTTTTTCCATCTCCTGCATGAGGAAGATTATAGTATGAAAGAAAAGGTGATTTTTGAAAGGTACATCACAAAGTAACTCTTAAAGCTGATGGCCACTAATGGCAATATCTACTGCTGTTACTCAAGGTCAGATAATCACTAGATTAAGCAGGTGATAATCTTCAAACTTGTCTCAAATTTATGTGAAATAAATATTGTTTGAATTTTAGCTGGTCTGTATTTTACTAACTCATGAAGGCTCATTCATGAGCTCTACCTAAATGAGTCCTTACTGTAAGTGCTTCTCATAATTTTAGAAGAAATTACAGAGAATATTATTTACAGTGCATTTTACATAAAAGTGTTAATGGCCTTTTCAATCTTTCTCTAACCTAGAGCTATAAATACAGGCTAACTTGAGACTCTGTCAGTTTTCCTGTGGTTACATTAGCATAACTATGTCAGCAGTGCTTCAGAGCAGGCAGTGTGTACATTAGCAGAAGGAATTTCTCCCTCAGTAGTTTTACTATCTCCATGCTAAATATGCTGTAAGCTAGCAAACCTATTCTGGTGGAAAAGCTGTATTTATGTGAGGGAAGAAGAATGATTTCAGCTGGAGTATGGTTTTCTCACATTATACTGACAATACTAGGTGGCAAAACTTGTAGATCAAGCTTAGGTATTGTCCTTGATTTCTTGGTCCATTTCCATCTATATACCATCTTCCTGCCTAGCCAATCTCAATTTAAAGCCAGTATAGAACAATAAAAAATAAATGATCCCTAGGCATGGTTAGGCCTTAAGATAGCTGAATGAGATGAATTTTCTTAATTGTATTTCCAGCCAAGTGGCTTCTTCCCATGCATTAGACTATGTATATTGGTGTTTCCAAATATGCTTCCTAAACAGTATGCAATGAAAATAATATTCCCCTGTAATTCCTAAACCAGTAAAGGCTACAATTCATTTGAGGGAAAAAAAAAAAATAAAGGAGGAAGAAATAATCTTTTTGCATTTCTTGGAGCACAAAGTTCTGTATCAACAGTTAAATCAAAACACAGCATAATTGGTGAATGCAGATAATGTGATCCTTAGCCGGGTTACAAATTCACTGAAACACTGAAATACAGTTTTTTGCTGTATTTTCTTGACATTGGTATAAAGAGGAATAGGATTTCACCCAAAACAATTATGAAAATCTTCATGCCTTTCAAGAGCCTCTCTCTCCTTATACGTCCATACATATTTTAAATATAAAACCAAATGTAGCTGGGTAGTTTGTGTAGCAGACAGATACTGTGTGATTTCCTGTGCTTACTGCAATATTCCAGCTGTGGCATGTTGGCATTTTTGTTGACATTTTTTTTTGATGTACCCATATTTCCAGGCAGCTAACTCTCTGGTATAACTCTTCTCAGAATGGTCTACTGCACAAAGTGTGAGAAGTTTGGGAAGTTCCAACCTCAAGTGTCTTTCAAGTATCTTGTAATTTGTCTTTAATACATTATTGGAGCTCTCTCATTTCATGGTATTAAGTCATTTCCTCAGGCACAGGATGCCTTTTTTCCACACTTGTTCCTTTGAGATCTGGGCAGCAAGATTTGGTTTAATCCTCTTCCATCTTCACTGTAGTTTTACTGGAAGCAGCTGTTACCCCTTCTTTAACAGTTTGCTGGCTGTCAGGCAGCCTGAGGGACCCACCATATGACGTCCGTCCTGGGTTCTAAATATACACCTGCACAATGTGTTTTCTTGGGGCAAGAGTAGAGCAAAGGGACTTTTCCTTCCTTTTGCACAAATGTATTTTCATCTCTTGACTGAAAAACTTTATTTATTCACTGTATTTATACTTAGAAACTTTTCATCTTTTGATTAGAAGGGTTAATTCTACTTTTTGTACAGTCTGGAATGTGGTACAGATTCATAGCCTGCTTTTCTAGACATAAACATTAACACTACAAAACATAAATGTATTTTAAATATCATTACAGCTTTCTACAGAACATTTAGACAAATTTTGGTTAAGAGAATAAGAGAGCCCATGGACATATGCCATGACCTAACTATCATGTTATTAGAAGTAGGCTCAGAAAAGATGTGTGTAAAGTGGCAACATTTTTGCAGAACAGAAGATAACAGTAAGATTAAGCATGATAGTGTACATGTCAGCCATAAATGTAAAAATGTCAAAAAGTGAAAGAAAGTTTGCTAGCATGATAGGGACAAGAAAATGGTAACAATACAGAAACCTGTTATTACATTTTTTGTTTCCTGGACTGTATGACAGACTGATGGGTCATGGTAATGGAATCAAAAATGAAGGCTAGAGAACAACCCTTCACCAAAAGAAAAAAAGAAAAAAACGTCTAGAATAATAGTACTGTACTTGTCAAAGAAAAGATAATTTTGAATAGATGTGATACATATTACTTGTAAAGTCGAATGGTGAATTTGTAGCTATTTTACTTGTATAAGGTTTTCCCAGTCTTAAGGACATTCAAGTCCATACTGTGCAAAAATTATATTAAAATAATATTTTAGAGAGGGGGGAAAATTTACTCAGCACCTTAATGAAAAAAGCAGTAGAAATCTCAAATTAGCTTATCAAAAATATTCTTTAGTGCTGTTATTGGGAAAACATTTAGTTATAAGTTGCTGATATTAGATATTGGAGAGGGAAATGGCCAAAATTATTAATCAGAAGTTTCTGTTCTTTTTCACGGTGTCTTCAATTGTGACATGTAGACAGAATGGAATTTACGCATTAAGATTATTTTTTTAGACCTCGTCTTTCATGTTGGAACATGTTAGAACATTTATTATTACAATCAAGTATTTGTTTTCTCAGGTAACAGTAAATAGCAATTTGACTCTTGTAAACTCATTTTTGGCAAATATTTCCATAAGATATCCCGGTTATTTCTAAAGATTGTATATCAGTAGCAAAGCTCTCAAAAGTGCTGCCAATACCTGCTATTTATAAGGTTATAGGGAGGGAAGGATTTATATAACTATCTAGAAATCTCCTTTACATTGTTCCTCTTGTTTACAAATATTGTAATCCAGTCACTGAACAACAGCAATAACAAATTATATATGGCTTAGATGAGGCCATAAAAGTAGTCAAAGATAAAGATAAAGGTGAGGCAAATAGTTGTGAACTGCTTGAAAAAGATATATTAAGCTCTAGCATAGGTTAGGCCCTGATCATTGTCCTATTTCCAGGACCAGGCTGAGATATTTACATAGCATAAGTAGTGTGAGAGATCTCTAAAAGTAGCTCACAGCATCTATTCCTGCTAAAGCTCTGAGCACCTCCATCAACATTGCTTATTTTCTAGTAGAAATTCACTGTGATTTCTGAGATCCTGATGGCACAGAACAGATGATACCCTCATTTTCAAAGCTGATCAAGAGCATGTTAGAAGATGTAAACAGCAACAAAGAAACAAAAAATGAGACCAGCACACACAATTCTATCTGGCTGGTATTTTAAATAGCTAAAACCGAAACAACATGCCCCTCTCAAAAGAAAATAAATGAAACCAAAAGATCCATAAAAGAACTAAAAGGATTGTTACATTTGATTTACATATTGATTTACAGCGAGGTCTAATTGAATGGACAAACAGCAGAGCAAACAGCAGTTGTTGCACTGGGTGATTCAGAGTGAACATAAAGATACACTGTTCTGCAGATGTTTTATGTCGGAGGAATTATATGGAAAACCATTTGATGGAGAATAAATGTTTGAATACAGAAAATATTTTCACATACACTTAGAAGTTCTGCTAAGTCATATCTAAGAAAAACCTGTTTCACTGATCAACACGCTTTCGAGAATATTGAGGAATTGTCTGTTATTAGCACCTGTTTCACTAAAGAGTATGTGATTTGTAGAAGATTTGAAACCTTTAACTTCCTCTAGAAGTTCAAGTGGGTAATAAAAACCCAAAGCATCAGTTCAGTTATCTGTAGTAATTCTTAGAGTGGAGCCCAACACAGAAATGATTGAAAGTAAAAGCGCATGTTGAAGTATTTCAGGCCTAGAGTCAGATTTCAGGATGAACAAATGAAAGGAGTAGAGCTCAGAGGAGCTGGAGTCACACTTCTGATTTGGATTTGTGAACACAGATGGCTGGGTTGAGGCTGTGGTCTGGAATTTTTCCACAATTCAGTTCATCTTTTCATTTGGGCTTCTGCTAGCAGAAATAGAAATTGGCTAAATTAATTGCTGTTTTCTTATTTGCCAATACTGTTCGCTTTAATAATCTAGTCTATTTTCAAGACCTACCAGCAGTATATTCATGTACTTTTCATCTCTTTACATCAGTCTGACTTTCAGTCAATTTGCCCTACCATACGTCACATACATAGCTACACTGTTTATTGATTCCTCACTTCCACCCACAAATGGCCTATAAAACCTCTCAAAACAAAGAGCATGATTTACAAGGCAATCTCAGCAAGAAACAGCAAATGGTCTCATACATTTAAATGCCCCTGTAAGATCAAGTAAATATACTGGGCAAAATATAAGTTGTTCTGCACAAATCTGAAGTGTGCTTCAGGCACATTTTTATGTATAGAGATCATGAGGTGACCTACTCTCAGATGTAAAAAATATTTATTGCCAGGGACCAAAATCAGGGTAATGAGTTACAACGTTGCATTGCTTTCCCTGGTCCCGGGCAGCTCCAGAGAGCCTGGAATGGCGCTGCTTCTCGGCGGGACCAGGGCACCGCTTGTCCCGGGTGCTGCTGTGTTCCGTGCACCAGGGTGGGGCTGGCCAGAGTGGACCACCGCAGAGGGGGGAACATGGGGTACACAGGGGTACACAGAACTGGCTAACTAACATATATCAGAACTCCTAATCTGAACCCAAATGCAGGATGCAACTATGAGTGTTTCTTGTTTCCCCATAAAAATAATGCTAGGGAAATGTGTAATTGGTAAGCTGAGCTAAGTCTCAGATAGGGTCTGTTTCCTGCAAAAATCATTGTTGAAATTGTTTCAACAATCAATTTCAAAATCATTGTTTCATTGCAGAAATCATTGCTCCAGATTCAAGGTGCCTGGATTACTTGGAACAACACACTCTACCACCTATGACATGGAACGGAAATGTTTGAATGGTGCCATTTCAAGCAATGATTCAGTCCCTATACATTTTGAGGTAGATTAGTGGAGTCACTAATGGAGTTGGAATGCAATATAAGAAACTAAAATATTTGCTTTCTGTTGAGACCCTGGATAGGCGTCAACAGTGAGAAATATTCAGGAACGTGGCAGTAGCACTCCTGAGGAAAGTTTTGTATTGTGATACTTTTCTTGGCCTCATAGGTTGACTTTCAAGGTCAACCTTGGGCTCCATAGAAAAATAGGGAAAAATGATACTAAAAACTGTACAGTTTTTTCTAATTGTCAAAATTTATCTTATCACATCTTTTTCTATAAAATCAGTGAGGCTTGCTGAATTGTATTCAATATGCAGTATGTCCTGCATAGTCATTTAAAACAACATTAGGTCTTGAAAGAAAATATTGAATGTGCTGGTGATCACAGAGCAGGATTTAAAGAGTAGGAGCCTGAACTAAAGTTCTTAAATGTATGTTTAAGCATCTAATAAAAGCCTTGTGGTAGTTTTGAATGGGTTAATGTTCTTCACAGTAGTTAGCAAGGGGCTGTGTTTTGCATCTGTGCTGGAAACAGTGTTGATAAACAAAGATATTTTAGTTATTGCTGAGCAGGGCTTGCACAGAGCTGAGACCCTTTCTGCTCCTCATACTGCCCCACCAGTGGGGAGGGTGGGAGTATACAAAGAGCTGGAGAAGACACAGCTGGGACAGCTGATCCCAAAGGGATATTCCAGACCACGTGGTGTCATGCTCAACATATAAAACTGAGAATGAAAAAGGAGGAAGGGGATGTTCATTGTGATGGAGCTTGATTTCTCAAGTCACCTTTAGGCATGATGGAGCCTGACTTTCCTGGAGGTGGCCCATGGGAAGTGATGAATCAAGTCGTTGTTTTCCTTTACTTGTAGGTGTGGCTTTTCCTTTCCCTCTTAAACTGTCTTTATCTCAACCCATGACTTGTCTTACTTTTACCTCACTTTTATTCTCACTCTCATCCCACCAGGGAAGGAATGACTGGAATGGCTGTGTGGGGCTTAGTTGCCAGCTGGGTTTAAACTATGACATGCCTATTGTTTTAAGATGATAAAATGTGTAGCTTTCTGTAACAGGACTGGGTTTTTCTGTTCTTTTGAAAAAAAAGTTACATTCAAAAGTATTTAAGTGTTAAATCTCTAAAAAGAAATTTAATAACATGCTAACATGCTACAGTGGAATTCTAATTAGCACAATGAAACTTTTTAGAATCAAGGTATTAATTCCTAAGAATCAAGATATTAAATAATTCAGGCTAGGTGTGTAAATAATGTACTTGCTAACAATAAGTTTACTTGGTCCTGAGAATAACTGGTATAAAGTAGTAGAATGATGCCAAAAAGGTGAAGATAAACTGTAGAGGAAGCATAATGAAAAAGAATGTGAAAAATATGAAGAAAAATAGACATATTAATGTATAATTAAAATTTTCATTGCAGTAAATAAAGCATGTTAAATATCAACCTATAAATATATAAAATTGCATAGCTTAATTTTACTCAAGGGATTGGAGAATATTTTCAGATTGTAGTTCCTAAATAGCAAATATGTTTGGGGTTTTTTTAATGTCAGGTTTAATCCTGAATGATACCACAGGAATCTGTGGCAATACAGCAAGATACATTCAGATGTCTATGGTATCCCAATATCGAAATGTGGTGTATAGACAAACACATGCTATTTTTTACATCTTGTGGACAGAATTTAATACTTTTGCTTTCTACACTAAACAACAAAATAAATAAACCAGGTGTATACAGGGTTACATGTGTATGAAGAGAGTTACAATGCCATTTATTTTTGTATTTTAAGGGTATAAAGGGATAAAAATCAAAGGAAACCTCTCAACAATGGTATTATCAGATGATGAAACTTTTTTGAGGGAGATTACAAATGATTTTTAAAGGTCAACACCAAGTGGAATTTTAGGGAGGTCTTAACATTAATCAACTTTCTTAAAACTTTTTTTGGTGGTACAAAAATATATGATTTCTATCAGTTATTCCCTCTTGCTGAGTCCATCGTTTACTCACAGTACTATATGATTGCCACTTTGAATTAAACACTTTTTCACACCATTTGCTGTGCAGATGGTAAAGTGCTCTGAGTATGACAGAGCTGAAACCCCAGGAGCTCCAAGCAGTGCACTGGAAATACATCACAATAAACAGATACCTATTATCTACTCTTGACTTGGCTGTAATCTCCTCCTCCAAATCCTTGTCTATCTCCTCTTCCCTTTGACTTTTTTCTCAAAATACACCACCTCTGCATTTTTTTTTTTAGAAAGCTTTGGAGAGGAGATCTCTGTCAAAGTCTAGACCACCCTCTGCAAAGTTCAACAGTTTGAAAATTTGTACCTCTCACTGCCTGGCAGCCAGCAGTGGGTATCGTCTCTTCTGTGCTCTTAGCTGTGAACATGTTTGTCAGTGGTGTGAGAGAAAGAGCTTCTTAAAGCAGCTGTAGAGCAAGTCCTGTGGTGCTCCCCATGCCCCTGGGCCATCCAGATTCTGCCAGTTGCTGCTCTGGAAGATGGGTACAAGAGCAGGGACATTGCATCACCTCTCCTCCATGCATCTTCCTGATTCTGAGGCTTTCACATCTTTACAGCTGCATTCATCCCTTTCTCAACCTTCATATCTTGGTCTCAGCTTAAACCCTTGTATCAGATTTTCAAATGGTCATTTCCTAGCCAGATCTCAAGATCTGTCTATCATCCTGCTTATTCTGCCCATCAACCATCCTTGACAGTTAATCATATTTTTCTCCATGAGATATTCTCTGTATTACATTAACTTCTGAGCCTATGCCCTTTCCCGTGTCTACTCATAGGTTTTTAGTAACTCTTTACTTGGTGAGTCTTTTAAAGGACTTTTTCTTCTTCAAAATCTTGTTTCCTGGAGTTAAGTCACAAATCTTTATTCTCCATACTTCCTTAGGTTAACTTCAATCATTGATGCATATTTAACTCTGAACATTTTGCAGGCAATGTGCTGCTTTAATTCCATACTTCTAAAGAATGTCTTAAATTCTCATCTTGTCTCTCTAACATAAACAACTAACACTTCAGCCTTCCTTCTTTCTCCCAATCCACTTTCTGTCCCTCACCTCACTTCATGCTTCAACGCTTCCTTTGACATCATCAGATTTTGACATATCTCATCATACACAAATCAAGGCTGTGTTAGATATGTACAGACTTTCGGTATACTGTTTTCAACTTTAGCTTTTGACAAAATGGCACCTTGCCATCTCCTTGCAACACCTTTCACAGGTATAAGAACAGAATAATTTTCAACTGTCCTCCTTCAGAATGCCACTTATGGAATTTAATCCCAGTTTCCCTTTTGCCTATTTCTCTACTTGTTGTGTCTTCATTATGTCAAACATACGACTTGTTTTCGTTCCCATTCGTTCGTTACTCTCTAAGTACTGATTTATTTAAAAGTAAAATTTTTATTTTCCTTCTACAAAATAATTTTCTATTATATCTTCTTGCTATTGAAATAGTCCATAAACATCTGGCTTTATCATACTTTAAATTCCCCTTAAAAAGCCTTCTTTTTGAAGCCAGTTTTAATGAACAAGAAGCTTATGAGAAAGATGGGGAGAGACTTTTTAGTAGGGCCAAAGGAAAAAGGTTTTAAATGACAAGGGGGTGGCTCTGTTTAGAGATAAGGAAGACACTTTTACAATGAAGGTAGGGGAACAGGTGAGGGTAGTGTTGGAACAGGTTTCCTAGAAAGGTGGTAGATGCTGCATCCCTGCTAACATTTAAGATCAGGCTGGATGGGGCTCTTAGCAACTTGATCTAGTTGATGATGTCCTTGTGCAGTACAGGGGCGTTTGGACCTAGAAGTCCTTTAAAGGTCCCTTCCTACCCAAACTATTCTATGATTCTATAACATGAAAATTTTATACTTCTGCTGTACCAAGATCTTTCATTCTCTTGTGCTCTTCAAATTGACTGTCTCACACTGTTACTTCTTGTTATATTCTATAAGTTCTTTGAAGCTTGGATGATCTTTCCATTTTGTTTTGGTCAGTATGTTCCCAGTTCATTACAATATTCTTGCTCCTTCATGAATTGCCTCCCAAAATTGCTCTTTTTACTAGGCCATTTTTCCAGAAAGAATCCATAAAATGTTTATCACTTTCTCAAGGTTTTAATTTACTAATTAACAATTTTTTTCAATAGAATAACATAAACTAGTACACATTTAGGCAAGGCTCAAATTTATTACACAGGTGAATTATTATCATATTATCACAAAGAACAGGAGATCAAAATTTAAATGCATGATGAACATATTTATGTCTGGATTTCAGAACAGAACTGGAAAATGATCTCGGCTTACTGGGGAGTTCTCAGAGACAATATGTACAAGTTTAGGTGCACTTTATGCAACAGTGGAATACTCTGCTGTGTCCTGCAGAAAGGAATGAGCTCAAACAACATGCTATGGGAGTGGGAGAAATGAATAAAAAATTAAAAGTACCCTGCTACTTTTTTTTTTTTTGCTAGGTGAGAGAAAAAAAAAAAAAATAGACCAGTTAACAATGCTGGAATAAAAAAATTTACAGATTTCAGAAAAGGAAATAGTCCTTAGTCCAACTATATCTACAGACAGAAGCAATAACTCAAACTTGTTACTGTACAAACTTAACTGTACAAACTTACAAAACTGAAAAAATCTTTCTATTACATTTAGAAAATTACACAAAAACCACTTTCAGAAACACTGTTGTTTGTAGGGACTTACAATTAATAATGCATTCTACTTTTCCAAGAAATCTTTTTTGACAAAAATGGTATATGATATTAATATATACTATTACCTTCTCCTCATGCAGCATAAATATATATTCTAAGAAAATTAATCATTATAAAGTCATTTAAAATGGGGGTGGGGAGGTGGGGTTGTTTGTCTTTCAGAACTGAGAGAAAATTATTTTCTAAAAGTTGTAGTAAAAAATAAAAAAGAATAAAGAAGTGCAACTAACACTCATAGTAAATATTGATATATGTAGTAAAAAGAAAATAAATTTAGAAGTGCAACCACAGTAATTAACAGTGACTTAATTTAAAGCTGTTGCAACAATGAGTTAGTGAAGTACCTGGAAGGTTATTTTTTTCAGACTTCTCGCTCTTTCTAGCTAGTGAAACAGGTTTTTTCTTCCATTTCATGGCATCCATGGATCCCTGTAAGGAAGAGAGAACTGCATAATAGTATATCTACCAACAAGAATATTTTCTAAGCAGTCTGAGCAAATTTAATCTGAGCTCTTCTTAAGCTTAATGAAAGAACCTAAACCTCCTGTTCTGGAATACTGGTTCCTGCTGCCTTGTGTTGTGTGTAAGGATATAATTGTCAGAAATTAATTAATTAAACGGCAAAATTTGCTGTTTATCTGTTTTAAAGGTACTAAAAGCAGGGAAATCTAATAATTTGTTTATTTCAAGTGACCCTTTCAGCTTTGTTCAAGCATAGAAATAATCTGAAATACTGTGCACCATTATTGATATCCTAACAGGAAGGAAACCCTCTGTTCAAGAGACCACACCTGCCAATCCACACACTATGCAAGACTGATCCCTATTGCATACATTTTCATAGGTAATTTAAGACATGATCTACTAGCCAGTTACAGCTGAGGCCCAAGGACAATCATCTTTTTAGTGAAATAAAGAAAATCTAATGGGAGACCAGATTTGTCAGGAGCATCAGCGGGGTGCAGCATCCTCCTGACCTGGCTCCTCATGCCCTGGGAAACAACAGCTCTCTTTCTCTGGCTGTCAAACAGGTAAGCATCCCCATAAATCTCTGTCTCACAGTCCATAACTGGGAGGTTATGGAGGAGCAGAGGTAAAATAATCTATGCAGTGTAAGTATGAAAACACACACCGGTCTTAAACTCCTTATTTTAGAATGTTAGTAATAATCTGAAAAATACTGCTAGTTTTCATGTGAGATGTGCTATTATTTCTGCTGAAATAAATCCATTTTGATGTCAACAAAGAGAAATAGCATGATTTATCTATACCTAGATGTCTACTATAGCATGACATTAATTATTTTCTGGAAGCATTTATTTCTCTTTAATGACTATAGAGAAAGAGCCTAGGGTGATTCCAGTGTAGAACTCCAGACAATAAATATACTTGGATCAGTGAATCTCAGATCTGCATGGCAGTCAACTCCAGGTGTTTAGCTACAGCTCACCTGAGACAAGCCCCTTAGTCAGATTAGCCATAACTCACAAACTGGTTTAGCAGTGCTTTACTTGTGTTCATTCAACTCTCACGCCTGTGGAAGTCCCAGTAAGGAAAAAAGCAAAAATACTTCTTGGGCAGCCCAGGACTCTGAGTTGTATCAAGATCTGTGCATTGCAATTGGACACAACCAAATCTCTTACCTGGACTCTACACCAAACAGGAATTGCTTTTCTTTTTGTCATGCCCATCTCTGGAGTGAGATGCCATCCAGCATTTATGGACAGATATTCAGGAAACCTTCCCCTTTCCTCTCATTGGGATGAGCCATTTCAAAGGATGCAGGTGTCATAGATTTTCCTATGTAGGACCTAGGTATCTAGCTGGGGAGTAGAAGGGTCTTACTGTTAATTTAAAAATGAATTTTATCATGAATGCTGGTAAGTTTATTAGTCAATGGCTCAGTGTTTAACAGCATGAACTCAAGATAAGCATCCCCATCTTTCAGGACCTTCTATAACTGAGATGAAACAGATAGCAAGGCTAACGGAATTATTAAATTAAACCCCTCAGCCCAGGTTTACACCTAACTGCATCACCTTTTACTGTCTTATGATTGGCTGCAGAGGAGGAAAGTCTTAAGATTTTTTATTTGTAGAATACCTGAATACAAGGAATGGGAAGGAGTGCTACTGCATTGCTAAGGCCACAGGAGAGGAGCCGTACTTCTGAGAAGATGCCCAATATCACTGGTGAGTTCTCAGCTTTTATTGAAGCATGAGCTTTTTTTTCTCTAAGCATGACAATGCTGAAGTACAAAGTTATGTTTCTAACTCAGATAAGCCAGACTCAGGTGTAAAAAGGATACTTTCACCCATTCCTACAGTTTCAGCCATATCATTTTAAAATGATTGATTTTTTCATCAACTCTAAACTTGATTGCAGGCTGCTTTAAAATAAAATAGATTTCTTTTAAAGGGGAATTAAATTATATAAAAGAAAAATAAAGCTGATTCCTTCCAACAATTTAATTAGTTATTTAATGTGTTTTAATCTGAAAAAAACACCTGGTGTATGCATTATATTTTCAACGCCCAGTAGTCTGAACAGACAAAGTTTAGTTAATAATTTTCATCATAAAAACATAAATGTTGTATGCAAAGTATCCTTATCTTCCTAATTCTTAAAAGTGTATATAGATGAAAATGTCTTTGTGCCATAGGATAAATTATGTAAATTTTGACTGTGATACTTCTTACCTTGCATTGGGACTAGACTTTTTTTAGAGAAACGGAACTCAGCATTGAAGTTCAATGTTTGCAAAGTATTGGAATATTTTACCTATAATACAGTCAAAACTTCAATATTTTTGGCACTACATAAACTTAAGCAAATAGCATAACTAGTCCTCCATTTATAACAGGCTTGCAATTGTGACAGAACAGGAGATTATTTTGTAGGTGTGGTTTAGTGTAGGGTAGTGTTGCCAGACAGAAATGTCACTGTATCTGGTAACTATAAAAATGTGTATGATCTTCCTTGAAAATTTACTTTATTGAAAATTAGTTAATGCAAATCTGTATTTTGCTTTAGTTTGTTTGGTTGTTTTTCTTAATAGCTTGTTGGGTTTTTTTTCTTCCTTGATCGCAAGGAATTTATATTAAAATTTTTCAGTAGGTTAAAAGTACTAGAAATACCTAGATTTTATATCTGTCACTCTTTAAAATGAGAAATTTTAAATTAGTTCCTCCTTTACCCTCTCCTTCCAACAAAATAAAGGAGAATTGTGACAAAAAGGAACCAAACCAGCAAACTTCAGCAGGTTTTGGTGTCTTTTTCTTTTTCTTTTTTTTTTTTTGGTAAGGTTTCTGGTAGCTAATTCATTCTTATATCATTAATCATCAATCATTAATTGTAATTCTGACATTAATATCATTAATTGTAATTCTGACATTTTTGTAATTACAGGAGTAGCCTCTGAAATTAAATATTCTTCCCCATAAAAATATACAAGGGGCTTTTGTCCCATATGTCTTCATTTTACCAAATTTAGTGCTTAAAAAGTTACATTTCTTGCCTTAGTGATTGAGATTCCTCCACTAGTTAAGTCTCAAGAATATTATCTCCAGTCAAAAAGAAGCTTTGAAGACTAAAATGGTATAAACACCTAATTTTGGAATGACTAAAGTTAGGGGGCAAGAATCCTATTCTGGAGTCATAATTTTTTCAAAATCATAGTTTTATCATGACTTGGAGCTCAACATTTTCCTAGTGCAACATCTAAGTACACTCTGTATGCTACACAAGAAGGATTATGCAGTATAGTGGATTTAATTGAGGCATATTATGTCTTAGTTTCTAGTGAATATACAAAGGAAAGTATCCAAAATGAGTAAAACTTCTTTCTATATTAATCTTTTGCACTCTGACTAAGCTTTTGAGTGCTTTTTGTGTTTCATCTAATTTCTGAATGAAACATGAATGATACTTCACCAAAAAAAAGAAAATAAGAAAAATCTATTCTGATGAGAAGTTAAAATGCACTTTATGTTGTAAATACTTCAAGATATCTGAAAATATGAATTTATTTTAATTTTATTGTTGTTTTTGTTTTTATTATCAGCTATGCTGCATAGCAGAAAAAGAGGATTTTAACCTTTCCAGAGTAATGGTAGCTCAGACTTTCTAACTGTGTGAAAACTCTGAGGGGGACCTGTTTGTAACTGCAGTGTGAGAGTGCTTATGGGTTTTCCCTGCCTCCTGATGAAACAGTCATGACACGAGGAAGCTTCAGATAGCATTTACCTTTACTAAGACTGAGTTACTATACTGTTCCAGGATTACTTTTGGCTTGTCCATATTCCTTCCTCCTTAACTGCCATAAAATCATACCCCCTTCCACCTGATGATGTTCATCCTGAGTTTGTGCCTAATTTGGGAATGAGCTGTTGGTTATATTACCATCTTTTTATAATTTATATTCCTCACAATTTGTTTATCCATCAGATGCTGCAGAAAGGAAAGACAGAGTTTTTTTCTTCATGGGCTTTCTGTTCTCACTTCAGTCTTCCGTGCATAAAGGAAAAAAATAAATTCCCTAAGGAAGTGACTGTTCTCTCAAGCATTGGGACAACTCTGCTGTCTCCCAGCAGTGGAGCAGCACCATAGCCATGAAATCTGACCAAATGCAATGTTTTTAACTTGGAAGTGAAGTCAGTGGCAAAACCACAGCAGCCTGAACTGATTACCACCTTGAGGAAAAGTAGCCCCCAAGAACACAAAAAAATAATCCCTTGCAAATGCAGTGATGGTTTTACATGAGTGTAAGTAGCAGTCTTACTGGCTGTTGTGGCAGGATGTGTCCTCCTGCTCTCTACCACAGAGAGTTGGTGCAGATATGGAAGAGATAACCCAGGGTGAAAGGCCTAGAAAGGGGTCATCTCTAGTGCCAAAACGGTTCAGGCCCCAGCTAAGAATCAACATCGTAGTCTGGAGAACAGATGTGGAGGAGATAAAAGAAATATCCTTGACTGAGAGACACTGTTTTACAAACTATAAAAGACACACGAGTTATCAAAGAGGCAGAAGGCTCTTACACCCTAACAAACTTTTTGAGACTTCTCTCTGGAGTTTGGACATAGATTCCACAGTTACTTTCCTGGGAATTGAGGGAAAGGATCTCAATCTGTGACCCAGCAACAATTGGATAGTAAGGTACATTGAATCCTAAGTTATAGTATTTCTTCACTAGCTGTAAAATTCATGGTACCTTTAACCTTGAGCGGAATGTAGTCTCATTTTTTATCCTTATTCTTGTGGAGCATATAGTTTGTTTTAAGTCTTATGTCTGTTAGTTTTGTGTCTATTAAATAAATATTCATTCTGTAATAGACCGAATCAGGCATTATTAAGCAACTTGTGAATGAGATTGGGTTTTGGGGTGCTGGCCACCTCAATAAAGCTACTGCCTGCTGCTGGAGACCTGGGCAAAAGGCAGGGACTTATCCAAACTCCCACATCTATTCATAACTGTTGTGACTGTTCACAATTTGACTTAAAAGGAAAGTGACTGAAGTTTATGCTTTATGAGCATGTAAAGAACTGCTGTTTTGAAAACAAAAATAGGCACCATATTATTAAAAATTCATTAAAGTATTCTGGAGCTTGTTTTTAGTTTAGCTTGATTATCCAATAACATTAAAACATGTACCTGTATTTGTTATTTACAGTGGTGTCCATGTCCTGCTCTGGAGAGGACCAGTGTTGTTATTGGACATGAAATGAGTACACAGAAGTTTGGTAAGTTCAAAAGAAAAAAGAAAAAGTTCTATTTGAACATTTGGTATTTATAAAATTCTAAAGGTGAACATGGATTGGAGGATGGCTCCAACCACACTGGTCAAACCAACAGTCTATCAATTTTCTCTTCTTACAAAGAAGAATGTAAAACAATCATTATTTACATGAACAGTGTGTGAGAACTCTAGTAGAAATATGTAAACATTATTAGAAGGCTAAAGAAGTTTCATGAGAACTTTAAAACTTTCAAAAGAACTATAAAAGAAAACCTAACACTTTTAAAAATCAGGGCAACAGACCAGGGAGGTTCTAATGATTCCTGTGGCAAAATTAGACACAAATGAGATCAATGCTACATCCATAAACAGTTTATTAATACAGAAATTGGCCCTAGCAGAAATTATAGGAAAGGTAGTGATAAAGGAAGGAAAAGAAGCAATATTTCGGAGAGTTGAGAGAGAGTTACCACCATGGATCCAACAGTGTCCTGTCGGTCCAATTTCATCAGTCAGTGGGTGGCTGGTGCATGAGCAGGGGCAGGAGGCTGACAGGTGATGCAGTTTATAATTCCTTATATACAGCAAAGCACCTCCCACAGTCTGGTTGTCCAAATAAATGGTTGGTTCTCAAGGGGGGTTGCCCGAAGAAATCCTCCTGGCAGCAGAGCCTCCCTCTGCACTCAAGGGGGCTGTCCAAAGAAATCTTCCTCTGGGCAGAGCCACCCAGCAACAGAGCCTCTCTCTGTCCTCCTCCCCATGACCACCATGGATCCCAAAACATTCTTTTTCATGTCTGCTGTCATAGGTCAAATGCTGCTTCCCCAGTACTTTTCCAAATACAGAAGTGGCAACTAAAACACTTAACATCAGTTCTTGAAGTAAAACAGATTTCTAAGCAACAGTTCAAAATGAAGTTCAAACAACATTGAGACATTTTAATCTTAGCATTCATCAGTCCCTCACAAATGGCCACAGGAATAAATGTTTATGCAGCCATACATGTTTTATGAAGTCTATGGTTATTCTTATATTTTGGGGTTTTCTGCATATTCAAGTATTTATTGTGCAGCGTCTGAACAGGAAATACAGGTTCACATTGTTAGGCTTTGCTCCAGAGGAGAACTAGTAAGGATCACTGCTGCTTCAGAGAAATCCCAGAAAAACTTGTATTGCATAAAATATTCCATACACTAGAACTAAGGGAAACACAGACAGTAAGATAGGCTTTGCTGTTCTTCTTCAAGACTGAAATAGAGAAGCACCCACTGCTCTTCATCACTGCTCTTCATCACTGCTCTTCATCATGTGCAGAGAGCAAGATATCTCTCCCTGTATGCCATCTGATTTTTCATACCTGCTGACAATGGTGGCCTCTCTCTTGCCTCCCAAGGACCTTGGAGGAGCTAAAACAACATTCATTCCTAAATAGATTTACAGAAAGAAAATTTTAAAAATTCATCTAAGAATGACGGCTCACTTGGTCTCCCTTTCACTGTCTTTCTAATACCTCTTTTGCACACTGTAATATTCTGGTATTATAAGGAACACGGCTTATAAACTTTCCAGGAGTAGAGAATAGCCAAGTTGTTCTAAACATTTCCCTGCTTTGCATTAACAGTCCCTAGGAAACTTCAGTATGTTATATTTATCAAAAAAGCCTGGAATGATCCATTAAAAAAAAATTTTAAAAATCTACCATATATGTCTACATTTGAAGAAAGGAATTGATCTGCAATCCAACCCTTTTAATATTTCTATTCCACAGAGGTACCCAGATTACTGGGAATTATTTTCTTACTTATTTTGTGAATTGTTCTGCACTTCCCTAAAAATCAACTTCCTCCCCTGCAAAAAACCCCACCAAAATACCAAAACCAAACAAACAAAATAGAAACTCAAAACAACTCAGCAAGTATCTTCCTCCGTTTCTGAGTTTCACTCAGGTGAAGGGTGGAAACATTTTCAAATAGGTTTGGAAATAAAAATTTTGGCATTGGGTATGAGAAAACAAACTTAAGGCCAAGTTGGAAAGGACTTTGAGTGACCTTATATAGTGGAAGGTGCCTTTGACCCTGGTGGGTGGGAGTTAGGACAGGTTGATGTTTATGGTAACTTCCAACTTATGCCATTCTATGATTCTATGAAAAGTAGACAGTTTTGCAAGATGAGTAAGGTGTTTTATTGCTGAAATTTTCAGAATGAAAGCATTGAAATTTTCAGAATGAAAGCATTGCACCCTTCAACTAATAGATTAAAAATCCCTTTGAATTTCTGGAAGAAGTCTGGAGTGCTGAAATCTCTTTGACTTCCTCACTGATAGGAAGAATACTGGTGCTGTGAAAAAGTGAAAAATATGGGCTGCCTTTCTAAAAGGCCATTTTTTAGTACTGATGTGTTTTTTTCTGGTTTAAAAAAGGAAATAAAATTAATTTTGTAATGCTAGTCTACTGTATAAATGGCACATATATTTTTTGAACTCTGAACGTGCCTTGCAATTAAACTGCATGTTATTATTCTAGGAAAAACTCAGAGGAGAATCAAAAAACGAAATAGTTCCTGGAATGTGCAGTCTGATATTGCTATGAATCCTGAAATAAGCATACTTGTTTCTTCTAACTACTCCTTTTTATGTGGGATGGAGGGTATCATATATTTAACAACTGTCTAAAAGTCAGATCAAGCAAACTTGGCTGCCTCAGTACACATACACAAACAACTGGAAACAATCCATTTGGAGAAGGAAAGCACATGAAAAAGAAAGACTGTAATGGCCTTGCATTGAGGTAACAATTCTATGCAGCATAGAGACCTAAATAAGCTTCCTTGGAACAGGATAAGTTCTAGGGCTTGAACTTTATAGTTGGGTAGGTTTTTTACAGCCTTAGATAATTTTATTTTATCTTTCTGTGTTGTTGTTTGTACTTGTATTCATTAAACTTAAGATTTTGATAAAATGGGCCAGAAGATGGGAAAAAAAATGTGGAAAGAAAAGTCTTTGGAACTGGACTCTTTCATAAGTCTGGGAAAGCACAATTAATTTCCAAAGCAAGTTATTTATTTAGTGTCTAATAGAAAACACGTGAAACATACTTTCTCTTTTTTTTAATGATGTTTAATGTAAAAATGCAAAATAATTAAAATGGTTAATTTACTTCACATCTAGATTTGATAGCTGAAAAGGCAGATGTTGCTGTTATTGACTTCTGAACTTGCTTTTGTATCTGTCCATTAGCTCCATGCATATGTGAGCAACTGATGACCCATTTTAACAGAAAATTGTGGTTAAAGGCCACGTTTCTGTTCCCAGTCCCATCACCACATAGTTTAAGGAAAGTTTGTCTTGCTACAGCCTTGTTCTTGGAGTTCCTCCCGCTCTATTAATGTCTCTGAAGCTGAGCTTGAGGCAGTAGATGATGTTCAGTAAGCAAAGTGGTAAAAAAGGCATCTGTTATTGCACTCTGCTGTACTGACTAGCAGAACATGAGCTGCTTTACTTTGCAAAAAGAGAACCGGATTATTTGAAATATGCATTTTTTTTTTCCTCCTCTCTGATGAGAATTCAATCACCCACGAAATTTTGCCGAGAAACTGACTTAACAAAATACAGAAAGCTGCTAATAGAAACTGGGCAGCAGCCAACTGGTTGACATCCAGATATGACAAAAACTGAAAGTAACATGTAATTCAAATACTAGAAAAGGGCAGAGAAATTTTTTCTATCAAAGGTGGCTGTTCTTCAAGGAGAACTTGTCACAAATGTTCATCTTCTTGTCAAGAGCAATTTTCATCTTGAACATCATTACTGTTCAAAAGTTAAAGTTTATAATGGTTTTCAGACATGTCAGTGTCTTAAAAAATGCTTCTGACCACTAAATATTCATGATACTAAAGAACAGAATGATTAATGGAAATGCTTAAGAGTAAGAAAAGAGTTGTTCTTATTTGTGATATCCTCTATTATTACCACACTGGAAAAAGAACTTGGACAAAATCCAAATCCAAGCAAAATTTAATTTTCAAATGAGGTTGTGGAAACTGGACATGGTTCTTCTGTTAGCTGTCTATTCAGAGTTAAAAATATATACCTAAGAACATTTTAATAATATTCTTAGCTTTGAAACTAAATTTTACTTTTCCATGCAGTTCTAATAATAAAATTGCAATAACACTGACATATGGCAAGTTGACAAGTGGTAGAACTCGGTAGGTATAGCTCTTCCTAGGAAAATGGTTTCATTTAGAAGGAATTTACCTTCAGCATTGAGACTTTTGAAACTGTCTGCTAGCTGTGGAGCCATGTGGAGCTGTGACTTCTGAGATGCAGGGTTTAAATACTTTGCTGGCTCCTTGGCCATTAGGTTTATATTCAAATTGTGGCATATCAGTGCATAATTCCATGCCAGGGCAAGGTCTGGAAGTGTGACAAATGCCTGCCTCTTGCCTCCCCCTGTTGGATTCCCATCAAAAGACAGAATAGAAGCACAGGTGCGGCGTGGGTTTTTGCTCTCCCCGGCTGCACGCGGCTCTTGGGAGACCGGCTGTGGCGTAGCTTCCACGTGCTGCCGGGGTTTGCTGCCGCGGGTTCCCGGACACGGCTCCGTGTCTCGGGCGCGTGGGCTGGCCAACCGCTGTTACCGTGCGCTAGGGACCCGGTAAAGAGGAAGGAATTTGTCCATTTACTCCGTGCTTGGCAGGAACGGTTTATTGGTCACGTGGCGCGGTTCGATGGAAAGGCGCAACCGCTCCCAGCACTCGCATGGGAGAAAATGGCGTCTGACTGCCGGCAGGATAGGGCTTTATAGAGGGGCGGGGCGGGAGGATCCACGGCCTGCCGCCCAATAGGGGCGGCTGCCGTGGCGATGATGTCAGCAACCGCGACCAACCAGAGAGCCCCGCAGGGGCGGGCGCCGAGCCAGAGCGGGCTGAGCGGGATCGTGTGGCTAGCACGGGGTTTCCCGGGGCCGGACGGCAGGGTGGTTACAGGAGCGGCACAGGGGTAAGAGCCGGCAGCAGGCAACATGGGGGCAGAAACCGCGGGGGGGAACAACGCGGGGGAAACGCGGGATTACAGAACTTGACTTATTTTAACATAAATTAAAAACCCTAATCTAAACCCAAACTCCGGGATGCAACACACAGGGTATTAGGAAGCTGGACTTAGTTTGGACGAGTCTAGAGGAGTTCATCATCATGCCAGGGTATCCACATGACCTGCAAACTTGTTGCAGTATAAAAGTCTCCCACCTTCACCTTATCAAGAAATATTTTACTGATATCAAGGCTATTCAAAAGCAAAGGAGTCATATTCTCTACAGAAGGCTACTCCTCTCCTTTATAATTTGTGAATAATATGAGCAAGCAGGATAAATGTTCTAAAATATATTGTCAGGGCTGCCTTGCAGGCTGAACCAAAGCATCTATTACAATCCTTCCTGGTCTTTTTTTCTAGCTCTGGTATAATACTTATATAAACCATTTAGAGCTACCCACAGTCCCCCAAAACACATGATTTGCAATTGGAACTGTTACTTGCAACTTGGAGGTAGCTCATGGCCACAGAGAGTAACCAAGAAACCACCCTTTTCTGGTTACTTGAGACTAGACAAACAGAATCCTCAAATGTATTTGCCACCCACCAGCACAGATTGCTTGTTCAAATACAATGACAGTCAAAGCAGTTGCATGAAACTGACTCAGCTGGTTGTGTCCTTATCTGCTTATTCTAAAATGTATAAAAGTGCAGACACAGTGAGACACAGCACACATTACAAAAAAGTGGTGTTAGATTGCAAGCAGAAGAGTAGTGAAGACAGGAAAGTATGAAAGCTGTCTAACATTTTCATTGCTATGTTTTTATTTTTTTCCTTAGGGGTCGTGTCTACATACGTCTCTACATTTACAAAATTATTATAGTTTAGTAAAATATCTTCCTAACCAAATAATAGTGTAATCAGTACAGATAGTGGAACGGATTCTGCTGTATTGCTATCAAAGTTCTCCTGCCACAGTAATCAAATGTGGATAAGCTATTCAGCAGAAATGTTTTAATACCAGTTCACTTATGCCTACACTAGAGCTGGGAGTTTATATGGTGAAAGTGGTGCAAACATCACATGTAAACAAACCTTTTACATTCCATAGGTGAAATTGCATCTTACCAACCTCAATATGACCAGGAATACCCAGCTGTGCAGTTTTCTCATCAACCAAATAGGATTAACAATGTTTGCTTACCTCATAGCAGTTCAGGAGATATTATTATATTTTCATCGTTTTTAGGATGAGAAGTGTTAGACAGATAGTAACCACTACAAAAGAAGCTGTGATGACCTACAGGCCAAGGTACTGCTTAGCTATGCCATGCTTTCCACTGGAAGTGCCTGTTCACAGGCATTAAGCTCTTCCTGAAATCTAGCAAGTGAATGCTTTCCAGAGTTTAAGGGATTTTTAGGTCTGAGCAAAAGCAACTATAGTGTTTTGCAGTGTGCAGTGGGTGAAAAACACCCAAACTTATGAAATTATTAATTGTGTCTCTTCCAAGATGAAGCAGTAATTTTGTGAAAAGAAAAAGTTGCATTCTCAGCCCTGTCCAAAGCAAATTCCTGGGCTGCCCCAACCAGGATACACTTGTTACCTAACATTGGGCAGGACTTCATCTTTCCACTGAGGGATTGTAGGTATTTCCCTTTGACTTACAGCAAGAATTATTAACCCCAGAGATATCACTAGGTTTTACATGGCAGTGCCACCATAAAAATTTTAAAATTTTACTCTAAAGTGTTGTAGATAATTAGTTTCATTTCCCCCAGAGTTTTACAATTAGCAGCCCTAAGAACAAAAATTGCATGTGCTGCAGATCTGGCCTTGAAAATACCATTATACATGAACATGCTTGATGCTAATAACAAAGTGCAAAGGATACCAAGAGAAAAATTACCAAATTTGTACCTGTATCAGATGAAAAGCAAAGGGCTTACAGTTGTATTTCTTTCCTAATTTAGTCTAATTTTTGAAAAGTGAAGGGGAAAGCAGGAGTAGCAGGATGTGAGGTTTCCCACGAAACTACAGAGCTAGATTACCAAAGCAATTGTAATATAAAGGAAAAAAATGCTGCTGAATAACAGTCTACAGAAGAAGCAGCTTTGTGTTGGTTGACTTTTTTATTGATATTGAGCAGCAGCAAGTATTTTTGCTGATACTTAGATTTACAATTGATTATTTAAAATATACTTTATTGTGTTCAAGAAAGGGCTATTGCTATTTGAAAGGAAAAAAAATTCAATTTATTTTTTATTAATTTATTGTCTTACTAATCAGTGTAAAAATATGCAAATATTTTTCTTAACATGCTTTTAATAACCATTCCATGTAAGAGTAATATTCTTCAAGTTTTCATTTAAAACTGCTTTTAATGCTAAACTCTGCTGCCATAATGTTGCATGGGGATTTAATCACTATTCTGAGTGTGGACACAATTTCTATTAATGCCAATTAATAAGCACTGATTGAAAAAAAGAAACACATAATTGTTTCTAATTTTCATTTTCCACAGAAATTGTTTCTGCAAAGTATTTCTTACTTTTATGGTGACATAAATACATTTCCATTAAAACTTAGTCAACAGCAGAATATTTAGATGTGTATTTTTTTTACTTTTTCTTCCCATTTGAATATATAAAGCCTATTATTTTGTGAATTTAATGGAATTTAAGAATGTGAATTTTTGTGAATTTAATGGAAATTCAGAAAAATCAATGAGGCTGGACTGGTCATGGATTTCCCTGGCATCAGCTGAAGTATGAATTATATCTATTAGATCTGAAATTCTAAAGAAAGGTGTAACATTCATAGTTTGGCATTTTCCTATGGAAGCAAGACCAAAGTTCTAGTGGAATGTCAATTCCCTTGAATTCTGGGACAAAGTTCAGTGAAGACAGGTCTGGATTTCAGCGTGCTTATTTGGAAGCATTCTGCTCACATGTGATACTACCTCAACATGAAAATAAGAGTCAAACAAACAAACAAACAAAAAAAGGCTTCTCTAAACAGACAATGTAGCAGACAGACAATGAAAATAAAAGTTCTGGTCTATGATTTTTGATAGCTCCATAGAGACAGTTAATTGTTGATTCCACATCTGCAAAAACAGCCTGTGTTTGGAGTCATTTGAACAGTAGCAACATCAGGTGTTGCTTGTGCAAAGAACTTCCTTTACTGCTCTTCTGTATGTGCTTTTAAACATATTTATAAATAAGTGCACTGAAATGTATTAAAAATTTTAGCTGCTTCTGACAGTTTTGCATTCATATTGCTACAAAGTTTTAATTTTCTCCTGTCTCAGCAAAAAATAGATTGTAAGACAATCAAATTTTATTGGAAATGCTTTTTTTATATGTCATAATTTCTTGTTTTATATATATATATATATATATATATATATATATATATAAAAAAAAATATTTGATACTTTTTCCAGCAGAGGGACAGTTAAAGATCACCTGCTGCGACATTGCATTATTTTTCCCAGTCCCAGGCAGCTCCAGAGAGCCCAGCAAGGCGCTGCTTCTCAGCAGGACAGGGGTTTGTCGTGATTCTGGGGTGCTTCTGCCTTCCGCACTCTGGGCGGGGGCTGGCCATGCTCTGTTGCCGCACGAAGGATGAGACGAAGAGGGAAGGAATTGTCCACTCCATCCGTGCAGTCTGCTAGAGAGCTTTAATTGCCGCGGGGAGCTGCAGTGGAGAAACCGCGTCTCGCGGTGTGGACAGAAAATGGTGCTGGGACCAGGGAGGCACGGGATTTTACAGGGGACAGGACGAAGGAGGTGGAAGCCCCCCTCGCCCAGTGGGGGCAGGCTACAGGGGAGTGACGTAGACCGGGGTAACCAACGGAGACGTGACAGGGGCGAACACCGGGCTCTGGGGTGAATGGGGTTGTGGGAGCGGAGGAATAGACACCGAACTCTCCGGAGTGGACAGGGGAATGGTAACAGGACTGGCGTGGTGATGCACCAATGGTAAGCAACCCGGAGAGGACCACCGCAGGGAGGAGAAACACGGGGGGTGCACGGGGGTACACAGAACTGGCTAACTAACACCTATCAGAACCCCTAATCTGAATGCAGCCTGGGATGCAACAACCTGCATATTGATTTAGTGTTAAGTTTCACTTTTCTCCTTGGAGTTTCATTAGCCACAACTAATATTAATTACTTTTTTTAAAAAAGAATTTGCTAGTCTCTTCTAAACAAATGGAAACAATACTATATTCTGAACTTATATATCTTACAATAATTTATTGACATGTGTAGGTATCCACCTTAAAAAATCACATATTACTTGGCAAATGTGCACATATATTCTGTCCGTGTCCTGGATGTTTCTTCTTACAATTTTTTACACTTCTACTGATTTTTTATTTTTATTGAAAATAAGTTTTCATGAGTGAAATCACTTCATATTGAAAGAGTATTTGCCCCTAATTTATATACATAAGTTTGAAATCTAATTTTTTTGTAGGTGGCTTTTTTCCAAAATAAGAATGTTGGGTAACAAAGAAAATTGGTATAATTTGCTCTTTTGTCAATGAGAAATTAAATTGAAAATGCAAGTATATTGTCAAGCTGTGACTGTTTATAATTGTGAACATCAATCCCAGTTTTCAGGATAGGCTGGTTTACTTTTTTTTTTCCCCAAAGGCTTGATAAATAATCTACACAGATTTGTTGTAAAATACCAATGGTTTGGCTATGAAGCACTGCAGTGGGGGGTTGATTTATCTTAAACATGCACAAAACTCAGTATACTGCTGATTCTAATCACACATTTCTCTAAAACTCATTTGAGTGTGTTTTTCCAACAGAGCAGAAGCTGAAAATCTGTCTCAAGCAGAATGCCAAATGTATCGGTATGGTAGAGTGGCTCAAGGTAGGAGTGGCTCAAGTGCTATAGCATCAATACATACTTTCACAGTTTTTCTCAAGTTTGCAGCACTATTTGGGTTGAAATATATGTACACATGTACTTCACAATGCCATACCAATGACTTTTAATATATTCACTTAGAATAAAGTAGAAAAAATTAAAGCATCTTGCTGTGTAAAAATATAAGATAACAATAGATAAATAGGCATAAATACATAATAAATACATAAATAAATACAGACATGGTAGACTGTTGTTAAAATTGAAAATTAGTTCTTAATGCATCCCCGCTTCTCTCAACATAATTTCTGCTTTCTAGATGTTCATTGAAGGTGCTACAATTTTACTAAAATGCAATCTTATTAAAAATCTTGTATGAAAGATTTGATTTGGTTGAGAGTTTTTTTGGTTGGTTGGTTTTGGTTTTTTTGGGGGATTTGTTTGGCTTTTTTGTTCATTTGTTTGTTTTTGTTTGTTTTGGTTTTGGTTTTGTTTTGTTTTTGGTTTTGTTTTGTTTTTGGGGGGGGTTGGTTTTTTTGTTGTTTTTTTTTGTTTGTTTGTTTGTTTTTTTGTTTTTTTTTTTTTGTCTTTTATGCAGTGAAAAAACATTGTGATTCCTTAAAATACAGTTTTTTAGTTTTCATGATGTTACTGTTTTGGTTTAAAAAATTTGTAAAAGTAAGATAAGCAAACATATTAAAAGCAGACTGTGAGCTGGAGCTCTACCAAAGAAAGTGAGACCAGTGTCCTGTTCCTAGCTGGTCCTGTCTCCCTTCACAATAAGCTACAAACTACATGACTTTTATCTTCCCATCTGGGTTAAAAAAAACAAAACAAAACAAAACAAAACAAAAAACAAAACAAGCAAACAAAAAAAAAAAAAACAAAACAGTTGAAATAAAACAAATGGATCTATAATTGTTCATAGAATCCATCAATTTGTCTTGAATAGGTATTCCTGAACAGAAAATTCCTGTGTATTCATAAAACTGGGGGACTTGTTCATTCATATAAGCCATAAGATTATACAGGTATGTTTTAATTCTTTGCCTTTGCCAGAGTTTATTTCTGTACAGGTATATAGAATATACTTCAGAACATGCATGTTGATTTCTTTTTGTCTTATATATGCTAAGCTTTGTTTTGGAAAATAAAAGAAATATCTGTAACAGATATATGAAAACAAAACACCTTTTAAGAGAGAATTTTAAAGAACAAGGAGATTTCCAAATATTCTGTGGACCTTAAAATATACATTTTCAAATTAAAAGATACTTAAAGAAGATGTGGATGAAATAAAAAACCCTCTTTGTATTTAACCATAAAAAAAGGAAGAAAATATTTTTTTTAAGTGAATCTTACTTTTTAACAACAGAATGAAATTTCTATTCATGGTCTTGAATCCACATGTTTCATATACTTATTCAAATATATTTTTACTCAGAATTCACTAAATTTGCTGTTCTTACTCTAACTGCTTTCAGAAGATGCAATTATAAATATTTACACCATTCTGGTAACTATTTCACGCGCATTTCAAGAGCCAAATTGCATGAATTTTAACATCTTCCAATTAACTGAAGAAGTTCAGTAATAGCCAGTTTAAGAGTTTTTTCCCCTTCTTCTTCTCAAGTGAAACCACCTGGCAGCTATTCAGCTATTCCTCTTTAATTTTTTTTTGTCATTATTTGTAAATCAGTATTTGAAGGGTTTAGAAAGAAATATGCTAGTAAGGAGAGCAACATGAAAAATATTAGACTGAGGAAGCTAATACATAAAGTTAATCAGAATAAATCTGTGTCAAAAAAAAGCTATCACATTATTAGGAAAATATGGCATGTTCAGGAATCATCAGTATGGAATGAGCCACTATTTATATTATCTAGATTTCATTTTTTTCACTTGTAATAATTAGTTTATTTGCCCTGTAATAATTGGTTACTTATTTGAAAATCAGAGTAAAATAAAAGTGATATTCATTTTGAAAAGATGACTTCCAAAACATCTCTTCATCTTTATGGATAAAGAAAATACACAAGAGACCAGACAGTTTATTTCTATTGACTGAAAACCTAAATAGCTGAACGGGATGTTCAGTAAGGCTTTGTGTCTAACAGAATACCTTTTGACTTCTAACTTATCAAATTATTCTTGATTTCACACCTTACTTTTGCAATATTTTTGGGGAGTTTTGTTTTTGTTTTTGTTTTTTTTCCTAGTTAACATTCTAAAGTCTTATTTTTGGAGGATTGTAACAGAAGTAAGGAAAACTTTTAAGGTGGGAAATCACTTATCTAACCAAGATGGCTGGACAGAAAAAGAGGTGCAAATAATTAAATGAATTTCAAAATGGCATAACCAAATTTGGCATATAAGGTTAACACATAACAGTGCAACCTGAATACAACTGTGTGTGTGCAGGGCAGGGTACTAAAAACCTTCCCTTCCCATACTTTGTCAGAGCATATGAACAATTTTGCAGTATAATCAGGGCTTATACACAGAGAAGTGGACGTGCCTTGTACATATGTGGAGCTGAGTATGCTTTCCCCAAACCCTTGAAACCTCCTGCAAATCTCTTGGTATTTTTTGCAACAGGCATTACTTCAGTTGCAGTTCTCAGTTTGTTGCCAGCTTTCTGAACACACCAGCCAGGAGTAGGTCTGGCACATGGTGGAACTCAGATCCCAGATTTTGTTAAGATATTTCTACACTAAGACCCCTGCTATGGCAAAGTGTCAGAATGAATAATTACAGGTCCAGGCCTAAAAACCCCTAGCTTATTTCCTTTATCTGACTGAAAACCATATATGGCTCTTGAATAAACAGAACAGCAATGACTGACTCATCCACCTCTTCAGGTTTCTGTGATTCCTTTCCAAGCCTACATTTAAAAGCATGGGCAATTTTACCTTTGTGACCAAAAAATTTCCTCCCCCTGCAAATCAAAATTGTGAAGGGCATATTTTTAAACTTGGAAAATAAATGTTTGCCTTCAACTTCAGGATCTTCACATATTTGTAAATGACTAATAGAAGATGGAAATTGTGTGGGCAGATGACTTCAGGGATAAAGCTATAAAAATAGTTGAAGCTTAAGAGATGCTAAGATGCTGAAATTGGAAAGGACACACCCTTAGAGACAAGTACAGAACTTGGAAACTCATGGTTATAGGACAAGTGCTAGAACTGTCTTTGTTCTTTTCTCTGCCCTCACTCTGTAATGTCCTCAGAGAAAATGATTCTTTTTAGCTATATAGGATTTCAAACAGTTAAAAGATGGAAAGCAGAGAAAGAAGAAAAAATTTATTTTCAAGATTCAAATTCTATCTCCAAAGCTAAATTTATGATAGTCTTTCTTCTGAGCAATTATTCCTAAAAGGACAAAACCATCAACAAAAACCCCCACCATCAAACCTTCATTCGTGCCCAACTGAGGGTATTAACTTTCAGAACCTTTTTAAAGTTGTTTCTCTAGCTTCATGGAAAAGTGCATGGCATGCACTGCATAGTCCTAGTCTAATCAAAAAATATTTCATTAAAAAATTGCTGCATAGGTGTTTTTTTTCCAGTAGACTACACACAGCATTTTAATTTATCTATCACTTTTTCCCTTTGGACTTTACCGCTTATAAATGGAGTTTCATGCTTCATGAAACAAAGACTTTCAGGCTGCTTAGGCAACCACAAGCAACAGGACAGGACGATGACAATCTGAGGCAGAATCTGAAATCCCAGGCAAAACCACATGAGACTGGGAGTCAGTTTATGACATCTCCAGTGCCCACCCCACAAGAGTGAGGAATAGCAAATTCTGTGATTTCACTGAGGTTTTTTATGTTTCTACAGATCACTGTCTCTGTGCATCATGCTGACCCAGCTCCTGGAGTCATAATGTTTTAGAAAAGACTGTCTGTTTCACACTCTTTTAAGGTACCCTATTATTTTTGTTGCTATTTCTTGTGTTTTGTAGAACAGTACTTGTCCAGCTGTATAGTCCTGTCCCCAGTGATGCTCAGGGATGACTCCCTTTGAGAGGATAACAAAGAGGGCTGCTAAGAATAACATGAATGAAAAGAATTATTTCTGCCCCAATGAGCAGAGCACTGCACACCCTGAGGGCAGTGCACAATTGCTGTGTTGACTCTCTGAAAAGCAAGAGAATTCATATTGTCTTGAGGGAATGAACCTCTGCTATCCCAACATGCACATGACACATGCTTATTCCTTTCCTGTTCTATCCAGTTCACTGCCTCAATTTTTCCTGGAATGAATACTGAGTAGCAACTGGATTTGCATGCTTTGTTTCCTGTTAAACAAAAATAATAATAAAAATTCTCTGAACTCATTTAGATAAAGGGGAAATACAATTCCTCACACAGCAGCAAAAAGTCTTGCATTAATACTATTCTTTAAATATGCAACTGTGTTCTATTGTCAAGCATAGTCTATACTACTGAATTGCTTGACGCAGCATTAGAGTGACACTATGGAGATAGTTGAATCCATGCACTTTTAAGCTCATGCAGGACCACCCTGGAGCAAAGCTAACAGGATAAATCAGAAATTACTTCAAGGTGAGGAGTAATTAAATTCACAGTTCTGGATAATGTAAGAGAAGGAAATGAGCAATTAGGCAGCCAGAGCAAAAATAATTGTCCATACAAGTGCAAAGCACAGCAAACAATATACTTGAAGATACACAAGAAAAACCCTAAGATCACGCCAAAGTTACAGATACATGTTTGACATTACATGGAGTGGTTTTATACATTGCTGTGAAGGTTTCTGTACAAACATTATACTATGGGTATACATTTTACAGTGAGTAGTCTTGTTTTTTTCTCAGCCAATCACTGACCTAATGTCTGATCTCTGGAAAACAGTTCACAGCTTCGCATTGCTGAGGATGAAACAAGGAGCAGGCTCTGCTTGGGCTGTTCTTCACAGTGTCTCTACTGGCTGCATCCTACTAGCACACCCGCCACCATGTAGCCAGTCTCTCTCATAATCACAGACATTTTTATGTCAAGAAACAGCAATGTGAAAGGAACCAGACTATACTCTTTTCCAAAGGGAAACAGACACCTTATGTCTGTATTCCTGTAGGAGTTATGCCTGCTCTTAGAGGTCTCACACTCCATTGAACTCATATGACTGAAATTGCTCTCTCCACAAGGATCTCGAATAACCCTTTGTATCAGTAATATTTCTTACCTTTTACTTCTGTCACCATTTTATGGGTGGCTTAAACTGCTCTGTGGACAGCTTCTCCATGACCCTGTCACCTCATCTGTGCTGACACTTGGGACCACCATGCCAATGGCAGTCACAGCGTCTGGACCAAAGGAAGCCAAGGGCACAGGACTCGCAGCAACACTCACCTCAAGTGATATAACTGACCTTGGTCATAACTGTGACATTTAGGCATGTCACTGCTGGTAGTTTAATAATTTTTTAAGGAAATAAATAAAATAATCAAATGATAATCACAGCTTTGCTATTAGAATATGCTTGTGTCTATTTCAGCACACTACAAAACATGGGTATTAGAAGTATTTTCATGCACTTTATTTCTGAGAAAATAGATATTCTTTCCTCTACTCAGTAAAAAAAAAAAGAAAAAAAAAAGAAAAAAAAAAAAGAAAAAAAAAAAGACATGCTTTCACAAACTGCAGTTCGAATCTTGCATTAAACATGACAGATTTTCTCTCTTATTTCAGTAGCAGAGATTTCCGGAGATTTCAGTAGGAGTTTGCAGCACACATCAAAACGTACATATCTACTTGTTTGGAATCCCACAGACCTGCTTAATTCCCATTGAGTGACTAGAAACATTCTGGTTGACTTAAATAGTTTTTTGATCCATACTAGTCTCCTTTGGAGCAGCCAAATTCTGTTGAATGAGAACTAGCCCCCAAGAGTTATCACAGCATGAATCTATATCCTTGTTTCATGAACCTTTTTCTTCCCTGCTAGCACCATTAGCTTTCAGAAATTGTACCAAGGGTTCTTTTGCTAATCATAAACTTTAATACTAAATTCTCTCTACAGCTAATTCCAGATATAAAGAAATTTTGATTAAAATGATAAAAGACACTCTGCACAATCAGGATGCATTAGAAAAATATTACACATTCAGAAATTCCTTGGTATCTTTTAGTCAACATTATTTTTCTTGATGTTAATAGTTTTATTCCCTGCCTTTTTAAAGTATTATCTATGTATTCCTCTGAAATGGAACAAAACATTAGATTACAAAGACTAATGGCCACCTGTCTACTACTTCCATGAGCAAATGCAGTATAAATTGACCAAAACCAGTCTGTACACTGCTCTGTGCTTGAGAGATAAAAATTTATAAATTTGGACCCTTTCTATTTACAAGAAGTACGCAAAAAATCTATTATTGGCATTTGGCTGTTAGAAAGCATTACAATCAGAAATAGAGAAGCAAGAAAATTAGTTTCTGTACTGGACACAGTTTGACATTTATGTTTAGTTTAGTCTATTTTTTCTAAACTGAAATTTTCCACATTTTGGGGCAATTCATAGTCTTTCATGACATGGAAAGGAACAGATAATTTTTTTCTATCAGATAATAGCAAAAGAAAGAGTTCTAAAATATTATCATTAGTCTTGGAATCCCTAAACCAATCTTTCCCTTTTCAAATAATACAATAATCATATTCAATAATGTGTTAATATTTCAGCCTTAAAATTTTATCTGCTCAGGATTATCTCTCCTTCTAAGAGCACATTTTATAAGTCTATCACAATTTTTCACTTCCTAAGGTCTTTGACACTAGAATCCTTTAAATAACAAGATTAATACATTTTAATTTAAAAAATTCAGAAAATTGCAGCATCCTATAGTTGTTGATGATTGACTCTCTCTAAGCCATGGTCATGTCATAGTGGTGTCACATTGGATGATATATCTGTTTATCATGCAAGATATTGGTTCTCCTCTGAAGATGCACTTTTCATATCCCTACAATATGAACTTTGTTACCAGTCCAATTATAATAATTTTGTTGTTTTTTTCCTTTTGTAAATTCTCCATTAATTTGAAGTTTACTGCATGCAGACTTATTTCTTTCTTACTCTTCCTCAGAGGCAAACATGGTTAAATTGTGTTATTTAGTACTTGTTCATAACTGCATTGTATTTGGAACTGCAAGGCTCTGCTCACAAAACAGTTGTAAAGGGATGGGAGAAGTTTTCAACTCTCCTGCAAACATGCAGATGCACATGATGTTCCACATACCCAAAATGCAACATCTCCCACCCAAGAAAAAGAATTCTTTATTGGAGCTTCTAGCAGATCCAGACACCAGCCCATATCCAGACTAGAGGCTTAAATGCTAATTCCTAACATACACTTAAGTTTTCCATATGGAAAAGTCATTTATGAAATTTTATATATTTCTATTTAGACTATTTGAAATAAGCATTTAATTTTGAATAATATTTTTAGAACATATAAATTCTTTTCAATTGCAAATTAAAAAATGCTTTTATCTAGAGTCCAGCTTTATAATTTATCTTTTTCTTTATTTGACTGAGGAAAAAAAGACAAAAAATAAGATAATGAGAAAAAAATTTTCTCATGCAACCTTTTTATATTTTTTTAAAACCCCTGCTTTCTGGGTTATCCTAACTGGAAGCCAGAAAGTATGGAAAGTAGCTCTGTCCACATTTTCTCCTTTGCCTTGCTTCCTTCAATACATTTAATTGATGGCAACTGGTTTTTCCAAATGAATTAAAGTGGTAGGGGGCAAAGTGGCAAGGGAAGATTATATCCGTAGTGTGGATAGTCATAACATGGCCCAGAATCTCTTACCACAGTATTTTAAACCAGAAAAGAACAGGAAACCTGATAATGCTCAGCATTCACTGCCATTCCTGCCTGAAAGCAGATTATCTACCTGAAAGCGAAATAGTATGTGTAGTGAAAAACTCTTGGTAGAAGTTACTATGCATCATCTATAATCAAGTATATGACTGTGATATTCTGCTAAATTCTATGTATCTGTACTAGAATATATATAGAAATGCCATTGTTATGAGTACACAAGGTAATTCCAGGTAGATCAGCATTGAACTTTTTTTTTGGAAATACAAAAATATAATGGGCATTTTAGGAGAATTTGCTCCATTAAATGAGAATGATGAAAAAGCTTAAACTTAGGCCCTGCTTTCACCATGCAATTAAAAAAAAAAAAAAAAAAAAAAGTGATGTTAAGTGCAAAATTTTATTCGTGTAGGTTATTCATTGTTGGTCAAGAATAAGGCAGGGAAAACCATAGGCTAGTTTTTAGTCTATGTGATGTTTTTCCTCACGTGAAATTGTTGTTCATTTGCGTACATATTGTGTACTGTAGAGCACAGTTGCTTCCACCAAATCACAAATGTGTGTCTCAATATGCCAAGGTATGATGAGCCATGCTTTCAGAATAAAATGCATAATTAGCGAACATTGCAACCTGTGGTACACAGATCAATGCATTGCAGCTGATCTACCTCCTGCATCTACCAGCAAATGTGTATCAGTCCCCTGGGCTCTGCCAGAGCATAGAAAAGAAAGCCAAAACCCTGTAGTCTATTAGGAATACAAATTCAATATATTTCCCCTAATTACTTTTTAATTTCCATCTCATTTACGTATAGTAGCTACAGAATGAAAAAGAGATCTATTCCTTATTCTGCCACTGTCTTGCGTATTTGACCTTAGTCATATTACAATTACTCTGTTGCTTAATTGATTCTTCTGCATCATATGCATAATTAAAACTACTTGTCTTTTAGGTGTTAAGTGGACCTACAATTACCTTTTACACTGTAAGAGAAATGTTTTAAAGAAGAAGCTCAAATGAATATTATTTTTTTTTAAATTCAAATTGTTACTTTAGAGTCCTGAGCTCAAAATTAATTTACTAAATTATTTAGTTTTGTCCATGAGCTATATATTGCTTTAAAATGTTCAATTCTAATGCAATTTAACTTAAACCTTCCTTTTAATACTAGAAATATCTTTATTCTTTTTTGTTCAGCTAATGAAAAAAAAGCAACCCACAGGCTAGGAAAAAGTGTTTTGTCTTTCTTTTTTGATACTGGTCTGTAGGATATTGTCCTGACTATTGAAAGAAAGGCCTCATTTGGAAGTTTTAAATAAGGCAAGTATGATTGCAGAGTATAGATCAAAGTGTATAGAATCTTCCTGGAAATAAAGACAATGGAAATCAATGAACATTATAGGGGTAATTTTTATAGATAAATAATCTTTTTTTTTTTTTTTTGATCTTACTTTATTAAATGTACCTATTGGCTTCTGTGTGATCATCTATACACTAAGGAAATAATGCCATGGGGATTTTATTGTGCCTTATTGTACAGTCTCACTCCAAATACAGGCAGCCAAAACATCCAAGACTGCCTGGGATTTGAGAAAAAGTAACCAAGTACAATAGCCAAAGAGGCTGAATACAACATATAATGACTAGATACTAAATATAGAATATAAAGATTTTGGTATATTGTACATTCTGTAAAGAATGGTAAGATAGAGTGACTAGTACTGTTATTGTTACTTCATTCAACACTTACATTAAACTTTACTTTGAAATGCTGACCCTGCCATTTCTCTTGTCAATAAATTATACTTTATTGTCAGTTCTGTGCTTGAAGCAGTCTTCAAAGGAAAATATAATTCCAGATGCACTGTATGTAGAACAAGACATAAATCAAGCCTTCTATCTTTATTCTCTTGTTCTTCCTCCTTGTGGTCCTCTGCAAACCAGCAGTATCTCTTGTCAAGATAAGTCACCTCTGTCACTCAGCCTTCATTTTTGTGATAGCAGTCAAAAATATCCAAAAACAAAATGCAGAAGACTCTTCTGCAGACAGAATACAATATCAGTGCTGTCTGTTCATGTGCTTACTTATCAGCTGAATTTACTAAATACAGAGTACACAGTGTATCAAATACAAAGTCATCCAAGAAAATACTGCATGTCAATTGGTCAAAAATGAGAATTAATGTAAATGTTAATGGGTATTTCACAGATATATGATTCAACCTCTGACCACCATGAAATCTAATACTATAAGAAAATTTATACTGAAAGAGTAGAATATATCTATTTTCAATAACTTGAAATATCCTGTGACAGAATATTGCTGAAAACTCTCCTAAGAAGAATGGACATGGCTCACATGATTTAAAGTTATTTTCTGAGTTGTGCTGCAATGTCCATCTGGAATTGGAGGTAATGCCTTGCACCTTGATTACTTAGTATGCACAACAAAAGAATGTGTTCTGCAAATGAGCCACAAACTGAAAATATCCATTTCAGACTATTAGCGAAAAAAAAATCCTCCAACGCATACATTTGCAAAAATTTAGGATGATTTTTAAATACTTATCCTTGCTGTTGAGAGAGGCACTTAACCTATCGGAAAAGTGACCTAACGCCTGGGAAGAATGAGCTCTGAACTCCAATGATTTCAGAAGGCTAATTAATTACTTTATTATACTATATTATACTATAACTATATTACACTATATTATGCTAACAAGAACTATCACTAGCTAGCTAACTAACTAGAAAACTCTCTGCTGAGAGTCCGACACAGACGTGGATCCAATTGGTCAATGAATTCAAAACACCATCACCAGTATCCAATCAAGCAATCACCTTGGGTAAACAATCTCCCTATCACATTCCATGTGGGCACAAACACCAGAGCAGCAAATGAGATAAGAATTGTTTTGATTCTCTTTTCTCTGCTTTTCTCACAGCTTCACTCAGGAGAAATCCTGAGAAAGCTAAGTCTCTCTGTGTTCAGAGGGCATGTGAATACCACACTTAACCTACTTATAATGTATGTCTGTTTTCAAAGCAAATCAATAAATTTCAGGGTACAGTACTAGTTTTATTTGTCATAACTGTGTATATTTTGCTTTCTTTAAGATTCAGAGCATTGTAAGGAGCAGAATCTCATGCAACAACCTTGTTGGATCTCCCAAATTGTTAAAGTAAAACAGATTTTTTCTAACTATTTGTGCAGAGATTATCATTACGGATCAGTAGTTTTGATTCTATCTCATAGAAGTGAATGAAAAATATCAGTATAAAACAGGGTAGGTGTGTCACTGTACCACAGGCAGAATACTTACAGCAGTGAGATGACATAAGAATTCTGAGGGCTTAATTTAAACATGAATTATTTAACATTACAAGCCTTAAACTTGCGTTGCTAGGGACTTTATGGTAAAACTCATGCTCACTCTGATTTGAGCTGCCTGAGCATGCTGAAGTGATAAAGTTGATCTTGTTTACATATTAAATTTTTAAAGCTAGTAGATTAGTATGACCATAGGCTTGATCCATATAAAGTGCTGAAGCTTTCTAGATTCATGTGGGGTTAGGAGACAAGCCTCAAGTAAAATCTTTCTCTAACTTGTATAGAGATTCAAACCCTATTAGGTCGTACTGCTTGAAGGTGTGAGTTCTATTGCCAGAATCACCTCTATCAGATAAGTTTCTTAACCTCTCTACATATCATTTCTATATTCTATAGAAAAAGGGTATCATCATCTTCCACACTGTTGAAAGGCTTTCAGATGAAAGACTTTATGTAGTCAAAAAACAGTGGTAAGTCATGGCTTTCAATTTAAGAGTTTAATTTAAGCAAAGTGGAATATCACTCTGTGTTCTGTTGTATCATTGTATGCCTGCTAAAACTGTTATATGATCTGTTTTCATGATAACTTGAGATGTCTTGTGACACAGGTTGAAAAGATGAAAGAACTCATAATGCATGCTGTGGAATTCATTTTCTCATCACCTTTATCTAACATAGCCTGATAAAATACCCTTTATCTAAAATAGCCTATACGTTCAAGAGTATGGTCAAGCCTGGATATAGACAAATCCATCTATTAGATTTTTCTGGTGTTGGAAAACAAGAGGAGTTCTGGCACGAGGGAGAGAAAAGGATAGTAAAAAAACCCAAAATCCCTAATTACCATTATGCTTTCATGGTCCATGCAAGGGTTTGGCATGTCCATGCAATGTTTGTGGTACATCCTGAAGACTATGAGACAAATTTTCTAAAACTTTTTAATCTCCTTATCTATAAAGAAGACAGAAACATTTAAAACATCCAGCTTTTAAAACTGTTTGAAAATTCAGCAGGGAGCTCTGATGCAAAGGTTGGTTTGCCTGTGTGGACATCTGAGCCGTGCCACATGGCTGCCTCTTATACCATTGCTGACCTGCATTAAAAACACTGTAGTGTCTTTCCAGACAGCTCCCAGAACATCTCCTACTCCCTCCCTGCATAACCACTCAGTCAGCTCTTCTACCATAAGATTGGGATGGATCCCAACCCAGTGTGACAGATGCTTTCAGAAGTATCAACAGGTGCCTTCTAGGCAAAGATTGATCCACAATTCCATTAATAGTTTAACAGCCCTTTTCAAAAAATTGGATCACTAACTTATAACAGCCAAATATGACCATTTGACCCCATCCTTTTTTTTCTGTGCTAGGATGGATACTCTTTTAGATACATGATGCTGATGCACTGTAAAGACATAAATTGTCATGCATTTTCATCCTTTTTTTTCTCGCATTATCTGCCCGCTTCTCTTCTATATATCTTCTAAAAATCATACAATCCCACAATTAGGAGTTGTGGATTCTTGCCCTTAATAGCCATGAAGATCTCTTACTTTAGGGAGAGGCTGTTTTAGCTTGTATTAAGCAGTAGTGACATTGTCATACTCTTAGTGTAATAATGACCAGGTAAATGACCTGACTTTTGTCAGTCACAGTGACAAGTTTTTAGTGATGAACTCATAGATGCCTTGTGCATATGATCACAAAAGCGGTCCCAAAAACTGTGGCTCCCACATTGGGGAATCTGTGAAATCTTTGCGCCAGCTTCATGAACCTTCTTTTCACTCACCTTGTGTCAAAAAATTCGAGCTATGAATGAAGTGCCAAAATAGGTGAGGATGCTGAAGGGCTGAGTCATGATACTGACACAAGCTGCCAGGGGCTGCTCTGGCCCATGGCAGAACAAGATAGGTTCCTGCTCATCAGAAGCATTATCTTGGCTGAAGTGCAGTGAGAGTGCTACAGATCCTACAGTTGAAATACAGGACTGTTCATGGCAATATGTGGGTCAGGTAGCCTAGGATTGCTGTCATGATGACTACTCTCAAAAGCAGCCTGTAGCTATTACACCTCTATGATAGCCTCTACGCAGAGCCAGAAAGGATCCTTGGCAAAATATAAATCTATAACAATTAATTCGTTTCTCCCTTTTTGTACTAAAGGTAAGTTGTATCACACTGTCAAACTATTTTGGCAAGAGCTGCATGAAAGCTGGTGAAGGGTAGCTTTTATGCTTAACTTAATTTTTCTCCTTGTATATCCATTTTTAGCAGGTCCCACTGGGATGTCAGGAATGGAACTTAGGCCTGGAAGTAGTAGAAAGATCAGCAGAAGATAATGAG
Organism: Vidua macroura; assembly: GCF_024509145.1. Lineage (NCBI taxonomy): Eukaryota > Metazoa > Chordata > Aves > Passeriformes > Viduidae > Vidua > Vidua macroura. The sequence goes on from NC_071571.1 coordinate 73,577,138, forward strand.
AAAGGCTGTACCGTTACTGCTGCTTTCTGTATACAATGTACAACAGCTGCTCTTGTAACAGCTGGAAGGAAATAATTAGCATAACAAAAAGACATGTTATAGTGTTGCATCAAAAAAATTTCAGCAAATGAGACCTTGGTCTTCAAATACCAAGAGAACTAAATACATTTAAATGAATTCTTTCTAGTTGAAATCTAGTTGGCTAAAAACAGTGAGACAAATGTAATTTCATGACAAATGTCATACTGAGTCCTCCAGTAATTTTGTTACATGCTAGTCACCACCTCACTTACTCTTTGGCCAGTAGAGACTAGGAATACCAGAAGGAACAGAGCAAAACATAGGACACAAAGGAGATGCAATTCACTGTTTCTCTTATTTAGCTGATAATATTCTGTGGTTTCTGATTAATTTGAGGGATAAGTGAGGGAAGCAGCAAAAAGAATTTGTTAATGTAAAGATTTATTAAATTCAGTAAGTAGAAAAAAAAAAACTACCTATCCCTCAATTTATTGGACCTTGTTCCTTTATTTTGTCTTTCCCATTAGCACACATCACCAACATAGGATTTTCTTGTTTACTTACTTATAAAAGGTATGAAAAACTAGAGACATTTTGCTTTTCCCTATTTTCTCACCATAACTCCGAATCCCTCAAAGTAATCTAAAACCCATCATCCCACCAACAGAAAGGCAAAAACACATTTTCATTTGAAAAGCACTATGTTTGAAATCCTCTTTGTGTTTATAGAATCACAGAATCATTTAGGATGGAAGAGGTCATTGAGGCTAACCATAAACTTAACACTGCCAAGTCCATCACTAGACCGTGTCCCTAAGTTCCACATCTACAGTGCCACTTCTACAGTGCCATGTCTTTTTAATATGTCCAGAGATGATGACCCCAGCACTTCCCTGGGCAGGCTGTTCCAGTGCTCGACAACCCTTTGGGTGAAGAAATTTTTTTCCTAGTATCCGAAATAAAGCTTCCCTGGTGCAACTTGAGGTCATTTCTTCTTGTCATGTGGCTTTTTACTTAGGAGAAGAGACTGACAGCCACTGCACTACAGCCTTCTTTTAGGTTGTTGTATGGAGGAGTTTGTCAAAGAAATTAGTCAAAGAAATTGCTTTGAGAATTAACATTTATTTACTCACTAAATCACAATCATTATTTAAATTATTAATGATAGCTTTAATTCTATTAGAACATGAAAAGACATCCACAAATATGACAACAAATAGAGGTAGTAAAGAGGATCTTTTTTAAGAGCCACTGCATTGCCCCCTGTCTTCTGATTTTAAATAACTCCAAGTTTAACTAATATTAGCAAAAGACACCTTTAAAACCCTGAGCTTAAAATTTCCATATACAAAACTGCCCACTCTCATTAGAATGACTGGAAAAATATTAATTTGGGATGTTCATTTCAATGCAGTAAGCTATCCTACATTAAAGGATTTCGGAGATGGAGCTAAATAGTACCAAGTAAAGAATTACCTTCTAATTTTTTTTTTTTTTTTCTTAAAGGTAGAATGGTTGTGCCATCCAGACTAGAGTCCAGGATCATCAAACAGTATAAGGAGGAGATGGCAGAACATGGGTATCACAAGTTGTCCTCACAGCAATGATGAGTAAGAAGGTCCCTTGAGACCTGTCAGCATCAGAGGATGTTTGCAGGATACAGCACCTGTAAAAGAAAAAGTTATTCAAAAAAGAACAAGAAAAGAAAGAGTTATTCAATAGAATGTATCTTGAGAAAATCCTAAACTCTGACGGACAGAAAAACTTAAGTCTAAAGAACAATCATAGCTGTGACTATTAAAACCTTCTACAAACTCAAGCAGGAAAACAGAATCCAGTGATTTTTAATAGGAAATGACAAGTGAATTGTCATCTGAAAGGATTAAGTTAAATCTTTAATCTCCCCATTTCTCTATATGGAAAACATCACCCAAACAATTTCTCTCAGAAAAATGATGAAACACCATTGCAATTTTTTTCACAGAGGCTACTTTTTTTTCATCAAAAGGTTGTCTTTATGGTTCCATCACACACATTACTTCTTTAAATCTGTTGCAGCATGGTGGGGGAATGGATAAGGTTTGCTTTTTTTAAAGTCTTGCTATTTTACTACATTCTCATTTCTTCTTATGCTGTCACAGTACCAAGAGTAAATAAATAAAAAAATTACCAAAGCCCTGCACCTCCATCTTTCAGAAGGAACTTGGACCTGTATCCACTACTAATATGATTCTAATTCTGCTGCAGATAGTGTCTGGCAGGTGCGTGCTAGTGAAGTAAAAGCATTTGGCCAAGAATCTACACTTCAAAATTAGATGATTTTTAGAGCAATTTTTCTGTACACGGTTTAGGTCTCTAATGTTAAAAGAGAAATAAAGGTCTGATGCAAGTAAACAGAAGAAAGATGTTCCTCCTGATGGAGATTACTTCTGTGACCACTCATTGCTCCTCATCTATTCTTGGGTTCAAAAAGAAGCAGAAGCCAGGACCAGAAAACAGGGAGTCAGAGAAAAATCTTTGTAGAATCATTCCCAGCACACAAAGTATCTCTCAGGAATTACTTCACGTTGACTTTTTGTGCTAAAAATTTTTCATGGAGGAAAAGTTTTAACCATCAGCCAAGATTTACACAGAACACATGGTGGGACGGAAATTTGTTAAATGAGTATCTCACACGTTTGCTCCTACACATCCTAAACGATTTCCAGTAGCTCTTGTCAATTCTTAAAAATGTCCACTGATGAAAATGTCCAAATACTGGACATTTCAGTGCTCCAAGGCTCTTCTCAGTTTTTGGTGACAAGGCAGGAAGGATATTTCTTCCATCTTTGTACCATTCCTTGAACATTGACCTGTGTTGACCTCTTATTTGCCCAGTTTCTCAAGTGCTCACTGCTTTGTTTTTCCAGGCTTGTGACCTAATTTTTTCATGCAGTTCTTCCACAGCTGCATTGTCCTGATTCAGAGCAATAGCCATAAAATAATTATTAATAGACAGTGCACATATCAATTAATGCAAAGAGATTGCAAACAAATTCAAGAAATCTGCCTTGTCATGGTTTGCTCAAATGCTCATTACAAATTATCAGTACTTTCATCTGCTTAAGATTCAGTAGTTTATGTTAAGTATTATAGCTAGATCATTAGACCAGGGCACCTGTTTTTCATCCTCTACCAGCAATCTTTCAGTAGATACATGATTTCAAACCTGTACTTTCACATATCTATCTATCTATCTATCTATCTATCTATCTATCTATCTATCTATCTATCTATCTATCTTTTCTACTCTCTATTTAAAATTGGATTAAGGTCTGTAGCTGAAAATTTATCATTTTCCTAACCAAAAAGATGAGGTTATTTTATGTGTATGTTTTTGGAAAGAAGCTATCTGATTACTTGCTTTCCTGCAACTGTCAGCCTTGGTAATTTTACTGGACTTCACACTTGAGTTTCCAGAACCAAGTGTTCCAGGAATTTGTATCTACAAAACTTGCGGGGCACAGTGTGAGTGTGAGGCTGTCTTCTTCTTAGCCTGCAAAGCTATCTGGCTTCAGGCAGAGTATGGCCTTCAGACAGAGTATTCACTGGAATATGCGATATGAATAGCCAAATATTATGAAATTATAATTCATGTAAAATGTATTCATTACATTTGGACAACCAAACCTGTTCAAAGTAGTGCTGACTTAGATTAACATGGTCATCAAATTGATAAAACTTTCGGCAGTTATTCTTTTCCCTCCCCCCCCCCATCAGTAATTTATCCAGCAGAAGACCTCAACAGGTCACAGTCAGACAGGACTTGACAGGGATGAATGAAAGAAAAAGGGGAGGTACCTATTTCAACAAAACTATTTCAGGTAGTCCAGGCATTAAATTAATCTCATGTAATGGTAATAGGAAAGATGAAACATTGTTTCTGTTGACATGTGGAGAGTTGGGACATATTGCAAACCTTCAGGCACTTATCTTACTGAGCAATTCCTGATACCATCATTTCAAGGGACTCCTTCATCTCCTTTACCCTCAAGGACCTTTGAACACTTCAGTATCCCTTAAATCGGTGAGATTGCTTGCATAATTTCTAGACAACACTGGTTCTTATTAGTACAGCTAAAGCTTCAGGTAGACACCTGACTTGGAAACAGCTGAAGCTTTCAAATGTCCTGGAGTACATAAATACTACATGTGTTACTGTTAGGAGCAGCCATTGCTAACACTTTCAGAAAATCTACAGATGATGAGGATTTATGATGTTCCACACACGCTATAACACTGATAAATGTGACATTCACATCCCAAGTCATATGAATTATTCTTTAAAAAACGTTACTCTTTGTACTTAAAATACAAAGTGTCTATTTGCAGAGTTAAGAGGATTGAGGGGAGTAGACTGAAAAAACAGTCCTAAAACTCATGTAATCTACACTTGCTGTGTAAGGGGAAAAAAAAAACCAACACATTGTAAGACTGAAAACTGTAGTCCAAGTAATACATCAATGTTACTTGAAGACCACAGAATACTATCTATAAGAATAAAACTATAAAAAGGAGGGGAAATTAAGTGCTCTCTAAGTCCTGAAGAGAGCATTTTTGAGTAAATCAACAGCTACTATATTATTATTATTATTATTATTATTATTATTATTATTAATTGTTGTTGTTGTTGTACTTTAGGTTTTTTTTGTTTGTTTTACTTTAGTTCTCTTCTTATTTCTACTATGTAACTGTAAATCTAGAGTAATCTGCTAGGGGAAAGCGAAAAAAAGGAATCTAATTTTACATTGGATATGTTTCTTCTGCAGTAAGCATCATTACAGTTAATTGCAAGCACTAAATGGAACACAAGACTGAGTCTGTTTTGCAATTTTGACTACTGCATTAGCATTTATATTTGATTCAATGTAAATGATTTTTCATTTTGAATATATGCTCCTCACTTTTTATCCACATGCATATTGCCAATGAATCAAGATGTGAACTAAGTGCCAATGGTAAACTGCAATATCTCAAGAGGTTATAGCCTATTGTCATCTCTGATCATACATCTGGGTAGCTTGTTCATGCAAGGAGGTTTAGTTTCATTCAAGTTCAGAAAATTCTGGCCTACCTGGTTAACTTTTCACTGTGAAAATTCCAGCTCAAGTGTCCACTTTAAAGAAAGCAAGCTGAGTTCTGAAATCTCACTCTACCAGGAGCACAAAATCCCTTGTGGTCACCTGAGCTACTGAGCCTTCTACTTCACCTTTCTGAGAGAGCTATTTCACTGTTTTAAAGTAATCAATCTTTGGAGCAGAGACAGAAGTAATTAGTGGCTCTTATGAACAGAATTTTGTCTTACTCATGTCTAGCCACATCCTTTCTTTGCTTCAGAGCTTTGACCTCTCTGGTGTTATATATGAGCCATCTCCATGGACATATATACAGAGCAAATTAAATCTCATGACTCTCAAATAGTGAGGGTAGCTATAGTACCTCACAGTAGTTGTACTAAGGAGGGGCTGTCAGTGTTCCAATGTGAATTTATAATGTTGACAGTGGTGGTGTGTATGACCTTTCTCATGTCAAGACAGCATAAATGACCCATGGAAGAAACATATACTTTCATAGTCATTTGCAGATGAATCTTACCCAAAATACAGAATCTGAGTTTTTTCTGATATTTTTCAATATGCAGAATCTGACTTTAGATCTTTATTTTGCTCAGTGGTTTAAAAACATTGCTGATTTGGTTCTGAATAAATGTTTTTAACTGTAAAGCCATCATTTCTCTCTTCGGTACATATCAATTCCTAGCTAAGCCTGCAGCTCGAAGTTAAATGCAACAGTGCCTTACATGTAGAAGTTATCTTTGATTTTAAAGAATTCTAGATGAGGAGGGCAAACAAGTTCCCATTTCTCTCAGGTGCTGCTGAATCGAGATATCCTTGGTAATAGCTACTAATTATGTATTACTGCCTAATACAACAAGCTGCCCTTATAAGCGCTTCTGGCAGTAGCTCTGTTATTAATTTATATGTTAATTTTCCAGTGTTGTTGAAAATTGTAGCCAAAATTTTTTTACAATACATTTCCTTGGGCAATCTTCTAATTTTAGATACCATGACTTCATTAAACTTGCAGTTTACGGTAATCCTGTGTAAGGCTTGATCCAAACCCATGAAAGTCAATGCATACCTTAATTTTAGCATATACATGCACACACACATATTTCCATACAAGAATTTTGGTGTTGGTTTGGTTTGGTGAGATAAATATGAAAGCAAGTTTTTGCAAGTGTTACTACTTTACCTGTTACTGACATTTGTTCCAAATTTGAGATCCCTAACCCTTTTTTACTAATTTCTGATGTCTCAAAGCCATTTAGAAAAATATTTAATAAGAACTAAATAGAAAAAATAAAATAATATAATTTCTAGAAGTCCAGTACTGCCAAGCTTACTATTCAATTCAATATTGAACTTTATATTTTGAAATTTTATTTGCAATTCATCTTAGCATTTGAACTTTGACCTCTTTTCTTAATTAAAATGTAAGGGTTCACATGGGAGTTTAGAAAGAAAACAAAAGGCAGGCAAAAAATATAAACACATAAATTATGGTGATGATGTCAAATATAATTGTTGGGGCTGAGTAGACAATTACAGTGTGAATTTAGACAGATTTAAGACTACTTTCTACTTCTTATGGAATACTAAGCACTGATTCATTTTATGGTGTCAGGTATTTTCTACAGGAAGTTCTTTGATATTATAGGGCCAAGCACCAATAGATCTTTCTCCTTCCACATGAAATCTAGACATGCTTAGTGCAGCATTTTCATGATTTCACTTACAATGTCATTTCTCTATGTCAGCTGTCAGCATTTTATTATGAAAGCTTATAATTATGAATAATTTTTAAATCCATTTAAATGTAGGGTTAAAATATAGTGTATAGAATTTAATGACTAACATTTTATTGTGAAAATTCAAAAAATCTCTCTAGTGGTATTTAAAAGCCCATATAGTGATATCAGTGGGCACAAAAATATCTCAGAATGTCAACTACAAGCATCTATTTCTGAGCAGATGTATAATAGTGCAATAATATTTTTCCTGTGAAATTATGCAGACTTTTTAATACTTATATGTAATACAAATATGATTTCAATGTGGCATCAGAAAACACAGTATGAGAATCTAACTTTTAACTGGAAGTTCTGGCTTTTGAGTCCAGAGGTCTTTCCTTCAACCAATATAGAAGTCAACCACAAACACTTTGAGGAAATGTGAGGGTGAACCAACTATCCACCTGGGCCTGCAAAATTTCTGAAAATATCCCCTGGGGAAAAAAAATGAAAAGAAATAATTCTCAGATTCAACACAATGGAAGGTTGACAGTCTAGGAAGCTTAAAAAACATTTGTGCCTCATTTCCTCTGGCAGAAACCACCTTTGACCTATATGCTAAAAGATGCCTTTGCATTATGTCCTGACCACAGCAAGGCCTACCACAGACACCCAGAGCTCTTCTGCTCTGCCTCCAATTCCAGCTTTTAGCACACCTAACTCTCTGCAAGAAGAAAAATAAGAGATTAAAGCTTTCATCCTAAAATCTGAGGAGGTCTCTTTTATATTTGAAAGAGTGCGACACTTTGGAATTTAATATGTTGAGTCTGTCTACATCATTTATCTGCCTGTCATAGTTGAGGCTTGCATATATTCTTTTTTTTATTTTGAAGTACCTTTTCTTTACCTATATTTGATTATAAGAAGGTATTTAGTAATAAAGTGCAACCATGAATCAATGTCCCTGGGCAAAAGCTCATTATATTAAATATTAGAAACTGTGCAGAAGAGATAGTTAATAAACAATATCTTGCATAAGATCATAACAAAACAGATGCCTGAAAGAACAATACTATAGCAAAAGTGGTCACAGAAGAAGAGCCATTTATCCGTAAATGAAATAGCTTTTTTTTTTCATGTAGCACCTTCTGTCACTCAGTGCAGCCTGCTCAGTATTGACATCAGGGTTCCACGAGGAAGTAGTATATGCTGTCAAAGCAGTAGCTACAGAACTCCCTTCCCATCTCCACTAGAGATCTAAATCTAGAGCCTCCTGCTATAGATTTCTGCTGGTACATGAGACAAAGAGAGGAAAGAGCAACAACTGAAAAAAAATAGGGTGGTGAGAAATGGCTTAGCATAAAACTGAAACCTTAAAAACTCCCTCTATAGTAGCACCCCCAAGCAACCTGTCTGAAGGTTGAATCAAACGAAGAACAGAATATCAGAAACATCAATTCAATTCGGGCTGAGCAATGGTTAATAGACACCACTTTAGATACAGATATCTGCATTTTATATGTTTTGTACTCACCTCTTGTCTGCTGGCTCACCAGGAGAGAAGACCTGTACTTACGTAAAAGAATAAATATGGAATACGCTGAATGCCATGGCTTTCAAAATCACCATCATTATTGTATTTTCTAGTAAGAAGTGAGTAGTGAATGAACTGTGAAATAGTTTAGCATGCTGCTTGTTTCCTATGAGGTATTCACCAGTTTCTGTCTCTACATTGCCGCAATAGTTGTTGGGCTGGCTGGCAGGAGGGAAGCTGACAAAGTGAAGGGAATCCCCTCTGCTGTTTACCCCTGAGGGTGTGGGCAGAGCAAAAGAAAAATGAGGGCTTTGACCTCATTGTTTGACTTGCTTGTTCTGAGCAGGTTGCAATTACAGGCCACCTATCATTTTTCTGTACTCAAAAATACAGAGCACAAGTGCAAATGCAGTTAATGAGACCTTAGAAGCAGATGTTGTCTTTTCCCAGCTAATACAGTGATAGAGGTAACACGAAGAGATCCTTATTTTCATGCTAGGGCTACATAGCATATTTCTTTTGAAATTGTGTTTGTGTTGGAGGCATCTATGCCAGGGAAATTAAAGTATAAAATATTACAAAGGTTAATTTACAATAAGAAACAGAGGCAGCTTGCCTTTCAGGCGATGGTCGCAAAAAGTACTTTCTGATCCAGAATATGGTGACTTATGCTGGACCAACTTTTCACCCTAGCCCCTTATTACAGGGATAGAGGAGCCTTTCTCAAGTGTGAGTGTCTAGGATGTTACCACTTGATACATGAAGTCAGTCTTGGGATTCTATTCTACTAGTAAGGACTGGGCTGTGAAGTATCTGGATTGAGCAGGGTCAGAACTAGATGATCTTTAAGCTCCCTTTCAACCCAAATCATGCTATGATTATCATGGTGTGATTCCATGATCCTGTGTCCTGGTGCACTAGTATATCCAAACTACAATATGTTCAGCTTTTACCAAAGCTGATTTTAGATATATTTAAGATATATTAAGATATATTAAGATATATTTGAGGTGATTTTAGATATATTTAAGATATTTTTTCTATTAAAAAAAGGAAAATAGATTAACATATCAAAATAAAGGACAACCAGCTTCAACAGCAATTTTTTGCTCAAAACTGCTATTCAGGCATGCAGACTCATGATAGAGCATTTTTTTTTGCAATTGGCCTTTAAGATATGAATGAAGATAATCCATGTCTGGCTAGAGACAGATATTCTAGGGCTTCTACTAAATCAATTTTTCTAATGCATTTGAGGGTTTTTGTTAGACATCTTTTCCTTTTTATTGGGAAAATATGTATTAAAAATCTAGTTTAAAAATAATGAAATAAAAAGTCTCCAAATTGCAGAAAATGATAAAAGCCAAGTGATCCATGCAATTTTGACATTTTCTGTACTCCACATGGCAATCTATCTACATCTTGTTATTTCCACAGGACATAATGCCTCTATGAGGGAACTGAACAAATGGAGAGAAATTGACAAGTTGCATAACTACAGAATTCTGAATTTAAAATAAATTTTGAAAAACAAGGTCTATGTATCATTATCAATATAAGGAAACAATAGAATTAGAGACAAGGCAGTTTCAGAAATCTCCCTTGTGAAGGGTACATGTGTAACATATTTGCTATTTACATGTAATCCTTTCTCAAATGGGAGCACATTCTGCAGCTCTTGAGAACAAAATTGGTGTTTGCATAGACATCAAACATAAGAAGATATCAGCAACAGAGTAAAAACACATACAAGCAAAATCCAGATATATTGGGGTCCTGGGTATAGCAGACAGGTGGAAGGAGGGAGGGAGGGAGGGAGGGAGGGAGGAAGGAAGGAAGGAAGGAAGGCAGGAAGGAAGGAAGGCAGGAAGGAAGGCAGGAAGGAAGGCAGGCAGGAAGGAAGGCAGGAAGGAAGGAAGGCAGGAAGGAAGGAAGGCAGGAAGGAAGGCAGGAAGGCAGGAAGGCAGGAAGGCAGGCAGGAAGGAAGGCAGGAAGGAAGGCAGGAAGGAAGGCAGGAAGGCAGGAAGGAAGGCAGGAAGGAAGGCAGGAAGGAAGGAAGGAAGGCAGGAAGGAAGGCAGGAAGGCAGGAAGGAAGGCAGGAAGGAAGGCAGGAAGGAAGGCAGGAAGGAAGGAAGGAAGGAAGGAAGGAAGGAAGGAAGGAAGGCAGGAAGGAAGGAAGGAAGGAAGGAAGGAAGGAAGGAAGGAAGGAAGGAAGGAAGGAAGGAAGGAAGGAAGGAAGGAAGGAAGGAAGGAAGGAAGGAAGGAAGGAAGGAAGGAAGGAAGGAAGGAAGGAAGGAAGGAAGGAAGGAAGGAAGGAAGGAAGGAAGGAAGGAAGGAAGGAAGGAAGGAAGGAAGGAAGGAAGGAAGGAAGGAAGGAAGGAAGGAAGGAAGGAAGGAAGGAAGGAAGGAAGGAAGGAAGGAAGGAAGGAAGGAAGGAAGGAAGGAAGGAAGGAAGGAAGGAAGGAAGGAAGGAAGGAAGGAAGGAAGGAAGGAAGGAAGGAAGGAAGGAAGGAAGGAAGGAAGGAAGGAAGGAAGGAAGGAAGGAAGGAAGGAAGGAAGGAAGGAAGGAAGGAAGGAAGGAAGGAAGGAAGGAAGGAAGGAAGGAAGGAAGGAAGGAAGGAAGGAAGGAAGGAAGGAAGGAAGGAAGGAAGGAAGGAAGGAAGGAAGGAAGGAAGAGAGAAGAAGGAAGAAAGAAAGAAAGAAAGAAAGAAAGAAAGAAAGAAAGAAAGAAAGAAAGAAAGAAAGAAAGAAAGAAAGAAAGAAAGAAAGAAAGAAAGAAAGAAAGAAAGAAAGAAAGAAAGAAAGAAAGAAAGCATTAAAAGCTGAATTCATCTTTCTGAGCTGCAACACATAATAATCTTTACCTATTTTCTACACTGCAGATATGATAAGTCCAATATCCTTCTCTTTATGAATAATTTGTATGAGTAATAAATGTGAAACTAATTTATCTACTTCAGAATGTTCTACAAAATACAACTCTGTAAAATCATACCAACTTAATCAATATAAGTGTATTTGTTGACTTTTGTGCATGAAAAAAATTTAGCTAACTGATATCTTCCCGCATATCTCAGAACCTCAATGACAAATTTTCAGTGTTTAGTTTGATTGCAAGAAAAAAAAAACCAAAAACGTAAAGCAGAAGGAACACTGCTATCATGGTCCACTTTAGAAGGAACTCTACTTCCTGAAGAGGGAGTAAACTGTAAGTGGCAAATACAATCCTCTCAGTGTGCTGTTGCTGAGAAAAAAGCACCAAGGTATGATAATGTAGATGTCAGAAAGACAGGGAAAAAAAGAAGCAGAAATATAATCCACATCTGCTCTCTCCAAAAATAATTCTAGAGAAGAAACTACCTTTTGCACATCAGGTGTGAACTATAGGCATCAGTCCAATGGTGTTGCAGGTCTGTAATTTCATCACAAACCTGGATGCAGGAAGGAACTCCCTGGTGCTCCCAGCACATGCTGAAGATGCTTTATTCACTGTGCCCAGCACAATGCAGAAGGTGCTCAGTTTTGGCTGGCTCTCTCTCCAGAGCATGTAGTATTCAGTATCTGTGGGTGCAGGTGGGCTTACTCGTCATGGTGCTAGCTGTGCCTGTCTGCATTTAGTGTGTGGGTACTTCCCCTGCAAGCACTGGGCTCTCAGGCAGAAAAATGTGCTGACAGGAGGCAGAGGCTAGCTGCGCTCATGCTCTGGAGTCTGCTGTTCCAGAGTCATGTACACACAGCCCTGCCTTATATGCGTGATCGCCATGTCACACCACTGATATATTTCCCTTTCTGTCTTCCCATCAACAAGACTTTGATCTTATTCCCTAATGTCTCCGTCTCTCTACTTAAATGTCTTTCATAATCACCTTCCTCTTTCTGATATTTACCTTCTTTAATATATAAATAGAATATACATATTCACAAATAAAGCCTCAAAAACACCTAAGAAAGCAAAAAACTATTGTCTTTATCTTATGTTTCAAATTAATTCAAAGGACAAATTTATTGGAAATCAATGTGGTATTAGAAATAAATCATTCAAGCAACATGGCAAGCTAGGGAAAACAGCTCTCTTGGTAATTGAAAAGCTAACTGAGCAGGTTGCACTGTAATTGATCACATAGGTAGCTTAAAGAATAGATTCATTATATTTTGCAGTCTATAGGCTTTTTTTTTCCCCAGTCTGGACACCAAAAAAGTATTGTGCATGTATGGCTAAATATATTTACAATTTTCATTCACAACATATTATAAAATAATAGGGTTCTATTTTCAAAATTTATGCAGAGTTATTTCTATTCTCCTTCTTCAGGCTCTTTTTCTTTATGCAGTAGTTCACATGCAATGCATGTCACTATGTTACTGTGGCTAGCCTCATCTCCCCTTACACGGCCTGTCAAAACTTAGGTCTACTTAGCAAATGTAAATAAAAATAAAACTGCAAAGTAGAAATTGCTGCAGTACACCTTTCTGGCCATGGACAGGAAGATATCTGTTTTCTGTAACCTTTTCTATTCATTCTGGGCAGATTTTCATTTTCCTCTGCAGTGATGCTTGAGTGGAATGCAGCCTTGTTCCTTGTTCTGACCAATGTTCTCCTACAATCCCTTCTTGCTTTGAAACATCATCCATGGGTCATCCCTCATCCAGAGGGAGGGATAGGAGGATTAGTATTTCTTTAATCCTATTAACTTTAATATCAATAGGTTATTTTCACAGAGGCATCTTTTGCTAAATCCTTTCCAGGTGGGATGTTTAAAGTTATTCCTTGGCTGTTTGCTTATTGTGTTGCCTGATGGGTGGGCAATCTCCTCAGAGGTAGGAGAAGACCGATCAGACACACTTTCAGCTTGATTTGGAGCAGTAACAGGAAACTAAATCACTGACCTTCCAGAAAGGTACTGTCTTCATCCAACTGCAGAATCCAGTCTCTCTTAAATAAGCCATTCAGCTTTTGAATACTCCTAATCAAATAGAGGTGCATTGGCAGAACTGAGACCAACCTTTGCTCACTGCAGCGAATAGTCTGGCAATTGAGGCAGGAGGAGTGGAAAGGTTAAAGAGGAGTGTGGAGAGTTTCTGTCATCTCAAGCAGAAGAGAAAATCCTTACTGACTCTGTTACATCCTGGATAATGACTTTGATCACATAATGGAAAAATTCCTTCTCTTTCCTGAAATATTGCATTTCGTTTCATTGGCCTTTATTACAAGCAGCCAACTTTCCTGTTTCAGCATTTAAAAATGTTATTTGCCTAAACCAAACTTGTGTTTTTTCAAACATCATTGAAATAAAATAATATGTTTAATTTTTATTTAATTTTTTATTACTATAATGGCTATTGAAGAAAAATATTATAATCAGTTCTTCCTACTGTATTTACTACAGCCATATAGCAAATATGCACAGAATCCAAAGCTGATAGTATCTAAAAAAAAAAAAAACAACTTTTTCACAACCAGCTTCAGTATGTACCTATGAACTCATTGTAGATCTATACATTACTTATAGCAGGAGCAGATGGTGGTCATTACTTCTTTCAATGATTCTTCCATTTGATTTCATTTCAAGGGGGATGCAGATAATTTCTTCCTCAAAACTGAAAACAGCATGCAGCTATTATATCTTTTTTTTTGGCATAATCTGACTAATGACCGAGATTTTTAGACCAGAGAGTTTTGCTTGGCTTGTATTAGGATCTATCATAACTGATATCCTGGGATTTTGCTTGCTTCTTGGGATCATTTTATAAGTCAGTTTATAATTTTATTTAAGTCAGTAAACATATTTATTGTAAAACAAGCAAGATATCAGCCAAGATGAACTTAATTGTATTTCTCTAACAGTACAACCAGCACAGTTCTAAATCCATTTGTATTCTGGCACTAATATGTGAAAATATATGATGATGGTATACATTCCAAAATCAGACATTTAATTCAAAAATAAGATGCTCCATACATAACTCTAATTTAGCATACTTAAGAATTCTATTATAGCTGGCAATCTGTTATAAGTGTAAGACAGACTTTAAGAAAAACAATGCAGAGAAATAAAAAAACCCAAACCAACTCTCCTTCACTCACTAGTAGCTGAGATTATATGAGATGAAGGAAGAGTTTGCCATTGACAGAAAAATGAAGTACTATCAGTTTCTAAAGTTTAAAGAAAGGGAGAAGGAATATGAAATATCAAACTATGAAAAGACTCTTTCAGCAGGTTTGGGGTCAGGAATTGTATTCAATTTTGTGTGTCCCATTTGTTTCTGAGTTTTCTATTCTCTTCTTTTTCTGGCTCAGATCTCCTCTCTCTGTGGCTCAGGACATTAATCATTATAGTTCTAAACCAAGGATTTTAGCTAGATCTGCACAAAACTTTTGTAATGAAACTGGAGAAATTCAGACCAACCTGCTTTGGGGTTTTACTCCTGCAAGCAGCAAAGAGAGATTCAGAAGTAAGAGAAAAAATTGTCAGAAGAAAAGTGAGCTAGATTTAGTTTTTTTTCTGAGTTTAATAAAAAAATTTCAGAAGTTCATCTATGTGTTCATTTAGCAAATGGGCAAAATTATTTCTGATGTTATTTTATAATACTGTTTGTTACCACTTTCTGCTAGAAATTACAACCCTTATGGTATAGGGCTATAGGCCTGGAACACGGGAGTGTATCCTTTCCCAGTCAGCTCACTGCCAGCCAATTTGATCTGCAGCCATCTAAAAATTGCCATGTAAACCAGCTGAAATGAAGTTGTCTCAGCCTCCAGCTGTGGGGCATAACCTCACGTTTTTATGCATTGTTGTGTTAACCTCTTCAGAAAAAGATATTTGGTCATGTCTTCCCTCACTCAGTTTTGGTAACAGATAATGTGGAAAGGCACAATCCTCTGCTGGGCCTGCTGACACGTGCAGATACTGCATGGAGCTTTCACACTGCAAGAAGCCAAATTTCATGAAGGAAAACCCTAAACAGAGATAAAATGAGGAACAGCTCTGTTGGAAGTAGTGACCAAATGAAAAGTGACAGGTTTTGGCAGAGTCCTGCCTTTCTGCAGCTGGTCACATTGTTTTGAGTCAGAACCATGTTCTTGGAAATTATCTGACATTACAATTACAATGAAGTTTTCATGGTCAACATTGTAAAACATAATTGGAGTGTAAGCTTCATCACTCTGCATTTGTGTTGTAGAGGAACATGAGGAAAGCAAAAGTTCATTCCAATTCAAATTATAGAGATAATCTTTTGGCTAAACTAGTTCATGAGACATATAAACTCACAAGTAAGGGAACAAGTCTGCATTTTTTTTAAGTTTCCTCTAGTATATAGTAAAAATATGCAAATATATATATTATATATATTAGAAATGTAAAACATACTAATATGATAGATATACAAATATAGTAAAAATGATGGTATAACAGTACAAATACCACTAGTAGTAAGTGATTAGCAAAGTTCAGAAAAAATACTAAGAAATCCAGATAAAATAAAATTTTCATCCTGCTAGTCCTGATGGACTCAGCTGTTCTCTGTAGTGGGATCCTTGTGGAGTTGGCTGGCTGCTCTAGTCTCTCTTGTCACAGAGGCTGCCCCTACATGCACATCACATCCTTCCTGTCCCCAGGCCCTACCACTGCCCCCCCCACCAACACCTGGACACCTACACCCAAGTCAGTAGAGACAAACAGAAAGGTTTCAAGGTGAGCTTCACTTTACATGTTCATTCAAACATCTGTATTTGGGCAAGATGAACTGCACTGGAGAGAAATGTATTTCTCTTCCCTGCCTTTACAGAGAGACTAAATAATTTGATCAGATGTAGATTTTCATACAGAGATTATCTGAAACTGGGTGAGAAGAATGCCATCAAGTAAGAATAAAATTGACATCTCCATACAAACATTCTAGAAGACGAAAATTGGTCAAAGACACATTCATGGGGGTCAATAATGCTTATAAACATTATTTGTAATAGAAAATAAAATTATTTGTATTAGAAGTAGATCTGTTTCAATAAAAATATTAAAGTGGCTTAATTTTGATTTAATTTTTGTGACAGCATGCTTCATTCAGATCATAATTTTGTATGCTAAAGGTTATGCTAATTTCTCTTAATATTATGAAAAAAGACAAGGTCTTTAAGAAATAAAATCTGATTGTTTCAAATAATTTATTGGTTATAATTTCCACTTCAAGGGAAATTTCAGAAAAAAAAATATTATTTTCTGATAAATATTCTACTCCCCCATTACCCCCACAAAAGCTGTCACACCCAGCTCAACTCAAGGCACAAAGGGTAACATACAAATAGAAGCCTGAAGCAACAAGAAAAAAAGTGTTTGACAGATCTGAAAACTCATTTAATGTTGTTTGTATGCATACTTAGACACATTCTAATTTATTAATCTGTACAGAGGAGGATATTTGAATGCATACACAAATTTATTTTATCATACTTAAAAATAATATTTTATCACAAATAATCTATGCATTGCTGTTTTTTAAACAGTATTTTAAATTGTTTTTGAGATTGCCTCAGCTACATAATTTCATATTCTTCATTTTATATTACCAATTATTAATAATGTCTGTTAATGGAACCAGCATTCCTACCTGGAATATATTGACTGAACTCTCAGCTGTTGTTAGCCAACTTAAGTTACACAGTGGAAAAGTTTTAAATAAATAAATATCTCGCTGTTAAAAAAAAAAATAAAAAAAAATAAAAATTTAAGTGATTATTCTAATAAAGCTATGTAATTTATGTGAAATCTAAACAAATTATAACTTTGAGCTGACTAATTTGCCTAATGAGAAAAGACACAACAGTGAGGGATATTCTGTCCAAAATATCTGTCCTAAGACATAATCCACATTTTATTTTTGTGTAATTCTGATATTTAAAAGCTTCCTGTTGACACTCTGACATTAGCACTCTGTAATAAGTATCCTGGGAATAGGATCCCTCAGCAGTCATACACACACTTTCCCAGATGTGCCAGTTTCTGTACACTTTCCAGGCTGATCAATCATTAAGGAAACTTGATGTCAGCTATGTCAAAGTTCTCTGCTTTAACTGCAAATGACATTATCATTTATGCCAAAAGGTTAAGGGGAGAAAAGGAAAAAAAAACCACCCAAAACAACTCATGGCAAGATCTGACATAACAGCAAAAATGATGGTATTCTCCTTTGTAAATAATTCCACGTCATCCTGTTCCAACAACATTGATTTGAAGCAGTCTCAAAGCATGGACAGTTGTCCTAAAGACAACACTAAGAAACAAAAGTCTTAAGACAAGACTAAGAGCTTCAGTGTTTATGTAGATGTCACTGAACTTCCAGAGGATATCAATATGGCCCAATTAGCCTCCCCCTCCATCTGATATTTCTTGGAAGGAGAAAATGGAGAAATTGTCACCAAAGCTTCTGGCTTTAATTAGAGAAATCTCTTAATTTTAATGTATATGCTCCAGAATGGATGATACTTTCTTCTTTTTTATATATTTTTTTCTTTTTATTAAGAACCAAAAATTTAAAATTTTTGCAAAGCACATCTAATATATAGATGTGTAAAAGATGAGAAAACGTGTCCTTATCTTCAACTTTTCCAGTTTTAATGGTCTTATTTAATTTTCTGTTCAACTTCAGATACCCAAAGATTTTCCTTAAGCAGAAGAAGGGCTTATGAATTGCATTCTGGTGTTCCAACTACAGTATAGGTCTGTCACTTCAGAAGATGCTTTCATAAGGGTATATGCTTGCTCTCACCTTAAGTCTGTCTACCCTGTCTATACTCTTAAGACCTTTTTTCTTATATGTCAGCATTGCTAATGCATTTATTGTTTTCTATATGCATAGCTCTGAAGAGAAGATACTGTTTAAATTTTTTGTCTCTTTCACTGGCAACATATTTTGCTCTTTTAAAAATAATATCTATAATTCTGTCATTGAAAATGAAGGAAGTGGATGAAAAAATTGTGAAGAAATTCTTCAGCCCAAAATTATTAACTAAAAACTATGTAGATAGCAGTCTGTTTATGTGGTTAAAACCAGGAACTAATGCTTGCTATTACTGTTTTCTGAGGTAAAAATAGATGTTATTAATGATCCTGCAAAATATTTAATTAATATTGCTAACAACAGTGAATTTTCATTGTTAATTTGCTGCATATACAAATATACCTTTCCTTTTTATATTCTTAACCTGTCAATTTTCATCAAGACCTTCTTTTATTATTTTTTTTTCATCCTCCCACTTCTGTAAATATATTTTATAACTAAATATATTTTATATGGTTATTCAAAATGCATATTGATAGGAGTGGAAAATACGTAGTGCATTTATATAAATGTGTCTGTAGGCTCTGTGGTTTTGCACCACCTACACGAAGGTGCCTGACACAGCACATACACAGTGTACAACCATTCCCTCAATACACCTAATGTCTGAATCAGTTTGATGCAATTTCTTTTGGTCACATATACCATGCAAAACAATCACTTCTTGCAGCCAGTTTAACAGCTATGAGGTAAACAAAATGTTCTCTTTAATTTCCTGTTTCAGACACAGCTAATGACAGTATTTCATCACTTATAACAGGTTAACTTATTTTATTTGGTTAAATCTTCATGGTAATGAATTTACTTTTGAGCAGATGGTAAATAATCATAAATAACCATTACAGAAAACACCTTCATTTTAATATTTGACATGAATAGGATATTTAAACAGTTCCTGATGCTGGTAAGTGATGCTTTATACAAATACACATATACACACTAGCCACTTTGATTGCTGATGCATGAGGATAAGTATTTGCTTGCATTTTCCTATTACTCAGTGCCAGGATTCCTCTTTCTGGGCCTTCTCATTAATTCTATTCTCATGTGAGGCTCTGGAATTCTATGTAGACCTCTGTATAAACATTCCTGTGCATTTTGGTCAGATGGTATGCTGCAGCTGACTGCAGTTCAGTGAAACTTCCATCTAATTTCAGGCATGTATGTAGCTTCTTAGTAACCTGCAGCCTAAAGAATACCCTTTTAAACCTTTATTAACAGAAAATCTAAAACATTTAAGATAAAATATGAGATATATAAAGAGAGAAACAAACTCAGTTTAATAAGAAGAGAGTGATAAAATGACTTTTTCCCAGTTATTGCAGTATGTCTTGTTACTACTTTTTAACCACATGCAAATAAGAAAAATTAGAAGATGACCTTTGTAAAAGTGAAAGAGTTTAAGGAAAGATGTAACCTCACGAAGAGAGGAATTTCTAGAAGTCTTATATGGGACTGCAACAAATTAAAAACTTTTAACCTTTTTTTTTTTTTTTTTTTTTTTTTGCCCTGACTTGAAATTCAGAAGTCAGATATATAGCTGCAGTATTTTGACATCAGACATCAGATGGTGATTCAAGAGTCCATGTAAATCACTTAGAACTATGAGGATGCATTAAGTTATAAAAGTAATCAGGACAGAAAGCTGGGAAGGCAGATCAGAGGTAGCTGTATAGAAGCTGCAGATCAGCAGGAGAAGAAACTGGCAAATAGTCAATATTTAAGAAAGCTTTCTAGAAAAAAACTGCAAGAGGATGAGGAGAAAAGAAAGACCATAAACTTATACAGACCCAAGCAAATGCCAGTCTGGAAACATCCATATGCACAAACCAAACTTCTTACCTCATTAATTTAAAAGAACTATGTGAGACATTAAGTGCCAACCATATTTTGTAAGTTTGAAATCTCTCTCTGAAGTTATTTTAAGGATGTGATGAGATAAGTCAAGAGTTAATCTGAGACTCAAGACAGTGTAGAAAGACCAAAATGAAAGGGGAAAAAAAGTAGGCTAGCTCCATGCAGTAATAAAGGTGCTAGCCAATATATAATAGAAAATGCACTAACCATGTGTAACTAGAGCGAAGGGCCAAACACCTTTGAAAATATTCACTTTCACAATATATTTTGGAGAAATGATGAAATTTCTGAGTTTCAGTCATGTTTGGAGCATTGCAACCATCAGGGGTCATAAATTAAAACTATTTTGCAGCAAGGAATCATCAAGTTCTGCAGTTCATAGCCCTACTGGATATCTAATCCTACCTCTGACGCATAATTTTTTTTCCATTTTTGTAATTCTAGTTTGCTCATCTCTTCACGAGGTCAGAGCTTCAAGGCTTCACCGTTACTGAAATTTCAGGAAAAGAATGAGAATAAACCTCTTGAGAATTTAGGTTACTTTTCTCTGCTGTTTAAACTTTTGTGACAGCAAAAATGTGACAAATAACAGTAGCTAAAGCCAAGTGTTATATAATTTTTATTTAAAATTCTACCAAAATACTTAAGTGCTAGCCAATATCACTCTTTTCTGCCTTGCAATAATGCCTGCAGCACTCCCTATGGAACTACTCAGCACAAGAACAAAAGGAAGCTACTTGGAGACCTTCAATTATGTTTCATGAGAGAACTAACTACGTATTGAGTCCTGATGATCTTCGGAAGTGAAAGCTAATGTATTGAGCCAATACAGCATTCCAATATGCAGAGCACCAGTTTATGATAATTACTTTTGCATCTGCATTTAGAGTACCACATGTAATTACTGAAGTGTATACTTTTCTCTCAGCAATGGTATGCAATTTCCATTAGTGGTCTTGGCAGTCATGCACATGCATTACAAGACCTCTAAGTAATCTGTAGCCCCTTGTAATTAAATGCAAAAAAAATTACAGCCAGTAGAACATAGTGAATAATTCACAAGCAATAACTTGCCTGATGAATTTAACCTATTTCTATGTGACAAAACACAATCAGGTATTCCATTTGTTCTTGTGCATTAAGTTACTACTCATTTATTACTTCATTCATATGTGGTCCTTTTGCACCTTTGTGCAAAATATTTCAAAATTAGCATTGGAATGATACTGATTGTTTACATATTTCCTCACTGAAATTGTACATTAGGGATTTGGAAAGAAAATGCTGAAGGTTTGAAATTTGAGGCTTTTCTCTTTACAAAGTCACCTATTTGAAAAATTCTTTCTTCTGTTAAAGAGGAAACAGTTCAAAACCTCTCTATCTTAAAAGTTTTCACTAGAATTACTTGAAAAGTATAACTTCTACCCAGCATTAGTCTTATAGTTTGAAATCCAAGCAGTACACAAGTGGAAGGAACCTCCTAGGTCTTTGAATCTTTTCACTCACATTGAGGCTTGCCATATTATCTCTTTATAAACTAAAATTGTACCTTCTTAAACAGCAGCTACATTATTTTCCTTACTACAGTTTCCTCACACATTTTTCTACAGGTTCAATATACAAATGTTTCTATTCTGTCAATTCTGTATTTTATGAAATAGCCCTTATTCTTTTATGAACACAAACCAGATGCATTTGCAAACAGCAGTCATTTTTTCTTTCAGAATTTATTTTGTTAGGTTTAAAGAAAAAGAAATATACTCTCCTTATTTCATCTGGAAGATTTATCTTTTATCTAATTGGCTATTTCTGTATTTGTATGATATTTCCTCTCTGCGCTTCTTATACTCTGCATTCATTCTGCTTCTCAAAAATGAATGACTGGAATTGTGCATGGTGTTATAAATGATGCTACACGTGTGTCCAAACCAGAAAAAACTCTAGACTATACCATGGAAGAAGATATTGCATAAGATCTGTTTTGAATTTCAACAGAACAACAGAGTAACTCCTGTGCACACTGTAACACTGAATTTTATCAAGAAATTTCATCAACAGAATGGAGAAGATGCGAAAATCCTGGATTGCAGCACAAGAGAAATTCTGCAACTGCATAGAAAATCTCAGAGCCCAAAGAATTCTTGGTAGACTGCAAAGCATTTTTACAGAGTCAAACAGTATAAATCCATTTAAACTAAGTGTGGCAAAATGAATTGCCCTAATAAAGAAAAAATAAATGCCAAAACATATTTTTAAGCCAAACACTGTGCTTTTTGCTCAATACATTTAATCTGTTTTTTTTAATGAAAAACTTTTAATCAATGTTTTCTACAGAAAATTTCAATTTTTAAATCTGACTTTCTAGTATGACATTACCACTAATAAATAAAGTGTATTACGTCTAGATAACACATATTTAGAATTCTGTAATAACCTTGTGCCATGAAATTATTAAAATAATTTATGAAATAAATTGTGAAACCTTTTTAAAAGGTGTTTGAATATTACTATATATAATGATTAAGATCGATAATATTAAATTAGTAGTAGATTAGGATAGATTAAATTTATTTGTTTCAATTCCATTACCCCTGTTGAAAAAACAATTACTCAAAGTAGTGAAAAGACCATTAGTAAAGCAATGGAAGTTTGCTTACTTATTTTTCCTCTCTGTTAGCAAAATATGAATATGTACCTGTCTACAGATTTTCTTGGGTTTTGTAGTTTGGTTTGATTTGGTTGTTTGGATTTTTTTATGTGAAGCTGTTAGTTCTCTGTCTCTTTCAACTTAAAAAAAACCTCTGAGTGGAATCTTCTCTAGAAAGAATCTCTTGTCTAATGATGACCAAATGGGAATTTTAAATTCAAGTTTCATCTCCTATAGTATTTACTGTACCTATGCTACAATATATGGCATCAAAATCTGTGTTTGTCAGATAAAAGTTAAAAAATATATTACTATTTTTGAACATCAAAACAATCTATTCTCTGTCACTGTTTTATAAGAAACATCTGTTAAATAAGAATTGGATGGATGTTGCCTGTGCTCTGGGATGAATAAAAATGAAATTTTGTAAGCCATGATATAACAAAGCATCAATTGTGTGTTCTATGTTCATGGTCTTTCATAAATAACTTTTTTCTGGTCAGACAAAAAAAACAAAAAAACCCAAACAAAACAAAAACAAACAAAAAAACAAAAACCCACCAAAAAAAAAAAAAAAACCCAAAAAAAAAAAAAAAACCAAAAAATCCCAAAAGAAATAAGCCATAAAGTTAAGGAATTCTTTTCCGTCTGCATCAAGGCATTTCATATATGTCCAGCCCAAATGTTAAATGGAATAGAATTTACAGTTTGTATGATTACAGACTTACTTAAGGAAACAGAATAAATTCTACCCTTTAACTACAAGTAATTCCTCTAAAAATAATATTTTGATTCAAGGAAAAAAAAATCATAAGTGCTTTGTTAGTGGAAGATTTTATCAGATGCCCAGAAGGAAGCCATGAGTGCATACTCTCAATCGAGTATTTAAAGTTATACAGAGCGATGCAGATTATAATTTTCAAGGTCTTGTTTCATTTTCCCCTTTTCCCTTTTTCTTTTATTAATTCAGTATGTCTGAAATCAGCCCTGAGAGTCTTTCTAATTTATAATTAATTTCTATTATTAGCAAGTCATTTCAGCTTGTCTAGAAAACGGAATTTGATTCTACACTTGCTGAAACAAACTCCTAGTAAAGAATTCTCATGTCCCTCAAACATCACAGGGAGAGAAGCATCAAAAGAATCATTTACTTCATTTGAGGATTCCATTTACTTAATTTTGGGGTTCCATTACTTCATTTTAGGAAGGTACAGACAACAAGAAAGGAAAGATGTGAGTCCAAAAGGAAAGTGGAAATTATACAGAGGCATGGATTGTACTACCTTGAGTTCAAATCCTAGCAAAATCTACTGCTTTTTGCAGTAAAAAAGAGCATATTGATAGTAAACCTTTTTTTTACTCAAAGACACAAAGAGCCTATATAGTGAAATATCACTTAAATTACCTTATTCATTTATCCTTCCACCCATCTTTTTCTTTTATGTATCATTTGCACACACACAAATGCACTATTAGTGATCAAATATAGTTGTATATAATTATGAACAATAATCTTTTACTTGCAAAAAAAATAAATTAACATTGAAAAAAAAGTGTTTACATACCCATAAAAAAAGAAAAAAGAGAATTCCTGGGTGTATTCCACTCACTTTTATACTTTCCTGGAAGAAACGATGAATCATTCGGGTGAAGTATAATCATCGCACTCAACAGTATCCCAGGCCATTTCAACCACTGAATGTTCGACCATGTCTAAATGTACTGAATTATGGCTTGACTTTAATTGCTTTCAGAACAGAGACAAAAATGGTATGTAAATTTTATATGGACTGAATATGTAAGCGTGTATGTACAAGTATATTACACACATTCTACCTCTTACTCATGATAGTTACCTAGGCTAGAAATGCAACAAACACAGTTGTGTATTAAGGCATTCATTTTAAGACAGCAGAATATGGACATATCTATTCTTTAAAAACAAACCACCCAAGTAAATTATTAAAGCATATGTTTAATTGCTCTGATTACCTACAAAAAGAATAATAAAAGGCTTACACACAATACTTAATTTCTTATGATACAAGTGGAATTACACTATTCCTTTAGAACCTGCATGAGAGTCAAATACTCCCACTGGCTGTGCATTGAATTATTATTTAAAAAATAATCTGTTCAATGCTCTTGAAAAGTACAGGGAATAAGTTTAAAATCAACAAATTATTTGCCTGATTTGAATACCTATCGTAAATTCTGTTTTCAATAAACTTAGTAAACTATATATAGAAATATCATCATTTTTATGTAGCTGCTTGGTGGATAATATAGAGAAAGCAATTATTTTGAAAGATACATAAAAAATGAATCTATAACAACTTATTAACTTTGAAAAAAATATGCAATGATTAATCAATTATTTGATTATGAGGCAGACTAATTATATTACTAAGATGTCTAGTGGAAACCCATTAGTAACTGAATAAATCTATTGTCTTTAGGGAATTTATCAATTGCAACAATATACATATATATATAGGCTTTAATTTTGGCAAGATGGTTAAAGTAATTAGGATCTTGAAAAGATGAACATTTCAGATTTTCCAAATGATGAATTATATGCCAAAAAGATTACCTTCGACAAATAGAGATTGTAATAATATATAGATTTGTAAGGCAAATGCTGCCAGTTTGCATTTAATACATGGTAATAGAATGAACACTGTGTTCTCAGCAAGCCATTAAAAAAATAGCTGCAGACAGCTGAGGTACAGTTGAACAAGTATAGATTTAGAATTCAGCGGTAGAAACTGTGGGATTTTTTTTTTTTTCTCTCTCTTGGAATAACTTTTTACTTTCAAAACCAAACTTGACCAAAGCCCACTGAAGTTAATAGAGCCTTCTTGGCTTTGGAACTTTGGACTTTGAAGAATATTCTTTTGACTGGATAGAGTTAATTTTCTTCAAAATGACTAGTGTGGGCCTATACTTTGGAATTCTGTTGAAACCAGAGCATGGCTTACACAGAGGTAAGGCTTTTCTGCATTTTGTACTGCCACGCTGTTGTGGAGACTGGGAGTGCTTGGGAGGTGGTCAGGAGACACAGCAGGGACAGGTGACACAAACTGACCAAAGTGATATTCCCTAAGACATCATGCTCAGTATATAAAGTGCAGGGAAGAAGGAGGGGGGGGGGGTACATTTGGAGTGATGAGGTTTGTCTTTACAAGTCACTGTTACGCGTGATGGGGCCCTGCTCTTCTGGTAATGGCCAAACTCTTACCCATGGGAAGCATTTTTCTGCTTGCTTGCCTGAGTGGTTTTTGCTTTCCCTACAAAACTGACTTTATCCCAGACCATGGCTTCTCCAGCTTTTACCCTTCGAATTCTCTCCTCAATCCCACTGGTGGAGAAGCAAGAGAGTGGCTGTTAGTGCTGCTTAGCTTAGGTGATTACCAGCATGTTCCTGTGCTTGCCATGGGGCTCACTGTCCTGACTGTATATTTGCAGCCAGTGGTCACTATAGACTTCACAGAGGGTGCAGAGAAATTCTGTAAACTCTTCTGAATGAAAAAAATATTTGCCTTGAATTGTTGCTTGAAGTATAATCATGGTGAATACTTCTTTGCAAGTGGGCAAAATTTAGATTAAAAATATTTCCCTAAACATAACTTCCAGCTTTATTCAAAGGTAAAACTGTAAAAAAAATTGAGAAAATTGTCCTTAAATCATCTCAGATGTGTGTCACTCAGAAGTATTTCTACAACTATAATGCAAATAATGTGTGATAAAGTTAATCCATTAATCATCTATATACTGATCATCTATATACTTTAAAAAGGGTCTAAATATAATTTCTACATGCCATAGTGGAGAAAAGTATTTAGCATTGTGCTAATTCACTTACACTTTTGACATTATGCATTTTCATGTATTACAGTGAAATGAAATGCATGCATTATGAAATTTTCTAAAGTGCCTCTGGTTTAGAGTCAGTAAATACTTATCCTACTGGGCTTCTACATTCCAGATCCATGAAAATATATGATCATCCATCATTACTAAAGCACAGAATTAGGAGTCAATTTTATATTATTTTTGTGGATTTCGGCTTAAATAAGTTTATCCACAAAAAAGCTGGTCATAAAATTTAATAATAAATATTAATTTCCAGAGGTAATGATGAGAAATATTTGTAATTTTATTTCTTCTTCCTGTTCTGAAGGGGTTAAATTATTTCTTGGTCTTGTGTTCTTATGAATCTGTGTTGTGTAAAAAACAAAGTTTATTTCAGCTGGCAAACTGGAAAGCTTGATTTTAATAAAAAGTATTCACGCTGTCTGACACAATGTGTTTGATAGCCAGACCATTTAAATATTTAAGTGGACTGTTAAATAGTGCATGGTAAAACCCAAAAATACATCTAATCTTATTTGTTTGTTGTGTTACCATGCTACTTTTTCAATTTCCAATAAAAATAGCTAATAGGGATCACAATGGAATATGGTAAGGTGCATGAAGAACTAGAACTTAGTTTAGGAATTTATTGTATTTTTGTTACCTTGTTAAGCATGCCAGAAGAAAAACAGATTTCATGTTTCAATCATTTTAATTTGTTCAGATGAGTAGACTTACATAAGATATACTCCTTGGTACAATTATTCTCCATAGATATCATTTTCTTTTTTGCTTCACAAGAATGAGTTGCTAATTTTAAGAAGTAATTCACCCACATGTCTTCTTTCTCAGGTAAGCATAGTTAGTAGCTGAAGATTAAATAAATTTATAGGTTATGTTAAATTTGTGGTCACTGAAGTATTTGTGAAAATAGTTGTATCATCATATACATATCAAGAAATGCAATTTAATTGCCACATTGATAAGTTTCTGTTCACAAGAATAAAGCTACTATGCAGAGCTGTGAAAAGATCAATACATTTGTTTAAAATTGAAAAGTTATTAAATCTAGGTCATTCTGATCATCCTTAAATCTAACAAGCTTTGATATCTCAGAAAAATTTTAATTAACAATGTTTGCTATCAAGTCTACCAAATACTGGACTGAGGATTCTTCAGCTCTTAAAAGCCTTTGGAATAAACAATAAATAAGAAATTGGCCTATAGGCAAGAAATTTTTGAAAAAGGTACATTTTGCAGAGTTTCCACATTGAGTTTCCCTGCTGTTCTTAGTGACATTTCTGTGCATAAATCCCCATTCTCTGGTTGTGTGTGTACTGCTATGGGGAGCACTCATCCAAAGGCAGTGGGCATTCTTCTGAAATGTGACTCTCTGTAGGCAGCAGACAGTGTGAAAGTATCAGCATGCACAACCTTGTTTCCTTCACCCAAAAATAAGTAAGTAAATGCTGCAAATTTACTAGAAATAATATTGTCACGCGAGGTTACTGCCCATCATTAAAGCTATGAATTCCATTCTGTAAATCAAACCATTAATTAGACAAACTCTAGGATGTTTCTATTTCACACCCATGTGCTGTGACCTCAAAAAGCCTTCCTGAGCTGATTAATACTTTGGTGTTGAGAGTGAATTTATTTTCCTGGACTTAACTACTCCAGCTCTCTGCCGCTGGCGATAGATATGGATGACCATCATTCAACTAATTAACCAAAAGTTTCTAAGTCATTAATGAATCTTGCATTCTAAGAGGAAAGGAAAATTAATCTTCTAGGATTAACTGATTGGATGCTTTTGCTAAGGAATCAAGTTAGCGGTTGGGGATATGTTGTAGGTTACATCATGATTTCATTTAAATAATTATAGGAATGCTCTAGACTTATTAGTGAAGTATGGAAGATGTAAAAGATGGTAAAGAAACATTAAAAGTCCTTTGAATTGTAGTAAAGTATGAACAGAACCGTAGCTGAACAGGCAGGACAGACCACCTATAAGTTTATTGTGCAGTCTTTCCTAAGATCCTAGACTAGTAGGACCTCTCAAGTAAATGCTTAACCCTCTGTGTATGACTAAATAGTACCGATTTCTGGGCTCCTGAGAACCTTAATTAACTGTTTTTTTCACAAGGAAGGGGCTTAAGCTATTGTTTAAATGTTGAACTCATCCTTAAGCCCTCTGCTTAATGCAAGCCTAGGCCAGGTTTTGACAGAAAAGATAACAACCATTCTGATATTGTAAAATGCAGGGGAACCCAGTGGGAAGAAATTATGTCCAACGCCAGTTCAGAAGGCTGAATTATTTCTTTATTATAACTATGCTATAATACATTAATATACTATATAAAGGAAGATACTAAAACTACATACCTACTTTTCTAACTACCATATCTAACTAACTCACAACTTGTGACCCCGTGAGAGTCCAGACACAGGTGGATCTGATTGGCCATCAGCCTCAAACAATCCTCACCAGAATCCAATCAAGCAATCACCCCAGGTAAACAATTCTCCAAACACATTCCACATGGGAAAAACAAGGAGCAGAAATAGAAATTGTTTTCTCTTTCTTTCTTTCTGTGCACCTCTATGAAAAATCCTGAGAGAGAGAGAAATGTGCTTGCCACACTCTGATACTCTTTTTTGTCTTCAAAACTCTTGTCATGTAGCTCTAAGTAACAAGTGACACAATGTCCTGTTTCTGTATTCATTTGCTGTGTACTAATACAGGCAGTCAGTGAGCAGAGTTTATACAGCGATGTTAACAATTACAATTAGATGACAGCCAGAAAATTTGTGTGCAGCACGTACATATACATTACATGTGCCTGTATTGATTTAAAACTCCTTTATCTATAGCCTTCTGGGAAAAGCAGTAAGGAAATAATAGAATTAATATTAGCTAAAATAAACACAATAACTTGATTGCCTTCAAGATGCGAAATAGTCCTATGATGCATTCTTTTCATGTTAATAAATTAACCAATTCTCTTTAGTTGAACTATCTTCCTTTTTGAATGAAAATTCTGTATTCAGGGAGAAATATTTAAGCTTAGCAGGTCATTCTTACATGTTAGCTAATTTCAAGTGTAAACGGAACATACTTCGGAGTCCATCAGGGCTACTGAGACCTTATCAGCTATCTATAAATCTAAAAAAGTTCTTTCTAGCAGTAATGATTAGATAGGTAGACAAATTAAAATTGAACTGATGGCAGCTGAAATAAGAAATAGGAAGAAATATTATCTGAAGTGTGTGACCTAAATTAAAAGAAAAAAAGTTCCTCCCTAAAAGTTACCATATTTAGCTGGCTTTTAGGGTCTGTATTTGTATTTTTTAAATTAAATTAAAAAATCTAGTACTGTTTGAGGTCAATAAGTAGATTTTAAAGAATTCATAAAAGTGGGTTTTTGTTTTTACTTTTTTTTAAATGAAAATAAATTCCATTAAAAATAAATGCATAATGCTGATTTAAGTTGTATTATACATTTTACATGGACTTAACAAGCCAAGTAGCTTCTGTCTGTCAACACCTCTAGATTTTTATATTGCAATATAATACATGCTTTGTCATATCCAACTCATTAAATTCTTGCCTTGTAGTATAGTTTGTGAATATATTTTCATTAAGTGACTGCTAAGATACTGCATAGAAATAATTCCTTTTTGTTTTGTGGGAATCATCTGCTTTCACAAGAGGGAAAAAAACAGTGCAGTGCAGTGCAGTGTTGCAGTTGAAATTTAAATAGTACTACAGGTTTGTTGTGCAACTTTATAAATAGGATCATTTTTCAAGGTATATGCCAATTCAAGTAAAACTTGTGGACATTCATATGAAAAAATGGCTCTTCAAGAGTAAACAAAATCTCCTAATAGGAAAGAAGGTGTACATTTATTCAGCTTTGGGGAATATTCTCAACATTGTCCACATTGCTGGTGAGTTATTGAGCTTTTTATATATATGGGAAGAAAAGGAAGAAAGATAATGGGTACAGTAATTATCCTAATGATACCACAAGCTGAATTTGAACTTCCAAACTTCTCTTCAAAGGTAAAAGTTAGCTTCCAAAGCTTTTTAAGAGGCTGTTGCCCTTTTCAAACCACATTTTAGGTGCATCATTCTTGCTGATTTATACATGCTAAATTCTATGTGCCCTATTCTTCCCTCTCAAAGCTGGAGAAGACTGTGTAATTTCATTCTGCACCCTGGCAACCTCATTCAGTTCAGACTGTGTGAAAAGTGTTAAGACTAATTGCATGAATATTGGCCATGGAGTGAGCTGGGGATGGATAGGACCTATAGCTTGTGTCTGACACTCACATACAAGATACAGGCAGACCAGTTCTTTCTCTACAACATAGCTGAGACTCTTTCCCCTTCACTCAGAGCTATTGAGAAAACACAGCAGCAGAAAGACATAGCAAGGGGAATAATGGTAAAACACCAGGGCAGCATTTGAGACAGTGTGAAGTATCATAAGCAGAAACACATTTCTTGTTGGTTTTGTATCTGTCTTTTTAAAGAGTAAATTAAAACAGTTTGATGATTCTGAATTATACATCAGGCATCCGAGACAGAACTGTCACTTGAGAGAAAGATGCATAAAGCCACGTATGTTTACCTATACATAAACACCACAACAGAATCTATGGCTAAGAGAAAGATGAAATTTCATATATCATAACAAGAAACTGGGGAAAAAAGTACTAATGAAATAGTTGACTCTTCAGTAGACAATACTATGGCTATATATCCATCACCAGTTTGCAAAGAGTGAGATTGCTGAGAAATACATACTTTGCTTAAACCTTCTTCCTTCTATTATTTGCACATCAGAATCTGTTACCACATTTGTCAGTGTTGTGATAGCTTCAGGTAAAAGCCCAAATGAAGATCAAACTGAAAGGAAATAACCCTAGTCCTTTCTGGGCACAGTTGAAATATAGTGATCTGACAATATTGAAAATCTTTCTTCTGTGGAATTATTGAAAAAAAAAATGCAGGTGAACCTGTCAAGACACTACACATCCAGTTAATCAATATAAGTAATTAGGGATTAAAACAATAAGTATTGTTAAGGCAGAGGTGTGTGATACTTTTTCCTGATTAAGTCTCAGATTTGCTATGACTTTTTGTACAGTTATTCTGATATAAAAAAACCCCAAAAACAACACCAACAACAAAAACTGTACTCCCAGCATTTTCAAATGGACAACTTCCAGTCATGTTATCATGGAAAAATTGATAACAAAGAGAATAGCAGAACATTGGACGTATCGTTGCTCTTTTTACTTAGGAAGTTTATGACTCCCAGATTGATTACATATTTATTAAATTTAGCTTTCAATCTATAGTTGGCTCTGCTGGTCTAGAAGTCAGACTGGCTAGAGGCATGGAACTAGATGCTGTTGCCAGTTCTGCTACTAGTCTGCTATATCGTTTTGGACAAGTCTTTAAATTTCTTTGTATTTTCTCTCTGAACTACTGATTCTCTCCCATGTCTTTATAATAAATTCTTGCCTGTTTTTGACCATATATGAACATGTAATGCCTACCAAAAGAAATGGATGGGGTTTTTTGGGTTTTAGTTGTTGGTTTTTGGGTGTTTTTTTAATTATTATTTGGTTTGTTTGGCCTTTTTTTGATTTAGGTTTTTGTGTTCTGTTTGTTTTCTTGGGGTTTGTTTTTGTGCTGGGTTGTTTTTTTGGGGTTTTTTTGGTTGGTTTTTTTTTTTGTTTTTTGTTTTGTTTTTTGTTTTTTTTTTGTTTTTGTTTTTTTTTTAGTTTTTTTTTTTTTTTGGTTTTTTTTTTTGGTTTTTTTTTGCTTGGTTGGTTGGTTTTGTATTTGGTTTTGATCTTAAATGTAATGTAAGGACTTTTTGGTTTGAAATTATCCTGCCTACAAACATTTTGAGTTCTAGAAAGAGGCTGAGCACTTGGAAGCTACTAGATTCATTACTCACAGTGTTCTAACAAATCTTTTGATTTTTATATGAAACTGAAGAAGTGACAGCAGTGACTGCAATAAGGCCTTAACAGTGCTGCCTAAAGCAAATGTTGCTGTTTGTACAGATGAAGAGGAATCTGCAAGTACTTGATGGACTGAATCATTGTTCTGTGTGATTCAGCAGAGGATCACTTTAGGTATTTTTATGTGAAGATGTTCAGCTGCAGAGCCAGTAGCTTCTCACTGCTGAACATTTTTCTTGCAGACAGTAACGAAAATCATAATGGAAGTTAAGCCAAAGGGACCCTTTGGAAACAAAGGAAACAAAATCTAGGAAGACAACTACAAAATGGAATCTCTGTACAGTGATATTTGTATATTCTATGAAAATGTCCCAGTGTGACACTACCCAGGAGATTTGAACAAAATAGGACATGTTTTAGACTCTGCAATCAACTTCCAGTCTCCTTTCATCTACAAGCAAGGGGAGCTTGTAAATGCCAGTATCTAACTGCTCAAAAACTAGCGCTGAAAATTTTTGCATACAGGAAACCATCTAATGCCAATGCTAATTAGAGTTTCTAGTAATTTCTAGAAGGATTCTTGGTTCTGTTTTGTTTGCCTTGATTGCAATTTGCAAACCTATGGAAAGCAAGTCTAAAAGAGGAAGAAAAAGAGGGCTATTTTGACTGGTTTTGAGTATCAGATTTTTACCAGGCAGGTTCCTTCTAGAAGTGATCTAGCTGTTATTTAAACATCTCTGGGAATTCTAATAAACTTGCTCTCAAATATCAATTTAAGCCACCTACACTCTAAGTAAAAGCAATTAATTATATACAGGAAAGAGAGGAAAACTTTTTAATAAACACACTGTTGCCTCATCAGAGAAAGAAAGGGTTAGTACATTTGTACTCTGTAGTGCACAGCACTAAGGATTTGGGGAAATGACAGAATGATCCTAACCTAACATACATCCTCAGGTACAAAATAAAGTATTGGTAGCATAATTTCTCTACTTCAGTGGGCTCTGGGTCACGGCATAAGATTTCACAACATGACCAAAGAATTTTAGAGAAAAGGCTGAGAGAGCTGACCTAAAGCACAAAAGAAGAGAAAGTTAAAGTTCCGCCCCTCTCCATGCAAGCCCTGTACAATTTTTTTTCATGTATAAATAATAGCCATACTGCATAAAAAAACCTGCAAGATAGATCATCTTTAATGGCTTAAAATGGCAGCCAAAAATAGAATGTTGCGATTTTTTTTTTTTTTTTAAGTCCTTTTAGCACATTCTAGGACAAAGCCCTTGTCAAGAGAAATAGACATTTTTGGACAAGCCAGCACATTTATTCCTATAACCTCAAATGGAAATTCCCAACCATCCGTGAAATCAAAGGGAAGACAGGTTCCTCCTACATGAAGACATTTGTAATTATACTGTTAGGGATCAGCATTCTCTCTCTCTTTTTTACTCCTACTCCTCCTATCCTTTCTTGAAATCTCTAACCAGGTTTCATTAGAAGAGAAAATCAGAGTGAGGAAAATAGACACAAAATAAGCAACACTTACTTAAATTGACTTACAATATGAGAAGTCTTTTAGCTGCACAGACAAGAGAGTTAATCTGCACATACTGAACAAATAATAAAAAAAAATCCCAAAATGTAAATACTAAAAACCAATTTCTATAGGCACCAATTAATACAGTCAGAAGCCTTATAACCTGAAACAATACATAAGTCCTATATCCTCTAGGCAGTTATAGCCTGCACATATTCTATTATCATTTAAGCAGATTTCTTTTTTAGTCCAACTTCAGGAGATATATCTATGACTCTTCCCTGCAGTTGAAAACTGAATTTACTAAATGCTGACAAGACTGTTACTGTTGATTACGCTTGATACGCCACAAGCCTTTAACCTTACCTGTCAGACTAATTGCACTGTGAAAAGGCAGATTGAAGAGCCTTCTGTGCTGTGTTTTATATCGCCAGCATGGTTCGGGGGAAGCTGTACTTATCTCCAGTCAGTGTCACACAGAAGTCATGACTTCCCTGTACTCACTGAAGAGAAAAGTACATTGTGCTACTGCCTACAAGAAGAATAAAATATCATCGGACCAAAGTTGGGTAAAATTCAGAAGTGAAAAGGACCAACAAATCTTATAAAGAAAATAACTTATCTGTGCATGAGCTGGCTGAGAAGGAAGTGAGCACATGGGAAAGAAAAAGCATTGGGAGGACTCAAAATGGAGTGAGGTCACATTTAGATTGAAGGTAGAAAAGTAGCTTGCATTTGCTCTTCCGCCTGTGTGTGCATGGAGTTATGCATGCTACCTTGTGAATGCCAGGATCCATGTGATTGAATATGTCTAAGAAATGCTATAAGCAGTTTCAAGATTGTGATCCAGTGTATGTCAAAGGCAAGGTAACTGTTCCATTAGTGGGATCTGTGTCCTTTCAAATTCCTGAGTATATGACAAGATTTGGTGGGCATATGTTGTACATTTTACATGGAAAGTTATGCAGAATTCTCCTAAGTTTCTGTACAGCTAGACTCAAGAATTTCCAGAAAGTAACCCAAATTAACAGCTTTGAAAAGAGGAAATGCAGACTCAAGGTGTTTGTCATCCTGTGAATTATGGGTAAGCAACTTCAGACAGTTCCACATACAGGAAAACTTTCCTGCATTTTTACTGCCACAACCTACTCAACTGAGCATGAAATAAGGGCTACCAGGTATTTCAGAGAGTACATGCTCCTTTCTTTCACTTTTCCCTTCACCTTCCCTCCTGCAGTCCTTTCAGATTTTATTTTTTTCTTCTACCATAAGCACAGCTCTGTCAATCTTTCCAACTAATCGCTGGATCAGTACAGCAGTATCTAACAAGGTGTTTACCTCTGAAGCATTTGCAGATAATTCCCATTTGCTATGGACTGCCCCTGGAAAGACAGATATCGTGCATTTCCTGCCATTCAGAAATCAATATCCTGGAAAGTTGGAAAATACACAAGAAAACCTTCCATCTGCTAAAGTTTTTGGCTTTTTGTCATTCAATATGTAAGATGAATAAACAGGCTTAACATGGAATCAAGTTAAAATACTAACATCAAACACAGAAGAGGTAGTTATGTGTCCAAATGGGCAAAAAACACACCAGAAGGTTTGTACAGAGCCAATAGAAAAGTGCATGGTCTAGCAAAGATAGGCAATCAGAACAGGACAAACAATGCCAGCTCATCTGTTTGTAAATTCTTTTCCTCTCCACAGATAAAATGAGGGCACAACAATATTTCTTCATATTTTTATTATAGGAATACTCAAAAGTTCTGAGGGAGATAAGAACCTTACTGTCCTTCCTTTTACACCTGTGTAGCCCAATTAGACAAGAAATAGGCAATTATTATGGCTTTACAGATGCAGAACTGAAGTTCAGTGACAAAATCATTAATTTTTCTGAAAGCCTGCAGCAGAGGTAAGGCAAAGAACATAGATGCCTTGAATCACAGAATAATAATTGTATAATGCATTGCCATCTTCCCCTGCTCTTACAGGAAAAAGAGTAGGCGATTCGATTTGATGTTTTATCTTTCTGTTTCTTCATACAACAAAATTAAATCCCATGATTAATTTCTGTGTTGATACTCCTACTTCAAGTCTGATACTGTTTCAATTTAATAATTTCTCCTCTATGTGAGTTTCATTAGCTGAAGGTGTTTGTGAAATATCATATTTTCTTGTGTAAATGCATTCAGGATTCAAAGATCACCCCTTTGTCTTTCCTTTGTATTATCAACTAATTTCAGGATACGATTTGAATATGGATGCTGTGATTAATTTTCATGGCATGATGAAGGAATAAGTTTTCTAAAGTGTTAAATGACTTCTTATTGGGACCCAGATACTTTAAATCTTTCACTGTGTTATGAAAACGTATCCTCCTTTTATGGAAAGATTTGTTTAATATACATGAAAGCTTATAGAATCCTGAAGATTTGAATTCTTACAGCCATACATGTTATTAAACAGGCTTTGTGTGGTGATAAGTAAAAGTATTTGTGAGAGACAGAGTTTTCCAGATTTATGCAGAACAGACATTCTGATGCTTTCCAGTACCTTTACGAACTGGTGGAAAATCAAAGAATAAAGTTCAATGAGATTAAAGTACATGGATTTACTTCCTCTTTCTCAAAGGAAAAAAATCTGTAGTTCCGGAGCTATTCATCCCTTGGATCAACTTTCTTTGTACACCCTCCACAGATAGCAGGATTAGGTCATCTGTCATGAAGATCGTCCACTTATATCCAGGTTGCTTTGTAGAGTGTGGAAAGAATTATCTTATTTAAGGCAAATCTAGAATAATTCCACTGAAGTCAATGTGATTTCTCTGATTTTTCTTTCCAATAGGAATGAGAGCAGAATACATCTCAGTTAAGTAAATTCTGACATCCCTGCCTTCTAAGAAGAGCTGAAATGCAAAATTTAAAGGTGAGAGACTTAATGTATCCATGTCTAATGGTCTAATGCAAATGCATTACGAGTGCATATTCTCATAGCTATTTGTATTCATCTTATATATTTTTTTTAATTTCTATCACTCATATGATTTAACCAACTGAACAAGCAGCTGAGCTGAAATCTGGATGACAACAAAATAATTTGAAGCAGAGCACTCTTTTTCTCCATGGACAGCTGTCCTCTCTTTTCACACTGGAATGTTTTATTACATCTTAGAGACAGACCTGACTCACCAGTTAACACAACACAGCAAGGATAGTGAAGAAATCATGGCAAGATTGAGTTGTACAGGTTTTATGTGAGACAGCACTTACCTAAGTAATTCCATTTATTTTGTTGTGCTACTGTGCGTAATCTGTTAGCTTAAAATGGGTAGGTTTGGTATTGGCAATAATCAGCTCAGCTGTATTGCTTTGCATCTGGATAGGAAAGCATAAACCTTTGTGTCCACATCCAAATTTTATGAAGTCTGTATGGCATTTATGCCATAAAGTGTGTGTGTTTCTGACCAGTGGCACCTTCCTCTACAAAATCCAAGTGTAGATGACTAGGAGAGGAGCTGCCTTTTTTGTACTTTTTCATCTGCAGAGTAATAATTGTTTTCTCTAACCCAGAAATGAAGACCGTAAGGAATTATTCCCAGTTTTTCTAGGAATATTGCCAAAGTACATGATCGAGCATTAAAAAAAAGTATTATTTCTCTTATGTTTTCTTTTCTCTACGATTGACTTTCTGAGACTCTAAAAGCAAATGTCTGATATTCCTATGGCAAAAGAATATCCCCCTCCTGCAAACTCCTCATCATTCCAGTAACCCATAGTCATCAATAGTCACCTTGATTTTGATGGGATGAGAAACATTGGCAAGGTAAAGAACATCTTCACCTGCATGCAACCAAATTCTTGCTGAGCTGTACTTTAACCCATAAATAGTCCCACTGAAGTCAAGAGGAACAATTATTGTGTAAAGAACTCCCAATAAGCATAGGGATCAGAATTAGGCTTACCCAAATAAGTCCCAGCCCTTTAATGAATTTTATGCAATTGCTATTCTACAACCATATACAGCCCCATTAGCTTCAACCAGGATCCATCAGGGACTCATTGCAAAACTAGGTCTTAAAGGCAGGCTGCCAAGAATGAATGGTTTAACTTCAGGGATGATGTTAAAATGATTTAGATTGACAGTTAAATTAAGTGAAACTACCTGTGTAGACACACACCAGTTTAGTATGCCCCTGTAATTTACAGTTTGAAACCCCAGGAGCACCCACACACCACCTCACAGGGGCTTAATACTGCAACATAACAGACTTTGTTTGCTAACAGTGCTCAAGAGGCACATTCTGTCTGACAATTTCTGCCCGCTTTGTGAATCAAGAAGTCTGCAGCATGACCTATGCCTAATGATGTGTTTCTTTTCTTCACCAGGATGCTTTACCTATCTGTCTTGCCCTGTCTGCACCTGCGCTCTCTGATCACCTTGTACATCTGTGCAGGGGATGGACTGTTCATTTCTGACCACGCTTATTCTTTTCATGATCCCATTTGGTCTGTAAGAAATAAGTGAGCCTGTGAGTGCTGGCTTTTGAAATCTCACCAGAGAAATTTTAACAGAAAATATACTTTTCAAATCTTACATAAATGGAATAAAATATCTTTTCCTGGCCTAGCAATCTTGTGCTGCATTCAGTAAACAGTCTTCCATCTCTTGATACAGTATAATATGAAAACTAAGTGGAGAGACCAGTGTTGACTCCAAGCCCTGTGCCAGTGATTTTACTGAGCTGTGAATAAGACCCAATAGCAGATAATTTGTTGCAGATGAACAATGAACTGTTTTTCAAATATTCTTGTTCTCTCTTTTTTTCTTCTGGGCTTGGCAATAAATTGCTGGTCCTTGATCTTGTGGTCCTTTATCTGTCACAAGCCTGTGCCAGCTTTATACAATATCAATAAAGCCACACTATGGTCTAGTAGGTAGCTCTGTAATATCTGTAACTTGTAGATAGCCTAACCTGGGTTGTTTTGTGTTTTGTTTTGTTTTCTTTTTTACACTATAAAAAAAGTTGGGCATTTTTGTGTTGTGCTCTCTAATGAATAGGACAAAAGGTCTGGGCTAGACAAGGGGTTTTGTTTGCTTTCTTTTCTTTCACCTCTCCTTACCCCTCAAAAAAACCCTTATAGACATTTTATGACATATTTCATGTTGATTAAAAAAATATTTAGAAATATTTGAAAGCGAAGATAGGACATAAAAAATCAGTGTTTTGTACTGAACTCTATTCCTTCAGTGGTGTGTGTGTCTAAACCATTTAGACTCACAGTAAGAGTTCAGACTAACTAGAAGTGTCAGCAAACATGTTTTCATAAAACAAAACAAAACAATTAAATATACCCCAAAACACAGATAAATTGATGGATATGCTTTTATTTGCATATAGATACACAAAGCCAGGTTGGATGGGGCTCTGAGAGACCTGTTCTAATGGAAGGTGTCCCTGTTTATGGCAGTGGGGTTGCAACTAGATGGTCTTTAAGGTCCATTTTAACCCAAACCATTTTATGGTTCTATTATATGATTTTTCCCATCATTTTTATCTCGTACTTCTCCAATTCTTTTGTTTTCTTTGATCTTCCATGTGTACATTACTGGCCCTTATTTCTGGGGAGGTATTTCTCCCCTGAAATTCTTAGGTAAACTGTCCTATGCAGAATATCATAAAATATCCACTACCTCCAAACTGTACACATCCTTCTATGCAAAACTGAACCCTGAAATAAAGGCTGGAACCTGTGGCTAAAGATTAGTTGAGTTTTTCCCAGAACTAGAGTAAGTAAGTAAAAATTCATTTCAGGATTACAATTCGCTGTAATACGTCTCTAATGGAAGAACATGACTAAGCTAAATGAAAACTGTGTTAATTAAATTGTGTTAGTATTCAGTAT
The DNA here is from genome assembly GCF_024509145.1 of Vidua macroura. Classification (NCBI taxonomy): domain Eukaryota; kingdom Metazoa; phylum Chordata; class Aves; order Passeriformes; family Viduidae; genus Vidua; species Vidua macroura. The sequence goes on from NC_071571.1 coordinate 73,617,146, forward strand.
TCAATTTTCATCCATTTATTTCTCTTAGGAATGGAGATCTGTGATCTTCACGTTTGCCGTAAACACTTTTCAAGGTTTTGTTCTCTCTAGCTGCTCTTAAAAGTCCCAACTTAAGGGACTATTTGCAGGTTCTCTGAGCTATATTAGTAGGCTTGGAATCTACAATCTGATATAAAATTAAACACATATTTAAGAACTTCTCTGAAAGAGAGCCAAAAATCCTGAAGCTGGCAACAGTTTTTAAGTCAATAGTAATTAAACATTGCATAATCCACGAAAGTTTATTTAAAAAATTATATATATAATAGAAAAATAAGAAACCATATATTAAATGGAGAAGAAACCACACAAAGAAGAAGAAAATATATATACAGACACACATATAAAAGCTCCTATACTCTGAATAGGAAAGGAATCTTTTAGGGGTATGAAAATCTGTGCAATCAAGAAAGGAAAGAAAAGCTGGTTTTAATCCAAATGCTTTATGCATTTTTGGTATATATTGAATCAGCTTAGAAAAGCCCTGCAAATAACTCATGGTGTACAATTTATAGTAAAGGATCAAACATCTTATGTTCTAAGCCTGTCTAATTTAAAATTTTTATTGACAGGAAAAGTACACAATGTTTATGTGCTGTGTTCTTTCAGGAAAAAAAAAAGGAAAAGGAAAGATAAAAGAGAAGCATCACTCTAAACCCACTCACATCTCATCTCATCTCATCAACTGTAACCTGCATGAATGATAATAGGTATTCAATGCTCTCTAGTTCTATGTCACAGTTCTAATAATGCAGTGCCAGATGTTTAAAATGTCTGCAATACCCAGAAGTTGCAGTGCAGTGACCTCCATGGTCTCCCATTCAATGAAATTGGTTGGTAAATCTAAACATAATTACAGTGCAATCCATTTCTAATAGGCATGATTGCAATATATCAATAAAAACCCCAAACACTTAAAAAACTAAATATGTTAAATAAAATGTATTGTTTTATCATTATAATAGATACTCTTGGGTGTCTATTATTACTGACTCCTAAGAAGAGAACAGGGAAGGAGCTTTGAGCATGTTTGAGAGGCAGAAGAACATCAAGTAATGTAACCTTTGTGCTTTCATTCCCACAAGCTGTGTAAACCACTGAGTCAAAACAAATATTTCTAAAAAAACAAAACCTTTTTTTTTTTTCTGCTAAGCCTCTGCAACATCACATTGGGCATGTTCTTAGTGTCCAGAGTGGTTGGCAGACAGCTGGAAGAGCAGCATTCTCCTTATCACATTTTACCAGCAAACTTGCTGTAATAACAGTGTATCCTCGCTTTCAAAATTAATTTAGCAAGCATGCAGAATTAATGCATGGCCTTTTTCAAGACCCAAAGCCTGATCCAAACCAAAGGAAAAAAATCCCCTTTATTCTTGATGCTAAAAAATCCTACAAAATAAATAAACAGAGCACTCATTGGCCTGTGTAAGTGGATGCAAAGCATGCAAGTATTTTAAGTTACATTAGTCACACAGCCAGTGTCAGTGAAATGACAACACAATAGCTGTCTGTTGCAAACTGGAATGGTTTGTAATGACCACCAGGCTACTGTAGTTAGCTGTTCTGTCTGTAAAAGAGTAAATGCTTCATCTATTGCTATCACATCATTGTTATTAGTAGGTTATTAAAAGATATTACAGAGAAGAACTGAAGAGGCCTTCTTTTGGTTCAATACTCATCACACAGAAAAGCGAGTGACAGTGCATGTTACAGATGGCATTTCAGCCACACATCCAGCCTGTACAGAGCAGAGATAAGGGGCCCCTCAGAGGAAGCAATGCAGTTATGTAAAACAGAGGAAGCTGGTAGATAAGCAGGTCAGGGCTGGTGTTCCCTAAACTGATTCTTCTTACCCTCCCTTTTCTCCAGAGAAGTTCAGCAGATAATGAGCAGTTCTGATCAAGCCTGCCCTCTCCCATGGGGAATGCAAAGGGTTAATTTAATCTAGTGACGTTTCTTTTAAGCCCTAGTGACAAAGTTCCCATGATCCCACTTCTGAAATGCTGCCCTTTCATTTTTCAAGGGCTCGTAATACTGTGCAAGGACTCAAATCACTGTGGGATTTTCATTTCAGTCCCAACCAAGGACAGTGTTCAGACCTTTCTCTTCCTCCCTAATTTAATTGTATTTTGAATAACATGACTGGAGGGTCTTAGGAGAAACCTGTCCCACCTCCACTGTCTGCCTTACTGCACAAAGCAATCACAGCTGACCACGAAACCTCCATCTTCCAGACCATGGTGGGTTTCACTGAGCTGCTTTCCCCAGCTCACCATCTTCTCTCAGTGACAACCAAGCCAGCCCCAGAGCTCTCAGAGCTGCCTTCACACACAATTTGGCAGGGCTGAGAGAAGCATTTTGCCTCTTTCTGCTGCTCAGAGGCATTTAAAGTGCCTATCGCCTTCCATACAGAAACCGTGACTTATCCTTTCTCACTGCAAAGCCATTTGATATTGGGACACTTCTCCAGGCACCAAATTCTGCTAAATTCACCAAGAAACCTGGCTCTGGTTGAGCTTCCTTACCACAGGAGAAAATTCAAACTTCATTCTGTAGAAACTTTCAAAAAAGCACAAATGCTTCATGCTTCTCAACCATTCCTTTTAGGATCAGGGCTTCTCTTACCAGGTTCTCCTATTTCCAGAGCTGGTCATAATAATTTTGGCACAGATAGCTGCCCACTTGGGCTTAGGGGAAAGTTCAAAAGTTCATTAAAAAGAAATGCTTAATCATGGAGAGACAAGTTTTGAGATGCTTTTTGTATAGATAAGATATTGTGAACATAATATGTAGGTCACTCTAAAGGCAAATAATTTTACTTTATGGAGTTACAAAGAGTCATATTTTCATAAATCTGGAGCTATAAAATATGAAACAATGTTGCTTTTTACACCATGGAATTATTTTGGAAAGCTGAAATTTGATGGAAAAAATGTGTTGGCTAGGTTTTGTTGTTTTTTGTTTTTCCAAACACATCAATAATATTCCATTTAATTTATATACCCGCAGCTGTCAGCTACCTCCAAACCCTCTTAGTGCAGTGATATGGAAACATTATTACTGAAAACTTCTTAGGAATGCCTTAGAGAGTTCACATTCATATCTATTTAAGTCAGCAGATGAATAGAATCTACCTAACCTAATTGGAGGCAGAGGAAAAAAATCAATAAAGCAAGCTTTCTTCTTATCAGCTCTTATCCCAGTTCTTGTTGGTTACTGCTTGCACTGTGACTTACTTGGAGGAAACCTTTGTTCAGAGTTTAATTTGTTCTGCTCATTCCATGGTCACATCCTTGGATATAAAGTTCTCTCTCTCTCTTTCTCTCTCTCTCTAATAACTAAGGAGTAGTATATGGAAATAAAACATTGTGGAAGACATCCACCTGGCAAACACAGTTTCATTAAACGTTTTTTCATAATGGAAAAAATGTTAACTTTTATATTTAGTTAATTAAAGCACATCAGAGGAAATTCAACGTAAATTAGGTGGTTTGGGTTTTTTTCAATATCGATACAAAATATGTTTTCCTTTATATTATCCTGCTTAGTGCACCATGTCTGAGTGACACTCAGAGTCAATGAAGGTTCATAGATGCAAATAGGATTCATCATCCCAGGAGGCCACATTTTTCTCAAGAGAGGAAGAGTTGTCTTAGCTTTGGTTTGGATAACAATTGTTCCCTGTGTTATAAAGTTTCTGGAATAATTCCACCACATACAAGTTACCTCACCCTGCACCAGAAGGCAGGGATTTAGTTCCCTGAAGTTTCCATTGGATCTGAAGGAGACTATCAGCTTCTGTGCTACCACCTGGTTTCTCTAGCTTTCTCCCGACATTATTATTTTGGATCCTGTCCAAATCATACTGCTACAGTGTCTTTTGAGACATTGCCTTTGTGAGTCTCCATTAATGAATGTAGAAGTCACATAAATGGCAATATGAAGTATCTGTATGAAGTATCCCAGTTTTGAGTCATCCTGCTGCTGTTTTGAGTAAGCAACAACAATTTCATCAGCTTCAACTACAGCAACAAAAAGGAATATATTGCGCTAAAATCTGCAGATCAGATTCTAGAATAATGACAGGAAAAGCAGAATGAGCAGTATTCATCACCCCTTGCTTCCCCAAGCCAGATCTGTGATTCGGGGGAGAAAGAAAGAAGAAAAAATCAGGGGTCTCAAAGAACACAATCTTTGATCATCACAGTCTTATAGTCACAGGTGTTGTAATGTGCAACACAATATAAATGCTGTACAGAGACATTGCTTCGAGGAAAGATCTGATAGATTCAGGAAAGTAGTGTGTAAGTGATGACAAAAAATGTTTGGTTTGTTATTTTGAACTAGACTGAAACTAGATGGCTGGTATTCCAAGACTTGGTGTTGTAGATACTAATTCCCAAGAAAGTAAGGACTTTCACTGTAGATGAAACACAGCAGGTCATTCTCTAAATGCTCACAGTTTCCTGTCTTGAAGTGGATTACCCAAGCTTCAGTACATTTTTATTGCTGGGGGAAATAAAATTAAATATTGTAAAAAAAAGAAAAGGAAAATAAAATATGTCTGCTCTTGTGCATGGTTGAGGGAGAAAACTTGGCTAAATAGCTTTAGGCTGTGGTGCTATAAATTTTATGAATGAAGTTGAACAATCATTTTTCTTAGACCCATTACACATTTAATTACAAAGACACTTATTTGTAGGCTTTTCTCCATCTTAAACAAAGGGACTATTACATCCATTTGAAGTTTTACAAAAGAAACTATAAAACTGATATAATAATAATAATAAAAATAATAGTCTCTTTTGTTCCTATTAGGGGAAAGTGTGACGATTAATTGTGTATAATTTATCCCCTAATGTGTTGCCATGGTACAACTGTCCTTATCTCCACCTTTTTTAAACTTTAAATGCATAAGAAATTCTAGAGAATGAGTTACAATGTAGTGTTTGCAATGATAGTTCCTACACTTGAAGAAAAGGCTCCCTCTGCCTGATTTGTATTTGATTTTTTTCTATCACTTGTTGCTAGGAAAAATCATATAGGTATTTAGTAAAGAAAAGCTTGGAATAAAATAATCAGTACTGTAAATCTTACAGATTTTATCCCTAATTTAGAAAATGGGGTATATTACAAACTGTAATTTATTTCTGTGCCTATTTTTAAGAAAGCTCATAGCTTACTATAATTCCTAGGGCAGGATAGTTAAAATGACCTAGAGATAATATGACACATGAGATTTCTGATAGAGCTGCACTGTGAATACCCATGGGCAATTGCTTAGAAGCCATCTGAAATTACCTGCTTTTATAACAATATCATTGTTTTTATGCTGGTCTGTATTCTGCACCTTCATGACATTAGACTTCATGGCACTGTTAACACTGCTAATTCTGCTAAAGATTTGGCTGCTTAAAATTACTTGTTCATGTTATCTGTATAATGAATTGTCCTCTTCAAGGTGATAAATTATTTATTAGTCTAATGAACAAATCAATCAGTAGAGCTGGAACTGGAACACACAGCTTTTGGCAAAGTAAGGTCTGCATGTTTATATTTATCACAGAAAAGCTTTGACTTTGATGCAGACCTTTCAGGGGTGTTTATTAATCATTATCTCATTACAGTTTTGGTAGACTAATAGCTTTTTATTAGCCAGAATGGTTTCTGATGATGTAGTGCTGTTGTCCTAAAAATACAGATCTATTTACACTATTTAACCTTCTACAAAATTGTTCAAAGGTAGCTTATTTCTAACATTGTACTTTATATTAAAACAAATAGAGATTAATAACTTAAGTCAGAGGGATTTCAGAGCTGGTGTCTGTGAAATGTCGTGGCTCTCAGGTACAGAACTCGGAAGCAGTTCATGGGTCAGCTGCAGCACACAGTAGTGACTCACAGCAGAATTGAAAATATTATCCAGTATCAGGTCCAATACTTTTGGAATATGGCAGGGAGCCCCTAACTGAAGAAACATACATATTGAGTACATTAAGCATATTTTAGTGTTTATTAGTGAGAGATTTGGGATTTAGACTAGAATGTACTCTGAAACTAAACTAAATGCGCAACTTCTGAAGGATGAAATGGCACGTACAGTAACTCATCAAAATAATAAGCGTGAATTACTTCCTGAACCATACCTCTACAACTTATTCACATCATATTTGGCAGGAACTTGTTAAAAGGGCCTATAATGAAAGGAGTGAATTCAGATCGATGTAAGAATGCAGCCAGACTATTGCCATTAAATCACTGAATGCTGTCTGATAAAATTCCTTTTAGCTGTTTTGGATCTCTGCAGCCAATGAGTTCCATGTTACTTTTTGCTTGTTTTAGTGGTTGTTTGTTTTGGGTGGTTTTTTTTTGTTTTGTTTTTTTTTTGTTTGTTTGTTTTTTTTTTTTTTTTTTTTTTTGTTTTTTTGTTTTTTTGTTTTTTTTTTTTGTTGTTTTGTGGGGGTTTTTTTGGGTTTTTTTTGTGAAAAAAAATTACTGTAAAATGCCAGTTTGTACTGTTATGGTAGAAGATGATCAGGAAAGTGAAATATATTTGGGGAAACGTTCTAATGTCAAACTTTTAATCTGCTTTATATAAAATATTCAGCATAAAGCAGTTGTAGCATGAAATTAAATTATCAGACTGGTTAACTGTGAGACCATATATTAGACAAGTGAAACTAGTCATGTTAACAGGCACGACTTTTCCAATGTTTGTATTTAGCAAAATACTTGGTTTAGCAAAATTGCCTTAGCAAATAAACTGAGACACACTTAGCTGTACATACAATTAATTGCAAACATTATTATTAGCGATTAGAAATTGCAGCCTTCTGCATCAATTCATCTTGGTGGCACATGCTATTGATGATGAAATGCTGTTGATATATACCTACTTTTGATCTGTATTTAGATGAATATATGGAGCAATCTGTTTTCTTCATGACATCTTACTGCTGGTGTTGAAATCAAATTTAAGTTTTAAGTTGGAATCAGGACATCTAATGAGAGTTCATGGGCAAAGCTCTATCAACATGAGAAATGTGGGCATAAAGCATTGATCAATGAACTATTCCCTCTTGAAAAACTAAATGCTTTAATCCTGAGGCAGAATATGCACTTTGTGTTGGTCTCATGCATATAAATAGACATTTCTGAGTCCCAGTTTAATCTGAGTGAAAACGTCTCCACATAATTTTAAATGTGAAAGTTTCCCACTGCTCCCTTCCCCACTTCAGTGTGATCAATGGGGAATTGACTTGAGGGGAAGGAGGATCTGACCTACAAATTGAACTAAGCAAATTCTTGGTTGCTTGGTATCAGGCATGAGATACCATTTTTATATTATTTTTATTTTAACCCAGTGGTCTAAGTGAACATGTAAACACATTTCTGCAACCTTTGAGCACTAAAGTAAAAGAGGATTAAATCCTTATGTCCATTGGTAATTTAGGGATAGGGTATAAGCAAAATTTCATTTCTCTCCAAACTTTTACTCTCTCTTTTACCTGATGCTTCTGGGTAAATGTATATCTTTGTCTGACTTCCAATAAATTCTTCATTTTGGTGCAACTTCCCTCAGAATTACAAAGAATACAACACTTATCATCACTTCTGTGTTATAAGTGCTGGTAAAGTCAATAATGACTTGTGGATTTTCTTGACTGATAGGCAAAGGTGTTTTAAAAAAATGAAAGATCTCTTTTATAACACCTTGGATGACTACGTAAGATAGTCTTGGACTTGAAAAGGTCACATTCATGTGAACATATAGTGGAAGAGAAACAGCAGGGGAAAGTAATGTGTGGAGGGTTTTTTTGAGTATTTTTTTTAACAGGGAATCTGTGTTAACTTGCCTGACTCACAAGCAGTTTGTGGCAGATATGGCAAAGTAAGCACCTTTACTTGAATCTTTGTCATCTCATTTTAAATTTCATGCTTTTGTGTCATTTAGGTTTTCAGCTACAGGTAATTTCCATTCACTCTAGCTGAAAGTGGTTGTAGTGGTGATGCCTTCTGAGAACCCAACACTGCCAAAAATCAGGCTGACAGTGTAGAATTGCAGACTGCAGCATTAGCCTTTTATTTTTCAGTACCTGGGCACCACAGTCCATATTCACTTTAGGTAGTAACAGTGCCTTTGTAAAACCTCACACAAGGCACCATACTGCACTTTAGCCTTTTATTATCTCATGCTGCAGTCACTTTATCCAATTAACATGCATATTCTGTGCAGGCTACATGATGGTCCTTGTGGGTCCCTTTCAACTCAGGATATTCTATGATTCTATGGCTCTATTGGTACAAAAAGATTAAATAAGAGGACACAGGAAGGGAGGGAAGAGAATCAGCCATATTCTCATGTCACCCAAATTCTGGGATTCACAATTCTTGGTTCCAAACAATACAAATGTAATAAATACTAATTTATACTAGCAAATACTATGTTTCCTGAGAGTTATTCTGCTTTTATTTTTTCTTTCCACTCTTTCAGTAAAACACTCTGATTTACATACTGCTGAGGCTCTCAATCTGCTTATACACCAGAACTGAATAACATGGACTTTAGAGGATTTGTTTTTCCCCTCTCAGCCTCCACCATCTTTGCAGTATCAAAGTATTTTGCGTTTTCTCCCAAGTAATGAGTAGCTCCTTTTTCTCTCATACTAATAACTCTCAGTAGTTCTCTTGTGCTTAAACTTGATGCCTACAGAAACACATCCCCCTGTTCTCCTTTTCTGGAAGTGTTTCGGAATATCAAATATAACCTGGTCTGAAGTAGAATAGCTACAGAAGTATAATTCAGAATAACAGATACTGAAGTATTCTAAGTTGCCAGTTAACTTGAATTTTATTAAAGAACATGTTACATTTTTACATTAATATTTGAGCCTATTTTGGAGAAAGGCAAGTATATGGTATTCAATTCACAAATGGAGAACCTCAGACACTGACATCCCTTTTTCAAGCTAGAACAGAAAGCACAGTTCTTCAGTTTCTCCATTCACGCCTTAGTGCCCTGATCATGGAACAACACTAAAAAATACAGCATCTTGAAGACTTAAAAAAGAAAAAAATATGTTCTCACTAAGAGCCTCATCTCTGTAGTGACTTAGCTGAAATTGAATATATTAGCAGCAACTCATCCAATAGTGAAATGCAACCAGTGTTTCAATCAAACATGACCTTCCTTTAACCATACGACAAAAACATTTTGAAGTGTGGTTATAAGGATGAACATACAGCTAGCTCACAGGGAAAGGCATGTTATTGGGTTACTGCTTTTTGGAGCTGGAAAGGGAAAGGAAAGGAGAATGCAGAAGAAAACTGGTCTTTTATGCTGTTCTACTGCAGTAGTTGGCTGCAATGTTGCTTAGAAATGCTGAGACCATAGAGGTAGGTTCATGACACCAATGAAAATGTATATGAGGTGCCTATAATTAAATCAGACATCTGTTAAGCAATGGTATTGAACTACAAATAAACCAATATATGCACTGCCATAATTCTGCTTAAGTACTACTCTGCTGAAAGTACTCAGCAATTAAGAAGCTACTAACTTCAGAGTGGAGAAAAAAAAACCCACATTTTTTGTAAGGTTGTTATTATTAAAGTTACAAACTGGAAGACTAAAAATTACAAAAGTGCATGAATATTTGTTGGCTCAAGTCTTTATGCATAATGATTTAGCTATAATATTCTATGTTGTAATGGAATATCACAGATGCTTATCTATGCACATATTATTTCAATCAATATTTTGCTAAAGATTACTGCTAGAATTACATACTGCTAGAATAATCAGAATAAAGCATAATCTCTGGTGGTTTATGGGGTTATTTCTCCCCAAGTGGAGATCTTGGCAATTCCATTTGAAATTCATGAGGTTCCCATTAGCCCATTTTTACACCTTACTTACATCCTTATTTCAGCTCTGCCCTTTGATGATTAGCCAGTTTGGTATTGTCTGGAAATGTGTGGAGTGTAATGTCTTGCATCATCCAATTATTAACTAAAAAAATATTACACAGAATTGGCCTCTGTATCTACTGGAAAGAACACCACTAAGTAACCAGATGACAGTAGAGTTTGCTATGGTTGTTCACCACAATTTGAGCACAGAGATAGAATAAATTTTCTGCCCATTTTATATCTCACAAACCTGACTCTAAAACATGTTGGAAGCTATGTTGAAAACATTTCTTAAGCAAGTTGCTAAAGTATACAGGCAGAGAGCCAACTCTATTCCCAAACCCTGTGTGTGTGATAGAAATGTGGATGGTAGCCTGAACAACCATGATGTAGCCAAGGGTGGCCCTGACTGTGGCAGCAAGGTTGGAACTATGTGATCCTTGAGGTCTCTTCCAACCCAAATCATTCTCTGATTCTAGGACTGCTTCTGGGTGGAAGATGTCAAAAGACAGGAAAGCACAGGTTTACTGGGGCTAATGTCTAAGACCAAAGACTAAGTTTCTAAGACCATATAAGGGTGAAAAATCTGCAAAACCCGTTGAGCAAAGAAAGAGTAAAAAGTACAGCTTGTTTGTTGAGAAAAAGGAGAAACAAGGGAATAATGAAACACAAATAATTTGACTGAGTTGTTTGAGAGTGCTGTTAGGGAGAAGCAAGGTTGCTTATTCTCCAGATGGGAAGGAGTACTGGAAGTTGAGACAACAAAACTGGCAGGGCTGTGCCCTCACTAACAAAGGCAGTTCTACAGAAACTGAACAAGAATAGCAAAGCAGAACAGAGGATGGTAATCATGCAAGTGTCCAGAACACTAAACATGTCTATGGTGACCAGGGAGATCTGAGGTCCAGCTGGAAAGGCAGGTCCATGGGTCAGGCTCAGAATGAACAGGGTACATGATCAGGCACAGATACATCAACAGTGTAGCTTGGATGAGAAACCTTCAACACAGCTCCAAACAAAGAGAGGCCAGGACCTTGTTTCATTCAAAACTCTGACATCCACATCTTTCCCAGAAATCTGATCCAAGATTCCACAGCTGCATTAAATCAAAGTTGGCTTTGAGCACTGGAAGCCAAAACCATGGGGAGGAGGGGTGGAGGAAGAGGTTTCAGACCCCATTGATGAACCTGATTGGTGTGGCAGCAGTAGGGCAATAATCCTGTGCCAAGTGGACCCCATGAGTCCAGTTTGCTTTCCTGATTGTGGGACCTAGTGCCAAAAGGGACAGATCAGATGCCCCTAACACAAGGTAAACAATAGCCAGTGCTTTCCTCATCTTCACAGGCAGCCACCTCATATACTATGGAAGAACTAATTCAGAAGTATGCCTTATATATGTTTAAAAACACCTCTAGAAAAATATCCCAAACTCTCTCACATCAGATAAAATTTGTTTTCCCCTTGCATTTCTTCTCTCTTCCAAAAGTCTCATAGATATCCATACACATCTTCCTCTAGTACAAGGAACTTGGTATCTCCAATTTTTTGCAGGTGTGTGAAGAAACCTGTTATCCAAGGAATTACTTTCAAGTACTCCTTTTTTAAAAAATTAGTTTTCATACCTTTTTTTTTTTTTTTAAGTTTTGTGAATAGAAAATTTATTCTTAACTCACAGGAAATGTATTATAATATTAGTATATTGACCTGAGAATGTCAGTGTTGGGAATGTCAATACTACAGATAAGCTGTGAGTCTTCAATAATATTTGCATTATAACATAATCAGAAGAGATAATGATATTAGAAGAGCACAGAAAGTCTTTCTCTTCACATCAATCCAGTCTACCCAGCAGTTTTTGGTGTAAATACTGTTCTACAAGTAAGCTCCACAACCTGTCCTTCAGGCCAGTCTACAAAAAAGACATCAGTAATGTGTTCTGAGGACATCAGTAACAGACTTCCTGAGGAGACTACTGAATCTGTACTTTGATTTACTTTTTCTCTTTCTTTAGTGTGAAGAAAAGCATAGTTCCTGAACTTGAATGTCCATATTCTCTGAAAGTAAATTTCCTACAACAAGCACAAATTTAGACTGTCTCCCTAAGTGTACAGATGACTGTTTCAGAATCAACATTCCCCAACAGAAAATTATTTGTTGATGAATCACACAAATAAATGCAGTATTTGTTGCATAACTTATTTACGGGATTTTGTGCATCACAAGCACCTTCCTTGAATTTTTACCATCAATATATATGCCAATATCTATGTAGGTTAGTATATATTTAGGTATATATCTCTGATACTTAACAGAGTTAAGTATCTTAAGAGTTAAGTTACTTAAAAGTTAAAGATGTAAGGTACATGTGTTATACAAACCACTACATAATGATAGTGCTTCCAAACTCCACTACTATAAACTTTACACCATCTGTCACTTCTACTTTTCTTACACCAAAAATATCTATAAACACAAAGCTTTGAGACTCAAAGTATCCAAAGCAGCTCAGCTGAGGAGAGGATAAGTATGGGCTACAAACAGCCCTGTCGACATGAATGTTTTTCCAGAGAACCCCAAAGAACCATGAAAAATTAGGTCTGTTTGTTGGGTGCCAAGTCAATAAGGTTTGTTGGAGCTACACAGCTACATCCATTCCTCAAGCTATCATTTGTTCACCTGAGCATACATAAGATTTTATGTAAGATCACAAGCATCGTCCATTTTGGAAATGTTTGTCTCTTCACCTCATTTTTTCAGGGATTAAGTACTATATTCTATGCAAATGACAGGCCAGTCTCATTTAAGATTATTCTTGCTCAGGTCCTGAGCTGCACAAAACAAATAGAAACACAGAATCAAAATGGTTTTGGTTGGAAGGGACCATAAAGATCATCTGGATCCAATGCACCCTCCCCCACCCCTTCCATAGAGCAGGGACACCTTTCTTTAGATCAGGTTTCTCAGAGTCCCATCCAACCTGTCCTTGAATGCTTCCAAACATAGGGCATCCATCACTTTGCTGGGCAACCTGTGCCAGGATCTCATACCCCTTATGGTAAAAGAGCTCTCCCTTACCCCTTATCATAGCCTAGGCTGTAGAGGTGAATAAGCAGGGCTGCAATAAACTGTTGAGAACCTTCCTATGCTGACTGAGACAGAATTTCATGTGGACAGGGAAAATAAAGAGTGCAGAAGGAAGAAACAGGAAGGTGAGTGACACAAGATGGTATAACAAGCTCTATTCATGTAATCAGCCCTTAATCAGTCAAGTAATCTTAATGAAAACACTGGAAAGAGTGGCATGAATCAAGACCATCTGTGTCAGGACTACACACTTGGATGATGAAAAGTGATCAAAGTACTGATTCAGAGCACCAGGCCTTTAAAATAAATGAAGAAGGGAAATTAAAAGAAACCTTAATCTGCCATACATTTACTCTTAATTACTCATAATTTTGAAAAATCATATTGCCTGAGTTATAGGTCTCTGGACTCAAGCCCTGATTTAGACTAAATATCAAAGTATTTGGGATATGGGAAAAATAAATTAAATGAACTATGAATTTTTATTTATCTTTTAATTCAACCAGGAAGCACCATCCCTAGAGAAATTATGTCCTGCGAACAACCTGCTTAATTTTAACCTGCAATGCACAGAAAGCAAACAACACTACCCTTCATCAAAGTGTTCAACCAGTATTTGAAGAGCAGGCAGCTGTGGTCTTGTAAGCCTCTGGATTTTTTCATCTCAGTGTACTTAAGTAAACAGAAGAAAACTGTTTGCTTTGTATAAGAAATAGGAGGATGGTAAAAATGCTATAACTCTCCTTGGAATTCATCCAAACTAAAAAAATTAAGTTTCTGTCTGTACGAAACTGACATTCCTCCTTCTTTCACCCATCATCCTCCCTCATGAAATCTTAAAATGTCAGCTTGAGCTGCCCACCCCTACTCTTTGGAATTTTATTAAGTTAGCTATCAAAACTGCCTTCATTTATATCTGCTAGATAATTCCTATGAAGTAGGAGAGGAGCATATGCAGTCTCCTGAGCTGCCATTCACAAGAGATGATGTGCATTTTATATAAGAAATGATGTTCCTTGCACTCCCACAGCTTGAAATATGGTCCTTTGAAATTTTTTTATTACCAACATGTTGCTGCTTCTTTTCAAGCTTTTGTTGCCCATGGGAACACTATAGGTTTGAGATTTTTTTTTCCTTTTTTTTTTTTTTGCTACAGGGTGTTGAAGTAGGAGATGAAACAGAAGCAGCATGAATAGAACAGTCATTCATTTATCTCCTCTATTTTAAAATACAAACCCCAAAACTAAACTAAACAATGTTTCTTAAAGTTTCAAGAATATATTTTTAAAGTAAATAAATAAAAAAGATCACACAAGGAAATTCAGTTTCCGAAATTTCTTTAACTGTAATTTTATTATGTTTGAAGGGAGCCTACTATGAACCCCAATGATTTTCAAATTGCTCTGAAGGTGAATTTAGTTGAATTCTCCTGTAAAATATGTAAAATACCACTGATCTGTATAAACAATGTCACTGTTTTTCCTTAATTATCCATTCATTTCACAAAGCTGATATTGGAGGAGCCGTGACATGACACAACCACACAGAGGAAATCTGCTCTGTACAAGCATGTGTACATTAACACACGTTAGTGTCCTTTCAACATGCAAAAGTGTAGGAGGTTGTCAAAGTGTAATACTTTACTGGTACCACCTGGAACAACTGAGATAATAAAATTGAAAAGATAACATTTTCTTCCACACTGGATTTTCATATGGTATAAGACAAGTGAGTGTGCATAGAAACCGGAGGGGGATGATTGATCGATTGATTGATTCAGTCTTAGCCCTTTTGAAGCTTAGAGTTTCAAGTCAAGCTGCTGGGAGCTGTACTGTACTTCTGAGATGGTTTGGTGTCCTGTCATCAACATCACAGGAAGTGTAAGAGACTGCAATGTACAAAAAAGCAAAAAAACTTCAAAAAACCAGGAAACCTTAAGTAATAACCACTAAAATGCACTTCCCATCCTTTCAAGTTGTTGTTTTATCTGTTTTGGTTTATAACATCTTTGAATGCTCTCAGTTTTCCCTGTCTTTATTCATATAATCATTCATGTGCTCTGTATAGCAAAGGTTATGACAGATCTTTTGTTTTTAAACTATTGCTAATCTTTAAATAGTCAGCTTTGAAAATTCATTTCAGGCTTTGCATACATGATGTTAGCTTAGAAGCTTAAAATCAGTTGCTTAACTGTTGCATCCTCTTTCCATGCAGGAAATTCAGCCACACACACTTAGATGATAGAAAGGATTAGGTTTACTATTTTTTCATATTTTACAGATATAAGAAGAGAAAAACTAAAAACAATGTTCAACATAGGAACTGTAAGTTTTCCTTCCAAATTTTATGCTTAGCTTCTTCTAATCTTTCCAGTCAAGGTATAGGGACTATCATTTGCCTTCCTTTTTTTTTTTTTTTTTCTGAATGTCTGTTTAATATGACCTCAATCATTTAGCTGAGTATCTGATAATTGCTATACTTGCCCCACAGTACTGGCATCTGTTCTTCTCTGGAATTTTTGCACTGCTTTATATTCTGCAGTATATCTTGGTAGCGAAATAGTTTCAGCACTGAGACTACTTCAGTGCCTGTGCAACTTTCTTGCTTAAAAGGAAGGAGATGTCTGAAAGGAAATATAGTAGATTTGTTCCTTCCTCTGAATGTTGCTACAGGAGAAGAATTCTTCCTCACCTGACAGACAACATAAACAGCAGTGTCAAAGCTATTTTTGTCATGATATTCTAAGCATGTTCTGCAGAATGGATAGCTAACTTTTTCTCAGCCTGTTAAATAAGACTGCTCACTCAACTCATTAAAGTTTGGGTTTCACATGCCTTTAAAAAAGGGTTGCCTGTCAAAGACAAGGTAAACTATGTTCATTACATCATTTCTGATGTAAGAATTTTCTAAATATGTTCTTATCTACAGTGCAACCTTTTAGCAGATTTATTTCTTTATTCTCAGATTGTTATCAACAGAGTATTGATACATGCCCCAGGATGGAAGCAGTGATGTTGCTGAGGAAGAGAGGAAAGGCAAAAGCCCCTCTGGAAGAGGACCTTCCAGCTTTGAGAGGTATTGAGCAGGAAAAAAATCTCATCTGGGACCTAGGAGCCTGGTACCTATAGACAAGGACCTTGGCAAAGGGATTGGAGCTGCAGCTTGGAGGGGATAAATAGAGCTGTTTTCTGGGGATAGATAGCACTGATAGGTTTCTTGCAATCTGGGATTTTTTGCATATTAGGTCTGAAAGTAAGAACCTGGCTTGGAAAAAGAAAGCACTGAGGAAAAGAGTGGCTTACAAGTTTTCTTTTTCAAATTTTCTGCTCTCCCTCACTTACATGTTTTGATTTTCCTCAGTGCAAGAATTTAACTCTTCCAGCTTATGTCCTAATGAAACCTTGTTTATTTACAACTCTTTGTTGCTCTTTTATACAGTTCTTCTAAGGAGAAAAGCCAGAAGGATAAATTACAAAGTCAATTAAACCTTGAAAAAAAAAAAAAATCTGTTCATCAGTGCTTATTCTTAACTTATCTAGAACATATTTTAACATATTATACCAAACTATATATGTATATATTCTAAGTACTTAATTTCCATCCATGGTCTCTAAAGGAACATTCACAATTGGGCAAGTTCTGTGTGAACGCCTCTAGAGTTCTTGTTCTGGAAAGAAGGTTTTAAACTTTTCTTTTGGAGGTGTTTGCTTTCTCTGTTTTAAGTATTCCCTTCTACACATTTGTTCACATTCCACATTTACTCAACCCTTGTTAAAGGGTATTTATATTCTGAAGTAATAATAAGCATTTTGTTGAAGTTAAACAAATAATCTTAATAAATATTCATATTGTTTCACTATTATTATAACTTGTGCTGATGAAAAACAGTCTTCTGCCATATTTGCAAAAAAAAAAAGGAAGTCATTGTGGGGCTTCTCACCAGGTCTACATCTCTCACAAATGTTTCATTGTTTTTCCAAAACAATGAGATAGGGGAGTGTCATAGAACAGAGAAGTATCTTTTAATACTTCCAGCCTTACTATCAGAGACAGTTTATCCATATTAAAAATGCTTTCCTCCCTTCACCACATAAATTCTTTGAGCAGGACTAAGGATACTTCATGACAAAAAGTTTTAAAACTGTGAATGGAATGATCAAGAATCGCAAGTCCCTGAACTTGTGCTTATGAATATCTAGTCAAGGTTACACTGGTATTTGTTAGATAGATATGAATTAGATTTTCCATAAAAGTCACTGTGGAAAGGCAGTGGATGTATGGTACTTCATTCCTTTATTCAAATAAGCACGGGCATAATTTCCTTAAAGTTGCTCTTGTTTGACCACTTTGATATTATTCATAGAACAGTAGAAATGTCTGCAAAAGGTCAGGAAATCAGCCAGATTCCCCACAATACTAAAAAGATCTACAGGAAGCTGCCCATTTTGTATGAGCAAAATGTTTCAGGCTCATAGCTTCAGTGAAATCATCCTGAGTTTGATGTTAGCTTCTGCTTCAAACTGTCCAGACGCACTGTTTGTAAAATTTCACTAATTTGAAATAGCCAACTGAAATAAGCAAGGAGACAAACAAAGGAAAATGTCTTTTTCTTTGACACTACTTTTCCTGAAGGCATCCTGTTCTTATGTGATATAAAATATATACCTATTCAGAGGTTAATTTTGGCTCAATACTTTTGAAGAAGGTACAAGTCTAAAAATATCTGATTAAAAATTATTGTGTCAGGTGAAGAACACGGCAACGACTGTCCTTTATTCAATTCTCCTCTGTCCTTTCCCATATTCAAGAACACAAGCAAAAGTTAGGTTGGATCAAAGAAAAGGGTGGAAGGAAGGGAAAAATATACACTGTAAGTAAAACAAAATTTAAAGAAAAAATGTCAGCTGTAACTATTCTCTGGCTTTGGACAGCTTTACACAAAGCTAATTCCTTTATTTATTCAAGGATATGAGCTGATTCCAAGCAATTAAATTGTGCTCTGTGTAGTCCAAATATTTTAACTATTTCAGGTCTTCTTTCCTATCTCAAAAGGATTCTAGAAATTCCCTTTCTTCTCTGATTATTTCCAGAAGGAGAGGAATCTTTTGGTCCTTATCTAGCTGGTATTTTACCTCCTCTCTGTTCCTGACCTTTCTGTGTGCGATGATTTATGGAGCAGAGAGAGGGTAAGAAAAGAATGCCAAGCACTACTCAAACACCAGACACAAACTTCAGCTGACCTTTCCTGTAACTGGGCAATATGAGGATGGCTCCTTTCTTTCAGTTCACATACGAGAAAATTGGTAAAATATAATTTTCTAATAATCTGTCATCTCCACCATGAGAAGCCCAAAGTTTGGATAGCATTTCAAGGCAGTGCAAATAATGTGTAGTTAGATAATGTAACATAACTTCCTTACTTTGTCAAATGCAAATAACATATTCTCCACTGCCTCAGACCAGCATATCACCTGAAATAAAAAGCATCATTACCTGTCTTGTCTAGCTATAACATTGCTATCTGCTGAGGTTTTACCTTTGTATGAGGAAGATGAAGTCATCAGCATCCATGAGTATAGTGCATGGTATGAAATTTATCTCCACCCAAACTTTTGGGCTTTAAACCATTGAAGAGACTTGATAGGATTAGTTATGCTGGGGTTTGACAGGGACTGCCTGTCCTGGTGGAGAAAATGGATGATTGGGCATAAGCTGTCAGGAGTGATCCCTAATGTGGGCTTTAAACTAGACACAATGGGGGAAGGGGATACCAACAGGGTGGCAGCAGGTAAGCCAAGGGTTGGCATCACATTGCCTGGGTGTTTTAATGCTAGTGGGAACATTTACAATGCCCTCAGGAGCACTGAGGTCTCAGAAGCATATCTGAGGTGCTTGTACACCGATGCAGGCAGCATGAGAAACAAACAGGATGAGCTGTAAGTGTTGGTAAACTCCCAGAGCTACAAAGACACTAGGTCTTAGTGAGACTTGGTGGAATGGATGACAGGACTGGAGAGGTGGGATGGAGGGATATGGGCTCTCCAGGAGGGATAGGCAGGGCAGGCAAGGTGGAGGTATCACACTATACTTAAGGGAGAGTTTTGATTACACTGCCCTTACAGTTAGTGGTGATGAGATTGAGATCCCCTGGGTGAAGCTTAGGAGGATGGAAAACAAAGGAGATGTTGTAGTGGGTATCTACTACTGATTGCACAGACAGGAGATAAGTACTGATGAGATATATTTTAGGCAACTGGAAACCAAATGTGTTTCCTCCTGAGAACTGAACAAATGAAAATGTGCCCTCTTTTCCTAGATACTCTCTTTAAAATTACTTGGTCTCATTTTGAGTGTAATGGCCGTAGTTGCTGCAGTACGCAAAGGACTAGATGACCACTGTAGGTCCTTTTCAATTGAAATAGTCTACTCTATTTTAACTTTTTCTATTGATATTTACCTGAAAATATTTTGCCTGGAGTAGATTATTCCTTACCCCTTCCTATCAATCCAGTATCCCTCTGGCTGTATTTCCCTGTGTTCTTTTAGTGAGACAGATGAGAGTAGAACATAGTTGCAGAGTAGAACGTAGTTGCTATAAACGTATTATCAGAGCATGAATTCATGTTCATGCCTTTCCTCACTTTTACCTTCCCAGCAACAAAGATGGGCTTCATTATTGCAAGTGCTTATTGCTCCCACGTTTGATATCCTAAACACAGACTTGCTAGGAAAATGACCTCAGAAAATATGCAATTTCCCAGCAAGTAATAGGAAAAGCCAGGAACAGAGTGGGGAAATGGAATGAAGACCTTGAAAGTTTTCAGAAAAACTTGACTTTAATTATTTGTGTTCTCTGTAATAGCCAAGAGAAATAGCTGTGGAAACAGATGGACTGGCTTTGCTCTGTTTTCCGCTGTTACAAAGTAGGAGCAATGTGGGTGGTCACAGGTTTGCAGAAGAGAGTTCACAGTGGTTACAGAATTTATAGTTACCTACCAAGATGTAATAGGTCAACCAATCTTTTTCTTATCATTGACTCTGATAAGAGCTGTGGGGTATTTTTTCTTTTTCAGTTTCCAGGTACATCAAGAAATGTATCTACCACATATATTAGGTCATTACTCTGCTAATTTTACATCAAGAAAATGGCAGAACAGGCAGAATAATTTGCTCAGATCCATTTATTTTGATTTGCATATCTTGACCAATGCATCTGTTTGGATCCACATTCAATTAGCCAAATTTCTCAAACTGAATATTACTATTAGGTCTCCAAACTTTCAACAATTTTATGCTGGAAATATACAGTTTGCAGCTATTTTTTCCTATTTCTATTTCTTATTCTACTATTAAAGATTTAATTCTGCAACAAAACCTTAAAAGTGAGCCAAATATCACTCACTGAAATGAATGGCATTACATTACACAATGCAAAAAATAACTTTTTCCTGGAAAGAAAACCTGGTAATATTTTTGCAAGCCATTTGTGAACTAAATGAGAAACATAAATGTGAAAATCTGATTTTAATCAATAACCTTACTTACACTAAACATCAGCTTTGTATCTGAATTTGCTATCACAGAAAACTTGTTTCCTTGCCTCATATAAAATTTGATGAATTTGTTCTGATGGAAAATTGCTAACTCAATATCTTAAACAAATGCTGGTTCTTTATTTCCAGATGCCATGGGAAGCTTTACACCATGCGTAAAAATTTATAAAGTATACTTATAAATTCCAGCAGATTTTGTAAAGCATTAGACATTCAAAGAGAACACCTAATTTTAAATTAAAAAATGAGACAGACTATGACTCTGAAACTGCTTGACATTTCTTAGTCACCCCAACTTCTCTCTGGGGGAGGTGCAAGGTATCACGCCTCTGTCATGGGTCTGAGAACCTTTCCTGAAGTACTGAACTTCATGTGTCCCCAGATATATTAGGATTTAAGGTTTGGAACCTGAACCTTCTTTCTGATATGACAGTGTTGCATAAAAATATAATCTCTACTTTTTCTTTTCTTTTTTTTTTAAATTTTTTTTCCCAGTATTGTTCCTATTTAACCTTTCAGCTTTTAAGGTGGAGACAATGAATCAGCTCAGAAAACAGAAGGAGTAGGAAATCGTTTCCTAAAGTTATCATATTATCTTTTTGGCTACTTGGCCTAAAATTCAAACAGAACAGTATTTTAAAGCTAACCCCACTGCTACTTCATGGTAATGTAAGACTGCTTTTGACTTTTGGGAAGAGATCAAGTGTAAATTCATCATAGTTAAAACTCTAAAGAGAACCTTACTCTGACCTTGAGTACTCATTTCATTAGCCATGAATTATTTTCAGTTCGGATGCCTTTTCATATCAAAGTAGCAGTTTATAATGCTTCTTCCTCCCTTCTTTTCCCTGAGGAAAAAAAAAAAGTTACACTTGCTATTTCTTGCTAACTGTGACTTTAGGGGATCACTTTTTACATGGAAGTAGATTAAAAGTAAACATTTAGTTTCATAAGAGAAGAAAAAGGACTTAAACTCCTCCAAATTCTTGCTTTGATAAATTGTAGCTTTGCCATGAGAAACATGAAACTATGATTGTTTAATTACACCTTACATGTTGTTACTGTTGCTTTAGTTTGGCTGAAAAGACTTCAGTAGTATTCATATTGATTTCCCCACTGTACAGCAAGGAGAATAGTTCTATAATTATGTTATTTCTTAGTTGGATTTGGGATTTGGGGAGGGGGTTAATTTCTTCTAAATTCAAATTAAGGCAGAATTGTATTTCCTTACTCTGTGCCTAGATGAATAAAATGCTATATTTAAATGTTATATAAGAGTCTAAGCTGATATTTGTTGTGGTGCAGAAAATGGAATTTAAAGAATGTAAACAAAAAGAAAAAAAGTGGTTTTAATAATTTTTATGACTTTTAAATAAGTCCACATTTAAGTGACATTATCAGAACCATATAGGATACATGGCAATCTGTGATTGTTCCTTATTTTCTGAGAAACATAGAACCTCATATTTTCTGTCTTTAGTCATGAAGACTATAAGTGAGCATGCAAAGAATATGTATCAATTCCTTATGAATTAAATATATATACACACATAGCTCAATGTAGGCTTAAAATATCAGACTGCTTTTCTATTGAAGCAATACATTAAAAAAAAGAAAAAAGGATAAAAGGATTAAGAGTGGCACTAAAAGTGCATGGTGATAAAAAGATGTATTTATTCAATACTGTTGTAACTGTACACACAACTTACTGGAAAAGAAATATTCAAAACAGTGATGAGGTATAAAATGAAATATGAAAGAAATATTGGAGAGTGGTATGCTTTCAAGGTACTTCACAAAATCAGATAGATTATTCAGGGCTCAGGTAAAAGTATTAACTAATTTAACAAATGGTTTCTTTAATTTTGATGACTGAGCATGAACAAGATAGATGTAATTAGCTGACTGCCAAGAGAGAAATATGGAGTGGAGGATCCGCTTGTTTGCTTCTTGTATATTCAAACAGTATTGCTAATATTTGTGAAAAAAACTGTACTGACCTATTACATTTTTTACCAGTGAAAATCACAGAGAAATATGGGGATATGAACCCAATTGGAAAATTTTCATTTCACACCATGAAAGTTAAGAAGAAGAAAAAAAGGTACAGGCTAAAGAATACCTGTTTGGCAGGATTCATTAACCGTTCTGTACTTAGCTCTTCTTTGATTTGAGTATACATTACTTGCTTTTATTTTTAGAACACTAGAGGAGGCTCAGGAGTCAAG
Source organism: Vidua macroura (assembly GCF_024509145.1). NCBI lineage: Eukaryota > Metazoa > Chordata > Aves > Passeriformes > Viduidae > Vidua > Vidua macroura. Next base: position 73,639,962 of record NC_071571.1, read on the forward strand.
ATTGTTTCTTTTTTTAACAGAATGAACAAATTAGAAAAGCAACTACTGGATGGTGTGAATAAGAATGTACTCATTGTTTCTTGATCCAACTTTAGGGCCTTCAGCTGAACTATATCAAGATTAATTCTGATCTTAGAGGACTGTGCTTATATACCTAAAAAGATGCTCTGTAATAATTTTCATTCCTGTGAAAACTCCTTGGCTTTTTCTCTTTCTGCCCCAGAAGGCTTAGGACATGCTTGGCATTGGTTTAGGTTTATTTTAATTTCTCTTGTATCATTTAGTTTAACACTTTTGGCTATGGCTCTGTATTTTAGATTCTTTTATCACCCTACTTCCTTGCTATGGCTGCTGCTTGTGAATTTTTTTTCATAAAACATTGTTTAAGACTAGACTGATATACAGTCTTTTTTTTTTTTCCCCTTCAAATTTTAAATTTCTTAGTATTCTGTTTATAGTGTATATGGTAAAGTCTTATTTTTAAAAGTCACACAGGGTATTTGAAGAAATATATTCTATACAGGCACTAGATGGTCAGCATTCTGAAAGAGCTTAGCAGAGCTTAATGTCAAAGGTTTAATGCTATCTATAGGGATCTAAAGAAATGCATTCTGCTCAAGACAATCATGATATATTTTCTATTAACTGTTAAATATAGTGTAGATCAGTTTTAAAACAGAATTAAAGTAAATCTACATCCTTGTCACTATGAGCACAATTCCCACCACCACTGTTTTCCACAAAACATCAAATTTGCCTTAAGCATGTCTACAGAATCATAGTAAAACATAAGCTGGAAAGGATCTCCAGAGACCATTCAGCTTCTTTTCACCCAAGGCTGATGTGAAAACATTCTGATCAGGTTGCTCAGACGAGTGTCCAGCTGAGAGCTTAAGTAACTCCAAGAAATCCTACAGATCCTTGAGGCACTGGGTCAACATGATTGACCACTGTTAAATGAGAATATTTCCTTTGTACCTTGTAAGAATTTCCCCATGTTTCAGCTTGCGTCCACTGCTTCTCCTGCCTCCACTGCACACTTCTGAGAAAAGCCTAGCTTCATCTTTCTATATTGTCGCAGTGGAAACTCAATGTTTTGTATTGAAAATTTTCAACCTGAATTCAGTACTTCATATTTGATCTCACAAGAATTGAGTGGGGCACAAAATCCACTGCTTGAACTGTTGGCTGTCCCACTGCTAATCCAGCCAAGCATGTGGATGGCCTTCACTGCTGCCGGGGTGCACTGCTGACTCCTCTAGTTCGACTGGTTTTCCACGTAGAAACTCAGGTCCTTCATTCTACGAAGCTGCATTCTAGCCAGGCAACACCAAGATTGTAGTGCTGCATGAATTTAGTCTGTCCCAGGTGCAGAAGTCTGTGCTTACCAAAGCTGAACTTCATTCAGTTCTTGTCATCCCCTTTGTCTGTTTGTGTGGTCCCTTGAAGAGTACCCCCGTCCTCCAGCCTTTCTTCATGCCACTGTTGTCCAGAAATGTGTGGGAAGTGCACTCTGTAAGCACCCAGTTTGAGGCTGATAAGCCTGTAGTTTTGCAGATCCTCCTTTGTTCCCATCTTCAAGACAGTGGTATCATTTCCCTTTTCCAAATTATCAGCAGCCTAACAAAGACAGCAGCTAAATCCCCCAGCACCCTTGTTTGCATTCTGTCTGTCCTCTTGACATAGAGTTTGTCTGTATGACTTTACTGCATCTTCACTTGACCTTACATCTATTGTTGGTATTGTTACAGACTCTGTTAACAGATCTGAGGATCTAAGAGGCACATGGGCAAACCTAACCAGTGAAAAAAAAATGAGGTAAACCAATATTGGGTACCTTGGCTCTCTCCATATCATTTGTCACTATCTTTCCATCTCCACTGAGTAAGTCCCATATTTATTTCACCTTCCTTTGGTGCCAGTATACTTATACCCTTTCTGGCTGTCTTTCACATCTCTCACAAGTTCCAGTTCCACTTGAACTTTGGCTATCCTAGCTCCATCTCTGCATACTTGGCAGTGCTTCTGTATTGCTAACCTATCCCTGCTTCCAGCTTCTGTGTTCTTTCTTTATGTGGTTGAGCTCAATCAGGAGTTCCTTGCTGATCCATATTGACCTTCTGCCATGTTTGGTATGCTAGTCCTTGAAATATAAATTCTCACATTGGACCAGATTCTCTGGAATTCTTTGAAATTTTAGCTCTTAATATTAGTTCAGTTTTTGGGTTTTTTATTTAAATTTCAGATAATTTAATTTAGCTACAGAGTTAGCTACTGGGAAATCAATAGTTACACAACTGTGAAGCAGGAGTAAAACTGGAACAAGTCATCTTAGCACCACTTCTTATAATTAATTGGCTGACACTTCAAACTTCCCTTTGAAAAGCTTAGCACCACTGTGGTTGTATATACAACTGGCTGATTAGATGTCAGTTTTACTGCTCCCTCCAAAATCCATTCAGATACTGTGAAGAGTGACAAGAAACAATTGCCAGTGACTGAGTGGTATATACTGTAACTCATAATTTAGGCTGTCCCTTCCATTGTTAATACCTAGCAAAAGTGAAGCAATCAAGACAAGGAAAAGCCGGAGGGAGATATGTTTCCAAACATGTGGATACTAGAATTTAGCTTGTTTCACAGAGGCAAGGTATAGCTACCCAGCATCACCTTCTTCAAAGCAAGAGCCTATGAAAGAACATAGTAGCCTCTAGCTAATTGCCCTGCAGGTGAGATGTGAGCTACCAAATCTAGCAATGATGTATCAGGATCCTGTTTCCTACAGGTTCTGCTTGCCAACTGAACTGGTCATTCTGCAGTGCCTGGTGGATCTCAAGGGAGGCAATTGTTTTCCCCTTTGTGAAGTTGAGGCTCTGGGTAGAATCCCTGTTTTCAAATATAAACATTGCACAGAAGTGGAAAGAGTCTTACCTTTATTTAAAAAAACCCAACAAAACAAAACAAAATCCCAAAAACCCCATAAATAAAATCTACACTGCTGATGTTTTTATAATCTTAAATTACATACATGTCAAAATATATATAATTTAATCTTTTTAAATCTTTAATCTTTTAAAGAACCAAAGTCACCCCAATGTTTCATGATACAATATTTCTTGAATGTGGTAAAATTTGCTTGACTACCACCAGGAGGATTGGTAACATCCCGTAAAAAAAAAAAAAAAAAAAAACTTCAAAAAGGCTCATCTAGGTACTGGGCCTTTAAGAAAATGAATACTTAGGTATAATATTAATATTAAAATACCTGAGGTATTTCATTGCAGGTATTTCATTAATAACATTTCAAAGTCTATAAATCCTATAAGATCTACAGGTTAGTTTTAAAATTCTATATCCACTGTACATTTCTATTGCACAAAAAAATGGACTGTTTTTTTAAATAAATGCATTTGGTTCAGCATGAACACACACAGATGCCTGACTTGAACTCATCACGGCTTATTAGCAGCATCAGTGAGGTATTGTTAGACTACTTCACCACGCAGGTGGAGGGTGTAATTTTGAAGGCTACTGAGCACTGTGAATCTCCCAATGTATCACAATTACAGAAACACCTGTGTTAAATAACTTTGCACTGATTCCCTATGAAAATGCATGGAGTTCAATAGTCCTTAGAATTAAATGCCTTGCCAACAAGCCACAGGTGTACACCACAGGAGCACATGATAATGTAATTGTAAAGGATGTGATGACAGCTCTCCATCCATAATACCACCTTCCCAAGATGCACTCATGCATCTATTTCATATTTAGGTATTTTCTAACTGTAGCTTCAGAGTCATCTAAGCAAGTAGTATAGATTCCAAAAGTAGCACTAACTAGGAAAGAAAAAAAACACCAAAAAAAAATCTCAAAACAAAACCAAACCAAACCCCCAAAACTACAAAAAAAAAAAAAAAAAAAAAAAACAAAAAAAACAAAACAAAACAAAAAAAAAAAACAAAAAAACCACCAAAAAAAAAAAAACTAACCCTAAAACAAAATCCCAACCCCCCCATGTAATTCAGGTCTGAAACTGATTGAGTCCAGTCCAGGAAGGGACAAAATGCAACCCCTATCCACTCACCCCCAAAAGACCCCCACAAAAAATACATGCTAATATTTTAAATAGAATAACTTTGATCGTGTAAATACTGATAGTCTGCCAAAAGCCTTCCTTACAGAAATTGTTACTACAGAAACTACTGACAAGATAAATACTTCAAATCTGTTGAAATCGTTATAGAAATTTTATTAATCCTGTAAGATCTACAAGTTAGTTTAAAAATTCTATGTCCATTGTACATTTCTGTTATACAAGAAATGGACAGATTTCTAAATAAATGTATTTGGATTCTGTAGACACAGACTAATGTCAGTCCTATTCTATGAAATAGAATTAGTACAAGGACTAACTACCCATGAAAAATTTGTGATGCTTTGCATTACTTGAAAATTCCAGAAACATTTGGACATTTTGATCAGTCATCTGTGAGAATTCTGAAGAAAATAATCAAGCATGGCTAGTAATGAAGCTTCTTCCAAATTATTTCACAATTTCAAAAAAAAAAAAATAGTATCTCTTATATATGAAGGTTTCTGATCACTAAATATCTAAGAAACTTACGTCCTAAAAGATCCTATAAAATGATAAAACTATCAGTGCCAATTTGCAAAGCTGTATCTATCCATATTCACAAACGTATATGAATTCTATCCATATTCACAAATGAAACCTTTGCTTTATTGTTCATTGTGGAGAACATGGCCTAAAAGTTCAGTCAGGAAGACTTAAATTTCTCATTATTACAATTAAGAGATCCTGAACTGCCAGAGTGGATGACTGGATGAAAGCAGACTCTGTAACTATGTAGGACTGGGGAATAGATGTGAGCTTAGCTTGACGTGAGCTTTAGTAAGAGGAAGAGCAAAGCAAGATGAACTAAGTCTCCTTTTGCTCCTCTCTGCTTTTGGTCTCACTTTTGGTTTGAATCTTTTCCACAGGCTTAGTCAGATCATGGCTACACTTACCTGTACAGAAATTTGTGTAGTAGCAAAGCTGTACAAAACTTGTTTATTAGCTCATGTGTTTTTACTTTAAGTACAGAAATTGTGAGTAGCCTTATCCAAAGTAGCTACAAATTTGTGACAAGTTCAGTGCAAGATCTTGCCATTACAGCTGAAACTTTGCCTTTAGTTTCCTCCCTTGGGTCTGCCTATTGTCAATAAGGATGACATTCACCTTTCACCCACAGCCTAATTATTAAAATGTTGAGTAGAAATTCTGTGGGGATAAGAATGAGCAAATCTGTCATCCCCCAATCTACACATATGCTAAAAGAATGAATCAGAATCACAGAAGAAACTTTTTCTGTCCACTATAGCCACTGTGTGTCAGATTAGTGCCATTTAATTACCATAAATATGAGTGAGTAACTTCTTCCATTAACTTGTACCTAATTGTTCATAGAATTCTGGTGCAAACTTTCCTCAAAGTGCTGAATACTGAGTAGAGGCGAGATTTTCCCTCATATTACTACTCTGTAAATGTCTTCCCTTCTGCTTTTCTCTTTCATACATAAAGGATAGTTAGAGATTCAGTCCTTTTTAAGTGCTCTCTCTCACTCTCGCTCTCACTCTTGCTCTTTCTCTCTCTCATGGGGTGGATATGTGTCTTCTCAACAACAGAATCCAGAGTGAGCTTCAGAAAGAAGCATCTATTATGTCGCAGTCTTTAAGGTACTATGATTTTAACAGCTATCAATATGACTGATGATTTGTGGGAGGCGGTCCTGGGGAAGATCCACCAAGGAATGCCTTGGGAAACTACAGTGGTGTAAGAAAAAGCATTGCCCTAGGGTCCCCGCCTTCTCTCATGTCTATCATTAGTTGCACCCTCCCCTGTTAATGTCCATCAACCAGTTGTGCCGTCCCCAGTTCTGGAAAGTTCTTTGTTCTATGTACTGTCATTGGTTCCCTCACTAAACCACTCCTTCCCCTCTCCCTCATTGGTTCTGGTTAATGTTAGCTCATCCCTGGTCCTCCCAGGAGCTTCTCTCCTATTGGTCCCTCTGTACCCTGACCCCGCCTTTCCTCCCCTTGTTATAATCCCTGACCCCTCCTCTGGAGGGGGCTCCCAGAGTCAGTTCCCCTCTCATGAGGTTGCCTCCCTGTGCCTTCCTCACTCCCTCCTGCTTTCTCTTTCCTTCGCCGAACCTTCAATAAACCCTCGAGAACAACAGCACTCTGGGTGTCCTCCCGTCACTTGGTGGATTGGATTTCTACACTATCTGGGCTCCTGTTGACCGGCAAGCAGTGGGCTTCCCTGCAGGACCAAGGTCCAGGGCAGCCTACAATGATTGATATCAATGCTCAGCAGTGGAAGAGTCCAGGGGATTAAACAATGAGACTGAAGCAGAAAATCCGTGGTCTCTACAATAAAAGTCACCCTCTTTGATGACTACGGTGGGAACAGAGAGCACACTCTGACCAATGGACTATGCAACTGCCTTCTGATTTCTGTGGATTTGTTCAGAAAATTTAAAACACACAAAATATATTTTCCCTTATATTCAGCTCCACACATGTTGATTCATCATGTCTCCCCTGGATAAACAAAAATGAATTGATGCCTGTACCCAGAGGGTGCTGTAAATGGAGTTAAATCCAGCTGGTGGCTGGTCATAATGGGGTTTCCCAGGACTCCATACTGGGGACAATCCTGTTTAACAACTTTACTAATGATCTGAATGATGGGACTGAGTACATCTCCAGTAACAGACAATACCAACTTTGGTGAGGGTGTTGTTCTGCTAGAGAGTGGGAAAACTACAGAGGACGCTGGGCAGGCTGGATCCCTGAACTGAGGCCAGTGGAATGAAATTCCATAAGGCCAAATGCTGAGTCCTTCACTTGGGTCCATGCAATGCTACAGGCTGGGAGAAAAGTAGCTGAAAAGCCGCTCATTGGAAAAGGAGATGTTGGGGTGCAGGGGGTGTTGGTCAACAGGCAGCTGAACATGAGCCAGCTGTGCCCAGGTGGTCAAAAAGGCCAATGACATCCTGGCCTTTATCAGCAATAGTGTGGCCAACAGGACCAGGCTAGGGATTGTCCCCCTGTACTCAGCACTGGTGGGATTTCACCTCAAATCTTGTGTCCAGTTTTGGGCTCCTCACTACAAGAAGGAGACTGAGATGCTGGAGCATGTCCAGACAAGGGCAATGGAGTGGTAAAGGGTCTGGAGCAGAAGTTATACGTAGAGCAGCTGAGTGAGCTGGGGTTGTATCACCTGGAGAAAAGGAAGCTCAGGGGAGACCTTTTTGCTCTCTACAACTGCCTGAAAGGAGATTGTAGCCAGGTGAAGGTTGTTCTATTCTCCCAGGTAACAAGTGACAGGAAGAGAGAAAAAGGCTGCAAGTTTAGCCAGGGGAGGTTAAGGTTTTATATCAGGAAACATTACTTGACAGAAAAATTGTTAAGCATTGGAACAGGCTGTCAAAGGGAAGTAGTGGAGACACCATCCCTGGAGGTATTTGAAATCATAGATGTGGCTTTTAGGAGTATGGTTTACTGGTAGATTTGACAGTGCTGGGTTAATTCTTGGACTTGCTGATCCTAAAGGGTTTTTTTTCAAACTAAACAAGTCCATGATTCTCCTATTACCTGCTCTTTGCTTTTACAATGTTAATATTTTCATGTAATACACTATATTTCTCAGCCCAGTTTCTCTTCCTGCTCAATCTTGTAGTCAAATCCCAGTCCTGCTCTTTTGAACATCACAGTCTAAGGTAATTCAGTATTACGAATTCCTTTTCAAGTCACAAAAGAGGATAACACAGTTCATGAAGAAACAAATCTTTTCTGATGAGTAAATAGCTTTGATAACCTAATTTCCAAGCATGACAAAAATTAAAAGACGTGGAAGTTTATTTAACTAAGTAATATTTCATTCTTTGTTTGCATGCTTCTGATCAGTCCTTTCATAAAATTATATAATAATAGACCAAAGTTTCAGTCCTGGATCAGATTAAAAACAAGGCCCAACTAGAGACACAAAACATCCCATTTAATAATTTAAAATTAAATTTAAATATATTTAAATATATCTATGTAGTCCCACTTGAAACTCCATTGTTATAGATGTTGGCAAACCCAATGGGAAGAATGATGATGTCTAACTCCATTTCAGAAGGCTGAATGATTTCTTTATTATAAGTATGTTATAATACATTAATAAGTTATATAAAAGAGGATACTAAATACTACATGCTACTTTCTCTAACTATCATATCTAACTCACTCACAACTCATGACCCTGTTCGCCAGAGTCCAGACACAGGTGGATCCAATTGGCCATCAGGCCCAAACAATCCACCATGGTCCAACCAAGCGCTCACTCTGGGTAAACAATTCTCCAAACACATTCCACAAGAGAAAAACAAGGAACAGAAATAGCAATTGTTTTCTCTTTCATTTCTCTTTGTGCACCTCAATAAAAACTCCTGAGAGAGAGAGAAATGTGCTTGCCACACTGCATGGTCAAAAAGGAGACTGCTAAGCACATACCTAAGTCCTTAGAGGACTGGGGAGTCTAAATAAAAATCAGTGGCTCTTTGAAGTGAGTGCACTGGCATCAACTTCTACCCATATTTTCTAAAACATTGCATTAAGATATTCTCTAAGATTGGTAAAGATTTTTAGAGGAATAATATACACCATACTCTGAAAATTTCAATTGTTACCAGCTATCCTGAAAAAAACCCTCAATTTTTTTGGGGATTTAGTTAAGATACATTGAAAAATATAACATATAATCAGGAATACAGATGATATAGAATTAAGTGTACACTTTAAACATATATGAAAACCATATGCTGGTTGATGTGTTTTAATTTGAGATGTATAGAAGCTAACAGAATAAAACACCTCAATGGGTATGAAGTGAGCCAGTCTTCAAGCAAATCAGTTTATTCAAACAAAGCTGATTTCTTAGTGTTCAAAATTTTAAGTTCCATCCATCCATCCATCCATCCATCCATCCATCCATTCATCCATCCCTTCACCTACACACCTTTTGTCCCACTTGCTGTATCAGAATAGTGGGCACAAAAGTACTATTGAAATATAAGGGCATTTTTCTTTTTCTCAAGCAGATTAAAAATAAATAGAAATATGGGGATTCACCCACAAAGGTTTTTAAAGTTTTTTAAAGATTCTGTTCCATTTCACATCACTGTAAAAAAAATCATCAATTTAAAGAGTCTTGTGTGTTGCCTCCTTATTTAAAGTAATTTTTTGTCTGCATTCTTTATTCATTTAATCAAATGCTGTTTGGTTACAAAAAGTTTACTGAGTATTGTATTCATGGATGCTCATAGGCCTCTGCATATGAGTAAGTACAGTAGATATTCACAAGTCATATTTAAGATAATTTCTAGGTTAGGTCTGGTAAAAGCCTAAAAATCGGTATTGCAGTGGATGCACTTACAGAGACCAAAAGCTCAACAGTTGTGCAGCTAGACCTATAATTATGGTAACAGTTAAAAAATAATTCATTCTGTTTACATTCTTGAAATTAATTTAATTTAATGAAATGAATTTAATTTAATGTTCAGGGACAATAGTGTTAAATGAGTTTCATAAGATGGTTACATATTATACTGTTGAATCATTTTAGGAAGAGACTTATCTTAAAGTAGACGGATAGTTTTGGTAATTTCTCCTGTGTATAGAAAGATAAAAGTAACTCGGATTGCACTCTGTAGTTCATCCAACACCATATCAACTGCTTTGATATTTTCTGAAATATTAGCTGAATAAAATTAAAGATTGTTGTTTTCACATTTCCATTAATCTAAGGCTACAGGCACCTATTTCTTGGAGGAAGAAAACATAAGCACCACACTGGTGCAGAGCTCTAAATACCTTTGTATTGGCAGCATGACCAATTTCTATCACTAATACTCAAAGCAGGGCTTATCATGATCTTCCTTCTTATCTGCTTTCCAAAGAAGTTTATGAATGCTGATATATAAAAAGAAAGCTGCATAAGTACAAGAATACACACACACTCTGGAGAATGTTAAACAGAAGATAAAAATGTTAGCTGTTACATTCTGGATATCTATGTCCAGTTTCTGCTAGTGAAAATCAGTTTGATGGTTTCCTTTTAGTCTTAGTTGCACAAAAGTATCACAAAATATTGATGCTATTGGCTGATTCCCTTTAACAAGAGCATCTTGTGCAGATCAGGATGGAAGTATGCATGTAGAACTGTGCAAAAAAAACTTTTGAGCATTGCCATTTCTTCCATTTCATGAATACTAACCCAGTGTAAAAATATCTTAAAATGTCAAATCTCAGGGAAGAAAAAAATTCTTTCTGCTGTGCTGCATCTACAGGCAGATCCACATTCTTGTTCTCATTAAAAAATGCTAACCACACAAGAAAGATGTTTCTTCTGTAGAAAATTCTCTGGACTATAACTTACAGTGATAATGTAGGAGAAAAACTTTAGTATGCTCCATTTATGAATGTCTCAACACTAAACTATTTTCTGTTTATAGAACCTGTCAGACAATGTCTATCAGTGAAGTGGGAAGGTTAGCTGGGGGTCTGAGACCCATCCAATTTCCCATCATACCCAACATATCTTGTGTCATCAGCTTTGAGGCCCCAAGGTTATATGTAAATTTATATCTAAAGTGGGAGCCCAGTCATGCAACTTCTCACCCCTCTACTTCTGTATTCCTGTACCTTGGTTTTAAAAGTGGAAAGGAAAGCCTGTCCATAAAGACCGAAAGGGAACAGCAATGTGCTCTGACAGCTTCTCAGTTTTGATCCTGTAGGAATCAAGGTTCTCGCATGGGCCATGGTACACATCTGGTACTCAGCATAAACTTAATTTTTCTGTAGCTAGGCAACGATATGCAGATGGTAATACTTGCTGAAGACAGAATTATCAATGACTGTGGAGTGTTCCAGCACCACAATAGCACAATATTTGAGCAATTGGACTCACTGGGATACACTTCTGTATACTAGTGGTGCATCCAAATTTAGGTAAACTAGCTCAGTGTGCAGCCCAGCTGCCATTTTGTGATGGCAAGCAGCACAGAACATTACAGGCAGTGATGCAGGAGATTTTCCTTTTCCTCTATTTTGTTAGCGTGGAAGAAAAGTCCTTCAAAACAAACATGTACACCTGCCTCTCTCTCTGTGTTTGTATGTGTGCATGTTCATAGAAAATTATGATATGCACCTTGGAAGCCTTCATGTAATCTTTACATGCTGTGAGATTTAGTAGGATTTTCATGCTGATCTTGTAGTTGTTTGCTTTTAAGTCTTGCTGTTTTTCTTTGGGAGCAAATGGCCCATGGCTGCAAGAACCCAAAGTTAATGGCACTGGGTTATCTCTTAACCATCCTCCACGTTAACTTGGGGCCAGTTATCTGTGCATACCAAATAAATTCCTAGGACATTATAGCTAAAGTGTAGATTCACTTGTTATGTATGTTAACATCAAGTTACAGGTCTCTAATATCCATTAAAATTATTCAGTAAATACTGAAAGACAAACAACCCTTGCAGACTAATCCGTCAGGTTAAGGGTACAACTTCAAGTTTTCATGGGAAATTAAATTAGACTAAACAGAAGACATAAGAATGTTTTACTATAAAGTGTAATAGGAGTAGACATGTTAATCCACTATTCTAGCTAATATTTACAGTGCTAAATCCGACACATAACCAGAGAACCAAAACCCTATTTATTTTGGTAAGACAAGAAGTGTCGGAACCCAAGGTGTCCCTCAGACACTCTTGGATGTTCCGGGTCCAGGGCAGAAGCCTCTGAGACCCTGGCAGGCAGCCAGAAACCCCTGTGGTTTTGAATTTGACCCATGGAACAATTTACCAACTTTGCAGGAAGAACAAAAACTCACAAAAGTTTAGATATTATAATAGAAGTAATCACAAAGTAAAAGGTAGGATTTTTGAGTGCTGTACAGGGGGGTTTTAGGCCTTGTACAGAGGGGTCTGAGTTTTGTACATAGGGGTCAGAAGTTCTAAGATGGAGGGATTTGGGCGTGCCCTGTCCTCCTTCTTTCTCCTTCCTATCCCCCATGTTCTTGGTGATGTTGGCACTCACAGATTGGTTTAGAGCAGAAAGCCACTGTTCAATGTAGGTGATAGGCATTGGGGAAAAACTATAAACATTTAATACGTAATGTGTGATATAAAAGATGGCACCAGCCCCTTGGCGGAGGGAGACGGAGAGAGATGCAGAGGGAGAAGGAGTCAGGGACAATGTCAGGGAGTCTGTGTGCCTTGAGATAACATGCAATAAACTGCCTTGAGACCAGATGACTGAAGACTACTGAGTCTTTCTTTGAAGGCACGGGTTGGAGGAGAGACTTTACCACCACCCGGGGTCACCCCAATCTGGGGAAGACCCTGACAAAGAAGGAGTTTGGTCTCTGTGTTTCTTAGTTTCTGGACACTTTCTTTTCATCACATTAATAAAAAAGGATGCTGCCTATTATATCTGATAACAGCTTGGTAAAAGATATACTAGTGAGTGAGAGTCACAGGATTTTTAAGTCACTTACAAAGCTATTTGGAAAAGTCAGTGTTCTGAAGACACTTCACTTCTGAGGCCTGATGTGACCACTGACAAAGAAAGGACAGACAATTTAATGCATAATTAGCAGTAGTAGCAGACAAGACAATAAAGAAAATCTGGGAAGAAGGCCCAGCATGGCTGTTGAGTATACTCTTTTGTGAAGGGTGAAAAAAATACTGAATGGCATTTTTAGGAGCCTGATAGTTAGCTGAAGAGCCTGAGAAGTGACAAAAAGAGGCAGCAAAATGTTCTGTGAAAAACATCAAAAAGGGAAGCTAAGAAAAAAAAGCAGTTTGGAAAAAGGATTTCTTTATTATTATTCTCTAATTATTGTTGGTTTTTGAGCTTTTTCCTGCTTTAAACAAGTTGGAAGTAGACATTTTCTTTTCAGGCTTAAGTAGTTGTTTTTTGTAGCTCACACTGACTTTCCTCTTTTTTACTGTTGACAAGAACTAGATAACATTTGTCAGCTCTCTGAGAGCCTGATCCAGCACCACTTGAGTCAACAGAAGTTTGTCTAGTGACCTCAAAAGGCTGAAGTTCCAACAATGAATGAATGAAATGTCTTCCATGTGTGTGTCAATAATAACAAACTCATCCCATACCCTGTGAGTGCATCTTATCCAATATCCTCCCCCTCCCCAAAACACAAAGTGAAGTGAAAGAGATAAGTACACAGCTGCAGCTGTGACATCTTAATGGATCTCATGTCAGAAGGTAATACAAAGCTATTAAAATCTCCCAGCATAAATCACTTGCTATGAAAGGAAACCGAACATCACTGCTTATACTTTCACAAAATCCTGTAAATAATAATGTTGACTGTGAGACACATGCCTGCCCATTTTAGGGTATTAGATTTACCATCTTAGGAGAAAGAAAAATAAAACATAACCATCAGGTAAATGTTTATTAAGTGGAAAACAGCAGACAAGTGCTCTTCTAAGGCAACTGCCATGGGACTGCCAAATTTGAAGGAGACAATTAGGCTAGTTCCTTTAGCTGGCAATGCTGTGTTAGTTTGTGTGAACCAGCATAAGTTCTTTTCTTCATTTTTTGCACATGATAATTATATTTCAGACTTAAAACAACATTTTGCTCTTTTAATTGTAGAATATGCCTATAAACAGATAAAGAATTATAATTATTCTTTATTCATACAATTCTAATTCTATCTTACTTTGGCTAGGGCTACAGTATTTTAATTTTACTTAACTGTCATGTTTAAATTTAAATGCTAATTTTGCATATATAAAGGGTTAGACCATCCACTCTGATGTGATTTGAAAATTAGTCTCAACTCAAACCAAAATATTTTCTAATAAAAAAGTATCACATTGTGATAAACTGTGTGGACTTAGATGTAAGCTGTATGTTAAATTCTTCACAAATATAATCACCTACATATATTACTTAATGATTGTTCATGATGCTGATAATATTCTTAATAGATACTAAATGCATTGCACAAGGTGCCCATTTAGTGACCAAACATAAGGCTATAAAATCCTGTTACATATTTCAGAGATGAGAGATGAGTTTTAGCTATAATAAACTGCTAATGCTAAAAGCCTTAGATCATTAACTATTTAATAGATTATCCTGATTTGCACATTAGCATTTAATCTAAGGCTTTATCTTTAACCTCTTTCTAATCTTAAACAATAATAATACTGTTTGAAGTTGATTTGAGAACTTCATATTGACCACATACCAAATGCTGGGTAATACAGCTGAAAAACTGCTAATGTATAATGACTGTAATATTTCTCGATACTACATTTTTTTACAGATTTTAGGAAGACCTTAAACTGTGAACCTCTTCAGTAAACCCAGGCTGCAGGCAGGGGCACAGGGGTGCATGTGGAGGGGTGAATATCACTCCCTGCTTTCTCTCCATTAGTACACGATGGACTGAAATAGTCTTACCTTTTCTCTCTTTATTGTTAACTTTCTACACAAAAGCTTTCATGCAGGATTCTGTTTAAACAATGTGTCAAGGGACAAACCTGCAGAAATGGTATAAAAAGAATAAATTGTCAGTTGTGAAATCTAGAGTTCATGAACTAGTCCTGAGTTGTTTTAAAAGTTTATATATAAATTTTAAAACTTAGGCCAGTGAAAAACAGAGGGGCAACGGATCACATACAGGGAGGTGGCTTCATAGATAAGTTATCTAAAATATATGTAAGATATGAAAAATGAAAGAAAAATAAGATATATTGAAGACAAAATGCACATATGCCTGCATATGATCATCAAAACATAAACACACATATTTTCAGGCACAAAGGACATTGTTTTGTTAGAACACTCCAGAAATTTCACTTCTGCCCTAACCAGTTGTGTGTGCAGCAGTCAGATCAAAGCATCAAAATGTCATGCACTTCATGCCTGAAGTCTCCAACATGTTTTTCTCTGCTGAGGGTAAACAGGCCAAGGAAGTTGATATCCTAGTTAGCTTCAGAAAAAAGGAAAAAGAAAAAAGCTTTCTTTATTCACAGAACCATTGAACTGACACTGCAGTAATTAAAGAAGACAGGACTACAAAGCATATCCTTGGACTGTACCTCCTGACTCAGACTGAATCCTTGCACGTTAGGAAAGTTTTGTATGAAAGGTCAGAGTTTAACTTGTTTTTTGTTAGTCATTTACTTCAATCTGCTGTTTATGACTATCTCTCCATGATTGTTTTGGAAGCTGAAAATATTATAGGGATTTTCATGGACTTTGTTTTGCTGTACTTTTCCCACCACTTTGATTGTAGACAGAGAGAAGTTCGTTATTCTGAATTTTTTTTACCCAAAATAGACACTGCTATTTAGTTTCCGTTTTATTCTTAAAGGATTACCAAGGAGGAAAACAATGTGAAGAACCATCTACTTTTCAATAAAGGTTAATGCAAGAAAATGCAGTCCCTGTACAGCTGCTACAGCAGGAACAAAGGAATGCATGGGCTCTTAAAAACTCATATCAAAGAATCTCTATTTTGCTTTCATTTCTACCATGCCTGTGACTGCCATCCAGAGGGACCTGGAGAGGCTAGAGAGGTGGGCACATGCAAATCTTGTGAAGTCCATCAAAGCCAAGTGCAGGGTCCTGCACATGGGTCAGGGCAATCCCAAGAACATGCACAGGTTGGGCAGAGAGGTGATTGGGAGCAGCCCTGAGGAGAAGGACCTGGGGGCGATGGCTGATGAAAAACCCAATGTGAGCTGGCAGTGTGCGCTCCCAGCCCAGACAGCCAAGGGAACCCTGGGCTGCATCCAAAGGAGAGTGGCCAGCAGGTCAAAGGTGGTGATTCTCCCCCTCTGCTCTGCTCTGGTGAGACCCCACCTGGAGTGCTGCACCCATCTCTGGGGTCCCAGCATAAAAGGACATGGAAGTGTTAGAGCAAGTCCAGAGGAGAAATACAAAGTTGCTAAGAGGACTGGAGGACTTCCCCTATAAAGATAGGTTGAGATGGGGCTGTTCAGCTGGGAGCAACCTTCCAGGATCTGCCTAGGACCTACTGGGAAGCTGGAGAGGGGCTCTGTGTCAGGAAGTGTAGTGATAGGACAAAGAGTAATGGATATAAACCAAAGCAGAGGAAATTTAGGTTAGATATTAGGAAGAAAATTTTTACTGTGGGGGTGGTAAGACATTTTAACAAGTTGCACAGGAGGTTGTGGATGCCCCAACCCTGGCCAGGCTGGACAATGCCTTGAGCAACCTGGACTAGCAGGAAATGGCAGGGGGGTTGGGAATAGGTGATCATTAAGGTCCTTTCCAACCCTTAAAATTCTATGATCTATGTTTGTGTTCACACTAGTGATAGATGCCTCTAAGGCTGTGGACTAAAACTTGACTGATTGCTAACACCTCCTGCACAGACTAAAGAATTAAGAAAGGTGTCTGATACCAAAATCAACAGTTGGAAAAACTCCCCCAAATAATCAACATCCCACTGGAATAAGTGGTTATAAGTCTAAAAGTAAGCAGAGTACTTGATCTCTGGTCTTTCATGAAAACAAAAGTGTTTACTTTTACCACAGTAAATCGTTTGTAATACAGACGCGAGTCAAGTTGTGTTGTTGGATGAAGTTTTAGGCTTTCAATAGAAAAGAATCCAACCAAATTTTGAGGCCTTAAAGATCCTTAAAGAAATTGAATTTTGAAGTTTTTATCCAGCTCCCTAGTTGATAGCATACATAGCTTCATACATAATTGACAAAAAAATGTTCTGTCAAGCTCAATTCTGCAGACTGAATTATCTCTCTCTCAAAAAGAAAAGGCAATCCCTATAGATCAGGTTTGAATCATGGGTAGGATAGAGATGTTCTCAACCTCCTTGCCATCTCTAGTAAGCCCAAGGATAAATATAAGACTTCAGTGCCCAGTACTTTTATAATACCAAGAATTTTGCTCTATTCTTTAAGAAGGAGTAAATCCCCCTTTAAAATAATGATGGAAAATGTGCACCAAAGCCTTGGGTGTTAAAAGGAGTATGGGAATGAAACAGTTTGCATAAGCAATAAAAATACTTTTGGTAGTGTAATAACATTACTTAAACTGGAATAAATCTTCCTGAATCTGAAGGAAACTGGTTCACTCTAGGGTAATCTCAATCACTGGCAAAAGCACAGGGAGAACTTTTGCTCCTGCACAGTTTCCTCTCTATCACAGCCAGTTTAAATCACACAGCAGTATAGGGTCCTTATCTAATGTAAGTCAGCACATTTTATTTTGTATAATCAGACTGATATACCATCAGGACCCAGGATTGAAAAAACCCTAGGGAGCACTGCTTATCACAACTCACAG
Source organism: Vidua macroura (assembly GCF_024509145.1). Lineage (NCBI taxonomy): Eukaryota > Metazoa > Chordata > Aves > Passeriformes > Viduidae > Vidua > Vidua macroura. The sequence continues at coordinate 73,657,387 of NC_071571.1, forward strand.
TTTTTGGTTTAGGGATTGGATATACTCTGTATACCTCTTCTACATATACATATGTGACCGCAAACATTCCTACTTTATCTCCCAGACCTCTACAAGAAGGTAATAGGAAGATCATTATGTAGGTACAAACACATCATCCATTGTCAAACATTATTTTACTAGGATACTAACTTTCTATCTGGTACATCAGTTTATCATCCTTTGCCCTTAACACACGATAATTTTAAATAATTTCATATTTTTATCCAAGGCAGCGAAATTACAGACTGGTATTTTTAGAATTCAATATAATGAAAAGAAAGTTCAGAATTAATGAAAAGAGCAAAGTGAGATATGGAAAGCAACTAAAAGCAGCTATGTAGCAAGGTCAAAAAAACCCCAACAAAATGAGTTGTGATCCAAGACACAGGAGGACAGCTGTTAATGGGAACATGGCAGAGACATCAGAAAAAATGTTTTTAAAATGTATTTGCAAACCCTTCTTAGAAACTTTTAAACTCCAAAAGTAAAAGGAATTGCAGCGTCAGGATTAGCTTCAAGAATATTGCAGATGACCATTTTTCCAGGTCACTAAAACCATACACATACAGAGGGACAGAAAGAGAACAAAGAAAACAGAATGAACAGCAAAGATACCAGGCAGAACAAATGTCAGAAGTAAATGCAGAGAAGATTAAATAAAAACCTGAACAACACTGAAGGTCAAAGAGATAATATATTTCTTTTTAGAGAGAAATTTGAGGGAGAAATAAATATTGAGTCACAGATCAGCACAAAATTGTATATTAAAGAAATATTGTATTGTAATGTAATAAAGGAATTTACTCTATTAAAACTGTATTAAAAGGAATAATGTTGTCCCTTTTAGACTAACGAGAAGTAAGAAACATGTGAAAAATTCACCTGATTCCAGAATTGGCATAGCCAGAAAGAAAGGAAGTCAATATGTTTATCTGCCATAAACAGAAGTGTTCCTATGTTCAACTTCAAAATAATCAAAAAAATCCATGAAAATGACATGGCCTTTTAAACTTTTTACTTGCATTCTCTATAGGAGTGAAATGTTGTTACTAGTGATAAAAGCATAGCCAGAGAACCTACAATTCAAAACAAAAATACAAATTTTTGTTTTTAAATTATATTAAGCAATATTATCATGTATCAAATTTAATTACAATTAGAAGAACTAAGAAATAAGACACTTGAAATGCCATTTTAAGTGTTCCATTTATTGACAATACACTTTTTCTTTTTCATTGTAGTAGCTCAGCTGAAGATCACTTACAGTGGTTTTGATGACATTCATCTTATTCTACCCCTTGTGGTATGACAGAAACACTTCCTGGAAAAGTGGAATCAAGCCTAGTTTTCAGCTGACTTTGTGTCTGCTCTTTTTTTTTCTGCTGGCAGGAGTTCAGTATATAGATAACTTTGAATATGTGGAGGGGCTTGACATTACAGCTGTAAATGGCAGCACAAAGCAATACCTCTGTGCAGACTCAGTGGGACAACTAGGAGACATTGGCGGTGAGAAAGCCACCCCTGCTGTTAATGTTGCAATCATCTAGGAAAAAAATAAACATTGCATTTCTCAGTTCACACCCACTTAACATCACACTGATATCACATGTTCTACTAAGGTGGCTACAAATCTTGAGCCTTTTCTCAAATGGTGAAAATTATCATTGTTCCTTAAAGTTAAGTAGTTTAAACTTCCTACACTTTATGGGTATTTGTCCCTGCAGGTAGCATTTTTTTTCAAAGTTCACATCTGTTAAAATTTCCAAAACAGTCCAGTATGGGCTACATTTAGGGTCACAATTTGTCTAATGGCAAGATACAGCAGCTGTCTTACCTCTGCAGTTAGGGAGGAACAACTTCTTCTAGGCTGTTCTAAGCACATGGAGAGCATGTGCACAATTTACACAAAGTAGTGCACAATTTTCCCATTCTTGGCTATTCCTCTAAGAGACACAACCTTAAGAAAAATATGAAAGACCAAATAAGGGTTAAAGTTCTCTTTCTCCTCTCTGTTCCCCAATTCTCCTCAATGTCCTGTTGCCAGAAAAGACAGAGGAAACAATTTGTCTATAGACTCCATAAACACAACGTGTCTGGGAGAGGCAGCCTGGCTAACCAGGCTTCATCTTTCCAACAATGCCTTATGACTTTGGATCTTGAGTTGGCTTGCATTCATCTGCATTGGAAAGCACATGTATCATGTACCTTCATGCAAAGAACTGTGCAGATGTACCTTTCTTTCTCATTGTTTGGTGGCTTATAAGAACATTCATGACTAGAATTACTACAATATTTTTGAGGCTGAAAAAAAAGCTTTAAAAATTCTAATTTACTGACTTCACTGAGTTCCTGAATAATAGATTTACTGGTTGGGTACTGCTAAACATGCAAAATTTTTAGTTAATTACTGACAGCAGAATAAATCTTACTCTCCCCTACATACTCCTGTGACATTAACATTTCATTTCCATTTTCTCTCACTGACCTGTTGATCATTGCTGAAGTTAACTTTGTTTAACTTTATCTTGAAGTTAAAATGAAGGTGTTTTCCTAAGGGAGTTGAACTGTTGTAATTATAATACCAGGCTCAGATCGTGTAATTACAGCTTAGTTTCAAAGAGAGAAAAGTCCATTTCAGTTGTGGTAGATTTCATGTATGTTGGTTTCAGCAGAGAGTTTGAAGTGAATCATAAATCAAAAGTGCACTTGGAATGATACGCAGCAGCTTCTCCCTTTTCCGTCTTCATTTAAAGCATCTATTGCTGACTGGGTTACTGCTGAGAGAGGCATTAATTTTCCACTGTTGCTTCAATAAAATGAAGCAAGGTGCTTCCCACAGGCCAAGATATTCTTAAGTGCTGCTTGTGTGCTTCTACAACTTGACATAGTCTTGAAGGAGCTGTTGAATACTGAAGATTTATCGCATGGAAGTGTGCTTTTTGATCACCTTGATGATATATTTTATTGGAAAGACTTCAAATGAAGAATTACATTTTTTTTTGCTTGATTGTTGTCAAATTTGTTGTGCTAATTCTACAATTTAGATTATATTTTGACTTTTCTTCTAATAAAAGTCATTAATATACAATGCTGTATAAATACATAGAAGGTTTAAACGTGACACAAATGAAAACTCCTTATGCCTTCAGCAAATGTATTTCTGAACTTTTAATAGGTTTTTCCAAATCCCGCCTTTTCATTCCAGTTCATAATGAAAATGCATTTTGAAATGTATTTCAAAATGCTGAACTGGAAGCTATGAAAAGACTAAAAAACAGCAACAGCTAAATGGCTGCACTTCACTGACAGTTACTCTTTGCTATTTCTGTTTTTCTTCTTGAACATTTGTCAAGTGCCTTACCAGTTCCAATAAGCAGTGGCAGAAAGATCTCTAAAGTCTCAGAATTTCAGTGGTGCTTCTGTGAGGAACTAAAGTCATAAATTTATTTGTCTCTTCCAAGAGATCAAATTTATCCAAAGAAATATTAAAGGAGTGAGCATATTATATGTTTTGGTTCTGTTTGTTCAGTTGGCACATAAGTAGTAGAAATACTAGGATATCTTTTTGAATACTGGGATATAAAATGATCATATTTTTATTAACTGTTGGAAGATGTTTTTCCTGTTTTATTTAAACCAGTTTTCTTGCTTTTGGTTCTGGTCTGATTTTTAGGAAACTCAGAAAACTTTTAGTAAACTTAGAAGCCTTCTTCACAATGAAATTTAACAAAATTCTAAAGAAAAATCTCGGGGTCTCGATGCTGGGCTGACCCCAAGATGGTAAATGTCCTTGTTCCCTAGCCCGTGCAGCCAAAGAAGAAGTCTGGAATGTGTAAGGTCAAGTTTTCAAGGTTGTTTATTTTTCCTTATCTATAACATTCTTTCTCTGACCTGCTGAGGTCCGTCTAGTAAAGAAGCCATAGCAGTCTGCCTCGAGCCTTGGGCGGCTCCCACATTATATACTCAAAACTATGGGTAGTATGTTTACAGATTTGTGCCAATACCCATCACCTATGTTAGACAGTGAATCTCTACCTTAAACCAATAGAAAAGTGTCACCATCACACCAAGACATGGAGGACAAGAAGAAGGAAAAGAAGGCTAGGTCACGCCCAAATTCCTCCATCTTGTACCCCTTAATCACATTCTAAAAATCCCCAAATTCTACTTTTTCACCCTGTGTCAATTCACCTATTACACTACTCAAACCCTTTTGGCTTGTAATTCCTCATATAGAGTTGGCAACCTCTCCCATGGGCTAAAATCAAAGTCACAAGTGTTTTTGACTTCTTGCCAAGGTCTCCAAGCCCCCTGCCAGGGTCTTGAGACAGCCAGGGCAGCCAGAGGGATGTCCTGGACTCTGACAGAGAAAGAATGGTGAGTAACATTTAACCATTTCTCCAGCCTAAATTAGCACAAATTAAACACCAAAGCAGTAAATTAATACAAGCCTTAATGAGGTCTGACTTGGCATACAGCACCTGGAGCTAGAGAAAAGTATTGCCATGTAAATGTACAGAATTTAAGTTCGTTGTTTTCTTCTCTTTTGGCTCCATTTTCAAAAATTCTCAAGCAGAGGATATCTACAGATGCTTTCTTAGAAATACAGTTGCTTTGAGCTCCTGAAAATTTAATCCACAATGCATCAATGCAAACTTATTGCCCCAAAATATGGCACAGCAGGGAATCATGCTCTATGTTTGACCCTTTTTAAAATTTTTTCTTTCTTTTTTATTTTCTCTGTGTGTTTTATAATTTGCTTATATGATACATTTCTGAGGAAAACAAAATCAGCGACCTCAGGATTCCTTTTGACAGATTAGGACAAGTTTAATAGCTAAAAAAAATACACACATTTGTTCCAGATATAACTAGGTCTCCAACTCTGCTACAGCAGTACCAACACGGCATACATGCAGCTCCCTGATGGGATACTCCCTGCCTGCGCAGGCTGAGCTCATGCAAAACCATAGGCTTCTACTTTGTCTCTTCAGATGGAGCTTGAGAAGTGAAGACAGGGTTATCTCCCAAAAGGCACAGCTCCTGGCAGTACAGGCTGCGCTCAAAGGAGCAAACACACGCTTTTTTATGTTGCTCTTTCCTTAGGTTCAGATAAAAAGGCCTTCTCAGTGTTAAAAGCGTCCAGAGAGTAAGATCAAATGAAAAAGTCAAAAGGAAAAGGAGCTGTATTTTAATAACAGACCCCAGTGAAAAAAAAAGAACAAAAGGATAGAGTGCAGGTCTCCACAAAACCTCAATGTGTTTTGTCATTAAACATAATCATCTGAAATTTGAGGTGCTTATCCAAAGTGTGTTGTCAGACAAGATCGATTTTCATGGTTTTTTTGAGTCTTTGTGTGCTGGCAGCAGCGCCGGGGCTGTGCCGGGGCTGCTGGGCCGGCCCCAGGCAGTGCCAGCGGCTGCAGCAGCCCCAGTGCAGGGCACGGCTGAGCCCCTCAGCCACGGGTGGGCGGGCGAGAGCCCCGGGGAAAGCCTGGGCAAGGGAGGGCAAAACGCTGCCCGGCAGCCAGGGCTGAGCGAGGGGGAAGCAAGTGAAAAACAGCTCTGCGAGATGGGAACTCGAGAAAAGAAAGACGGGAGAGGTTTCCCAATATCTGTTTTAATTGACAAAAAATTAAATTAGTTTTCCCCAAGTGACGATCTGACAGATCAATCAGGTGGCCTGAATCAGACATTCACATTCTTTCTCTGTTACAGTGTTTCCTAGCTGTTGGATTTACTCCTAAGAGGTTTAGACAAAAAAGAAGCACTAACGGTATGTATTTAGGCTGCCTAAGTAAAGAAGGAAAGGTTCATTCCTTCAAAGTACAAAAATGAGAGTTGCTTCCATGTCCTGTGACAAGTTCATTCAATTTATACCACATTACAACCTGCTATAGGAATTAAGAATTCCTCAGACAATGTTTTACCAGCTCAAGTACAGCTCACACTGCCCTAGATTTTGCTGATGTCAATCTATTTCCTCTGCTGATGTGCACGAGGTCATTTAGTTCTGGAAAGATTAAATCCAATGATAATATGAGCTAGTCAAATGGCTGGTAGGGCTGTTAAGTAGGTTTGTATGGCCTGTCTATAGGGATTTGTGGATCCAGTTAAAATTAGGATAAATTTTAGTTTTAATGAATCAGTAACCAGGCACTGTTCATGATTATTAATTATTGATAGTACAGCTCCATAGGTCCTAGCTAATAAGAGAGTTTCACTGAGCATTATAACTACACCTGTCATGAGACACTCCTCCTAAGCCTTACAGTTCGAATGGAAAGAGAGTTAAAGGCTGAGAGAAGAGGAAGGAAAAAAATCCCCACCACTCAAACATGAAAGTAGTTACACAAGACCATGATCCAAGATCAATGGCAGAAGAATGGGGAGAAGCAGCTTTTTAAAGTCTGAGCCATGTGATGTTCACACTGAGCTGAAATGTCTTCGCCACACATGAACACAAGTGGGAACAGAGATCCCTTACTGCCTCAACCATTAGTTGTATACTGACCCTGAAAACTTAAATGCTTCCAAATGTGCTCACAGCTTCTTTGGTTTGCTCCCACTTCCTCGGCTAATTCCAGGTCATTATGCTGCTGATAGATTTTTCCAGTAAGAAAGTATTATCCTTCACATCAAACAAGACAGGCAAAACAAATACATGACAGCATAAATGGAAAATAATTCAAGTGCTTCGGCTGCTTGCAGTCACCTGCCACAGCTTGCAGTCACAGTTTCTGCCTGTGTCCACCAGCTCTGGAGAGGGACACCTCTGGAGAGGTGTCGTGTATATACTGCCTCTCAGTAGGGACAGCCAGAGATTGGCACAGAGGACAGGAGGTGTATCTGCATAAGTCACATTCCTCTTCTTTCCTTGTAGAACTGCCTAGCCAGGTCTAAAACAAGGCCAGAATGCACCATTATATCCCCTGGAGGAAACTGGTCTGAAGTTATACACTGAATCTGTGGCCTTCTGAAGTCAAAGTTTTGTCACTGACTTTTGTAGAAACTGGATCTGGTGGGGAGAAGGATGACTTAGATAACACAGTGAATAGCTTTTAACCAAATAGTTTGCAATTCAATAAAGAGTCTGTGCAATATTTCTAAGTTGATGAGGGCAAACCCTGTTAGGATTGAATTTTTAATTAAAATTGTTACTGCCTCTTTCCCCTTTTGGTGTCAAATAGATCATTTACATATTCAACATAATTTCCTTTAATATCTAAATAAATGTTCCACTTAATGAAAGCATTTAAGCAACTTTTTAATGAAGCAGTGAAATATAATATATAGGGCTGAGACTAATTTTCTTGAATTTTAACACACACATGGAACATGTTATGAACTAAGAAAAATATTTTGAACCTGATGGGCTGTAAATTACAATCCTTGGTGTATATTCATTTTTAATTAAATTTTTAGTCATCCTCCATAATCCTAATAGCTGGCTGAAAAAAAACTGTAAATGCCTTGAGGTGGGTGGGGAGTGTGTTGAGAGGGGGATTGTACATTTATATTTCTGAGATGTTTAATAAAAGCTTCATAGCCAACAGTAATAAATAAAAACCAAAATATTTCAAAATGGTACACTCAATAAAAAGCCTGTTTGGATTTTACTTTTACCTTAAGCAAATGTCTTTTTTTTCACTCCATGAATACAGTTAGAGATTTATTTTTTCTTAACATCTTAAAATAAATCAGTAAAGAAATATGCACTCTTTGGTTGCATTTCTTGTTAAAAAGCCTGTGTTTAAGAAATATCACTGCAGTGATTAGAGAGAGAATACATTATCTACATAAACAGTCACATTATACCATAAGAAGAGTGGCTTAGATGTTTTAAACTATTTACATAACAAACCACAATTAAGCATAACTCAACTCTTTTTGCTCAGAAATTCTACCTCTACCAGAATCTATTTAAGCTCTACATAGCTGCCTGATTTCTGAAGAAATCAATAATTTTTGTTTTTCTTTTGGGCTTTTTTTTCACCACTGGCTGATGTCATCTTCATCAGACTGAATGTTTTTAATAGATGTTTTGGGCTAATTACATTTTACAAATACTGTGTCTTTAAAATTTCAATGTAAGTTATTTTATTGTTTATGAAAAAAGTAGCTTGTTAAAGAATACAGAGGATATTTTTTCCACCAAAGGATGTATAGCATACAAACATTTCAATTAGATAGCATTATGTCAGCTCCCTGTATAGTACAACTTAATGTGATACATGCCTTCCAATGATGTTATTTTAGTGATCCAGAACTTGCTAGCTAGAGTTCACAACCTGTACTTTTCAACTAGCTTTTCAGGTTCATTTCACACAAATATGTTTCCAGATGAACTGCAGTGCAAACAAGTTCCACTTCATCTTGATTAGTGCAGTATCACCTAGGGACCAATTAAATTGACCTCTATGTGGTAAGACTAAGACCTGAGTTTCCTTTTCCTTTGACTGTAAGATAAAGATGTGAGTAGTCAAAATCTCACTGTCATAAAAAAGTATCCTTTGGGCATATATAGAAACTGTATGCTTAATAAATTCAGTAACCAAGAACATCCAAGATGTGATTTTTTTTTGTTGAATTTTAATTAGCCTTTGTGTTGTGCAATGGGAAAAAGTGGTGTTTTTGTCCTCAACATCTTAAGCAGAGACAACTGTTCAGTGACTCATCCTGGAGTCAGGAGCAAAGAAATTTGCTCAGCCCACCTCCAAGTGCAAATGCCACAGCGGCCTTTGCAAAATCTCGTGTCTTTACCTTAAGAGATGTTACCAGCCTGACTTCTGCAGAAATATAGCCTTTGTTGCAAGCAATCTACAGGATGGTTTGGATCCTTATGTTTCTCAACACCCAGTGTGCAAGACTGAGTAGCGATGATTTTTAGAGAATAAAACACACTCTGGATGGTATTTACATTCTAAGAATGTTTTTGAAAGGTTAGAGAAATGATCTTGGATGTTACAAACTTCTTTATTGAGTATCCAGAACTACAGAACAAATGTTGAAAGAAAGAATCAGTAAATGGCAAGCAGAACAAAAAGCAAACATAGTTTTAGCACATGTAGGTTTTGACATTTATCTGATATCTTTCTTTGAAAAAAATCAAGGACATTGCTTTGATAAGGATTTGCCAGACTAGGAAAATCTATTTAATTTATGAAGGGAAAAAACTAAATGAGAGACAACAATAGCCACATTAAAAGGTGGCATATCAAGTTCAAAGGCAGGTACAAATAAACTTTTTGAAGACTGATGTTAGGCTCTGACTTAAACATTCTCATTGAGGATCCTGGTGCATTCAGCCTGATAATTCTGTTGATTATATAAAGTAGAGGTACTGTCAGCACAGGAAAGGATCAGAATCTTACTCTAAGAAAAAACAAAAGACCTTGAGGACTGAAACAAGGAAATGGCATGAGATTTCATAGAAAAGTGCAAGGTCACACATTTGAGGATTAATAACAAGAATTTCCTCCCTCACATGGAAAGTCATTAGTTGGAAATGTCAGAGGAAGAGCAAGATCTAGGTGTATTAGTCAATTATAAGATTACTAGGAACCATCTCTGTGAAGCAGCCATGAAAATGTCAAAAGCAATCCTAGGATTTTTCAGGCAAGGTATTTCACAAAGAAATATGGAAGTATTAATGTCATTGGAGCAGGCACTCCTAATATATCACCTGGAATGCTGCATATAATACAGGTCCATCATGTTGTAGGAAGATGTATTGGATGTCAGGTATATTTCCACTGGATGTTAAGCCTGAGCTCACTGCTAGCAAGCCTACTTACCACTGCTGTGAAGTCCTCAGTCAGGGGGCACTGATATGAGCAGCGAGGTTGAATTTGTTATTCTCAGAATCCTCCTCCTCTTTTCCATTTATGGACATGATGTAATTAAAGTGCTGTTAACTGCAGTCAGTGTTTGGAAAATGTTACATGAGCACAACCTGGAAGGGAAGCAGAGAAGAGCTCTATTGATGACCACTGGAGTAGAGAATTTCTCTTGCAAGAGGAGCCTAAAAGATCCTAGAAAATCTGATGAAGTGCTGTGATGGGATATATTGATTCAGTTCATTCATTCATTCATTCATTCATTCATTCATTCATTCATTCATTCATTCAAAATAATGAAATTACTAGACTTAGGGCAGAAAACAGAACACATTTCAGTATCACTGGAGGAGGGAGGCAAGCAAGTTTTAAATCTTAAAGTGGTCTTCTTTGCAGAATTTGAGATTTCTGTTTTCAACCTCTTCTTTGCATATATATTACCCCCTTTCCCACCCTATGCACATAGCCCTAGAGCACAGACACCAGGCTGCATGGTAATTTTGAATTTTAAATTTTGATATTTATAAAGCTTTGGATGGTACACTTGACTCAATGAAGTATGGTAAGAGCTGCATTTTCCTGCATTTTAACTGGAGTTAGAAATATTGCACTGCAAAACATTTCACATTAAAATGTCACTGTTGTTTTCTTTATTTAGTGTCTTCTTCCAGTCTTAAGTCTACTCAAACACTCACAAAAGAGGTAAATGTAAGTGTAAAATATGAAACTCATTTTAGATTTTATTTTTGCACATATAATCTCAAGGGAATAACAGCTTCCCCATCAAAGGAATTTGCAGTGTGAAAATATAGCATTACATTAACTTAAAAAACTTCTGGAAAAATGTCCACCAACCTAAACATTTGTCACAACTGGAGAGGTGGATGCTGTTTAGTTAGAAGTCTGATCTTCACCAGAACATAGGCATGGGCTGAATAAAATTCTTGGGAATTGTGCCAATGTTTTTCAGGAAGAATTTAAGTGAAATTACTTAGTATTTACTAACAGCAGAAGCTAAAGTTGAATAATTTGAAGCAAATTAAATGAGAGTTACGAGTCTTGAAGTAAGATCCTTGTGAATTGTTCTGCTTTAGTATATATGTGACACCAATTAGTCTCTCATGATTTTCTACTTGAATTTGCACAAGGCATTTAAAAAAACCTTGGGTGAACAGTTTCAGAAGCACTTTTTAATAGCCTCTTAAATCCTGAGCTGGAATTTGGAAGAAACCTCTTCAGGCTTGCTGATAATCCTGATGGAGCCCAATGCAATAACTGACCCTCACAGGTCCTTATGACTCAACACCTGAAAGTTCTTAGACCTGAAAGTCTAGAACAATTTTTTGAAAGAAGCAAATAGCCATGTTCTCCATGTGCTTCACTTAAATGAGAATGGACTGGGAAGACCAGATAATGCTGAATTGAAAGTTAATGTTGTTTTCTATGTGGCCTTTAGACTTCCTGAATAAAATGAGGGCTACTTCCTTTTATAGGCCCCAAACTTCTGTTCTTTGCTATGGTTCCTGTAACAGCAAATTGCATCACAAGACTTTTAAGATGCACAAATCACAATTTTCATTTGCAGAATATTCTCATGCTTTGTGGACAAATGCCCAGAAAAACAGAGTTTCACAGAAGTTTAGGGAGGAATAGGGTGAAAAAAACCAAGATCCTCTGAACCAGGAGGGTTCTGCAGACTGTTTTACTACATACCACCCATTACACTTGGTGCCTACTGTTGCAGTTCCTCAAGTGGGACACATGTGTGGGGCACAAGTGCGCATACAATAGGAGACTGCCTCACCACTAGGGTTGGAAATCTACTTGGGCCAGCTGTCACTGACATTGCTATTAATAGGCCTAAGGAAAAAAAGTGATTATGCACATAAGGACAATTTTACTTTTCTCTGGTACAGATATATAATTACCAGAAATCCCTTCCATTAATGACTCACGTCAAAGCATTTAGCAATAATATTTTCCACATTCCATTCTTAATTGCTATTTATTAAAATCTCCTCTGATTTTCTTCCATAAACCATTCTGTGAACCTTCAAACCTCTTCCACTCTTAATACTTCTACATACTTCAACTGCTGACTTTACCTTTGCTGCTGATATTAAAAGAGACAAAGGTAATAAGTGTCTAATAGAAGAGTAAAATTAGATTATTTCACTTTCTCATTGATTTTTTTTTTCCTGTTGAAATTTAAGTAATACTGAGAGCTGTAATAAACAGTTTACACTGTGTAAATAGGTTTAGAATTTGCTATGGGAATATTAGATGCAAGGGGATGGGAATGCTTTCAACAGTTTAGCTTGTTCCATTGTCACAAAACAGAAGGCTATGTAGAATCTTCACAAGTGTGCTCCATGCAGACTAGGAGTGTTTTGCAAATAATCTCTGTTTCAAACTCATTAGAGAACGATATCAATAAGAAGGTCTCAACTATTTGTGTTTTCAGTATTTTGTTTGCATTTATGTAACATCTTAGTGTCATTAAATGATAGGCCCTCTCTGAGGTTAAATGATAGGATAGAGACAGCTTTGTTTTAAAATACCTAGTTGGATTTTGAGTGAAAAAAAATGTGCATAAAGAAATGGCATTCTGAGTCTGTTACCTAATCATACTGCATGGAAAACCTATTTCTGTAGACTCTTATTATGGTCCATTGTCATTCAATCAACAAAATAATGAAGACTGATAAAAATAGTTCTTTCTTTTTTATTTTAAATGATCTAACCAGACCAGCATGTTTTAATGTATCAAATGGTTTGAAAAGAAAGCATGAAAAGAAAATCATCAAAGCACAGAGCACCTCCCTCAAAGGTGCTAAAATTATAGCAAAGCAAAATGAGGATAAAAAAAATTACTAAATCAAACCTCCAAATAGCTAATTAAAAAACCAGCTTGTATTTCACAGTTTATTTTACTTACAGTTTGACTGTCTTTGTCAAAATTACTGTTGTAATATGAGACATGCAAAACAAGGAGGATTTAATTTTGAAGTGTATTCTTAACAGTTAATATCACTTGAGCTCAGATAAGCTTCATCTAGCCACTTTGGAAGATTTCTATTAAATGTCATGCATAATTACATAAAACTTGTAGAAATTTATAATCATCGTACTTTTGGATGCTTTCAAGATTCTGGAGAACCTCTCAAGCAGTACTAGTCTGATACTCAGCTTTCCTGTTAAGCAGCCAGCTGCCTTGAAATTCAATTTACAGAATGTTTTTAATTCATTTTCCAAGTAATCAGTTTAAACTTGAACAAAAATATTGAATTGACTGTGAAGAAATGTGTCTGTTACATTCCATAATAAAATATGGTAATTTGGTGTGGCCTTTTATTTCAGGTTGTTTTTCTTTAATATTACACTGCAGAATTTTGATTTGAGAACAGGTTTCTTGGTTTTATTTTCCTTCTATAGGAGTGAGAAAACCACTCTATCTGATTATTAAGGAAAAAATATTATTTTCAGAAAAAAAATACTGTGATCACTGTGATCATCACAGTGTTGCTTCTGAATGGCTGTCTTACAAAGCAGTTATCCCAGATTTCTCCTCTGTCCAAACTGATCAATAGCTAACTTCTCTGACATGCATAAGCTGCATGTAAAAATCCCATTACCTTACTGAATAAAGGGTGCTCAGCCTACATCTGAAAAGAAGTGTAAAGCTCAATACAACTGGACTAAACTACAGTACAGGGTAAAAGTACTATTGTTCCTCAAAATAGCTCATAAGGTTCCAATAGATTAGTTAAATGTTAAAGAGTTAATGTGATAAAGGGTATTATGAAGTCTCAATAAATTAAGAATATCAAAAATATCCTAAGTTAGTTGAAGTTTTGCTTCAACCTGAGTAAAACACACCTTGTATTCAACATAAGTGACTATACGCTTACCTGAAGCAGTGACTGCCACCAGTGACAGAACATCTACATTTCTGGTGCTTAGATAAAAAGTAAATCACTAGTTCTGCAGATGTACTAAAACCCACAAACAGTTTTACAGATGTACTAAAACCCACAAATACTCTGTCTTTTGGATAGTACAAAGAGTGAACAGGGTCCCAGTTTTGAGAGTCCTTTATTTCTGTGTATACATCTCTATAGTATTTTCCATATTTAAATATATTTATTTTATGAATAAACTATACTTTTACACTTCTTTTTTTGTGTTGTGCTACACTTACTTGCCATAAGCTACAAGGTGACACAGTATTAGTCTGAGAGAACACACCTACAGTAGGCATTGCATATAGGAGTTCTTTGTCTTCACCCTTCCTTCTCCTTCATTTTATCTCTCAGTGGTCCGGTATAGACTTTGCAGGTGCCTTTTCTTTATCATCCATTAGGAAGCATAAGAATGTCTACTGCTCCCAATATGCAGATTTTCATACTGTCTCACATACTATGAAAAAGTATTTAATAGGTCAGACCTGGAAGGGAAAACACGGTATGAGGAGCTACCTCAAAATTTTAAGCAGTTAATTGCAATAATAAAGAGAGCTTTGCTTCATATGGATGTCTTTTAACTTAAGTTTGTCACAGTTTAGCTCTATTCATGAAAAGCGTTAGATTTCAATAGTTAGTGAGAAATTGTATTTCTCACTATGATTTTTAAAATGAAAACAATTTCAGTAGTCACACAACAAGGTCCTCAGGGTCAAGACTAGAGCCAGTTTGGGAGGTTATTGGGGAAAAGAAGGTTTCTGTTTCTACAGTACAGGGCTCTATCCTAACTGCAGGCCATGACTTTCTTCAGTATTGATCCCTCAAAGCTACTGCATGATGGGGGCTGCACCGCAGCCTGCTGAGTGCCCAAAGAGAAGGGTGCTGGGTAGTTATGCACACAGCAGTGTTCCTTCTGTGTTAAGCATATCAGATTGATTCCAGGGTGCTGACAATTTCCAAATCCTTAAATTATCAGATCAGAATCAATTCTGATTTCTGTTTCAACAGAATGCCATCCTTGACTACAGGATACCATCAGGTGCAAAATCTGATCTTTTGTTTGATTATATTATGTTGGAGTCCGGGACATCCTTCTGACTGCCCTGGCTGTCTCGAGACCCTGGCAGGGGGCTCAGAGACCTTGGCATGAAGTCAAAAACACCTGTGGCTTTGCTTTTAGCCCGTGGAAAAAACTGCCAACTTTGTATGAGGAATTACAAGCCACAAGGGTTTGAGTAGTGTGGTAGTTGAATTAACACAGGGTGAAAAAGTAGAATTTTAGGGTTTTTTAGAATGGGGTTCAAGGGGACAAGATGGAGGGACAAGATGGAGGCACGTACCAACCTTCTTCTCCTTCTTCTTGTCCTCCATGTCTTGGTGCCACTTTTCTATTGGTTTAAGGTAGAGACACACTGTCCAACATAAATTATAGATATTTACACATCATTGTAAACATAGTACACATAGTTTTTGGTATAAAAGGTAAACACCACCTCAGAGGGAAGAATGCCATGGCCGACTTGCTAGACAGAGCTCCGCAAGTCAGAGAAAGAATGTTATAGATAAGAGAAAATAAACAACCTTGAGAAGCTGACCCTACACATTCCAGACTTCTTTGGCTGCGCAGGCTGGGAAACAAAGACTTTTACAATCTTTAGGTCATCCTGACACACAGACCCCGAGAATAATGCATTATCTGATGTATAAAAAACCCAGCACAAATGAAAACCACAGTAGAAACGTGGGATGAGAGTGGTCTGAACTGGTTTAGATAGATATCCCTATGTTTTTGCTGTCCCAAGGACTCACTGCTTTTCTCCTTTTGTACTCTGATATAAAGTGCAGCTATTACATGGATTTGTCTTAATATTATGTCAATTTGTTGTCCAATTCTGATTATGGAAAGTGCCAGATGTGAGGAGTTGTTACACAAGGAAAAACAGCATTCCAGCTAGGAATGTAATTTTCAGGAGAAAAGTTAGCTATAGAAAATGTTTTATTCTGACTAACAAAAGACTCATGCCGAAAAGGATGCTAAATGCCCTGCTAGCTCTAGCAGAGAAATAAAGATACCTGAACATGTCCCTGCACACTTGCTTTTTGCCCCAGCATGTACCATGTAACCTAATTATCATAGATTATCACCTTATTTGGAGAGGTATAATACATCAGCAAGCAAATGCAATGTGCTCCAAAGCCTGATGCTATGCATTGATTGGCAGCTTGCAATCACTGTATATCACTTTTTTTGTATGATGTTATTATACATAACTATGAACATACTCCCTGATGTCAGCTACAATGTACAGGGAACTGTAGGTTCCTTTGAACATTTGCTGACAACTAAAATATTGAATCGAAGCACAAAGCACTGACTGTTGCAGGTTGGAGCTAGTCAAACAAATCAAGTGCAATTTGTGTACATCATGTAATTATCCCTCCTTTCAATATTCATATGGGGTGGAGGGAAGGGAGGGCAAAGGGAGGATTAATTTAGAATAAAGTTTTTTTTTGTTTGTTTTTTGGGTTTTTTTAAATATTATTCTTTCTGAAGAGGTCTCCCAAGTGACCCAATTGTTGTTCAAATAGGGATGTCAAAAAAATTCTGACAATTTCTTTTTTAAGAAATATTTCACCCTCTGCCTGAACTTTTGACTTTCCACCTACTAATGAAAAAAGTGAGGTTTCTTTGTTTTGTCTTGGAGGCAGTTCAGTGGCAATTATAAGGAACAAAGCTTTCTACAAATCCTGAATTACTCCCGATGCATCCAGAAAAAAATGGCCTAGGTGTTGCATTCTCCTTTCCATACAATTAGACAGTTCTCTGCCATGATTTGATTTTGGACATATTGCTTATCAAAAGTTTCATTCATATCTGGTGTGCTATTTCAACACAATTTTAAATGTAGAGAGATACTAAAGGTATGGTGGGCATAAGGCACACAGACCAAAGAATAAAAACTGAGACTCTTCACTTGAAAAACACAGGACTGAAGGTACTTAGATAACCTAGATAACAAGCTACAAACTATAAACACAATCTTCTGCTCCACTGACAATGTTTGTCAATTGACAATTGACAAAACTGGTTGCTGGAAGACTATTTTCTCAAATTGTGCTTCTTTTAAATAAAAATCAGCAATGAAAACAATCAAACATATCTCATTTTATAGAGGTATATATTATACAGTTCATTTTGATAAGGCTGAGATATTTAATTGCACTTGTATAAATTTTATGGTTTGCATTTGATTATAGTTTAAATTAAATAAATTTTAGCATATCATAAAAGTCAGGAAGAAATGTAAATATTTTATTGGAACAAAATGCTGTGACACAGGTAAAACATCCCAACCCCAGTATTGTTGCATCCCAGGCTGTGTTCAGATTAGGGGTTCTGATATGAGTTAGTTAGCCGGTTCTGTGTGCCCCCATGCACCCCCCATGTTTCCCCTCCCTGCGGTGGTTGGCTCCGGGTCTCTTACCATTGGAGCTCACCATGCCAGTCCTCAACCACCCCCGTGTCCACTCTGGAGAGTTCTGTGCCCGTCACCCTGTTCCCACAACCCCATTCGCCCCAGAGCCCCGTGTCCGCCCCTATCGCGTCCCCATTGGTCGCCGTGGTCCACGTCACCGCCACAGTGCCTGTCCCCATTGGGCGGGAGGGCTTCTGCCCTCCTTGTCCCACCCCCTATGACATCCCGCACCTTCCCAGTCCCGGCGCCATTTTCGTCCACGCAGAGTTGGGAGCAGTTCGCAGCTTCTCCACCGCAGCTCCCACAGCCATTAAAGCTTTGCAGCCGTCCATGTGGACAAAGTGACAATTCCTTCTCCTCTTTGTCTCACGGCAGAACGTGGCCAGCCCGCCCCTGTGCGTGGAAAGCAGAAGCGCATGGGAATCGCAACAAGCACTGGTCCTGCCAAGAAGAAACGCCTGAGCCAGGCACTCCAGAGCTGCCTGGGACTGGGAAAAATAACGCATTGTTGTGAGTATTATTTCATTACTGGTGTTCTCAAATCATGCATGCAGACTTTCTTCTAATTCATGCAACTTGGAAGACTGAATACTGCTATTTGCAGATTTAGCAAGTAGAGGTTGTGATTACCTTAAATCTTGCTTGGAGACATCAGCTTCAACACAGAAATAGAACTGAAATCTCCACAAAATGGTGCAGTGAAATTCTAATGCATGAGAGGATATAATTCAGCTTTACATGAAATAACACAAGATTTAAATGTTTTCAAAATTTGAGAACTATCAATCTTACACAATCATAGACTGTAACTAGACATGTAGTCTAGTTACAAAACTTGCTTCCAAAATTTCAACTTAAACTCCAATAATAATAATAATATCTTTAATATTTGGCATTAGAGTTTCCTAGAGTTACCTCTTTCAGGCTACTTTCTTTTTCATATGCTTCATCCTGGCTGTTAACTAAGACTTTTTGTGTAAAAAAATACCTCTATGTATTGAAACATGAAAAAATAATAACTAAAAAAACCCTCAACAAAACTAGTATTAAAGCTGAAGATTATTTTACAGTTCCAGGATTACTAGGTTTAGATAATCATGGGGACAGTGTTCAAGTATGAGCATGTTTAAATAGGACCACTGACATGCAATGTCCATGAACTCAAGTGTGGCCATGTTTCTTAAACCTTTTGTGCCATTTAATCTGCCTGAGATCTTCCACAAAGATTTTCCCTGACAGAGTCCAACAAAAGAAACAATGGCCTTTCCCTGAATAAAAAAAAGATGCAGCTTTGGGCAGTCTGCCTTTACAAGTGCCAACAACATTTCTTTCAAAGGCACCTGCTGTTACACATCAACCCTAGCCTGCAAAGGACAGCAACAATGACAATGTCCTTTATTACCACTCTGAGAAACTGGAAAATGGAGTCATGAATTGTATACTGATGGCTTTAATTTATGGCATGCAAACAAGGCTGGGTTTCTTTACCCTTCAAAATCATGTATCATAAACATTTCCTAAGAGATTAAGAAGAAACAAACTAACAAAGCATTTGTTTTAGAAACATTCTCTGCTTTTCCAGTGTATATAACCGAGTTTGAACTTCAGGTTAAACTCCCACACATAAAAAGCATATATTAGCGGGCATTAATATCTCTCCTGCTTTAGTAATTGTCCAGAAGCATTGAGTTTGCTTTTATGTAGGGATGAACCTGATGTGATGGTTGCAGGAGAAAAGGTACCATCACAACACCCTCATTTTAACAATGCCAATTCCTGTGACAGCATGTCTGAAAACAGACTTTGGTGAGAACATAAAGACTCATCACCACTACGCTGGCAGAGTCAGGATTATTACTGGAGCTGTCAGAGATACTTTCAAGATTTTCTTTAGAAAGCCTGTCATAATGGAATCCTCCCTTCTTTTTTATTGTCCTTTTTTTTTTTTTTCTTTTTACAAAAAACTCTTTTTGGAACTAGAATTGTCTAAATAGATCTATTTTCCAATGAGAAATGAGGAGCTATTATAAATTTTGATTGGCACTGGGGTTCTCATCAACTTTGTCCTGTGTTAGAACCAGAAACCAGACCAGAAACCTGTATCCAGAGTTATGAATATCCTCATAACCATGATTTGCCTAATGAGGTTACTGAGGTGCACCATCTGAAAAAAAACCGTAACTAAACAATGTGGAGTAACTAAGACCAGAAGAGCAAAGTATTCAAAAATGAAAAATGTGGCATTTAAAGATCCGAGTTTCTGTTTTCCCAGTATCAGCCTTCAATGACTGCATCATTAGCATCATTAGCATAAGCTGAAGGACACTGAGGAGTGGCAGTTGGTTAGAGGATGATGGCTTTGATATCTGCGATTGCAGCGAGAACCATATGTTAGAAGAGTGTTGTTTGGATGTCTGAATTTCTAGATAGATTTTTTTTTCTCTTATTCCTTTGTTGATTTTGAGTGCTATATGTATTAGCCTGTTTTTAAATGGACTCCTAATTTCTCATGGGAGACACTTCTTAGGTTCCCATTTCATTTCAAACACAATTGGTTTGAATTTTTTTCCCTCATTAATACTCATATTCGTTACAGAAGAAGCATGTACATCAGTCTCTCAAGAGTTCAAAGACTTTTTGTCCTTTGTTTTTGGGAAAGACAGGAAAGCTGTCTCCTAAAGCAAGAATAAATTTCAGAAGAGATCTTAGAAGGCACTTTACCTGCCATGAAGCAACTTCAGTGAAAGGGGAAAAAAAAAATAGAAAACCAAAAATCATGAATGCCTAAGGAAAATGTTAAGTGATTCTGATCTCAGAGCTGAACAAGTTACTGATTTGATTACTGCATTAAAAAGTTCCTTCAAGGGTCACAATACTTTTCCACAATTAAGATGTCAGAGATGTAGAGTAGGGAAGGGAGAGCAAAGAAGCCATTATCACTCTTTTCCTTATTGTGGTGCTAAGCATCATGGCTGAGATAACCATTACATAGAATATCAGGATTTCTAGACCCGAATAAACAGTGGTCCATCAAATCTAGTAAAATATTTCTGGCAGTGTGTAACACCATAAAGCATAACCTCCACAACCATTCAATGCTTTTATATGTGGTGTTCTATTGACAGTAATTTCCTCTTGATCCCAGCTCCCAGTGAATTTATTCTCTGAAACAATAAACTTAACTGTTATGAATTACTAAGAGTAACCACAGTGCTAATCAGTCTTTATTTTCTTACTTTAGATGTGTTTTATGTTCATCTGCACTCTTAGGTGTGTATATGCAAAAAGAAGTTGACAGATTCACCGTGCAATCATTTGTATTTTCAATTGTATTAATCTACCTTAATAGTTTTAGTTTTCAATCTTTTGTCAGATCTAACTGAAGTCTTTTACACTTCAAATTTATTTCTTTAGCATTTTTGAGCTGTCTAGTTCCTTCTTAGCAATAGGTATGATAGTATTAGTTAAATAATACATGTCTAAATAACACACGCAAGAGTAGAAATGCCCATTTTGGAAGGGTTGACATATTGTTTTTTTAAAAAAAGTTTCATTAGAAACATGTCTCAGCAGATGACAAAAATGGACTACCTGCACTTTTTTCTTCCCTTTCTGTTGCTAATAAATAATGTAACTGAAATTCAGTGGATTATATGCATGTGTTTTCTTTCACTTTATGGTTAGTCTGTTTTC
The DNA here is from genome assembly GCF_024509145.1 of Vidua macroura. Taxonomy (NCBI): domain Eukaryota; kingdom Metazoa; phylum Chordata; class Aves; order Passeriformes; family Viduidae; genus Vidua; species Vidua macroura. The sequence goes on from NC_071571.1 coordinate 73,678,378, forward strand.
AGGAGAAAAGCACACAGATAAAAGCATAGGTTTTGGTTGTTTGACGAAAACCTTAAAGGAAAGTTGTTTCCAGGCAGATGTTTCGGCATGATTATAAGTGAGCACAGAAATACACATGCTGAAATACAGGGAACTTTTTCTTTCTAGAGTTAGTGATGAAAAAACTAAATTTAATCCGTAAAAACAAGTATCTCAATAACATGTTTCATTGACCTAATTTTAAAAGGCCTGGAACGTAAAGGAAATATTTTTGTTTTCTTTGATGAAAAAGAATATGTAGTTACAAGACAGAAAGTATTCAAACAAGTACAAATTGTATTATTTAATTCATGCAGATATAAATATACTAGTTCACAATAATGCATCAGCAATACAGCTGTTTGTTTTAATGTTTGAAATCGAGACTCTGAGCCTGCATATAAAATAAGATGACTTACTTGGGAAGTCGTCTTCATAGCTTTGAGCCTAATATAAAGCAGCTTTTGCTCAGATATATCTGTATTTTTAAAAGCAGAAAGTATGATTTCTGCCTAAATTTCTTTATCCTCTGGAAAAAAGAATGATGATTTTATTCCTTTTATTTATGCATGAGTTATTTGTTAAGAAGATAATTCTTACACTGGATTTTTTTTCCAAATCAATATAAAGACACTTTAGTAATAAAAGAGAAAATGTTGCATAAACCACATTCAATGTTTAGAATCCTCTGGTATTGTAAAAAGCTGAAATACAAATCTTCAAAGTACTCAAGGGATGAGTTTCAGTAATGGATAATTTTACTATACCAAAGAACAATTAACTTATTCATTACAAATTTAGAAACATGTCTAATTGTATTCATGAACATATCTAATGTTATTAATTGAATTTCTCACTTGAGGAAAAAAACTATTCAAGTATGAGCTGAAGTGTTTTCTTACATACTTCCATCTCGCTGAAGTCACTGAAAAGTGAGCGGGTGCTTTCATAAGCAGAAATATTATCTTGGCTAGTGAAAATGACTCTTCTAAAGATTGACATGTAAATAACTACCATATCCAGGGCTAAATATATTTAAAAATATGAGAAATTCAACAAGAAAAAAAAGTCTGTGGAATTTATTTTGACTTGTATATCATGACCATTGTCTAAACCTGAACATTCCTTTGTTAAAGTGTTCAACTTGGATTCTAAATTACATTCATCTGAGTCAGAAACTTTATTTTTCTTTGCTAATATAGCCTCACAGTCCAGCATTAGGAAAAGATTATACGTGCCACCAGAGACATCAAGCAGTGGATAAATTATCTGTTACATACTGGAGACTTTTTAAGGCTTTCCATTTGGTTCCTAATTCTTTGAGTTACTTCAATTTCAGCCAGATCATCTGTGCTTGTTACTCTGCCTTGGCTGTGCCACCACAGCTTCTGGGGATCTACAAAGTAAACAAATCTACTGAACCGATCTTTGTTAAGAATAACTCGAGCGCGTTGGTTCATTGATCGAATCTGCTGCCCATCCAATAAGGGGTAACATTCACACAGTACAGCTGTCAGGAGCTCTTCAATCCATCTTGTCTCTTCAGATGTTTCCATTACTCAAGCCTGAGAGATTCATGCACTGTTCAGTCTGTCACCATTTTACTTCTATGTACTTTGAAGTATATATTAAGAGATATAAAATTGAGGATGAAGTGATCAGAAGGGATGCTTTCCTGTATAGACCAAAATCTGTCTTTACCTGTGGTTGTTGGTTGATGGCAGCTGAATTAGGAGCGATATAAGGTGCAGCAGAATTTGCTCTCATGTTATAAAGCAAAGCCCTGCAAGTTCTGACATGCTTACTTTTCATGTGATAGTTCTGCATGCTTCGCTTTTGGTTTTACCTGAGGGATATAAATATTTGGTCATTTGTACAAATCCTCAGAGAGATCCTGACCACAGCTTAGCATGAATTTTATCCAGTTGAAAACAAATAATCCTTCCAGGAAGCATAGGTTTAAAAAAAAAAAAAAAAAAAAAAAAAAAAGATGAAAGGAGAAACAAACAAAACAAAATAATGAAATGTGTGTTTGGGAAGGACTTCAAATCAAAACATAATAAATCAATGACATTGCTGTCATGCTCTGGCAATCTAATTTGACCAAAATAGCATTCACAATCAGGATGTTTAAACAAACTTGAAGCCTTTCTTCTGTTATCTGAATTCCATATATAAAAGTATCTGGCTAAGCCTAGAGGACAAAATAGAAGTGGAAATATGATGGATGATAAAAATTGTAAAGCCTGCCATATTTTCTAGCATTCAATATTGGCAGCCTGTGGATCATATGACTTTTAACCCAAATTTTTAGTGCTTAAGAATCATCCAACAGTTCACATTTACTTGATGAGAAGTGAGAAAAAAAAAATAGAAGACTGATTAATGCAGTCCTTGACTTTAAAAGATGTCACCATTTGATATAGAAAATACTTGCAGCATTTTGAAGCATTTTGGCAAAACTTTGTAATAGGCAAGACTCCCAGGCTGCATCTGAGCTGGCAGAAATAGATAATTTATAAAACCCAATAAAGCACTGACATTTGCATGACAGGATATTTTATAGTAGCTCAGGATTTCTACTGTATTTTATCTCTGGCACTGCAACTTTTTCATTTAGCCAACAAACTCCTATGGTGGACATTATAACTTCTGTATTTTAGTGTTCAGTTACTCAAGAATTGTTTTTCAGCACTTACAGAAAACTCCAGGAACACTTCATCCATTACGTCCTCTGTCACAAAAGCACTCCTTCTTTCCTCCTGGCCAAGGTTGCACAGTAGTCAGAAGCCCAAGACATCATTGCTGCAAAATTTTTATGCACTTGTAATAAGGCTCTTATGTACCATGTGTCAAGGGAAATATTTGTAGTCTATTTCTCTAACTATGGATTTCCTGAAGCAATGAAGAATAAGAGAACTTTTTTTTCTTTTCATATAGATTTTTCATTGCTTTATTTTTTATAAATTACTGAAAGCTATACATACCTTTTACCTGAGGTTTAAAATTTTGAAAATGTCTGTGTCTACGAGTACAAACTACTCCATTTCTCTTCACTGGTCTGCTGCTAGATGCTATCTTCTGATACATATACATACATATATATATATGTGTGTGTGTGTGTGTATGCCAGTAACATGTTAAAGAACAGATTCAAAGGTAATTTGGAATCCTCCCTTGTAAAATAAAAATGGGAAAATAAAAAAAAAACAACCTCATTAATGTGTGTTTAATTATGGTGATCAGTTATTTATTTAAGGTCCAGAGAATGCAACTGTCTTTTTTAGTTTAACCAGGTACAAGGCATCACTTTTATGAAAGAAAAAGGGCTTAAAACCACAAAAAGTGCTACAGTGATATGCAAGGAGACATGACCAGATAAATATACCTCCCTGGAAAGAATGCTATTGATTTTTATAGTGTTTGTTCTGCAGGGATTCTTTATTCAACCCTGGCAGCCTTTCAAAATCTGCATTTAAACAAAATTTTTTAAAGTGAGGATCCTGATCCATTTTCTCAATGTCAAGGAATAAAAGTGTACTCTTAATGAAAAAAGGCACTCTAGATATAAAATATTTAAAAGCTTCATGATGGAATACTTGCTGGTTAAAAAAAAATGGGGTGGGGGTGCAGAGGACACTTAATTCTTATTTTTTTATGCCAGCACCAACAGGCAATTCAGCCAAGAGGAGACTTCAAATCAGTGCCCCATCACCATCCATCAGACCCACATCTCTTATTGAGAATGATGCTTGAAAATTATTGATGACTCAAGGTGTAAAGACCATTTCAAGCTTCCAGTTTCTAGCTCACACATTGAAAAAGTCATCACAAAGATGTCTGTTCATTGATTTCCTTCTGCTCCTTCTTGCTTCCCCCTCCTTCCCCAGGAGTAATTTACCTGCTAGTGGTCTTCCTGTATGTCATGTACTAAACAAGTGATGATGCCTGGTGGTTTTATCTGCAGAACCTTATTGTTAAAAATAATTCTTTCTCTCCTTGACAAATGTTTACACACTACAATGACTTTTCCATGTGTCTCAATGTTTAGATTACACTAAAGAAAAAAGGAACAACAAAACAAAATCTTTCTGCCTCTCATGATTCCCTTCTTTCTCCCTCCTTTTCTCCCTCCCTTTCTGGATATATTCTACACATGTTTGGTAAGAAAGTTACAATAGTGAGATTTCCATTGGTTGCTCGTCTGTTGGCCAATTTAGCAAGAGTTTTGAAAGTCAGAATCACATCACAGCTGTCCATACATTTCAAACAGGAACACCGACTTCCCCAGACCACACTCTAACTGGGATTGTGGTGAAAAAAGAGAAGGAAACCTTTTCTAAGAGCAGCAGTCTCTAAATTGTTACATTTACAGCCTGTCACTCATCTCTCTTCCTCCCTCCCTCCCTCCCTCCCTCCCTCCCTCCCTTCCTTCCTTCCTTCCTTCCTTCCTTCCTTCCTTCCTTCCTTCCTTCCTTCCTTCCTGCCTCCGGTACCTGAGCAAGCTTCAGCCAGGAACAGAAGGCAAAAAAGGACAAAGCTGAGATACAGCTTCAAATCATCTCTTCAAGTTCAGACCACTGAAGGAGTTGCAAGCTGCATTAGGAGCCTAGGAAGCAGAAGGTGGGGGAATAAACAAATGAAAAAAGACTTCTCAGGCTTTTAAATTCTCCAAAAGCCTCCTTATTCTCGCTCCTTCCTCACAGCCTCTGCCAATGTCTGTCCACTTTTCTCAACTGCTCACCCCCTTGCCCTAATAGCCTGAAAATCTCCACTCACTCCCTTGCCACTATACACCACTGCTGTGAAATTGGTTTTATACATATTGTTCAATGCCCTGAGCTGCCTCTTTAGGGATCTGCCATGGAGAGAGGACTTTAAGTTCTGTGTTTGCCACCATCTATCGTCACTGCAAGAGCGATCACATTATTTTCTTCATTTCCTTCCCTAGCACTCCCTTAATTATGAGCTTGCATTTAATCTGATTAATCTGAATTCTATAGTGCTGTATAAACACTCTGAGTATGTGGAAAAGGTAGTATGAATTATACCATGCTGAAAAAAACAAGAAAACAGCCATAAGTAACATTTTATCAAAATCAAACCCACTTCCATGCAAATGAGTTCATGAAGGAACTGAATGCACCATGAGTTTTTTGGCTGTTAGGAATTTGTATATGTGGAGATACATTTGTGCTTTTTGAGCCAAATTCTACTGAAATCGGGAGATGGGGAGGTGACACAAAATGGAATGAAGAAAAAGAGTTCCCACAAGATAGCAGTGTCATGTTTCCAGTTGTTGAATCAAATCTACTTTACAATGACACTTGCCCCTTTAAAAAACTCTCTCAGGAATTTAAAGACTTAAAAAATGTTCAGGCTGAAATGCACTATGGCATCCAGTCCAACTACACTAAAAACCAATCCATACTGTAAAAATGTTATAAACAACGTCAGCAGCAACTATAACAAGAAAACAAAAGATTGTACCTTTGTTAGAGGTATTTTTATTTTAAAAATAATTTGGGATATATTTCTCATTACATTACTAATTAATGTGATAGAAAGAAATCTCACTGGTGAGTGGGCTCTTGCTGAATGAATAAAATGAAATTAATATGTATGTTTTTCCAAGATTAGCATTTTTATCATGTCCAAATACAGGTTTATGTAGCTCTAATTTTATGAAGTTAGAAAACAATTTGAGTTGCAATTAGCAGTGGATAGCGAGATATGTACCAGAAGGACTTAGATCTGTATTAACTTATTTTTTTCCTTGATTAAGAACTCATGCTTTTTCTATCCTAACTTAAAAAAGGGGTGCATTAGCAGATATTCATGCACACAATTTGACAATAGAGCTAAAATTCTTATTTCACAATAGCAAAATACTGTCAAATTATACATAGTTTTCCTTGGGAGACTAAGAATTGTAAAAAAATGGTGAAGAAGAGAATTACTCATGGCATATTTTACAGAACACATTCTTAAGCCTGACAGCAAGCTACAGTCATTTTATTTTCCTTGAATGCCTTCCTGGAGTACAGCACAGTAGGAGATAGGACCTAAATTGTTCAGTGTCTCCTTGGCAGACAGTGCTGACAACGTGATCTTCCTCAGTGGACAGTGATTTTTATGCTATGTAATCTAATAGCGACAGCAGGCATAGTAACAGCAGGTTTTCTCTCTGGTATAAGGCAACACAAGACACTCTGTACTGGGGATGTCTGAACTAGTCCATTAGGTCATTAAAACGAAAGAGTAAAAGCAGACTAAAAAAAAGAATCCAGACACCAAATAATGGAATTGTCTTTAAACTGGTTAGTGAGGATGGGAGCAACAGCTAACATTGTAGACTTGTATTATTAGAGAGATTCTAAAGAGCCATGGACATGAAATCATAGTAATTGCCTGTGTAAATATAATAAAAAGATGGCTCATTGTTGCAAGCAGTTCAAAGATTATAGTCTACATCTATAATAGTGCTTTCTGAGAAAGAGCTTTGAGAATATATGTGCTAAACAGTAAGCTTAAATCAAACCTGGAATTAAGGAGCTAAATTTTCTAAGTAAGTCAGTAATACCTAGAGTTATTCCCTGAATTACTCCCTGAAAAAATGTTATGAATTTAAAAATTAATCACATCAAGTGCATAAGCCTCATAGTATAAAAAATGCAGAGTGTGTAGGATATAGAAGTAGCAGCAATGCTGTATGAAAATTACAATATTAAGTGTTATCAAAGGTTTCTAAATCTGGTTTGGATTTTATTTAGCACCTATTTCTTTCCTTGTTAACAGGTCCTTTGATGAGTGCACTTACTGAGTTATTTCACTGGTGCTCTGGACTACAAATCCAGGATAAGAGATTTTGCCAGACTTACTCAGTGGTACATCACTGGGTTTACCTAATTAGTTGAATCACCTGGATGTGCTGCCTCAAAGATTAAAGTGCCTCAATGTCTTTGTAAAATACAAAGCAAAGAAGTATACCTTTTATTTTAAGTAAAGTTAATAAAGTCACAAAAGGTTTTTTTAGTCTCCCAGCTGGAAGCTTCTCCTTGAGGTGAAACGCTGGAAGCAACTGAGTATAGAGAAGCTCCAAATATTAAAGACAATTTGGTTCCATTATTTCCAAGGGGAAATAGAGGGTTCTGGAGCCACTGAAGTAGTCCTGATTACGCTTCTTCTTTGAAGGTTAAGATGTGTCAAGGGAATACAGCTGGTGACTTTGCTATATGTATTCTTTTGGCCAACAAGTACCTTGTAAAAAGGTGAGAAATTCCAAAAGCAATTTTTTAATTAGGGTGTACTGTTGATTAACTTGATTAGTTTGCTGTGTGACCATGGCATTCTTAGAACTGTTTAGTACTTTCACAGCACCAGAGAACAAACAGAAATAAGTTCAAAAGCTCATGTTTTGGCTCACATTTTAATGACAAACTGTACACTGGGAGATCATAATTTTCACAATAGACAGAACAAAGATCTTAAAGATGGGGGGAATCATATAAAAATATATGTCCTTATCATAGAACTGAAAGATACACATAAAAAAAATATAAATTGAGATCATTAAGGAATCATAATTCATTTTAGTCTTTGAGTGATACTAGTCCAGATTGCCACTGGGTAATTGTGCTTTGAATAAGAGAAATCTCCTTTTAACCTTATATTTATTCTAGGTCAGCTAATCTGAAAGCACTGGAATGATACCATGGAAAAAAGGCTAAGAACATTACATTTGTACACTTAACTCTAAGTTAATTATTCTGTTACTGTGAGTTGAAAAGTTAAAAAAAAATTTGTATGACTTTTTTTGATTGAACTGATACCTTGAGAGGCTGAACTAGAACAGAGACTAGACAGAGTTAAAAGAATAAAGTAGGTATTTATTAAAAGGCCTTAAAATATACACCTTGGGCAGTTCAAGAACCAGGCCGGGGCTACACCCAAGATGGAACCAAAATGGTCACAAAAGGGAAGACTGGTCACAAAGTTTCACACTTTTATAAGTTTTTGGTCCATTTGCATATTGGGGCCAATTATCCAGTTATAACTTCAGGTTGCGAAGTCCCATCATCCTTGTTTGCTCTCTTCAGTTCCCCATTGTTTATGCTTTTTGGGCCTGAACCTTGTAACGGTTGTCCTTGGTCTCAAGCTGGAAAAGAATTGTTTTGTCTACCCACCCTGTGAAGAGAACCTGCTAGCACTTAATATGAAGCTCAGAGCTACACCCCTAAGCAGCACAGAATCTGAAAAATACGAAAGTTAAAGCATCAGTTAACAGGTAGACAAATGTTACAAACATGATTTCTTCCTTCTGTTAGCGTTAAACAGCAGGAAAATGTCCAGGAAGTGCACTTTGATGCTTGCATTAAGGGATTCTCCAAGGCAGTGCTTAATAGGAAATGAATATGCTTTTTAATATGTTAGTCTTAAACAACCATAATTGAAATCTTCTGTCTGGAATACAAACAGCCCATGTCTTACTCCAGTAAGCAGACATGATTACTGCTGCTCTGTTGAAGCCTTGTTGCTTAACTGTCTCGGGCTTTCAAATCAAATTATACATCCTCTCTCTCCACTGCATTGAAAAATGATAAACACGGCAGTCACAAAACATTCTCATTTTTTCCCCATTGGTCTAGTAGAATCCAAAAGAGAATGAGGTTGAAAAAGAGAGTGGATAAATCCCCTCTAGACCCTATGTATTAGATAAAGCAGGCTAACAGAGAGAGGAGTGATCACTTTTCAGCAGAGATTAACTTCTCACAGGAAGTTTGATAAATTGACATCATTCCAGGCAATTTGAGGCAATACAATCTTCATGTCTGAACAGTGTAATTACTAGATATGTTTCCAGTATTTGAAAACACTCTGTATCAATCACCACGAACAGTTTAAGCAACAATATTTCCAATGGGGAAAAAAAAAAAAAAAAAGAAAAACGGAAGAGAGGAAAAGTGGATAAAGGTAAAAAAATGTTAAACAGTAATTTAGGTATTTTTAAAGGTAAACCAAATATTAGAGCTGGAGGAATGCCAGCTCAGTTTGAGGCAATGAAGAGAAGACCTGATGCAAGTGAGATGGTCTCAGAAGGGAAGTAGCCTATCTGATGACTATGTTCCAGAATAATCTAACCTCATTTCCTCAGTGAACCTGCAGCAAGTTTGATATTGTCAGTATGATCCAAGACTAATTCTCCTATCAATCTATTTATATCCCAGGGTTGACATGTAAGCATTTTGCCCCGTGATGTGTGATGTATCAATAGTGTCCCATCTTGAAGGGAAGAGTGACAGTACAAAAAGAGCAGAAAACAGAAGCAGTAGGTGAAATAAATCCACTGTGTGTATACACCACAAACTGAGTATGAGAAGGTCATTTCTGACACCTACTCCAAAGAGAGAGATAAGGCTGTTTGTAGGGTGGAACTGTAATAAATGGAAACAACTTAGCTATTGGGGTCTTTTTTCCCATCACTTATACAGGAGATGTTTGACCCACAGACATGTTAGATAATTCCCAGCATCACTTTTTCATATAACTCTTCTTTACTCAGTTTCATATGGGACGCATGAGATTAATTTTTCAAGCTACATGTAATGTTGCAATTAGTCATTTTTCATTTGTAATGGCATTTATCAAAGTAGCGAGAGGCACCAATAAAATATGTACTAATTGACTTTTTTTTATTTGTAATGTCAGATAAGAGGAAAGCAACAAAAAAAATGAATGATTGTGTCATATAGGCCATGCAGAATATATTTTTATGAAGACAATTCATTGTAATTGCTCTGAATATTACACTGGTTAGCCATGAATAGGTTCAGAACAGATGTTCAAAAACATTGTCTGGACTATGCTCCAGCTGTTTTAAATTCTTAACAAATGGAACAGGTGTAAGGCTCCTGTTCCTTCCTGTTGCATTCACACTACTCCACTCTGTGCAGCCTGCTGCTGTATTATATGATGTGTGTTATATGATGCATTGTTTATTATGTGATGAGGCTGGAGTTTCACTTGATCATATCTGTAATTTACCAAAAAAATTACTTTACAAAATTAATCACTTTTTGAAGATAAAGGTACATTGTCATGTGAGAGTCATTCTTTGCTTCATTGACATTAATAGGTATTTGTCACTAATATTACTCCTAAAATAAAGTATTTAGCATATAAAAAACCAGAAATCCTTGTCTTGAAAAGTATGTCTTATCTCTCCATTAAAGACAGAAGTGTAGCTCTGTTCTGGGTTGAGTGTTAAATTCCAAGGTTTACACATAAACAGTTGTGGATCATCGTCTTTTGAACATAATATTATAAAACTGAGATCTAATGCCTGAGTTATTTTTTTTTTTCGAACTTCCATCTGGTAACTATGAAAACTTTAGGTCCCCAAAAGTAAAGTGACAGATATTTCTGATTTCAGGGCAGGTGTCATCAATCTTACCAAAAATAACATATCAGCATCTACAACCAATGAGAATAAGTGGAGGCGATGCCCTTCTTAACTGTTACTTTTTTTTTGTAATGAACTTTACTGACTCAAAAGGAATTTGACAGGGATCACTTTGAGTTCTGCAAGCTCCTTTCTAAGGCAAAACAATGTGAGTTTCTATTTTATAAAGTATATTCTTCTAGTGAAAACTAGTCTAAAGGGAAATTTACTCAGTAAAATGATTGCATAAGTGTTTTTATACATTAAAAAATTGAATACAAATTCATTCTTTACTCCAATCTTAAACTTGTTATCCAAATGGATTTTATTTATGCTGGTTACATAAAGACAGAAATGAAGAAGCCCAAAGTCATGGGTAAGGTTAAAAGGTGACAGGGACTGAAGATACAGGCAGCAGAATTTTGGCTATATGACAGGAGAGGACGCATTGCTTCATTTAAACATATAACCAGGAATAAAAAAAAGATACTAGAAGAAAGAGGCAAAAGTAGACAGAAGATTCCAGGAAGGAAAAAGTGTCTATGGCTTCAAATACTCAGTGAGCTGCATGTTTCCACAGGGCTGGTCTCCAGCTTCTCACTACTTAGTCTGTACGTACATTATAGATTTCATACTTCAGAGACTTAATATTTAATTCACCTCAACAGTATATTTTATGAAAAGGATGAATAAATTTCTGGTTATTCTGTAACAAAAGACATGTGATTAAACTATGGATTCTCTAGAAATCCTTGAAGTATTATCTTTGGAATGAATAAGTTATTTTCAAAGATACTTAGAATATGTGAAGGAGCAGCATTTCAGGACAAAGAAATTAAGGGAGAAAAACATTTGTGTGTAAGAAAAAAGGATAAAACCTCAATGCCTATAGTATTAAAATCTATAGAATCACATTTTTATATATTTATATATATATGATATACATGTATATTTGTATATGTGCATTTACATATATGTATACACATGTACATATTTATAAAATATGCATAAACATGTAAATACATATATATATATAATATTTGTATACATAACTATATATACTTACATTTTGTTTGTGTTACGTGTCTTGATCCATACATGCACATACACTGCTGAAATACTTTTATCAAAACAGATTAAAAAATATTTTAAAAGTTAACAAAAATAATTAAACACATGAGGTCACCCTAGCAGAGTGAAGGATGGAAAAGATTGTAGAAGGAACACTAGTGGATGGTGACAAAAAAGAGACTGTACCATAATAAAAGATGCTAAAAGCTCAACAATCATCAGTGCTTCCCTTTCCTTGTAATTTCAGGAAGTAACTACAAAATAAAACCTGAGTTAGGTTTACAACTAATGAAAGAAATCTCTTTGACATCACAAATAAACTGTAATAATCCTTGCCATGGATGCTACAGTTAGACCTAATTACTGGTGAAATAAATTAATAATAAGAAAAGATGAGAGATTATATGATCAGAAAAATCCCAGTTAAGGTATATAAATCATCAGGGCAAGAATCCTGAATGGGTTTAGAAATCCATATGCTATAGGCAAACTTTTCTATAACTCCTCCTCTATAAAATGTATTACATTTGGACACTGATTTTTCAAAAGTACATTACAAGTTGTACTTTTTGTTTTTCTTTCAGAGCCTCACATTCAGTTACATGGAATGCATTTTAATGGTAAGAACACAAATGTTAGTATACTGAATAATAAAAGTAACAAGTTTGACTGTTAGAGTGCTTGGGTTGGAAGGGACCTAGAGGACCAATTAGTTCCCCACCATGGGAAGGGACATCTTCCACTAAATGAAATTGCTCAAAGCCCCATCCAGCCTGGCCTTGAAGATTTCCAAGGATGGGGCATCCACAGCTTCTCTGGGCAACCTGTTCCAGTGCTTCCAGTGCTTCACCATCCTCACAGAGAAGAGTTTCTTCCTTATATCTAATCTAAACCAACTCTTTCATTTTAAAACTATTCCCTCTCGTCCTATCACTACATGCCTTTGTAAAAAGTCCCTCTCCAGCTCTTTTTTTTTTTAGGTACTGGAAGGAGCTTTGTCTTCTCCAGGCTGAACAGCCTCAGCTCTTTTAGCCTGTCTTTACAGGAGAGGTGCTCTGATCATTTTCTCAGCCCTCCTCCAGACTCATTCCAACAGGTCCATGTTCTTCTTAAGCTGAGGGCCCCAGAGCTGGATGCAACACTCCAGGTGATATATCAGGAGAATGGAATAGAAGGGGACAAAATCACCTCCCTTGACCTGCTGGCCATGCGTCTTTTGACACAGCCCACAGTATGTTTGTCTTTCTGGGCTGCAGGTGCACCTTGCTGTCTGGTCACATCAAGCTTCTTGTCCACAAAGACCCTGAGTCCTTCACCTCAGGGCTTTTTTGAATTAATTTTCCACCAGACTATACTTGTCCTTGGGCTTGCCTGGCCCATGTGCAGAACTCAGCATTGTTGAACTTTGTGAGGCTCACATGGCCCTATCTCTCAAGTCTGTTGAGGTTTATTATTGCTGCAAGCTAGGGATACAAGCAATTGCCCACTTTTATCCAAGTTTGAAAACAGGCATATCAACAGACTTCTGTCTAATTTTTGAAGACTGGATATAATCATCTGGTAAAACAGCCTGAGAATGCAAATTAACTTCAACACTATTTTTTCCTCAGCTGCATCTTTTACTTAGGGACCTAATGACTAAAAGCTCTCAGGGCAATGGTATAGCAATAGCAGCAAATAATGACAGGCAAAACACTTCAAAGTTTCAGTGGCAAAAAGCTTCAGTTTAATATTACAGCCTTTTTTCATCCAGTTTTCCAAGTTAATTCTAATAGGTTAATAACTTTCTTGCCACTTATTTAATTGGTTAGAAGGTGCTTGTGTGTGTACGTGTTAAGACTCTCTCTGTACAGGGGTGGTTTACATTTTTTCTTTGTGGATTGTCACGGGATAGATTCCTTAGTTTTCACAGATGCAAACTGCCTTCTTGCGAGAATAGATTGTTATGCAAACTGATTCTCATTCTTATGATTCTTTCTCATGGGAACTTAACAGGCTAAATGTTAATTCAACTGAAATAGCAATAAGGTCTGATTTTACAAAGCCTTTCTTTTTTAAGGTTTTACCTATATGTAACACAGTGGTATTATTACTCCTGATTTCTTCAAAGTCATGCTTCTTCGAAGACACAGCACAGACCTACTAGTAGCACAGCTAGGTTCTGTCATTTTCTTGCAGTTTGCACTATTCTAATAACTGCATCTGCATCTTGTGTGACAGAGGACTGAAAGATTCACATACACAGTCCATCAAGCTGCAGACATCCTCAATATTTATCCAGACATGGTTTCCTGTTATTGCACTGTGATCAAAAGATGAGCATACTGAAGCCCAATTAAAGCACACAGCAATTAACTGGTAGCCTATAGAAATAAAACTTCAAAAATAAATCATCTGAAGTTGAAAAGACCACTGAGTGTAACAGCTGTTTCAATCTACAGTATTATTACACCCTTTAGCACTGAGAGTTTATCAAGATGGCAATGAGATGCATAAGATATACTATTTAGCTTTAATAAACATTTTAAAGATCCAAAAAGTAATGAACGGGACACTTTCACATCTATCAGCATGCACTGTATTTGAAGAAAATATCCTATTTCTTATAATTCTTTCAAGTTATTTAAAATACGATATTCTTATTATTGAAATATATAACTTCTTTATGCTTCATTTAATTTTTTTCTCTGAAATATTTACAGATTCCCTCAATTTGAATGTATACTGGTTCCATAAACCATTTTAAAAACGTGGAGAATGTGGATAGGGTTTTGAAAGTGCCTGTGCACATTCTGTATGTGTGTGTCCGTGTCTGTGTCTGCACGTAAGTGGTTGGAGGAGCCAGATTAAGCAGGAACATATACAGCAATTCACTAGTTCTGGAGATATTAAAGTTATAGCCATTGAAAAGTTACCCAGGAAGAAAAATGAAACCTTCCCTGCCTACATCATACAGCAACAAAATTTCATTATTTTTTCTCACCCCCATCCTCCTAGAATAGAGGAAATATTCCTCAACCCTCTAGCTGTATATAGCCCACTAAGAAAGTGACAGACACAGCTATTGCACTCCCCTCTTACTCATAAATATATTATTTCTCTCTCTTTTTTTTTAAGTATAGGAAAAAATATAATAGCTACAAGTATTTTAGATATTCTTATACTAGGTACATTATTATGTTGTAGGTCCCTCCTTTCATCTTTTTCCTTTGCAAACATACACCACAATAGGCTACCCCAAATATTTAGATACTAGCACAACCACACTATATGTCTGCTTTTTATCTCATGCTCCTTTCTATTGAAGAAGAACTAATCATCAATAATGTAGACCAAACCTTAAAAAAATGATTCTTAAACATAGTCTATTAGTGTTATATATTTTCAATCCTTTCCATGAACATTTGCCATTCATAAAAATATATAAAAATAGAAGTTGTATTCACATCAAATGCTGAAGATTTATCTTTAATTTACACAAAAGTCTGTCTTTGTATGCTAAATGAATTCATTTAGTAATTTTTCTAATAAAATACTCTCCACAGAATATTGAAAAAGAAAAGCAGACAATGGCAGTTAACAAAACAAAAATCTTCTAATGCAGTTATTAAGGGTTACACATTTATATTTAAACTCAGACCAAGCAATTCTGTTCTTCAGAAGGAATCACTGTATGATAATTAATTTGACTTTATATGGATGCAAAGGGAAAATTTCTTCTTGTAACAGCTCCAAACCCAGCAGGTCTATACAGCATGAATGGACCGTGGGTTTTAGTTTGATTAAAGTTTTAAACCCATACTGCATGGGATTCACTAACGATAAGACCTGTAAAATGTCTATGCATGTAAAATGAAAGCAATGTGATTTGTCTGGAGGCAAATCATCTTTTGAAAGTAAAATGACAAAAGAGCAGTTTTCTCCATTAAAAGTTCATACTTACTTTTTTAAATATACACATATATCCTTAAATCAATTGCTAAAATGCTCAAAAATATATAATTATGTTGTTTAGTGTTAAGCAATTATTTCCAGTTTCAAGGCATTGCTACTATAATATGCCTAAGGCAAACTGTCTGTGCATTCATGAATATTGGAAAGAGTAAGTCATAAATCTATAATATGAACATAAATATTTTTCAAGCTGACTGGAATCTAGGGGTTTTTACTTGTACTAATGTACATTTCATTTGAAGATTGCTGGTTTTATTTCCCCTTCCCCAATTTCATAGTTTGTACAGTATTTTTACCTGTAATCATCCATCCACCCAATAATTTCTAAATTAATAAAGGCTGCCAAGGAATGGAAAAAGACAAGGACACTGTGTGTCCAATCTTGTTCACCTTCAATAATGCATCTGCAATGGAGATTTTGTCTCGTCTTCCAAAAGTGGGCACAGTACAAACCATATATTTGGCTGCATTGAGCAAGAACTTACTAGGAGAAGAATGAAAGTTTCTATACAATTAAAGCAATTTAAGTTTGTCAAATAGAGGTAATATTGTACAAACTTATCCATACAAATGCCATTCCTGACACAAATAACAAATCTTAGAGCCCTAGTTTGCGTTGGTTTGCATTATGCTCTTCCAGAGGAGCACAGAGTTGACCTTCTCTCAAGTAAATGAGTTCTTACAGATACTCCCTCTAGCCACAGTGTTCAGGAAATCTGTATGGACCATCCATCTTTCTTACTGCTTAGTGTTGAAACCAAGCATTTTCTCTTTTGTCCTTTCTTAAGTATTAACAGTTAATGGAAAAGGAAGAAGGAGAGGAAGGAGGGAACAGACAGCACCAACCACTTGACCTTTCCTTTATTTTATCAGGGAACATTCTTTACCCCAGAGAAAATGAAGCCCAGGAAAGGAAGCTAACAGCAACAGGGGGAACTCCACCGTGCTTCCAACTGGGAGGCACTGTCAAGGCAGCATGCAATGCAATACATGCCATAGTTTGGTAAATAATACTGTCAGACAGAAAGCAATGGCAATATTTTTCTTATGCTTCTCTCTGGATGGTGACAGAGAGAATCTGTCACCTCTGTTCATCTCTCTGGATGAACAGAGAGATGCTCCTGAAGTTTTCTTCTGCTCCAAAAGAACTCGGTTCATGGGAAACTCAAACAAGAAAATCTATTCATTTGATTTTTGCAGTTATCCATTATCCTGACAGTCTTCCTTACAGTATTTTTAAGTCAACCCACTGATTTTCTCAGGTTGCTGGAACCTATATACATACTGTCCCATGCACAAATAAACCAGTGGAGGTGAAAATTAAATATTTCCTCATTCTTCCTGAAACACAAGCAAAAGAGGGATAAAACTAACCACATCTGCTCATATTTAAATACTTATTCCTTTGTGCGCAATTATTTTCAGAGGTAGGGCTTGAATGTTACATCCATCAAAATGTCTCTCCAGTAACTGTTTTGTGATTCCTGTTACAGCATTTAAGAGTTTTCACTTATATATCTGTAGGAAAACTTGAAACAGAGGAAGCTGCATCCATCCTATAGTAAATGGTTTTTGATTCTTCGTTTGCTCTTCTAATCCTCTTCAAGTAGCCACTGAGGGTCAAGAATCAAGTATAAGGAAAAGCAGAAGCATATCTGATGAGAAGTTCCAATTAAACTGAGAAAAACACAACATATTTGTGAGGCAGCCCAGAATGCCATAGCTTTAATATGAGCATGGAAGATGTATCTAGAGGATGTGGGGCATTATAAAAAATTAAACTCATAGGTGTAACATTAAAGTGCTGGTTTAGCAAAGTTCAAAAAAGAAAGCTAGGTGATTTCAATAGGATTTGAAAAATAAATCTTAGGAAGTAGATGAAATGTCTGAATCTATTTTACAGATAAGTACAGTTAATTGGTGGATGTTTTCAAAGGATTTACTATTGCTGCAGCTTTACAACATAGAGGTGACAGAAGAGGGAAAAAATAATATTTTAAGAACACGTTAGGATAAAGGTAACCAGAGTAGCATGGCTTGAAAGGAGGATAATATTTAGAAACCTGTGAAAAATATAAAGTGACATAAAAGATAACGTAATCAGATTGGAGTGTAAAGAAAATACAAATCATGTGGGGTTATACCTGCCTTCAAAAAGCAGCCAAATGCCTATTAGGGACACATAAATAAAACCTCCTGCTGAAGAGTTGCATTCTCAAATACAGGAATTTAAATATCTCAGAAGGGAACTAAAAGCTGGCAACATCTGTCACTATAATTATTGCCTATTACCTGTATTACAATAGTGCCTGAGGCCCCAATTAAAGTTCATTCCCCATTATGACAAATATCTACAAATACATGATAAGAATCCAAAGGCTATTGAAGGAAGTAGATGAATGGAAGAAAAACTGAGATCTCTCTTGTATGCTTAAGGATTGAAGATGCAGAGGTTAACTGCTTACTCTGTGTTGTGAGGGAGGATTTAGATGCCTAAATTACTGAAGTGCTTAAAAAAACTTTACCTGTAATTGCAAATGAGGAAACAACAAAATACAGGGGGAAAATTATTCACTGTGATTTATTTCCTAATTGTTGAGGCTGCTTTAATACAGTGGTTGTATTTTTCTCTTTCAGTTAAGAAAGAGATTAAGATTTCTAAGATTACTAAATATTTCCCTACCAATTGTGATGTGTTTCACAGAAGGAAGAAGGGGTCAGGTTTAAAATAGCCCTATGCATGGAAGATAAGAATATTTGTGTTTGATAAGAATTCCAGGTGCACAAGAGGCAAGATTGCAATAAGACTTTTAGGGACCCTTTAAAAATTTGAGGAAAACTGTAATTTAATAACAACTAAGTATAACTATAAAAGAGGTCTTTGTGAAGGCTAACTTGGTTAAATTTCAGAAGACAAGAGAATAAAATTAGTCTTTACTTACTGCCTATCACAACAAATTATTATGCAGAGTAACAGGTGATGTATACCTGCCAAGTCAGGTAGCAACTAGAAATTATCTAGAATTTATCCGAAGCATTGTTATTACTTGAAGGCAGTTGTTGAAAGAAACATTTTTTAAAGAAACATCCCATCAATTCCTAAAGGGGGAGATTTTTTTAGAAATAGAAAAGAGGAAGAGTTCTTTTAGGATAAAAAGAATACTTATATTTTCTAAAGCAATAACTTTCATTTATGGCAGTGTCTAAGTGTTTTTAAAATGCCAAGGGTCTTTGTTAAGCAAAAACACATTGGTAATTAGAAGCCTAAAATATCTTTTAAATGAGGATTGAGTTCCCAACACATGAACTGCTGAAGATCATGGACGCTAACTGAGATTTTTGATGTACTATGTCTCCGAGTTTGCTCAGGGGCAGTTATAGCCTAAATATAAATATATTAATTCCTCTCTGCACTTCTAAGAAGCCAAGGCAGATATCTCAGATCCATTAAAGGACCAATATGCATTGATTATCAGTATTTTTTTTTCTTGCAGTGAAATGAGTTCATGAACCAGAGCTGAATGCCTCAGTACAATGTAATATGAAGAGAGACATTGGTGCCAAGTGGAAGGATTGACAGTGATCAGCTTCCTGAACAGTGAAATGCATAGGTGAGCTAACAAAAAAATTCATGGATAGAAATTATCTGCAATGTTGCCTCCCACTTCTAAGTGCCTAAGTGCAGCCCAAATTATGTGCTTATGTGAAAGTGGGAATTACAACCTGGAATCCCACCTGCACCTAAACTCCTTTGATTATGGAAAATTGGTTCTCTCTTTTCACTTAAAACCTGTCTGTCAAAGAAGAAGGAGGAGAAATGATTGTTTAAATAGACTAGAGATTACAGCAGTTTCTAAGGAAACCAAAGTCAATGCCCTCCTCATGCAAAATGAGCTGAAATTCATACCTCTCACCTCCCACAGTAGTGCCCCCTCCACTACTCACCTAGGGCTAGGCCTAGGGCTAAGACACACATCAAATACAACATGTACAAAGCAAATGCTGCATGGTAAATGTCCAGGTACGTACCCTCTAATCCCATTATAAAATCCTTTGGGGCTATAATCCTATAGTTCTGAGGTAATCATTTGATAAAAGCTATATCTGCTACTCTTGTAGCACTCATTTTCAAATTAAAGAAAAGATTAAGGAAAGGCTAACACCACACGGAAATTGATCAAACAGCAGGGAAAAAGTGGGAATGCTGCACGCCTCCAGTATAATCACTTCAGCAGTGAGGGAGCAAAAAGTGTAACACTATTCTTGGAAGATCATGCAGATTAAAAAATGAAAAAAAAAAAAAAGTAAGAAAAATTAAAGAAAACAGAACCATGACAAATGGGTATTTTTTTTTCTTTTGACAGAAACAAATATGCAGGAGTACGGATATTTGTGTAGACTCATTTAGAATAAGAATATATGCTGATTGAGTTATTTACTGATTAATCAATAACAGAGAAACTGAAGCTAGAGCAAGGCTGGAAAACCTTACATTATACTGTAGGCATACTGTAGGCATACTACACATTCTTTTTATCAGAAAACTGTGTATTTAATATGGAAAATCAGTTTAAAAAATAATTGAAATGAACAGGACTACTTTTAAAGAAACACTTCTGTTACAACTGCACATACCCTGGGTAAGTTTGATCAAAATATTAAATTTTAGCGCAGAAACAGAAGAATACAGATGTCCAAGTTAAGCCAGGCAAAACAAGAACAGATGTTCCAAGATGCTGGCCATACAAAGAAATATGAAGCTGAGAGGGGAACCATGAGGGCTTAGAAAATACCAAAAACTAGAATAGAAATAAAATAAGGCAAAGTATGAGATTAATATAGAATATGGGGGAAAACTGTGAAACAGAATCCTAAAAGTTAAATCTGATGATAACTTACAGACTTCTGTTATTGAAGGTAAATATCACATCCCCACAAGTATTATTAGCTCTGCATTAATAGTTGCTGTTCCCAAAATGCAGGCAAATTCTAAAACACTAACATGTACAAAAAATATAGTAAAAATTAAAGGTTTCAGCCTGAATGAAACTTAGGTGATTTGCAGGATCTTAAGGGAAGAGATGGGGACTGGGCCTTCAGTCTCTATTCATTGAGCCAGAATGAGAGTTGCATATCTGTACATGGCTGCAGCAAGTGCTGGTTTTATTTCCCAGGCATGGAATGTTTTACCTGGAACCCATTACCTGAAACAGAATTTGCTGCAAGACAGGATTGCTTAGATATAAGCAATGTCACAACTTCTGTAGCAGTCACTAAGTTTAGACTACGACCTACTGAAATTCACTGGACTTCTTGCTTTTGTATGTCTTTTATGCTATTTACTGCTGTATGTCAGCCCCAGGCCTATTCTGTTATTGCCTCAGAAATTTTCTAACATTCCTTGGAAAGCAACCTACTTCCTTAAAAAGACAGTTTATCAGGACATGTCTCTTTAATGATGAGGCACGTACGTACAAAACTACCAGGGAATGTAAATAGCACCTGCCAGTCACTGACAGATAAGATGTTGCATAAAAAGCAAAGTAAAGTTCAATGAGAATATGTTCTGAGAGTCAGGAAATACATTTTTTAGCAAGAGAGAAGCATCATTTTCTGTTCTCCTAGTATTTGGCAGCACCAGATCTGCATTTTCTTAGAATGTGTTGAAGTATGACAAACTACCTTATGGAAACAGCCACACACAAAAGACATTCAGTAATTATAACATGCAAAATGTGCCTAGAAACTTCTGATTAATAATCACATTTTGTTTTCAAAGCTAAGTTGCCAGCATTGTTGCAGTACTTACAGTACATTGTTGAATGCTGGTTGCTGGGTTAATCCATATCATGGTAACCTGACATCTGAAACACCCTGTAGTGCCTGCACTGATACCCATTGACTACTTTGCGTGTGCAGTGTTCGGTAATAACCAAGAAGACACAATTCAAGGTCACTGCCATTACGGCTACAGAAACCACAGAGAAGAAATAAAAAATATTAAAAGGAAGGAAGGCTTCCATGAATAGAATAGTGAAATATAAGTAGAGGTTCACTCTAATAGTACACAAAGGTAGGTAATACTGTTAAATATTGTACTTAGCTTAATAAATTAGCAGATATCTCCCTTATTATCCATTGTTGGTATCTGAGTTGTTGAGTGTTTAGTTTGGCATCTCTAACATTAAGGAAGCCTAGAGGTGGAAGCTGATATTTCTAACAAAGAAGCACGTAGGTGTACAAGATCTGCATGAGTGTATTTGCTCACACAAATGGAGCACAGGATAAGTGATCTCCACCTCCACTCTCAGTGTGCTAGGCATGAGGCATAATCAGGCTGTGCCAAGCATTATTTGATATCCTGCCAATTTGTGTCCCGGCTGTTTGAATCCTTGCTTCAAAGTGGACCAGAGCCCTCCTTGCTTCTAGGAGAACAAGCATTCCCCTGGGGACACTGAGATCCTTCCTCATCCAACTCAAAACGAATGGTTACTTTCTGGTGTGCTTAGAAATATTTAGTAACCCAAATGTTACACAGCTTTGTTTGCAGCAAAAAACTACAAGAAGCTACTCATTAAATATAAATGTTCATTGTAAACAGGCAGATCTCTCTCAATCTTTATCCCATTGTCTCCATCCTCACTTATTTTATATGCTTTAAATTTATTTAATAATAGCAATAGATAAGGAATCATTAAAGCAGAAGAAAGATTTTTTTTTTTTAATATGTATATTTATAAGCTTCTTGAAGAGATATGAATGGTATAATTCTTGCAAGATGGATTCTATTCTGTTTCAGGGCATTTTGAAGTTATTCCTCATGTTTAATTTCATTAACAATTATTGTAATTTCCATGAAGTATTTAGATAAGAAAATAATTGTTTTGCCCTTTTTAGATCTTATTATGAAACATTGCTGTAGAACAAATAATAGATGGGTCTAGTAAAAGATCAAAATAAAGCAGCAAATCAGACACTGAATGTGCAAGTTTAAAGTCATCATTTCTTAAAAATGCTAATGTTGCTTATGAAACTTCTAAGGTCACAGTAATGAACACATATTGAGAAATTCCATCTGTTTCAAAGTGTTATTTGTTACTGTGCAGTATAGAGACCAAGATCTAATTTAATAACTACCAGAAAAAAACAAAAAGGCAGAGTTTGTAAAGACAAAAATAAATTTAAAAATTGCAAATTTCTTGGAAAAAAATAAGACATTAACAGAAGTCTTTTGTTTACAAGAAGAAACACAAAAAATAGTTAAAATATTGCATTGAAAGCTGGCTAAGATATTATCATCCAAACTTTCTTTTGTGAATTACTAATAATTCTTAGCAAAACCTTTTTGAAGAAGAATTAATTTTTAAAAAATAAAAAACCCTATCAAGAATAGTTTTCAAATTTACAATAGAAAATTTCCCTAAAACGTCGAACAAGCTGAATTCTGGGATTGCCAGTCATGCTTCACAACTAGAATATTTGAGACCTAATGTGCATGGAACCCAAAAAGTATTTACATCTACCCCTACCACTCACAGGTAAAAGTTTTGAAACCAAAACAGTTATTTTGGAGAGAGCTATTTTTCTGACAAAATATTTCTAAGGATTTCTCCAAGTGACAAGGACAAGAAAAAAAATAAAATCTCAAAGAACTTTTATTGATGTGCAAAGCAGCTTTTATCCAATACTAATTGCAACAAGACACTTTCATTTGGCTTCTTGAATTCTTTTTTTTTTCCCAGATAGTTAAGAGTTGTATCTGTTCTGTTGAACAGAAACATACTAAATAATTAATTTAATCTCCTTTAACTCAGATGGAATTTAAAAACAACTTCCTCCTATTATGCTGTCCTGCTTCTACTTGATGCAGCATTTTCTGGATAAAACATTTTTAACAAAAAAGTCACAAAAATGTCTGGAGTGCTGCCTATGAAATTCTAATACTTCCTCCCTCTAACTATTCCAGCTTTTTATGCATTGAAATTATTTTACTTACATTGCACATAATTATAAGTTCTATAGAGTAGAGCTTTGCTTTGCAAAATAAATATCCAGAGGTACTTTGTTTTCTCAGCCAGTTGAAAAGTCAGAATCTTTCTCCACCTTTTTACCTTCCCTAGCGTTGGATAGATGAGGGGTCCTGTAAAAACGATGGCTTAGCCTGCTTCTAAAAGCTGTTGCAGTGGTACCTTGGAGATTTATGTCCTGAAAGAGCTGCATAGCAGCTTCCCATTCTGCTTTGAGAGGACAAATCATAGTAAGTTTTCTGCAGCTTTCCTGACCTTCTCTGTCCATTCCTTCTGTGCAAACAATTCATCTTCTTCAGTGCAGTCTGCAAGCTGAACTCCATCGAGCCAGTAGCCATGTCAGGGATTTCCCTGGCTGTCTACCCCTTTGCTCTTTCCTATGTGCTGTCACAGCAGAGAAATGACTCTGTGGCAAGCTAAAGATGATATTTTCTGTGAAGAAAGGTACCAACTGTGTAGGAATGGAAAAAAAAAAGACGATAGTGTGTTTGTGTGCAGATTTGAGGAGGGGGAAACCCTGACTGCAACATATAAAAGGTCAATATATGCGCTCATTTTTGTGTTATGCAAATTAAATGCTTTCCTATACCCCAAATTATTTTATGGAATGAATTATTGAAATAATTTTAGAAGTTTGTAGGTCTTGCCAGTTTTTAAAAGGATTATAAAACTTTTTCTTTCAACAAAGCTCTATTACCTTATTTGTGCAGTATGGCATTATAGCTTTTGGTGAAATATCCTGCACATAACAAAGAGAGAAGATCTTTAGGGAAAATGTATTAGTTACATCAGATGTAAAAAGTCATCGAATCTGAGACCAAATCAACTCTCAGTCTAAAGAAGAATAGACTGAAAGAGTCGTGCCACTACTGCTAGGGCTCAATACTGCTCCCTATATCATCTACTGTACACAGGGTGACGAGTACAGGTTGCAAGGAGTGCAGTAGCTGAGGAGGATCAGCTACGGCAAAGCTGCAAACAACAGCATGGATCCAAAGTCCAAAGGATAGTGCCATACGGTAACAGACTGGCAGCAGTCAGATGCAGTATCCCATCAGTTAGCATCAGACTGGATGCAGCATCACCACAGCAAGGTCCCAGACAGTACAAGACAGGAAGAAGCAGCTTTCAGCACTTGCTAAATTCAGGAACAGTGGATTAATTAAAATTACTAAGGAATGAATCACTATCCATTAAATCCTTCTGGTGATGTTTAAGATTGGAAAAGCAAAACAACAATGAACACCCACATTAATTCAGTATCTTAACCACTGACATTTTGCAGACAAATCAAAGCAGTTTTCAAGCTGATGCAAAATGTAAATAATTTTCCCCCCCATGTAATTCACATTTATATGGAGATTTATAAGATCCTATCTGTTCTTTTAATGATATCTCCAAATTAGGCAAAGCCTAAAAAAATGATTTTTTAAACCGAGCATCAAAAAAAATGAAAACACTGGACAGTCAAAAGGATAAACATGTCTGGAAACCAAGGATAAACGCTAGGAGATAAATGTTATAAAAAAATATATTGACATGAGTAGAATTATAAATAAAATTCAAGAGACAGACATCAGCAATTCTTATTTCATGACCATAACCACTGGGTCAGGTACATATTCTCTTCAGAGGAATTACATTAAGGTGTCTTTGCCAACACTATCACTTTTCTTTGCTCTCCCAAGTGTCACCCACAGTCTTCCCAGTAGAGCACTCTTCAAATACAGTCAGTGAAACAATTTTGTGGAATTCACAGATACACAAACATAATACGAAAACCGTAGAGTTAATTTGGTTCATTTCAGTGACCTGATTTGCAGCACAGTCCTACAAACAGCTACATGCAGATAAAACAGGGGGATGACTAACTGTAGATATGTCAGGAAAGACTAGTTCTAAGTCTGTGTCAGAGTAGGGATTTATTATTTTTAAGAATTTTTTAACCCAAGTTTACCACCAAAGAAAATACAGTGTACAATGACATTTTGGAAATGAATGCTTTTAATCATATAACAATCAGTTATACTAGTGGAAAATTTCACCCGCTTTATCTGCCCAGGAAGTACAACATTCAAACAGATGTTTGAAATGTGGACTAATGGATTCAAAGAACTCCTTTCCTTTCCCCATTTTACACTCTATTTAGCAACTTCTGCATCTAGAAGTGCATTACTGTTATCTTTTGAAATATTTTCAACACTGAATCATAAAATGCTTAAACATTTGTTTAACATTTTGTGCTGTGAAAAAAGCTCAGTTAATACCCATGTAGATAGAGGCTAATATAGAGGCTAAAATACAATTGGAAGAAAATCTCTTCATTAAAGCCTTTCTAAACACACGATCAATCTGTGGGATGAGGCCTCAACCCCGGACAGTTGACTTTGATCAAAGGACCAGAGCAATGTGCAGTTTTCTGCTGTAAATTAAGGCAGACTCCCTGATAAAGGAATTGTGTATTCAGCTGGAAGGGCTCCTCTTAAATCCTTATGCAGCATGTGTACTGTGGGTGGTCCCGTGTCACATAATACTGAAAAGGTACAAGGCTGTGTCAATTCACCAGCTCAGCCTAAAGGGAATGGTACAGTTCAGACTGGCTTTCTGGACCATCTATGTCATACTCCTGCCCCCAAGCTGCAGACTCCATTCAGTAGTATTAAAAGGGAGCAAAATTATTTTAATTCCTATATATTTGAACCATTTCTGCAGAAAATGGGAAATAAAGGCAAAGTGAAAGCGTAATCCCATTTAAAGTAACACTGTCAAATAGATCTTGAAACACATTCATTTACACATTCAGATCCTTATTACTAGCTCCACCTGCCTGACCTAGCCCTGACAGTCACGGGATTACAGAAATAGCAGGTCTCATCTTATGTCATTCACTAGGTATAAACAAACTAACACTGTTAGTGCCCTGGATCTACAGCTGTGCCAAGAAGTATGGCCCAGCTGAAATGGAAGGCATAAACAGAAACACAGGTTTGTAAATGACTAAAACTTAATGATAGCAGACATTATGGATATATTAAATATCCACTGAATCCTGAAAGTGTTAAGAATTACTTCAGTTATTCACCACAATTTTCTTTAAACATAACATCATGTTATAATCCTAGGTTTCTTGGTTTCCTTCTTTTTTCTTTTTCCTTTTATTTTCCCAGTCATATATTACTATTAGAGGTTAAATTATTAAAGAAACATTTTCTTTCAAAAGCCTTTAAGATTTTCATGAGGGGAACTGGAGGGGCAGGTACTGATTCTTTCACTCCCTTGACCGGTGACAGGACCCAGGGGAATGTCATGAAGTTGTCAGGGTAGGTTTAGGTTCAATATAAGAAAAACATGCTTCACCTAGAGGGTTACTGAGAACAGGAAAGGCTCCTTAGGGAAGGGGTCACAGCACCAAACCTGTCAGAGTTCAAGAAGCATTTGGACAATGCTCTCAGGCACATGGTGTGACTCTTGGGATGTTCTGTGCTGGGTCAGGACTTGTACTCGATGATCCTGATGGGTCCCTTCCAACTCTGCTCACTCTGTGATTCTATTCTATTCATTATATTGGAATTTTGACAACATAAAATATGTTTAATTGATCAAACATTTTTTTTCCTTTGTATGTGCTACTACAAGCCTTTTATGTGGTTTATTGTTGAGACCCTGGGGGGCAATTCCCTGGTTTAGGGAGACACAAGAAGCTTTCGTCAAAGCTGTTAGAACCCCATTTGCTCCTTTCCCTACTCCTATGTCTGCTCCTATGTCCCTGAGCCACGCCCTCCCTATTCCCTGATTGGCCCTCATCTTTGTACTGTCCAGAGACCAGGTTCACCCCCCCGACCCCTCCAGACAGGGGTGAAGAGAGCTGGGACATGTGTGTGCTGGGGGAACTCTGAACATCTCACCACACAGCTGAATTAAACATCTGTGGATACTGTTATAGGTAAAAATGATCAAGTCAATTTTATTAATTAATAAAACAGATTTTTATTTTGCGACCGAGATTCGGTCCAAGATAGCCACAATCAAATCAAAAGCCCGAGCCCAGGGATCAGCGCTGGGTGAGACCTCTACAGCATAGGGTCCCCTATGTTCACACCGACTGTTCAGTCCAAGCAGTTCTTATACTCTCTATCCTGCCTAAGGCAGGGTTTCTTTTCTTCTTTTCAACAGTTCACATGTTCATGTAGTTTCTTTTTTCTATGTCAAGCTGAACAAAACGCGTCCCGGAAGCGATGTATGCTGATCACGGACTTACTGGAACTTGGCATTGACATGCGTCTTCCTGATGGCTCTGGCTATCTCAATCTGAGATATTTATTTAGTATTCATCACCTGGGTGTTCCTCCGATCACCTTGGAGAAGCACCCATCTCCTAGCGAGAAGCACCCATCTCTGTGCGAGCCACGTTTATTCGCTTGCAAATTATGTCCTTTTCTCCCTGCTGCCAGCTGCAGTTTCGAAATACCGTGAAGCAACTTTCCTGTCCCTGGCTTGAGTGCTTAAGAGAATTTACAGGAATATTTCTAATATAACATATTTCACACATTTATTTCTCATAAGCACGAATTATCCAGAATACACATAACAATGCCATGCAAAGGCCCTTTCTGCTTCTTCACCCTGGACTTTACTTGTAGCAGTTCAGGCTGCTACAAATGGTGAACCAAACGGGGACCTGTTCTCCTGAAAAACATCTGCACTAGGCCACTCCGAGAACTTGAGATTTTTTTACCCCAGTGTGGTGAGTCTGAAATTTTGGTTCCTTCCTCCTTTTACTCTCGGGAGTTGGGAAGAGACTGGGCTAAGATGGAAACAACACTCATCCACGCAGAACAATAGTTTATCTCCACCTTAAAAACTCTTTTATTCAAGAAAATTTTTGGTTTTTAGAGGGAGAGTTGAAGTGTTTCCAAGAAAAAAAATTTTGTTTTTCAGAGTGGGAGTTAAAGTTTTGCTTTTCAGAGGGGGAGTTGAAGTATTTTGTACACTGGTTATTTAAGTATTTTCCTTATATTTCGCGGAACTCAGTCCTAACCAATGAATTTTTTGAAGTATTTTGGGAAAAGCTAAAAACTAAGACAGTATTCCGTAATTTATTTAATATTATGATGAAATGTGTTCTGAATCTTGAAGATGGTGAACCCCAGCTGAAAATCCCTCCTCCATGTTCCCCTCTTTGTGCCCCCACACCCCCTCCCCTGTCGCAAGGATAAACCTCTCCAGGTTCTCCTGTCCTTACTCCTGCCCAAGTTAGCTCAAGATGGTGGAGACTACATGGCAGGAGCCACAGCATCTCCCCTTCTGCACTCTGGTCCTCACAGCACTTCCCACAGTTCCCATGGTCCTGATTCCAGGAGTGAGGGTGGTGGGCTCAGAGGAGCAGCCCCTGATTGGCAAATTACGGCTGCACCAGTTTCTTACAACCAAGGGGAAAGAAACCCCATGTGTGCTTGCAGTGCTGGAAAGGACAGTAAACAAAAGAATGGATGTGTCTACCTCAGTTGCTATAGCACCACGGGACGCAGCATGGGTGGTGAGAGCCGTCTCCCCTCACACCAAACTGCTGCCCCGCAGAAAACCTGTGGCTGCCCCGCCACTGCTCTGCATGGCCAAAATGAGCTGGCAGATACTCGCAACTGAGCCCGGGTCATGGCAGCCCTCAACAACGGGGCTGAGGGCAGGTGGGCAAGGCTGGCAGGCAGGCAGCCCCGTTGGGGGATGGCTCAGAACCACAGTCCTGTCAGCGAAACTGCTGCCCCCTGCCCACTACTGCTGCTCTGGAGCCCTGCACTGGCAGCGTTCACAGGCACCAGCTGAGACAGACCCCTGGGAAGGAGAAGGGGCTGAGCTTCAGTGCGGCCACCAGCGCTGGAAGTGGGACGAACCCTGCACAGCAGCACACCAGCACCAGCAACATGTCCAGCACCACCAACACAAACACAAACCCACTGGCCAAGGTAAAAAAGTCCTTGCCATGAACATTTTGGGGACAGTGAAATGGTTCACTGTAAAAAACAGATATGGTTTCATCACCTGGCATGATAACAAAAAAAGATGTGTTTGCTCATCAGACTGCTATAAAAAAGAATGGCCCCAGGAAATACCTCCACAGTCTAGGAGATCGAGAAATTGTGGAATTTCATATAATACAAGGAAGAAAAGGCCTCCAAGCAGCCAGTGTGACAGGACCTGGTGGAGTTCTAGGGCAAGGTAGTAAACATGCACCAAACTACAAACCTGCGAAATATTACCCACATCATGGAAGTCCTCCACACTCCTACCAAGGAAATAAAACCCAAAACCAACAACCAAGTCCCAGCAACAGCCTAAAAGCTGAAAGAGCACAGAACACTGATAAGCTGTCCTCCATCCAAGACTCCACCTCCATAACAAAAGAACTTTCCAGTCCGATAAGTCCGACTTCTTCTAATACCTTTCCTCAATTTCTGTGGCCTCCCTGCCCCCTCCTACTTTCCCCTTTTCCTTTCTGTTGTCCTATTACCCCATTTTTATGTTCCCACAAATTCCTACCTCCTTTTCCCCCTTTCCATGGCCTCCCTCCACTAGTCCCTTTCCACAGAGTTCCTTTGTAATACCTGAGGGAGCGTAATTGGGAGGGAAAGAAAGGCAAGTTTTCCTAAAGTAACCATCTTTTTCTTAAAAGTTAATGGTTTCTATTTGGATTTTCCAACAGGCACACCACCACCTACATTACCTCGTACAGAGTCTGTCACAGCCAACAACACTGCCACAGGTGACAGAGAACCAGTCCCTGCTGAAGAAACCTTCTCCTGACTCAGATTCCTGCTAAACCATACTAAGAAAACCCCGCATCCCCCCACCTGCCAGCTCTAAGAAAATCTATTTGGACATTAGAGACTCAGAATTTGGTTTATCCTTGAGAGAAGCTTTTTTAATAATATAAAAAGGGGGAGTTGTGGAGACCCTGGGGAGCAATTCCCTGGTTTACGGAGACACAGGAAGCTTCTCTCAAAGCTGTTAAAACCCCATTTGCTCCTTTCCCTGCTCCTGTGTCTTTCCTATGTCCCTGAGCCACTCCCTCCCTATTCCCTGATTGGCCCTCATCTTTGTACTGCCCAGAGACCAGGTTCACTCCCCAGCCCCTCCGGACAGGGGTGAAGAGAGCTGGGACATGTGTGTGCTGGAGGAACTCTGAACATCTCACCACGCGGCTGAATTAAACATCTGTGGATACCATGCAAAGGCCCTTTCTGCTTCTTCACCTTGGACTTTACTTGTAGCAGTTCAGGCTGCTACAGTTTATTAAGGCAATCCATCTGGAATTAAGATATTCAATGAATGATTATAATAGCATCTCTTTCTTGAAATGTGTTTGTTCTCTTTGTATCATATTAGCGTAAGATGTTTACTGTATCACCATCCTCAATTACAACAAAGGTATTTGGGATATAAGTTAAGTGAAAGAAATCTATCTACCAGCTATGTTTAGGAAGAATGTGGAAATGCATGTGTCTCTCTAAAATGGGCAAGTGGATAATTTATAGATAATTCATTAGAAAACAGAAAAGAAAAGAATCCAAAACAGAATGAGAAAGAATCTATTAAGTGCCAATTTCTGTTAGGAAATTCCTAACATGACTAGTTTTCCTTTTAAGGTTGTACTTTCTCAACAGGTTGTATATTCTCAACATAGTCACTTTCAACATTTCGGGTCTTTAATATAAATATCGGAGGATAGTATAAATATTTTTTTCCAAAGTAAAATAAATTAACACATAATAAATGAATACACAGACTGCATTTCATGATGTGCGAAATTGTAAAGTATATGCCTACTTGCATTTAAAAATCAATAGAAGTAAGTGTTTTGTCTGTAGATTCAACTGTTTAATATATATCATTAATCACCTTGAAAAGAAAAATGTTATAGTCTCATGTCATTTCTTTTTTTCCTTGAAAGACACATAATGCATTTGTGGAGTAGTTGGTGTGTAAATACAGCTATCTAATTTTGTCTTATTCTCTGAAAAGCTACTTGCATTCTAATTTCAGAGAAAAATAGAAGAAATTTTTTAATGTCTTTTTAGTAGTTTCTGTCCATCTTCAGAACAAGATCTAATGCACCTTTCTGTCATAGTAGCAGATAATGTGAAACTCACTATCAGATTTCTGTTTCTTAAAGATTCCAAAAGATACCAGGCTCTCAAACATTCAGTAAAATACTGCCTGCTTTTAATGACCTGCACCTTCCTGGAGCAAGATTAGATGTTTCAAGGAAAAGAGCAAAACATTTTCCATAAAAGTTTGTCATTGTCCCTTAGATTTTTCTTGTACTTTTCTCATCCTTTCTTTTTTCCTCTACTCTTTAATTCAGCCTACAGTGACCTGCCTTTAAAATTGTATTAACAAATGCCAGCTGAAGATACACACAGCTGCAGTTTCTAACTTGACAATCAGCATTTCTTCTTAAAATAGGAGATATGGGATTATTCCCACATAAAGTGAGGTTAGTAGACTAAACATTTTGTATTGTTGTAAGAACACAGTCTTGATGTAATGATGACATTTGACTGCATATTTTGAATATAACCCAGGCCTCAATCCATCAAGTCCTTAGACATGCATTTAGGTACCTTCCCTTATCCCACTGCTCACCAGTTAAATATGTGGTTAAGTAGTTCACTATCTATAGCCAAAGGTGGCAGATGGAAGGTCAAAAATAAATCAGATTTACAAATAAAACCAACATTTTTGCAGCCAATTCATTTCTGCTCTGACTATTTCACCAAGTAACTTCCATTTCTTTACAACATATAGGACACATCATTTTGGGTTTCACTCACTCAATGAAAATGCTTTGCACAGAAAACATCAGGAAAAGCCATGCCATGAAAATAAGAATGCCATTATTTTTCAAAATCTTTTTCAGGTTCAATACAACTTCCACTAGACTTCATCTGAAAGCTCAGAAATTATTCTAAAGATATCACTGGGTTTTTTCCTGTTAGGTTAAACAAGTTTAGCATATCAGAAGAATCATATACAATCATATCATAAAAGATATGACTGGAAAGATAGAGCTATTTTTCATTCATAACTTTAGTCCTATCAATATTAAAATATATTGACACATTGGTTTCTCTAACAGTCTTTTGGATGCAAAGAAGGTTCTGAAAATATAGAAACAAATCAATCGCATGTTTTGAAGCTAGAAAAATTAAAGTATTTATATAATTTCTGGTTTAAATATGTAGCAAACTATTTTAACAATAATGAAAAATTTAAGATATGAAAAATAATCCATTTTGGTTGATTAATATTGTATTTTTCCACATGACATAAAATACAGAAACCTTAATGGATTTTGCACTTATTTTAAAAAAAAAGAAAGGTTTTGGAATGTCAAAATTTTACTTCATTTAAATTTTATTGAAATACTTTTCGCAGGTGCCAAATTCAATTTATCAGGATGCTTCATCACTCCCTTTTCATGTTTTGCAGGGGTTTTGGTTTGCTTTGTGTTTTGGTTGTTTTTTTTTTTTTTGGAAATTTTTGCAAGTTGTAGAAATTTTCTTCTTTTTCAAGGCATCTCATTACCTGAAGACTTTCTGATATTCCAAGAGATGACTTGCCAGGCAACTTCTTTGTAAACATTTTTCAAAGTTCCTTATATAAGTTTTCACAGCTCATAAAACATGTTACAAATTATTATAGAGTGTAAGAATTTGTATTGCTTGAGAAAAAATAATTAAACCAGCTCCAATAAAAATAAGAATTGCCTGAACTTGATGAGAGTTTCTTTGATGCTTCAAAAAGCTGGGGTCATTTTTTTCTTTTTCCTTTTATATAAGATTTAATTTGTATTTTCCTCTATAATTTCAGATCCAAGGGGAATAGAAATATCAAATATAATGATAAAGTGTTACAGTGGTATCTCTGACCTCTGAGAAGAAAAGCCCTAGAAATTTCATTAACCTCTCTGTTCTTGTGAGATTTAAATTCCACATTAAGAGGTGTAGATAGTTTGGATTGGATAATCATCTTGTTCTCAAGGTGATATTTGTACTGAAATTCCTACCATTTTGAAGATTACTTTTCACAATTTGTAACATGAAAAAATATTTCTCATGCTGCAAAAAAAAAAAAATCAGAGTTGATTTGAGTTCTAAGAGACTGAATATGCAAGCTCTTTGTTATTTACACATTTTTCTATATTACTTTATCCTTTGAGGAAAAAAGATATTTGTATGGCACTGCAAAAAACAGGTTCATGAGCAAAAAAGTTCAAGTTCAAAGAAGAAAAACACTATGGAATAGCTGACCAAAGCTGTACTGAAGATGTATGCGGACCTCATATCTTGTAACATCTCTGTTTATCAATCAGAGGGTTTCTTGCGAGTTTGCAGGGGAAGGAGTCAGGAGTGATTTTTGTTGTTGTTATCATTGCTTTTGTTGTTTTCCAGCATGTCTGTTTCAGTCTTTGGGGGAAAAAACCTAAGGGAAAAAAGGAAGTGATTGCAATGTCTTACCTCTTCTTGAAAACTGCTGTTTGCAAAACCAAGCTACATTTTAAGTTGTCCTCTAGATTATATTTTAACAGCATAACCCTTTTATAAATGAAATCAGCAGTCTGTCCTTAAGAATATTTCCCAAGTTCAAACAAGGATCTTTCACTTATTCATATATTAGAGGAAATTATCTAATTGTAAAGATATTTTTTTTTACCTCTATATAATACTTGGTTCTGCAATAACTGCTACATGAATGTAGCTGTAAACTGGATCAGGATCCTACCTTACAATAGTCTTCCAAATGTTCTGCTATCAAGAGCAGAAGGCATCATAAGCTCTATTCTCAAAAAAAAAACCCCAAAACCACCAGGCAACAGAAAATACCATCTTATTTTAACATGGTAATATGCATGTTGCAAATACAAGGGAGTTTCCTTGGTTTGCTCTTTATTTTCCACAACACATGGAATACCAGCTGTGCAAAAGACACAGTAAATAAAAACAGTGTATCTAACAAAAGAAAGGCATATCCAGTATTTGATTTTTGAGACATGGACATTTCTCTCCCAAGAAATCTGTTCAGTTTTTTTATACCAGAAACTTAGGGAATAAGGAAGAGAACACTTTTATGGGTTCCTGTAATGCTCTATGTCTGATTCAGCTCACAGCTGCACAAATTTGATTTGCATTGGATTAAAGCCACATGAATTTTTAAATTGGTATGAAATTATTTAAAACTCATGAAATCTGTATGAGAACCCTGTTACCTTTCTCTATCTTATTTAATTTTCTTTGTTTTCATTTGGGTTTCTTTTAATTTTTTTTCTCTGTTCCTACCCTGCCAAACATCAGAATGCTAGATTTTCACTTCCTAGCTTCAGTGCTCTAGAGACCAATAGGCTTTTCCATCTCCAGCATGAACCAAACTGTAAGAATTTCATATTTGCTTCCCAGGAAATTCAAAAGTCTCATTTCATTATTGGAGTCCCAAGGAGATCAAATTCCCAATATAGCAGTCTTTCACAAGCAAGGAGAATTTTAACTACCTTCAATGAAGTCCTACACACTTTAGGGCTCACCATAAGGAGAATAACCTGTCTCTTCCTTTGACTAGTTAGAACTGCTCTGAAAATATTTCTAGAATATATTAAAAGCCTGAAATTAACCTTAATGATACCATGATGTCTAATAGGAAATTAAGGATTTCTAATTTAGGAATTTATTTTCCAAATATCTGGGAATTGAAGGAAAATACTCTACTTGATAACCTAGTGGAAGTGCAAGTGATTCCTTTTATATATATTTAAAAAAAAAATCAAGATGCAAAGAGATGTTTTTAATGCTTTTAAACTGAGTGTTAATTCCTACACTGGAAAGAGTGGAAGTTACTTCAGAGAAGAGCCAAGATATTGGTAGCTATCCAAGAAAAGACTGTCTACAAAGTGGAACACGGACTAGAGAGGTGTTTTCCAGTCCAGTTGATGTTATAGCGAGAAAATAGAATGGTTTATTCCCTCCTCTGTCCCTACACTGAATGAAAGATTGCAATTATTCCCCATGTCTTTTTGAAACCGTGCAAAAGTTGAGTTTTAGATCTACTTGCAGCATTTCAGTTATTGATCCATGCTTCCTGGCTGCATGCATGCTACTGCCCTCATCACTACCCTCTTTTATGAAACTCCAGGGAAACACCAAGTATATTTGGCAATACCAGTCATAAACAGCCAAGTTGCAACAGATTTAGCGCCATTTTACTTTTAGCACATATATTAAATCAGCTTCGAGCCAAAACTATGAAGTAGACAGAATTGTGAAGGAAATGCAAACAATTATGAACTTAGTTCATACTATTAACTACTACTTCATTTAGACCAGGCTGCTCAGTCTCATTTATGTTAACAAGATACATACCAGGGTTTTCTTATGCAGTGTATAGTATCTCTTTGTTTTGATCATACAAAGAGTGTGAGTAAAGTCCTGTAATTCAATAACTTTTCTCTGTGTGAGGCTTGCTTAGTCTATAATTAATCCTCTAGACAGACATAAAATTAGAGAATAGCAGTGCTTCACTATAGTGCAAAATCATATTCTACTTTATTTTATGAAAACTTGTCAAACAAACAGTGTATTTTGGAGTTAATGAGGCTACTATTTACCCTTTTGGCTAATTTTTCTGAATTGTTAAGAGCGAGAGCCTAGAGAAAGGTGACAGAACTTTGCAGAGGGATGAGAAATGTATGTCAATCGGGGCGGAGAACAGAAAAAACAAATATGTTAATTTTTTAAAACTTGCAGATGAGAATTTGCAGATATCTGATTTGATGAAATTAAAAGATCAATATCAGTTAATAAAACAAACCTACAACATAGATGAAAGACACCTGAGATAGAGCTGCAAGAAACAGTTGTGAAACCATACTGGACAACAGTGCAGAATATCTGAACGAGCAACACCCATGCTGTGTGATACAGAAGAATTCTCTCCTAATTCTGAAATGAAAAAAAAAAAAACAAAACAACAAAACAAAGCAAAATAAACTCCAGAGCAGCACTTAAAACAAGAATAAGCAGATGTTCATTGCGGCATTGTGTTCTTCTGCCCGGTCCCGGGCAGCTCTGGAGCCTGGCTAGGCTCGGCGGTTTGTCCGGGAGTCTGGGGCTGCCGGAGCTTTGCGGAGCTTTGGGGTTGAGCCTCCGCGTGGGCTAGCCACATTCTGTAACTGACACTTAGAGAAGACAAAGGGGAGAAGGATGGCACACCTTGTCTTGCGTGGCTGGAGAACTTTTATTCCCACGTGGCCGCCACGGTGGAGGGCGGCGTCCGCTCCTAGTGTGTGTGTGGTCAAGATGGCGCCGAGACAAAAGAAGCATGGGATTATATAGGGGGCGGGCAGACAGGGGCGGAAGCCCCTCTTGCCCAATGGGGACAGGCAACAGGGGAATGACATGGACCACGGCAGCCAACGGGAACATAACAGGGGTGGATACAGGGTTCTGGGACAAATAGGAATACAGGGATGAGTTAACTGACACAGAACTCTCAGGAATGAACAGGAGGTGACTACAAGACTGACATGGGAATGCTCCAATGGTAAGTGACCCGGAGTGAACCATCACAGGGGGGGAAATGGGGGTACATAGAACCGACTAACTAACATTATTAAAATCCCTAACTGAACCAACCCAGGATGCAACAGTTCATAGTTTTAAATTTTTGTTTTAATATTCTTGGGGGGGGGGGGGGGGGGATTTAAAGTAATGCAAAAGAAAGTAAAAGGAAGCAATCTCAATCTACATAAATTTGGAAATTGTCAGATTTATGACTGACATTTGCTAAATGATTACTTTAAAATTTGGAAAGTTATGCTAGAGGTAATTACCTTTAACAATAATTTTACCCACACAGAATTGTATTTTAATGCTTGTTTATGTGAAGATTAAATTAAAAACACTGCATCACCAAAATGAAAAGAAACTAAAATCCAGTATATTTGTTATCTACTTGGAACCAACTGTTCAGAACAGATGGAAGCAAGCCTTATATAAGGGATGTTCTGAAATGGGGAATGAGGAAAAAACTTTAAAGTTTTTCTGTAGCAAAATATTCTACCTAGAATTAACCAAATGTTTCATATAAAAATTGTATATGACATTTTTATAAATGATATATAGATATCTGGCCGAGACAAAACAGCAATGTTAATTCCTGTAAATGTGGCAATTGTAGGAAATGGATTTGCAGGACTGGAATTGAAAAGCTTTCTTTAGGATGCCAGACAAGTCCTCAGGTTTCTATTTTTTCATGAGTTTCTGCCTGAAACATGATAGTTTTTGTGCACAGCTCTCTCTCAATATAATGTAACTCATTCTTTAACTGAGGTGGCCATGAATGGTTCACTGTCACTCACATGACTTGGTGAACATGCACAACCATGCTTTTCTTTTTTGGTATCTGATGCAATGGGTGTCATTCTGGTTTTGCAATGTTCAAGTCTCTGTGGATAAAAGTAAAAACCCATTCCCCGTATCTTAAAACAAAATTAAATACACCATAGAAACATTCTTCTCTAGTGCAAGCCCTATCCTCTTGGTGACCTCAACTACATAATCCTACTTCCTTTCTCAGAGTGGGAGAAGATGAACAACAGTGGAAATAGAACAGAGACTCAGAAAATTATTCACCATACTTTCTTTACTATTTTCCCAATTTTTAAGCTATATACTCTGACAAAACTCTTTGCCCTAGGAATATTATGTAATAGTGTTATACTGTTAGGAAGGAAAAAAACCAAAACCAAACAAACAAAAAACCCAAAAGCTCAACCAACCAAACAAAAACCCAACAAAACAAAACAAAACAAAAATGGTTTTATAGGAAATTTTGTTATTCTGATGTTGGAAGTACAACATAGCTGTTTCTTCCTCTAGATCCGGCAGAACCTAATAAGTCAAAA
Source organism: Vidua macroura (assembly GCF_024509145.1). Taxonomy (NCBI): domain Eukaryota; kingdom Metazoa; phylum Chordata; class Aves; order Passeriformes; family Viduidae; genus Vidua; species Vidua macroura. Next base: position 73,716,839 of record NC_071571.1, read on the forward strand.
CAATATTGTATACTAAATAATAATTGGTGGAATAAGAATCCCACCAGTCAAAAATCTGTTTGAAGTCCATTAACACAAATCCCAAAAGTAGTATAGTAAATAATTAAGGTATAATTTCGGTTCAAATTTTTTTTTTTTTTGGCAGAAAATATTAACAATTGAAAATGTTGCCTCAGAAAAACTATTTATTTTGACCAACCAACTTTTTTCCAGTGATTCAAAAATTTTTGATTTTCATGTCTCACCTGCAGGAGATAAAGAGATAATTACAACAGAGCCATTTACTACTGGTTTAAGCTTTAATTGCCATTTCCTTTTTTTTTTTTTTTTTTTTTTTTTTTTTTTTTTTTTGCAGTTTTAGGTTCTAATTGGTCAACTCCTTTGGAAGCCAGATCATTCTTGGTTACTTTGGTAATTAATTAGCTTAACCATCAGTATACCTTTTATAAATATCTCACAGTCTTATCCGTACATCTCTTATTTTCTGCTAACTTCATTATGTTAGACACAGTTTACAACTTCCATAAGCATGTGTTTTGATTCATGTGGAAAACATAATCTCACAGTTAGTTTCATTTTGCACCTGCAGGGCTCTCAAAACACTTTACTTACAATTTACCAAGTTTTGAAAAGTAGCTACTTCAGTACTATGGGACAGACATCAAAAGCCAAGCAATAATTTTGAGCTACCCTGCTATCTACAGCAATAAAAATCTACTAAGGCCCTTAAAGTATAGGAAAGCTATGGCCTGGCAATGTTTTTTAATGTTATTTCTATTATGTATTTATTTATACTAAAAAAAACCACCAGCTCACAAATGCTAAACTATCTGTTTATCTCTGCCTGTGAATGTATTAATCAAGTGTTAAGATGCACACCTGAATACACACAAAGGTACAGTATATGCACTGCTGAAATAGTTGATTGAAAAAAAAGGCAACAGAGCAGAAAGCTTTCTAAACTTGTTGATCAGTATCAATTTTTCATTTATCAGTGCAAATACAATTATTTGAGAGTGAACCTTTCATAACTGTTCAAGATTGATCTCAATTGCTATATAGTGTCTTTTGCACAGATAAAAATACAAAATTATATCATTAAAAACTGCACTCCTCTTTTTGCTCTGTTGAATAAATTATATAACTGTTAGAAAATGTGCAAGTTTCACAAATAGTTCATAAAATTCATATAAATTGTCAATGTGCATCTAATAACAGATACTTCACAGCACAGTTCATTCTTAATATATGGTTTTTTGTTCACAAATATTAAAATGTGCATAGTAGCAATATAATCTTCAAATAGGGTATAAGTGTGGGTAGTCATATGTATTGGCCATCTTTGTCCAATTTATATTGTTCTTCTGTTGAGTTCTGGCTGTAAATTAGCCAGTTTAATGAAGCTATCTTTCCAACATCAAGGCAAATAATTACCTCTCTTGCCTGTTTGTGACTTTCATAGCTGACTGGTAATAAACAGCAGACTTCTCTTAATAATATCTAAATTATTTTATCATATAGATAAAATTTGCTTTATTGGCTTATTGCTTCTATCCCACTGGAAAACACACACAGAGTTCTGATACTACCATTTCTGTCATATATAATGGGCGCCAGAAATAGATGCTTCAGTTGATAGTTTTTTAATATATATATCTAGGAAAAAATGTAATTTTCAAAAATAGAGTACTGGGATGAAAATTGTTCAATGATTTCACAAAGGGCACTGAAACAAGAAGAAAAGAAAAATTACAAAGTCTCTCTTGCACAGTTTTATGTTATCTGTTATCAAAGCTGACCATCAAGAACTGTAAAAGTTTTCTATTCTGGATGACTGAGATATTAAACCAAAAATAAAATTCAGGGATGACAGGTTTTAACACATAAGAAAAAAAAAATCTGGTAATATGAGACTGTAGTTAGTTCCTGACTAGACATCATAGATAAATCTCTGGAAACAGGTTCAAAAATTTAAGTGAGATGTAAGAATTTGACAGGAAAAATAAAGAAACTGTGGGATACATTAGTGGAGATCACTAATATGCCTTTGTTTTGAATACTACATAAATTATGACCGCTGTATGAAAACAAAGCAAACAGAAATGGAAAAAGAACTAGAGAAAGGGCAAAACGGATGCTCTAAAATGTGGAACAAACACATATAAGGAAAGAGTAAATACACTGATGTTTTTTTAGAGAAGACATAGGAAAAGGAATGACATAGGTCTCCCAAAACATGGATGAATGGGAGAATTTACATAGGAGAAGACATTTGAACAATTCTAACCTAACTGTATTAGAAGAGGCAGTAAAACTAGCAAACAAACATAATACTTGCTTATCATCTCATCGACTATTTTCATAGTTTTTTACAGTACAACTTTTTTCCAGCCCCATTCAGACATGAGTGTCTCAGCCTACTTTGTCCTAACTTATTTTCAAAATAATCCTTATCTTCAAGTATCTTCTTATCTCAGAGCTCTGAATCTTTCATTTTTAAAATGTTGTAATTTTGAAGGGTTTTGAAGAGTTTTTTTGTTTATTCTAGAGAATTGTGGGGGTTTTTTTTGCTTTTGTGGTTTGTTTTTTTTTTGTTTTTTTTTTGTTTTTTTTTTGTTTTTTTTTTTTTTTTTTTGTTTTTTGTTTTTTTTTGGGGGTTTTTTTGGGTTTTTTTTTTTTTTTTGGTCATGGGTTTGTTAGGGTTTATTTTTTCCAGATAGGGAAGAAATGACAATTACCAAAAATATTCAAGACATAAGCAAATAATACTGTGTTTTGTTTTGCTTTCTGTCAGTACATTAATAATTCCTAAAATGCTCTATTTGTTCACTTTCTTGTACTCTTTTCTCAAGCATCTTCCAGTGAGCAGAGAAGCACTCCATCTAACTGATGGAGAGAGGGTACGGAGCAGGATGAGCCTTTGATCTGGTACAGCATATTGTGCACATTGAGACAGTGAAAATATAAATTATTACTAGCTATTTAAAATAGCTAAGTTCACTGAGAAACAGTGGCACAGATAAGTCCTGTGAGACTATAAGAAATCCTTTGCCTCAACTACAACTGACAAAGGGAAAATAAGCATCTACATGGAGCAGTTTTACTCCAGAAAAAAAAAAAGTTAATTGTCCTGAATATTTAAAATTTGGTGCAGTAAACTTGTAAGCAGAGAAAAATTTCATATTCTTTTACAGTATTATCCATGGAAACATGGGTCATCAATTGAATGCTTGAAACAAGACAAGGAGGTTTTTTGCTCTAATAATTAAGATTATGATCTGAAGAATTCTCCAGACTAAGACCTTATAAATTGATGCAAGAAGTAAACCGCAAAAAAATAGGAAAATTAAAAGAATCAGCCATCTTCTGTGCATATTAATTGTGCTATGCAAGTAGAAGTCTTACCTCTATTCCTTCTTATAATTATGGGAAGGAGTTGGAGGGAGAAGATAGGTGAGGTGATGAGTGGTAAGTGAAACCTTAAGTATGTATAACACATTTTGGTTTTTAATCGCCATTAAGAATAAAAAAACTTGCTTTATTCCTTTCTGAGATGAACAGAAACTCAGGATACACATAATTCATGTGTTCATAGAAGTCATGTCTTGCATCCCGGGTTTGGGTTTAGATTAGGGGTTCTAATCTATGTTAGCTAGCCAAGTTCTGTGTACCCCTGTGCACCCCCCATGTTTCCTCCTCCCCATGGTGGTTCGCTCCAGGCTGTCTGCTGTTGGAGCTTCCCCCCGCCACTCCTGTAACCACTCCCTGTCCCATCCCGAGAATTCTGTGTCTGTCACCCTGATCCCGTGACCCCATTCGCCCTGGAACCCCGTGTCCACCCCATCACGTCCCTGTTGGGCGCGGTGATCCATGTCATCACCACGATCACCATGTCCCCATTGGTCGGGGGGTGGGGGGGGTCCTGCTCCCCTTGCCCCACCCCTGATAAAACCCCGCATCTCCCCGGTCCCGGGGCCATTTCCTCCATGCGGGTGCTGGAAACGTGGGTCGCGGCCTCTCTGCCGCAGCTCTCCGCGGCCATTAAAACCTTCCCGCTTCCCTTGTGGGTGATTTGGACATTCCTTCGCTCTTTACCAACATCCCTTGCGCAGGTGACAGAACCCGGCAAGCCCCGACTGGCATGCCGCAGCAGTGGCACACGGAAGCAAGCGGCGAACCCGGGCTCCGGAGGGAGGCAGTGCCAAAAGGCGCTGGAGCTGCCCGGGGGAAACAACGGAGAGCCGGAGTCATGGGCTTAGAATATGCCATTCTAAGAACCACACCTTATTACAGTATCAGTAGCTGAGTTGTAATGGGATGGAGCACCACTCCCCTATAACCAAATTACATTATCAGATTTAAGATTTCAGGTAACTGAATTGTGTCATTGTTATAACTCAGTTTGTCAAGATCTACAATTTTGGTTCTGGATAATACTTCATTCTGCATTGCCTTAAAGGGAATACTCTTTTGCACTCTATTGCCAAGTTATCAAAAACCACTCAGTAATGCTGGCCTATTAAGATATCGCATCCATTGAAGAAAACTTTCCATGATCAGACACTCTATGACATAGCAATCCATGTTGCATAAGAACATTTAACCTTCATCTACAAAATTATTTCTGTTTTTTTTTTTTCCAAATGTTAAGTGTTCTGTACTGGGACCACTGTTAATCTTGCAAACAGCCTTGTTGAGGTCATATGTCCTAAAAACCAGAGGTCCTCATAGTGTTTCTGTGCTATGAAGTCAAAGACATTTTCAGGAAAAATGAATGTAAAATTAGGCTGCTCTTAGAACCTGGTTTGCCATGTAAAGTAAGCTGATTTTCAAAATTGTTAAATACATGCTAGTTCCTAACTTGGTTGTTGTGTGTTTCTTTGTATTTGTCTATACAAAGATTTAGAGAATGTTAGTAGATACCTGAAAGGAGGTGCAAGAAAACAAGAATGTTTCAAGGCCTCTCACTACTGAATAATCATTACTTGTGATTTCAGAAGGTCCAAAGAAATTAGATTTTAAAGGTGGATTACAATATTTATTTATCTATTAACTTTGACAACACATAATTTGTCAAGCATCCTTTTTAAAATAGAGGCAATGACCTTCTTACTGCAAAAAACTTTAATTTTATTCATAGAATCATTTAGATAGGAAAAGACCATCATTGGGTCCAACCATAAACCCAGCACTGCCAATTCCACCACTAAACCGTGCCCCTAAATGCCCCATCTGCACATCTTTTAAATACTGCTAGGGATGGTGACTCTACCACTTCTTTGAGTAGCCTGTTCCATTGCTTGACAACTCTTTCCATGAATAAATTTTTTCCTTTTTTTTCCTTATCTAACCTCCCCTGGTGTAACCTGGGGCCATTTATTCTCATCCTGTCACTTGTTATGTGTGAGAAGAGACCTACCATTTCAGGCAGTTGGAGAGAGTGATATGGTCCCCCTGAGCCTCCTTTTCTCCAGGCTAAACACCACCAGCTCTCTCAGACACTTCTCATCAGACTTGTGCTCTGGACCCTTCTCCAGCTCTGTTGCCCTTCTCTGATCGAGCTCCAGCACCTCAATGTCCTTCTTGTAGTGAGAGGCCCAAAACTGGACACAGGGTTTGAGGTTTGGTCTCACCAGTGCCAAGTACAGATGGATGATCAGTGCCTTGGTCGTGCTGGCCCCACCACTGCAGATACAAGCCCGGATGCCATTGACCGTCTGGCTCATGTTCTACCAGCACCGAAATTGCAATGTACTGAAGTCATAAATTTTTTACCTTCTATTTTGTGTTCACATCAAGGATCATAATTTCCTAAGAGCACCTAGCATAAAGCACTTAAGGACACTACATCCCTTTTGAAAACAGTTTTCCTTTCCTTCATCCTGTAGTCCTTTTATTAGGCACGAAGCCTGCAACAGTGTAAGAATTTTCACTGTTTTTCTGTGAACTCTGAGAAATAATTGGAAATTTGTGAAGATAAATGTGGGCTAGTTTTTTAAGCAAGATTTCTCTGCAGCTTTAGAATTCCACCATTTTCTCTCATCTGTAGCTTTTACTGGCAATCATTTTATTTATACTTTCAAACTATTAACAAAAATAACATGCTGAAAATGAATTTATGATTAGCTTACCAGGATGCTCTGGCTGAATGATGATTCCCTACATGCTTCTATTTTGAGATCTATTTATTAGATTAAAAAATAACTATTAAACATATATATCATTTTATGGTGATTGTGCTCATTGTTTTTAATCAGAATGCTGCATAGTGCTTAACTAAATACTTCATAAGCCAAGAAAAGTACAGAGAAACATTGAAGAAAAGAAATTGTAATTCAGTGAAGCAAAACATCAAATTTGTCCTCTATGCTTAAAAATGTGGTGACTGACATTGCGGAATATTATTTTTAATTCCCTCTGAAAATCAACTTATATTGGTTTTTCATTGCCTCAATATCATGCACATAGATTCCAGTTAAATTATACCATTAATTGTTTCCCTAGCATTTTGCAGCTCATTGGATTCATGTCTCAATCCCTACTTGTAAAAAATAATCCTCAATCCCTATTTGTAAAAAATAATCCTCAATCCCTATTTGTAAAAAATAACCTTTACCTGATTCTAATATCTGTGGATAAGGAACATTTATTTTATCTATTATAGTAAAAGCCCATTGAGAGGAAGATGAGCTTCTGATGTTTAGGGGAAAGATTTAATATTTACTGGACTATGTAGTTATTATTACTAGGTACACAAAATTACTTTTGCAAGTCTTTTCTGGAGGGTGCTGAATATGAAGCAAATTCATGTAGTAGTTTTCTGCTCACCAATCTTTGTATGGAAATACAGATATATATGATTCCACATACTTAGGTACATTTCAGCTCTTGCATCCAGTGCTCTGCTAAGTCTCTAGAAATCAGCTGTCTACCCTTTTCTATGGAAATCTGTCTTCCAACAGGCTGGACACCCGCTTCCTGACAGAAGCTGTGTGCTAATCAGCTTGTCGTTACAAAGGCCACAGAGGTTACAGTGCAATTCTCTGCCATAGTTAACATGAGGGATCGCTGCTGGGAAAGGCAGTTGTCCCAAGTAGTCACAGTGGAGTGCTGGTTAGGAAAAGGCACAGCAGTTTAAGATGCTGGACAGAAGAAGATCACACTGATACAGACATTTAATATTAAAAGTGAACTGGATGAAAAATTACTGACTGGACAGACTCCTTTTCAGATGGAAAGCAGAGAATGTGTCAAACGTCTCACCAACATCACTGAAAATATTGTAAGGGTCCTTCTGGCAGCTGCTGGAGCAGCCACAGAAACTGGAATAATCACTACAAGCTCTTATCAGTGAGAATTAAGGGCCTGAATGGATGTTACAAATTAGCTGAGCACACAGAAATATGTTCAGTTTCTTTAGTCCTTTCTCAGGAAATTGAGAAACAAAGGGGAATGTATAGGGTAAAACATAGTAATTATTAAAAAATAGGTTAGCTACTACCTCTGAATTGAACACCATATATTTTATTTATAACCTTGGTCTTTTAATGCTACTAAATATTTTAATGTATTCTTAGTGAGCCTTCATATTTGTGATATTTTGGGGTGGCTGAAGTAGTTAAACCAATGTGCTATTTTCATTATTTTATCAGTTACCAGGAGTCAAGCCTCGTTTTTAATTTGTATTTGAATACTACCATAGCATCTAAAAATTACTCCTTGATGCAGATGTTTACATTTTCCCACAGTGAAATTGAGACATTCAGCTACTTTCACATGGTCCTGTTTCGACAATAAAAGGAAGAAAAATATTAATAGGAAACAAGAAGTTTATTTTTTAAAAAATGCTGTTAATTGACATAGTTTTCTGTAGGGCAGTCCATTAGGAGACTTCTTTTTTTGCAATTTTAGTGTAGCATAACTTGAAATGTGTCTTGAAGGGCAATTCTAAACTTGGCTAATGGCAGATGATTCCTTTGTTCACAGGTTCATTGGCTGTGGAAGTTAGCATTGGTCAAGGTTCTACTTTTTCTCAGTTAGACCTCCAGAGGAATAAATCTTCAAGAAAAATTATATCAATCAGCATAGGGAATGCTCCAATCTCACACATAAAATGAGTTGTTTTAAATCACTTCTGAACTTTTGTATATAAAAACGGTTGTTCTGCTTTGTTTTAGCTAGAGTGTGTTTGTATGTGCTTATACAGTAATTGAAAAAGTACACATTTGCTTGGAGAACCTGTGGTCATTGAAAATAAATGGTTGTGCAGAGTGAGTGAGAACAAAAACAGGTGTAGTTATTTTAATATGGGTTATTCAAAGAATTTGAGGCTTTCCTTTGGTGAAAAGGGAGACATATTTCAAATTTCGTCCTATTGCATTATTAGTTGGGTAAAGCTGGGAACTAAAACTGAGCAGAGGAAGTGATGGGGATATGGGAGGGTTTTCATTTCATTAGATCTCAGAGAGAACAGAGGCAACCAGTGTTTCAATTTTGTTTGTTTGCTTGCTTTACATACTTTAGAAGCAAAAAAAAAAACAAAAAACTTAACTTATTGATGTTAAGCACCAATTCTGAAATCACAAAAAAAAATTACTGATTATGACTTCACACAGCCAAGTGAATATATTGCTTCAAGCATAACTATGAGTGAACAATTATATGTCTGTTACCATTCTTTTCATTTGGCATTTCATGTACCACTCTCTGAGAAATGATTAGAAACAAAGAGAAATGTAGTGCTACTTGGCATATAAACCATAAATACATACTGTAATATAACACTTCATTTGCTGTGCCAAAGGAAAAAAGAAAAATTATTCCTCTTTTGTACATTACACACATTATAGATGGCAATATAGCTGATAAAATATTCCAGCTTTTACAACAGCATACAAACCCAAACACTGTCATCCAGAGGCTGGAAGTGTTTTAGAAAGAGAGACAAGCATTTTATTTCCATTTTGAACACGAGAGAGCAAAGACCAAATGTATTAATCAGTCCATGTAACATCATATGAATCAGTCATAGAGTCTGGGTTTGTGACTTCTAAACATACACTGATTAATTAGCTCATGGATTTCATGTCAGTGTCTTGAGCTTCTAAAGTATTCATCCTTCCCCTACCACTCTATACCTCCAATTTTTATGCTGTAATCCTATCAATTATTTTTATCCTACAATGTGACATGTCAAGTTTCAGATTAAAAGTCTTTTAATACAGGATTTGAAGTGGTTCTTGCTGATCTAGCCCTTTTCTGCTCTTATTAGACCAGAGATTTTTTATAAATGTATCCTTGCAATAAGTCTTTCTTCTTATAGCTTATTCTTTACATTTTGTCCTAATCTGTGCTAGATTGCTGCTCAGTTACCCTCTTTCAGAGGTGAGTTTCTCAAATGCTGACATTTATATAAATTCAGAAATCTTTCAATATGCAACTTTTTATAAGTTACATCTGAGAGGGCTATTATTTCTCAAATGTAGCATTTCAGCAAAGAATTTTAAAAACTCAACTGTCACTTGTTGTTAGTTTTTTATTTTATTCTGTATTCCAAATAAATATGTTACCTTTCTCATGTCTTAAAATCTGAGGACAAGCAAAAACTTGAAAGACCCCAAAAATTTTAATTATAATTTTAATCAAATACTAGACAAATACTAGGGCTGCTATGAATAAAATATCTGTCTGTGAGGCTGTACATGCTTTCAAAAGAGCAAAAAAGGGGTAGCAGTTAGCAGAAAGTGTTTTTAAAGAGAAAGGAGATACAATACAAAGGAAGGCAAAGAAACAAAATTCCTTTTTATTAAAAAACCAAATTAACTACATTAAATGCAACCAAGTTTATATTTTTAAATTAAATTTATGATCATTTTTTATCAATAAAAATATTAGTTAAATGAAATAGCTTTTTCAGTGCATTTTTAAAAGGAATCTCAATATTATGAATCAGTATATTAATTATGATTGGAACAGAAAAACTGTTTCAAAATAAAGATATTAGCACCCATTACAAGGAGATGCACTACATTATTATTTTTTAATTATTAGAAAATATATGACATTGCTTGTCTCTTGGTCTTCTAATGAAATGCTTGGCTTACCTTTTAGTATTATGAACATGTAGAAGAGCAATGTTTATAAGATAGGGTTAGTTGCATAACTGATCATGCTGACAACTGTTAATCATGATAACTCCTGCACTTTCAGAACCATTTAGAAAGAAATTAAAACGTAATCAATAAACCAACATAGAATGAAGGGTCTAGTGTGCTTTCAGAGAATTGTTAAACCATTGACAGCTTCTATAACACTTCTAATGTGAAGCAGCATCTGAACAGGTTATAAACTCAGAAAATATGGAATGGAATCCTTAATGGAATGCATCCTTGAGAAGTGATCTTAAATTCCATAGTAATTGTCAATAAAGTGGGCCAGTATTCAGTAACTAATTGTAGTGTCTTTTGACACTACACTATTTCTATATCCATATCTACTGACCCTTATTCTTTGTTACATGGAAAACTTAGGATTTTTTAAAAGCTTTCTGTGTACTTAAAATAAATAAACTCTGAAAAAAGAAAGGGCTATATTATACACTGGCAGACAGAAATTAATGCTGTAAACTAGGCTCTTTATGATCATTATTCTTACTAGTGGAGAAAGGATGCAGAATTTCACTGCATTGATTCAATTTAGTAATTGATATATTTTGAGATGCATTCCTTGATGTTTATAACTTACATATCATATTCCTTTGGAAACAGTCTTAGCTATGAATCTTCATAGTACTGAAAGGCTTTCTATGTTCACATATTCTAAGTGCCCTGGGTAAGTAGATATTGGGATTTAACACATTATGTCTCAAAAAAGGACCACAAATCTCAGAACAGAACTGAAGTAAATCGTCCAAGAAGAGTCTGGAGAGACATCTGGATGACTGTGAAAAAGCAGAGCAATGATTACTTCATTCCTTTGCATAATGCAAAATCATTAATTGAATAAAATCAGGGAATTACTAGCTGCCAATATTACTGACTAATGCCTCTTACTGTAATGTATAATGAAGATCCATTAGGGTTAATGATCTCTGTAGAGCTCACATATTGGAGTTTAGAGAATTTCTCCTTAGAAAACATTACCTATTGACAACCACAGAGTCACTCTGGATTACTGAAGAAAAAAGGCATGGATGTGACCCATTTACATGCCCCCATTGGTCCTTCCGGTCTGATATGTCCCCCAAGGAAGTTTCATTATCAATTGTTCAAGCCTCTGTTTTCCTGAATGGGCTCTAACTGACCTATGGTTTCTGCCAGAATGAGATGTAGGGTCACTGAGCAGACAGTGAGCACAAGGAAGGATTAGTCTCTCTGTTACAGAACACCCTGTGAGAATGCAGAAGCAGAGAGCAGAAACCATCATCATACACAGGACAGAAAATTTGGTACCATCTTTGCTTCAAAAGGCTCAAGTTAGTCTTCAACCTTGTACTGAGAACAAAATAATTTTTGTAACCAAGTGTTTAACTAAGTAGGAGGTTACTGCTCACAATGTCACGTATATATCTCTATATATACACACACAGGCATCTACAAAGGATTTGAGCAGAAATCTACTGTTTCACTTTTTTCAAATTTCTTTACACTATGGGTTGATATAAAACATTCAGTCTGGTTTCTTGAACGATCTACAAGTTCCAAATTTCACTGTTAAGAATATCACCTTGTTTTTACCATGAACCTTCAAAAAATCACCTTTGACTATGAACTGCACACACAAATAAACACATTGAATAGTGAATCTCTATTCCAAAAGGACTCTGATGAGCTGCATAGATTTATCTCTTTGTGCAGCATAACGTATTAATATAAATAAATTATAAACAGTTGCAAATTCTAAATGCTTGCAGGCTCAAGTCTTCTCTGACTTTAGAAATGCTGCTGAAGAGCACACTTGATAACTTCAGATACAGAAGGTGACTTGGAACTTCAAATATAAAAAAGTGACTGAGTAACAGGGTATGGACTCAGGAGAAAACAGAAAAAGGAATTGGGGTAGGATGATTCATTTGCTGCAAGGCCAGTCACACATTTCGACTTTTTCTTATGTATTAAAATTATTATTTGCTATTAAATCTAAATAACTTACTATAGAAAGTATGGGAAAATCTTTAAAACATGGCTTGATGAATGTGGACACAGTGTGTCTTAGGGACATGCACTACAAGCCTATTTCCAACAGCAGTGATAGAAAACTTTGTTTCTATAAGCAAAAGCAGTGTCATATATTCCTTTCACATTTACCAAAATGTGAAAACCTTCCTATTTCCTTAATGTTTTCTCCAAGGAATAAAGCGACAATCCCTAACACCTCCTTAGTATATAAGATGTTATTCTCAGGTACATCTAATGAATTTAGGGGAAAAAATCCCAAAGTGGTTCAGCAGAGTTTGTGATACTGAGTTAGATGTCACTGATAGTCCAATCTCAGACTCTAGTTAGAAAAGATGGAAGATTTGAAAGAGAAAGCAAATTGACCTCTTAAAGTTGCTGTAAGCTGTCAGGACCAAACACAAAGACAACTGGGCTAGTGGCAGCAAAAACTGTACATATTGGAGGTTTTAAGATAGTAAGATACAGATGCCTAAATGTCACACATTGAATAAAAAAAAAAAAAAAAAAACAAACCACATGCAAAGGTTTCCTCATTTCAAATGATATGAAGAAACCTAGGATCTAAATAGCCACCACATATTTAATGTCCTTAAAGGAAGGTGACTGAAAATTGCCCTGTTCGAAAAGAAAAATAATTACATTAGTATAACAGTCAAGACTCATTTCTCTATTTTGGCACCCTGTCTAGGTTTGTGATCCCTAAAAACACCAAAAAAATGAAAAAACTGAAATCCCACTGTCAACAACAACAAAAAATAAATTAAATAGATATTGTGTCTGTTCTTGTCTTAAAAGCATGCCTACTAAAATAAGTCCATTTTTTCTAGTCTTATATAACAAGGACTCTTAGTCACTACACTAAACACAAATTTAGTGCTTCCCAATAGTGGATCTGGAGAAGGAATAAAGAAGAGCATCACTAGTAACCTCCCAGCCCTATCCATCTTCTCCAGCAAATAAAAAAACTTCCAGAAAAAAAGTAGATAGACATCAAACATCATTGCTGTAATGCTGCAGACATTCAAGACTCTATCCATAACAATATCATGTCAAAGGAATGTTCCTAAATTTGTTGATAATTGCAGGCTTGAAATATACTTTGCAATGCAATAGAAGAATGAGGATGAAGTAATACTAGAGCACCTCTTCTCAATTGCAATCTAGTTAAGAATACAGATTCTAGCATATTAAAAAAAGTCACCACATCCATCAGTGTGGGAGACAAAATACAGATCCTTTGAAGAAGGGAGAATCCATATCTATCTCCATTCCAACATTGGATAAACCCATCGAGAGTGTGAAAAAGGCAGCTTGACTCCAATTGATACAAGAGAGACATCTTGTATTCCATCTGTCTTCTCCCATGTTGTTATTTGCTAACCCGGATAAAATGACCCCCCTAATTAAAGGGCTGCCTGATTCTGAAGGTTTCTGAAACCCAGTTACAAGATAGACTTCAAGCTGCTTGTGTAGGAGGGTGGCAAGCTGGACCTCATCTTATGTGGGGGGAAATATCAGAGGAGCTTCCAATTTATGGCTGACAGATGGGATTTGTTGCAAGTGAAGTAAAGAATCACACTGCTGTCCAAAGGGTGGAACTCAGGGAAAATGCTTCTCGGTTCAGAGACTGGAACCAGGGAGTTGAATTTTTAAGGAACCACTTATGGAAGGAGGGATTGGAGAAGGGCATCCTTTGGGAACTGGTGGATAAACAACTGCTCCAGAATTTATAAATTCTGGTGAAAAGGTGGGAGAAAAGGGATTTGAGTCACCAGAAGAGAGACTATTCTTCCTCAATGCCCCACAATCATTAGGTGGTCCCTACAGCCCCATTAATGAAGCTATACGTAGCTGGTTCTGAGATACTTGGAAACTCTTGGTGCTGTCCCCAGTAAGTGAGCCAGGGTACAGCAAATGGAAAGATCTTGAAGACTTACTGAAAATAAAGATGAGGATATGCTGGTAACTTTTCTCCTTGGTTCCTTGTGATCCCCAGTTACCTTTTTAGTAGTCACAGCAGCCTTCTTCTGCCCTGAATGAGGAAACTGCCAAACAAAGTGGGATAGTCCCTGAAAAAACAGATACATTTTACTGATGTGATCAGGTGCCCTAAGCCACAGCAGATGGCTCAAATAAAATGTTGGTTGTCTGGTGATAACCCCATGATGGTATTGGTTTCTTTCCCTTTGAATATTATGGAATTGGGCCTCCTGAAGAGGAAAGCCTGGGTGTATTCTAAGGTAAAAAACTAGAAATTCAGTTCCCCTGTGCTCTTGGTAAGGCTTTTACAAACTGCTCCTGCACTACCTCTGCCAAGGGACTGAATGTAAAGCCTGCCATTAGGGACCAGAAATAGAATTGCTTACGTTGTTCAGGAGTTAAAGGAGAGAAGAATTGTAGTTCAAAGCCACTCTTCCTATAATTCACCTCTGTTAGTAAACTGAATGGGAGGTGGTGCCTGACCGTGGCTTGAATGCAAGTACTGGTCCCTTGACTGCTGTGGCCAAATTGACTTCCACCATTTAGGAACAAGCACACCTTGTTTTAGCTACAATCAATGTACAGGATATGGATTTAATTATTCCCTTAGGTTGGGGATAGGGGTATTTTATTCCTGTTAGAGTGGAGCAGTTATCTTCTGTTAATTGACAGTTTTCTTTATCTCTTCCACAACCCATCTTCCCTCCAGGAGATATCTTCTGTTAATGGGCCATTGAGTCTCACTGCATGACTGATAAAATTACATTATCCATTGTGTGATGCTCCACCCAGGGGGAGGAGTCAAGCATTCCTACCTGGATATTATCTGACATTTTGAAGACAACAAGCAGCCTTTTTCAATTGGATTCCCAGAGCAGCAACTTTCTTCTCTACTGGATTCCCAGAGGAAGACCAGGCCCATCTATACCACCACTGGACCTTCAGAAGACAACTACACCCTTCTACAGGATCACTGTTTCAACAGAACCATATCTGTCACCCCAGGAGGACTGCAGCCACCATTCAATCGTACTGCTGCCAACACCCTGACCCACAGGGTGTCAGGTCATACGCTGACTCTCTCAGTGTTTTATTTTTGTTTGTTTGTTTGTACTATTGCATTTGTATTTTTAGTTTTCCTAGTAAAGAACTGTTATTCCTATTCCTATATCTTTGCATGAGAGCCCCTTAATTTCAAAATTATGATAATTTGGAGGGAAGGGGTTTACATTTTCCATTTCAGGGGAGACTCCTGCCTTCCTTAGCAAACACCTGTCTTTTCAAACCAGGACAGAAAGGGAGATAAGGAATGTTTTACTCTCAGGTGGGAAGGAGTACAATACACCTTTACTCACCTCCCACAGGGATACCGGCACTCACTCACTACAGCCCATCATGCCCGAGATCTTGAGCTGAAGGAAATGACCAGATGAGGCTGCCAAGGTATATCAAGACGTTGATGATATATTGATTGGGGGTGCTGATATCATTGAGGTGGGACAGGCTCAGGCAAAAATAATTGACCATGTGGAAAAAAAGAAACCTGCAGGGTGTCAAGAGTGTGGATGCAGGCTCTTCTTGGTGGTGCCACACAATAGGACAAGATGCAATGGGTAGAAACTGGAACACAGAAAATTTCACCTGAACATTCTTTATCTTGGGGTGAGTAAGCACTGGAACAGGTAGCCTAAAGAGGCTGTGGAGTGATTATCTCTTTTCCTGAAAATATTCAAAAGCTGTCTGGACACAATCCCAAATAACATGCTCTGAGGGACCCTGGTTTAGCAGGGAGATTAGACCTCCACTGATGCTTTCCAGACAATTTTCGTCCAGCAAGATCTACTGGACTGATGGCTTTCAAAATTTTCATCACTGCCCCCTTCACTTCCACAGTGATAATTTTATAACACAGTAATTACAAAGAAAACTGAGAGAATTCTGAATTTTGGAGTCAATATTTTATCACAAAATTGCCACATATATATATACATAAATATACACTAATGCACATATTCACAAACATGGTTAAAAGGGTTAAGAAAATTGCTCATTTGCATTTTACAAGGTGCAGAAATTTCTATTTTGTTTGGTCTCTCTGTCCCTCTCTAAAAAGCTACTTCTTAAGCCATAAAACTGCTAAAAAGTGGATGGAAGGAAAAGCCTTTTTGCAGAAAACAAGGTCCCTTGAACAAGTACCAGACAGTAAAGAGATAATGCAGGACTTTAGAAACACATGGCAGTACTTAATCTTGAAATAAAATATTGAATTTTACTATATCTGGGGCTACCGAGATTTTGAAAATATTTCATGCCTCATTTGCTTTGAGAGTTATTTAGACTCAGAGAAGTACCAAAGCTAAACCCATAATGATTTCATGGCAAATTGCTAGAATAATTTTATTTAACTACTTTGCATCTGGTTATTTGTCCTTTTTTGGTTGATTACTTTTGTAATGACTAGTCAGCCAGGTCTGGAGCTACAGGTATTTCAGTAACAGCATACTTTGATTAAAACAACTTTTCTGCTTTGCTGGTGAAAAAAGAAAAGTAAAAAAAAAAAAAACAAAAACAAAAACAAAAAAAACTGAAAAACAAAGAAAAAAAACATGCCAAACCATAACTAACCATCACCATTACTGAAAAAAAAATAAAAACTCAAAAGGAAAGAGAAAAATAAAAAAGAAGATAGGAATAAAACTTCCCAGAATGACTTTTCCGATGTGCCAAATTCACAGCCCTGTGTCAGATGATAGCCTCAGAACAATTAACCTAGCTGTAATAATGAGTTTTTTCAAATTTAGATATTCAAACTGAAGAATATATGCATTAGATTCCTCATCAAACCTGACTTCCTAAACTATTACATTCCATTGTTTTATTCCATAGATACTTGAAGATGCAAGAAATGCAAAGTTAGATGCAAAGTTGCACTTTAGAAAGATCCACCTTTGATGTAAGGCCTTAGAGCATAAATAAACCTTGTGAGTGTGAGGAGACAATAGTCTGTTCTATATCAATTGTGTAAATCGTAACCCAAAAAAATACTTCAGTTCATCACATACTAGGCAACGTTTTCAGAAGTATCTGTCTTGTAAAATTACATGAGCTCTTTTTTAAAATTTATTTTATTTTTCACTTTAATGGCTGTACCTATCCTTATTTCTTTCTTTGCTAAGAAAAAATGAACTAAATTGATACATATATAAAAAAATAAATTAATATAGACTTAACAAATTTAACAAAATTAGGCAGAGTTTTTTAGAGGGTAATTTTTGAAAGACTACCAAAATTAATGTAATGTGGGCTATCCTAGCACAATTACTGTACTTTTTGAGTTTACAGAACCTTCCACTTTTAAAAAGTAGATGATGTCCTAATTCTACTGATTTGAAGTCTAGAGGCTGCCCTGTTTAAACTATGTAAATTACCAACCTAAAGCAATTACTCCATCTTATTGTCATCTCATCATTAATTCTCCACAGGTTAAACAAATTTGGATTAATGTTTGCAACTTCCACATTGCATCAGCAGCTCCTCCAGCATATTAAGACAAATTAATTAAGACAAGCAAACTAGTATTATAGTTATGCATTTTTGAGGAGAGCGAGATTCTGATACTGCTACTGAGTTATAATAATACTGCCAAAGATATTAATATATATCTCAAATGTTTCAAGTCATTACTTTTAGGCTGATAATTTCAATATTAATAATATAGACTACAAAACATCCAAAGCCATATAATTACATCAGGAGTGTCTCCTAGACTTACACACTCCTAGCTTTTGCATATTTATTTAAATTTTCTGTCCATGTATCACCTAATATATAAAAGCATGGACATGAACCATGTTTGTTACAACTCAATCTACTTGTTCGAAATGCTGACCATGTGTATCACAAGGAAAATGCGTACAGGTAGAAATGAGATCTAAAATGTTGAAAGAAGAGAATAGATTCTCTAAGATTGCAGTGAGAACAGGATCTTTTGGCAGAGTATTTCTTCTGCCAGTTCACCCGTAGCAGCTACATGTAATTTTATTGATTTATATTCTCTTCACCTCCTCAGATCTATCTTCCAAAGAGTCTGGATGCTGTTTAGCTTAAAAAAAACCAAAACAAAACACCCAAACCAAAACAAACAAACAAACAAAATTAAGAAAATGGATGACACAGTCTGTGATAGATCATTTTGATTAATGGGGTTGAGGAAAGCTGTAACTTTTGGCAGAAAAACAGTGACAAGCCATGCCACGATAAGCCAGCTGATAATGTAGCTGCTTGAAGAAGACCTCGAACCAAAATTTAAGAGCACATAAGCTTCAGAGCAAAAGGAGCTATCTGGGTAGTAATTGCTGGACAAGAAGAAAATGCCACAGCCTTGCCTCACTCTCTAATACTGCAGTGCAGCCCACAGATGAGCACCATTCAAGTACAAAACACTGGAAAAGTGATGGACTGAAGGATGTGAATTTACTTCCTATCCTAGTCATGCTCTTCTTAAAATGTGAATAAATGAATACCATAATAGAGCTACTTGGATAACCTGAACCACACTGTGCTATCTATCTGCATTCTTTCCTGTCCTCTTTCTTGAAATATGAATGCATTTCAATTTGTAAACAATCTTCAACAAAAATTATACTGGACTGTTTTTGTTTTTTAACTTTTATGGCTTTTTATATTTCTCATGTACACCGTCATTACCCATTCTATCTGAAACCGTGCTTCTAAGATTTCATTTAAAATCAGATTTTATACTAACATTTTAACAGATAAAAGACCTTCCTAAAATTTCTAATAAGTAGCATAGGCTTTGCTAAACTGAGTTCATAAGACCATAATTTCTCAATATAATGAGAAGCTTTAGAGAAAATACATGACATTTCAAAAGAGATCTTTTACCGAATGTATTTATACTAGAGACACGTACTGTAACTACAGCTGCTCTGGTTTAGGACATTGAAGTTTCTCCTACAAAGTTTTTTTCTCCTCAAGTCAAGCAAAACAGCAATTCCACAGACAGAAACGAGTTCATTGCCTACATTCTTTCTACCTACATATGATATTTTCCAGGCTACTAAATGGAAGCAGAAAATATATCTTTTATGTCACAGTGTAAAAATAAACTAAAAGAGATGTCAGGAATCCTCAGAAGTCCACTTAGTTCCTAGATGGATGTAAAAAAGTGGCTTGTTGAGTTAGATGCTGCTTCTGAGATGAGAAAATGAAGGAATCTTGTAGTTATCTGAGGGAATCACCAAAACAAAACATAGCAAAAATTCCTAATGTTAGCCTGAAGTACCACTGAGTGCTCACTTAATCTTGGTAGTATGATATTTTATGTTCATTTTTATCCTCTGTCACGCACAATTTATAATTTTTCACGTTGTAAAAAGTAACTTAAAGGTGCTGCAGCAATTTAATACACAGAAAAAATCCACTTCCTTAACTGTGGGTCACTTCACATGGTTAAGTCTTCTTTACAGAAACATTGTCTTTGGCCATCATGGATAATGAGGTTCATCCAAACACACTGATCCACTGAATAACAAATGGTAAAATACAACAACCAGAGACCTTTATGACTGTACAGTCCCATAATATCTGATTGCCCCTTCCCCAGAAAGGAAAAGGTTTAAATATATAAGTAGAATTAAAAACAGGAGATGATGTTGACCCCTCACTCCCTTTCTTTTCTAATCCTCTTTTTGACATTATAGACTGCGAGGTTGGAAACAGAAAGACAAGTAATTTTGTGTGCTTTCTTCTGCTAAAATGAGGAGCATTATAAAATTTTATTCACCCATTCATTCAAGGTGAGAATGCACATTGGACAATATGAATATAAATTTAAAAACTTCAGATGTTATAAGACATATATTCAGTCATTTTACCAATTCAACCCCTTTAAAACTACTTAAATCACATGTTTCAGTATAATGCATGTAAGCTGTTTTGAGGTTTGCATGCCATATAATCCTTCAACTATTTTTCAAGTTGACCCAACAAAGATTCATTTAGAGAGGAAGTTTTATTTGTGCTACCTTCAGGACTTGCTTCCATCCCAGATTTTTGAAAAATCATAGACTGGAGTCTGATCTTAGTCAACATAGAGCAAATTTAGCAGCACCAGTGACACTATTAAAAAAATATATTTGTAACAAAGCTGTAAATCAGCTTATTTCAAGTGTGACAGAGTCAAGACCTTTAATTCAATTAATATCTAAATAAGGCTGGATGGATTAGGATGAATCTTTTGTAATTTTAAATTTGGTCACTTACATACCCAGGAAAGGACATCAGTATTTGCAAGATCAGCATTCCCTTATAGTAACTCCTGGTATTTAATTTCAAATTCTTACAAGGACTGTAAAATGGAAACATTTCTTATTCATACTTTCAATTCAAAAATAGAACTTGTCCCAGGGCAATAAGCAAATTTTGCAAGTTCTTCAGATAAAATGAACATTCTATTGCATATAGAAAGTAAATGTACAAATAATTTTTAGGAAGCCATTCAAAAGGAATTCAATGTCTTCCTAGAGTGTTGCCATTTTATTCCATGACAAACTTGAGGTCTAATCAAAGTGACAGCACACGTATTTTATGAAGTTTCTGATCTTTTGAGATTTTTTTGGGTTACAGAACCGTGCATATGATGCCAAGGTTTTTTAAACAGGATTTTAACTGGATGGGGTATGGATTTCAAATAATAAGTTAACAACAACATATATTTCTAGAAATATCTTTAATATGTTTTCAGATATAGGACAGGTACAGAAGGTTTATGACACTGTAAATACATTATAGTACAGCATCCAGCTGTATATTTTTCTGCAAAAAATTACCCTAACAATGAAGCAAAAACCCTTTTTTATTTCTGCTTCTACTCTTTGTTAATTCCACAACTGGCAAAATAAGAAATGTACCTATTTTAATTGGGGAGCTAATGTCAAAAGTGCAATCAAATTAAAAAATAGAACACAGATGGAACATAAAAACTCTTCAACCACCCACTGATCAAATAATTACTAGGTAAGTGCTGTTATTATCATTGTTGGTTGGGGTTTTTTAATAAAATAAAAGCAGAAAACTTCAGGTGATTATTAAATTCTTACCTTTACAAGCCCTGTAACAGAGATGAGATAGATAATGTATTTCTGATTCATCTTTTGTTATTCTTTAGGTTACAAATTTCTCTTAGTCTCTACAACTTTACGAATTGTGGTGTAGTGTCTAAGATATTAAATATTTTCCTTGGGAAAAGACATTGTTTCAAAGAAATGAAACTATCATGATTCAAATGGAAGAATATGTTTCAAAACACTGAGATGAGAGAATTAATTAAAGAAACATAATAAATATCAAACAAGGTTGTCCTCCCATTCACTTAATTTCTCAGCAGTACAATCTCATCATCTTTTATAGAACTTTTCCCAATTTACCACTGTCATAAGAAGTGTGTTGAACATCAAAAAGGTATTACAATTCATCAGAATTATAATACCAAAATGGAATGCTGACTGAAACTAAACAAATTCACAAAAGCATCAGCAATGGAGGGAAACACTGTTCTTGCCATGTTCCCTGGAAATTCTCAGTATCAAACACCATTGCAGTTAGGTGACAGGTACATTCAAAAAATTGCAGAAGCACTAGCTAGAAAAAAATAGGTTTTAAATTTAATCCAAGATCAACTCTCTGTTTCCTTTTATGCAGTCATTGTTGATATCTATAAGCAGAAGAAACTTAGTAGTAGTTTTCCTACTAACTTATTTCCAAAAGTATGACACTGTCATCGGAGGCCCCCAGCCAAGTAATAATTAGTATTGACGCCACGATTCACAGAAGGCTGATCAATCTCTTTATTATATATCTTATTATTAAGAAACCCATTGCTTTTATAGGCAGTTACAATATACCTGGACCTAATTGGTCCACCCATCCAAACACCATCACCATTGGCTAATTAAGAAACTACCCTTTGGTAAACAAATCTCCATAACACATTCCACATGTTCACAACAACAGGTGCAGCAAGTGAAGATAAGAATTGTTTCTCCTTCTTTTCTCTGATCTTCTCATAGCCTTCCCCAAAAAGGCCTGGGAAAGTTATGTTTTGCTCTCTGTGGCCAGAGAGCTGCTGCCAGAGTATACAGTCAATAATAAATATATTGTACGGTCTATTCCTTATATAATAGCAGGCTTTAATGACCACAGAACATGTTCTAGCACTGCTTTAGTTGACCTGAAATTTATGGGGGGTCTGAGTATAAAGAGTATTAGTCCAAGAAGTCCACCAAACTCATGACTGTGAGGAGGAAATAAATAGATTCCACAGTCTGTACCTGAGAAGCATTGCATCTGAAACTCACAGTTTTTGATTATTTAAGCAAAACATGAAGAGCCAGAGAAGTTCCTAGCTATTCACTATTTAACACAACTCATTTTGTTTTCTTGGAATAAAAATTGGTTAAGAGTAGATGCCTGTTGTGATTTAAGCCCAGCCAGAAGCCAAGCGCCAAACAGTTGCTCACCCAGATCCCCACCAGTGAGACTGGAGAGAGAATCAGAAGGGTAGAAGCTAGAAAACTCATGGGATGAGATAAAGATGGAAAAAGTCATGCATACAAGCAAAGCAAAACAAGGAAATTATTCACTTTCCCAAGGGCAGGCAGGTACTCAGCCATCTTCAGGAGAGCAGAGCCCTGACATGTACAAAAGTGATTTGGGAAGACAAGCACCATCACTCCAAACAGCCCCCATTTCCTCCTTCTTACCCCTATCCCTGGCTTTATATGCTTTCCTAGCATATGTAAATTTTTCAGGATAAAGTCATTAATGAATTTTGCCACGTTGCAGCATATCCTTCTGTCCAGAGTATAATTAAATGTTAAAATACAAAAGAACAGGACACTTGGGTATGTTACATATTCTGAAACTTTAGAATTATCCCTATAGTGAGATTATTTCTCTATACAGTTTCTATATGAGTAAAACACCAAATAGGAAAATAATATGAAAAGCCGTGAATAGCATAGTTATTTTATGTACTTCTTTATGTTTTCACTTTAGAAGCTCACAGGACAGGAAGCTTCATGGGCTTTGTAGGTACTTCTTGAGCTGCTTATAAATAAAAGATGTGCAACTCCAACTGGAATCCAAATCATAGTAAGGGCTATCATGAAGGTCACTGTATACTCTCTCAAGGAATGTCTCTCATATTAGAAGATCTCTACTCAGAGCACATTCCCCCAAAAACTAGTTAAAAATGGCAAGGAAAACTTCCACAAATTAATGAATTGCTACTCTCTTTTCGTGCAAAATCCCACTGTGAGATGTTTAATTTATTCTGGTTTGTCTGTCTTAGTTTCCTTACATGCAAAACAGAGATAACGTTAGCCTCCCCAGGTGCATGAGGGGAGAATATGGTGATAGATAGACAGTTAAAATTCCTGAAACATTATCTTTGTGTTAAAATATTCTAAGATAAATGGAAATAAATGGAAGAAGATGTCAATTGTCATAACAGAAAAATGCCATGGTTTTTAACCCACAGTTGAATCTATTTGTTTACACTCTATACTGCAGAATATACAGTAATGTTGCAATATTTGATACTGAGACCGCTCTTTTAAATTAGTGAAGTCCAGAGGAATCAAATAATATTATGCAATTTGTCAGTACAATGTAGATTAGAATTGTGCAAGTCACGCTGTGAAAATTTGCATAAGTCACATACATTGTTGAGTTTTATATTCACTCTTTCTACTCAGGCAAAAGTCTTGACATTGTAACTGCAAGCTGGCACACCAAAAACATTAATAATGCTGAAATAGCTATAGTAGAAATAGCATAAAAATGGTAAAGTGGGTGAAGAGATGGACAGAAAATAATGGGAAATATTTTGTTGAATATTAATTACACTCTCCCAGATATTATTGTGTTCCATTCTATATACTTTATCTCAAAGTGAAATACTGCAGAAGCTTGGAGGACTGCAGGTGGATTTGGAAATATCTCCAGAGGTTAAGTAAAAAATAATTTAGAAATTAATCTAATTAGGAAGGGCATTATAACCTGATTCAGTGCAGAGCCATATGGAAAGATTAAAGTCATTTAATGAATGTCAAAGAAAGTAGAGCCAGGCCAACTCATCATATTCATTCAGAAAATCAAGCTCAGTAAAGCCTGAATAGAAAGAAATGTGAAAATTATCAATGTAAATATTTTTATAAAATTCTATTATGAAAGGCAGAGTTTTTTTGAAATATGGGTCTCCTTGTCTTATTACAACCTCCTTTGCTCTCTCACTCTCTTTCAGAAGAATGAAAGGAAAAATAAGACATTACGTATAGTAATTTTTTTTCTCTGTAAAAATTTTACAATGCTTTCTAAATAGGGAATCTTTAGGCACCATTCTTAGAGGTGCACTGTTTACATATCCATCCTAGCCCCACTTTTAAGGGAGGCTGCATTGGGAATGTGTGCTGAGAGGGTAAAAATGAGTAAAGCCCCACATTCACCCCAGGTTTACTTTCCATTGGTTTCCATATAGTCATTTCCAGTGGAGTGATTACAGGCACTACCTGCCTGGGAATACCCAAAATAAGATTGTGCAGAGCCACTGTTTAAGTAAGCATAAGGCTTGTGGCCAAACCCCACAAGAGGCAGCAGCCTGGCTCCCCAGGCCCCAGGAATCTCTGTGGGGAATCACTATTGACATCTGGTAGACAGGAGCAGCTATGACTAATGGTGTTATGGGAAAGATCAAAACCATGACAAATTGTGTATAAGGGTTTTATCATGTTTAGAAAATGTGTCACAAAGCAAAAGGAAGTATGGTTGTGGGATCCTGGAAAAAGGCTGTGTTGCTATAAAAAGGAACAGGAGTGAGTCCAAAGTAAGCAACCACCTAAAGAAAAAAAAGGAAATAGATAGCGGGCCCATGGTTTGAGGTTTAGAGGCAATTTTAAAAAGTAAAAAAAAAAGATTGTTTTAAAACATATTTAATTTTTTTCTCCTCAATGCAACAGGAAAATATAGTGCTTGAAAAAATCTTTGATAATATATAGGAAGCCTGCATACTATGCATACTGTTGCTAGGAATGGAATAAGTAAATAGACCAAGGCTTTCACACAGGCCCCATAGTGATCTATAGCATTGTCAAAAGACATACAGAGCCAGAACAGGCAAGAAAAACCTCAAACAGGCAGTGCAGAACAAGAGCAGCTCACACCACAAAGTGAGCAACCCAACAGAACAGGGGACAGTACTTGGGCAGCATCTGGAAAACCCAACCTAGAACTGAGGTGCCACTGCAGGAGGTATCTGACACCCTCCTTACAAAATACAAGATGAGGATACTAGAGGAATAAATGCCATGGGGGAGCAAGGGGATATGAGCTGTCAGTGCTGACAGATAAAGTGTTTTCCTTTCACAGAAGAGGTGAAGGTTGTGAATACCAGTGCTGAGGAATATGATCTAGAGCAGGTGTAATCAAACTTCCCCCTGCTGAATGCAGGCAAGCTGCATTCAGGGAACTTTGCTCTTTCCATTCTGATCTATAAGCAAACTCAGGCACTTGGCCACTTTGAGTCATGCTGCCCACTCATTCTGGATCTGTGTCAGAGATTTACAGTAAGGGAATTTGCTGGGGATGCCATAATCTCACAGTTAAAGAGTGGACTTTTCTCCTAGCTACCAGGCCATTTTTACAGAGTGATAACTTTACTAATCAACTCCAAGTGAAGCCATTGAGCCACTTCTGTGAGTTACTAATACTTATTTTAAAGAGCTATTTTAAAAACCTCCCACTTTAGCATAAGTGTAGAATACAGAAGCTTAAATTAAAATAAGGGGAAAGACTGCAGTAAAATGGAAAGAAAGAAAATAGTGCAATTAACTTGAACATGAGGAGAGAATTTTGCCCAAGAGGAACTGCTGGAAGAAATTGAGAAGGAAAGGTGATTATTCCTTCTTCTATTTCTCTGTTAAGGGTTTTAAGAAGGAAAAGCTTTTGTCTTTAAGGCCAACACTCACATTTGACAATGCTGGAACAAAGGCATATACAGGTAACTCAAGGGAGAAACATGCTCTGAGGAATTTTTTTTTTTTTTTTTTGGGTTTGTTTGTTTTGTTTTGTTTTGTTTTGTTTATTATGAGCTTTCCCCTTGGTTCTAATTTCACTTCCAGACTCATACTTCACTCCCCACCAAAACAAATAAAATAAAAGATGCACATTACTGCCACTAAATTATTGACTTAAGATTGCTTTTGATAATAGAAACTAAATATTCAGCTGCATTAAAATAAGACAATAAATCTTCCCCAGATACCTTAGTTCACTTTCAGAACATTTATATATGGAATATCAATAATTATTTCAGAAATAATACTTTAATCTAAAAAGGAGTCCAATTTCCCTTAGCAGTCAATATAATTTCATAGAGTCCATAGACAAATAAACTTCTACTGTCAATTAACTAAACTGAATTAGAATTATTATTAAATTATATTATTATCATTAAAATTATGCAGTTACAAGCACTAAGTTGTAGAGTTCTGCTTCAATCTTCTAGACATTATTATTGTTCAAGTGAAACAAGAATATTCATTCCTTTGAAAGATAAACCTTTAGAGCACAAAATGGAACAATTCTGACTTAAAATACACAATGTGAAGAACACAGAACAGAGGAGATATCCTCCACTGGCTCCTAAAAAATTACTATTATTTTCTTCTATTCATTTGCCTGTGCTTATAGCATTACTACTCTTTTACCAATCATTTCAGTACTTCCCCCTAAATTTTTCACATAAAAAATGAAAATAAGGAGCCTGCACTTTAAATGTCTTAGCAATATGATTGTCAGCTCAAAAGAAAGATCTAAGTGAACAGTTTCTTTTGATATCTGTCTCTCTTGGTATTGCGGCACATCTAACAGTGTGAAAAATAAAGTAAATATAAGCTACATGTTAAGGAAAAAGAAAAAGAAAAAAAAAGACGGTTTCTGGTACAGAATAAAAGAAAATATGACATTTTTACTTAGTATTTGTGGGGGGAATGAATTATTAGATTCCAAATTGACTTCCACTGAAAAATCAGTCCTTTCTGGTGAGGAAAGCTTTTTTTGTTTTTTTTCCCTAGGGAAACTAAAATGGTTTTAGGATGACTGAAACTGAAATCAATATGTCAGCAATCAAAAAAATCATAAAAACCCCAACACCACTCAAGAAGCCTACTGTAATACAGCATTTTGGCATGGCTATTGCCAGAGTGCCTGATTTTTAATCTTTTGGTACTGGAAGCAAACTGATCATTTAAAACGAATTTTGTTCTAAAGTTGCAGATATCCAAAGATCATGTAGGAGAAGAAATCTTTCTTTTCCTGTTCTTGAAACAGCTCTGCTGACAACTCTTCAATAGGAATGTAGCTATTTTATTAAAATACTGTTTTAATACAGTGTATTCTGTGTGTTAAGTAAACAGAGCTTCAAATTTTTGGGGAAGCAACATGCAATGGCATTTTTTTCACTCGAGTGAAACTGGTTTGGGTTGATTTAATCTAAATAGAAACATTGCTCTAACACTCACACAAGTTTTTAAGGTTGCTGGAATTTGGGATTAAACATATTGAACTGAATCACTTTCTTCCTTATTAAAAAGCTCTCTCATTAAAAACAACCCCCACAAGAAATGACCAATCCCAATTTATTTAATTAATACTGAAAATCCTTGCAATGTCAGGAATTACTCCAGGGTTAAGGTTGCATCCATGCTTCTATTATTCTCATATCTTATTGCCTACTTCATTAATTTTTTTGCTAAAGAATTCATATGAAGTGTAGTAACATAATTTCCTCACCTCCTTCCCTTCCATAATCACAGTCCTGTCAAACAATTAACTTCTAAATTAGAACTTAATAATGCAACTATTTTTGAATTACCACACAGATTAGGAGTTGCTCCGTCCAGCCTAAAACCTCTGAAGGAAACCATTACCAGATACTTAAGGAAAACACAATAAATATTTAGATATAGAATAATATTCCATGGTAGAACTACATTCATAAAGACTACAGAACTAGAAAAGAGAGCAATAGAAAACTGCTAATTAGAAATTAGCTTTCTTTCATGAAAAGTCATTTTGTAAATTTTTGTAAACAATCCCATCAAAAAAATTTGAACTGTCGACATGAAAGCATGGATAATTTTTTAAAAAAAGAGAAAGTGGCTTATGACCTGAAAAAAGACAGTCTGTCTGATGACAGTGTGTGGTAAGTACATCTACAACAACAGTGCCACTGAGATGGTAATGCTAAATTTATTGCAAGTTTGCACAGATAATGATTTAAATTCTGACTTTCCAAAGGTAAGCATATGACAAAAAAAAAAAAAAAAAAAAAAAAAGAGGACACAGACTAAAAAATTCACGGACACAAAAATCTGAATCTGCCTAGAGAATCCAATTAAGTGCATTGATATTTGTAAACAAAACAACCCCCCAAAAAACCCTCCTCCCCTACATTACAGTTTCTTTTTTCTGTTGAAAACTATTAATTGGGAACATTCATTGGTATGAACAGGATAAACAGAATTTGTTTCCTACTTCTAAGTCAATACAGATTTGGCATATGAACATGATAAGTACTGTGGTGGAGGAAAAATATGAGTAAAATATATTTTTCTGCTGCTGTGAGTCACTGGGAGTTGCTCAAAGAAAAGGCAATTTCTAGATAGAAAATGGTTATTAGGGCAGAATCTAAAGATATAACTGAACTGTACATATACTTGCTAATGCAGAGATGTGTCAGCCCATATGTATGCACCAGGTAAATTATGAATAAATATTTATCAACAAAAATAGTACTGTAGGCAAGAGTGATGTGAAATATTTTTCTCCTGTCTTCCTTTGTTTTCTTCATTATTTAAGCATTTTGTCACTTCCAGTTAAATACCTGAAGAGATAAACTATAAGAAATGGGACTTGTTTTATTTTCTTTTGGCCATAATTGCTTTTAACAGAGCTAAAACTAATCAGGAAGCTCCTTTCATACCATCATCCTTTACCATCCATTGAAACTTTGAGATACAGTTCACTAGGTCATAAAGTGATAATCTGAAAATCACTGGAAATACTGACACAATTCAAAATTGTGTCAGCTTTTTAGACACATATGCTTTCCTAATATAGATTTTTTTAACTTAGAAAGTTAAATGCTTTGCAAGCTTGTTTAATGAAGATGTGAAACTTTTTATATAAAATCTTTCTTAAAGTTCATAATTGGGAGTACTTTTGAAGTGGGAAATGAACTGATTGAGTACCATGAAATATGTAACTTTGATTATCTGAAAGATTTGATCATTACTTTGTATGGAAAGAGTTGAATAGAAAAAAATCCATCAAAATTACAAGTTACAGTTTTGATGGATAGGCATCCTGGAAACAAACAGCCAATCCAAAATCCCACCACATACTTGGCAGGCCTTACTTGGAATGCTCTTATACTATGTATTTAAGTGGAAGAAAATATTTTGTTAGATTGGTAGTATCATCTCTGATACAGAAAAAAAATGAAAGATGAGGGTAGAAATTTTATTTTTGTTAACCATAATGTAACAAACAGCAGTTTCCCTTTTGAAGAGCAAGAGAGAGGGAGATGGGAAATGAGTAGTTAGAAACTCTTAATGACCCACCTTCAGCTATTATACCATTACAGCTAATTTGTTCCAAACCATTCCTCACACTAACATAAGATTCTCTGGAGCGGATATTAACTTTTCCAGTATCAGAAATGTTTATGTAATGCAAAAGTTCAAAGCAGATGGGGTTGCAAGGCAGCACTCTCATTCCATGCAGTACAGCACCACACTGCGGGGTGGTAGAAGTCAAGCTGGAACCAAACTGAAACATATGGAAAGAGCTCAGGGAAACAACTTGGACACAGTGTCCAAACAAAGTAGTAGGTGACCTGGGAAACAGAGCAACAACCCAAAAGTATGTGTAAGGAAGTTTCCCTCCATTTTCTTTACCCCTCCCCAACAGTTTGTAAAGAATTTTTGAACCATCTCGTAGAACAGATGCAGGTAAAGTATGTAATTAGTTCCATTTAATGAAACAAAGCATACATTCATAAATAGGTTTAGATAATGTAACCTCTTTGCATAAAATCCTGTAGTTTTAAGGTTAAAAGGTAGGATTGATTAATCAGTACTCGTTTTTTCATTAAATTCAAATGAACAATAGAATTTAAGGATAAATTAATTGAAGATATCAAGCATTTTTTGCTTGATATCTTTAATTCCAGACTATTAAGATAACCGAGAATCAAGACAGGAATTTGAATTACCCAGTCACAATACGGCAAAACAAAGAATCAGTTTCTTCAAATAATTTCCATCATTACCTTGAGCAGATAATATAGTATGAGGCAGCAACTGCTCCTTAGGACATAGGGGATGCACAAGACAAAACAGAAAATTAAATCATTGACTGTCACCTCCTCCTTCTCCAGCAAGACCCTTCAAGACTTCTGTATAATTTTTGACTCCTGAAATTCTCACACTTTCCTGAATAGTGAGCTACAGAACCAGGGGAAAGCAGTGCAAGTGATCTCATTAAATCCTCCTTTACCCAAGTCATGACAGATCAGCACAATATCTAAATCACTTTAATTCTCCCTACTGAGAGTCTGATAATAGAAAAGTATGCTCATCTGCAAATTTCTTATACAGATGAAGACACACTGTAATTGACCGGGTGACCTCTGAAAAATTATGCTATTTCCACCTCTTACTTGTGACCCTCCCAAGTATCTATAATTCTACAGAGCTGTGTCAGCATAAAATGCATGAAACTGTATTTTAAAACTGTGACAATTTTCAGGCTTCCCTATGTGCTTTATAGCATATTTTTAATGAGAATTTACTCATGTAAAGACATTCTTATAAACTCAAGGTTTTGCATGTACACATAGAAAAGTACATACACACCCCTGTACAAGATCCCAAATTACTTTCCTGGGGAAAGCAAAGCAAATTCCTGGCAAAGTAAATTTCCTGGGTGTCACAATCTGCTAGGACAAGCGGGTTCATGATGGCTCATTTACCGATCCCAAAGTGCAAAAGACAAACAACAGGGGACTATCAGGTTAATCACAACAAATGCACCTTTTATTGAGTGCTCATGGGAGATGCGATAGAAGTTGCAATAGAAGTATCAGAAAGAAGATGAAGGAGAGAGAGAGAGAGAGAGAGTAACAGGGGAAGGGAGATATAGCTACCAACGGAGAGACAAAATCCTCATGGTCCAGCCAATAGATCTGTCTTGTTTCTTGGGGAGAATCTCAAAGTCTTTGGTAAACTCAGGCATCTTTTATAGTAAAAGACAATGGAGAAATGAGGCTATTGAAAAACATGTACAGACAGTCCATGTTCTGAAGCAGGGCAAGTCAATTTCAGCAGTGAGCGGGACCCATTGTTTTCTTGGTCCAGTGAACACACCTGCAGGCACCACTTGGCAAACATCCTGCTTCAGTCAGGCCAGCACCCCTGTGTTAGGATTATAGGGGTCTCAGTCCTTCGAAGGGAGCTCCGTCTCTCATGGTCGTTTTCGGCAGACAGGGGATCTTCTGTAGGAGATCACCAAAGTTGCCCCAGAAAGTTCATTTGGCCAAGAGGTGGGAAAATTCATGGGTCATTGTGGTGAGCAGGTATCGTGAAGCAGGTGTAAGCATATAGAGCAAGCCGCTCCTTGCCAGGCCCTGCTCGAAGCAGTGCAGCATGACGACACAGCAAATACACCTGTAAACAATCACTTGGCAAGCATCCACCTCACCCAGACCAGAACTCCAATAGGAATCTCCAGGATCTCAGTCTCTGCCATTGTGATGATCATGAGGCAAAAATGAGGGGAATTTCAGACCGTCTCTTATACTGGGAAAGTGAATTTGTCCCAATAAGAATGATTCCACTTGAGATATGCCAATTACTGAAAAACTCTAAGTGCTTAAAGGTAATTCAGGAATCGATCTGAAGAAAATAACATAGGTCTTTTGTTCCTAGACTTCAGCCAATCATTCAGGTTCATTATCCCTTTAACACTAATGCCCAAGGCAAGTTGTGAAACTGTTGGCCAGTGCTGCTCTTGAAAACTGTTAAGAAAGTGAAAAAAAAAGAGTATAAAGAACTTTGATTTTAAAAAAACCCAAAACCAACTAAACAAAAAAACCTCCCAAAAAACTCAACCAAGAAAAACCTTTAGGAAATGGCAAAAAAGCATCTTACTCTATCTAAATAAAGAATAGAATAAATTGTATCAGTGAAGTCTATAGATTCAGAAATCTGTCTGTGCTTCACTATGTCCCTGATGAAAATCTCATTCAAGGATTTTCACTGATCACTTGAATCTCGTAGGAGTTGAGGGGACAAACCATTTTTGACAGACATTTTCATAAGCTGCCCAGAAGATACTAGTGCCCATCAGCCTAATCCTTTTGGATCAGAAACCATTAATGCAGAACTGCTTGGTGCTGGACAATATTTTTTTCCTGAACCTGAAGTGGTTTTGTGGGGCAATATGGGCAATTCTGTGGGCCTTATGCTGAAGTTACTAATAAAGCAATTATTTATGCAATAAGATTAGAATGCCTCACAGAAAACAGGCCCAGCTACCAATCTTGGATACTGTCTTATATTTAACTTGTCAAGTAATAATAATATCAATTGAGATTTTCATGAGAAATTAAATAAAGACATTCAACACTTTACTGGATGACAGGAGAAGAGCCATGAGTAAGCATATATATCATGCTGTGGCTCTGATTTAAAAAACAAATAAACAAGACAAAACCCCACAAAACAAAACAAACAAACAAACAAACAAAAAGAAAACAAAACCAAAACTAAACTTCCTGCATATTTTTAATTTTGCTTAAAATTTGTGTCTGAATATGTTTCTTTAAGTGATCTATTAAATGGGTGGAACTAGGAAAATAGAATTTAGTCCCAAAGAAGCTTACATTCATCATTCATGGAATTCACCACACACATAAAAATGCAGTTTTATAGAAGCACTGTGCAGTTCAACTAGAACCAACCTACTCACTGTGTTGTAAGAAAAGAGGTTTACTTTCCTTAAATGTAGCAATAAGAAGACCAGACAGTGCACAGAAAATGGAGAAAAAGAATACATTACATGCAAAATAAAAGATAAAAACAAAAAAAGGAAAAGGCCTGTAGGCACCTAGAGGAGCATTTTGTGCTCCTAGAGGAGCACAAACAAAACCATACCTCTCCTGTTTTTAACAATTACTATGTTCCCATTAATAGCTCAAGCAAAACTGTACAATGGATGCACCATCAAACCTGTTAAAACCACTGCTTTCATGGCTATTGGCTACAAGAGCCTTGGAAGACAGATTCTTTATAACTGGAAGCTATAAATATATTGAAGAAAATAATTTGACTCGATTTTCATCCCTGACATCTACTCCGGTAATAGGAAATATCAAATAAAGATATATGACTCGTTACTTCCTGTACATTTTAATATTTTCAAGAATTTAGGAACTAAAATCCTGTATGTTCTTTAATCTTATATTTCAAAGTAATGCAAAAATGAAATAAACATTTATACATGTTTTCTTTGCAAGAAATTCTTAGCCTCTCTCCCAGGGCACACCTGGATGTGACTATGGGATATATGAACACTGAAATTTTCTGGACATTTTGTATGTCAAAACTGTTGAGCATTTCCTCCTGACAATCAGCCCAGCACAATCATTGAAGCTTAGGTAACATGAAAAATTCTGAATCCACGTCCTTGAATTTGCTAAGATTACAAAACATTTTTCATGCCATATGAAGGCTGTTTATGTGCTTCCCTTTAGATCAGAGCAGCAATGGCCTTCTCACTATAATTTTAAGCTATACTTTCCAAACTGAGACAATCACTTAATTTCAAGATTGTTCTCATTTATTTGAGGAAGAAGTGGGGGGGGGGAGGAAGAGGGGGTGGTATTTTCCCTTCCAGAACTCCTTTACATAAGGAAAGATTGACCACAATCCAGAAAAGATCACAACCATCTATATGCTGAAATCATTAGGCTGTTAAATCATGAATTTCAAGATCTGTAACTAATGATTATTTATTAAACAGAGAATATTTGCCTGAAATTCAAATTGCAATAAATAAAATCCTAAAGGTCATAAGTTTAATGTTTGCCTCCTACGCAGCCCACTTTTCATCATGAGCTTTGAAGTTCCAAATACTTTTCTAATGAATAGGAAGCCAGGCAAAAACAGCTGAACAGGGATAAAATACCCCAAAAGGCAACATACAAACCACAAGCCTTAGACATGGAGCTGACCCAAAATGAGATTCAAGAGCTACTGAAACATGAGTTAATAAAAGCAACAGGACTAATGCACTTTGTGATGTACACAGGCTGAAATTAAGACCAGAGTGGGAGGAAGGGAATTAACTGAGCTCAAATGCAAGGTTCTTCACTTTCCCTTTGGGAAAAATATAATTTGAAAGAATTGAACAGGAGGAGTGATGAAGAGAGGAAAGCAGTAGGGAAAAACAATTTTGCAAAAAAAGTGACAAGTATGTCCCCTCTCAATAAGGATCAAGACTAGTAAAAAAAAATTCTTTCTCATTCAGCTTAGTGCCAAAACAGTGCATAAAGACAGCATTTGAATTATGAATAACGTATGAATAACATCAATAGCCTGAAAGTGAATTTACTTGTCTTTTCAAAAAGCCCTCAAGAGACATCACACAATCTTCTTCAATATTGCTCCAAATGGTGAAATGACTTGTGGACTCAGCAAATGTGCACAGCTTGATCAGGCATGTGATACCTCTGGAAAAAGCAGTGGAAAGAATGGAGAAAAAGAAAACAGATACAGGCATCCAAACAGACAGGCAACTGGCATGGACATCAAGCAGCCTAATACTTGCTACACAAACAATGAAAAAATAAGAACCTTCCAGTTCAAAGCATCTTCTTTAGTGTGGTACCACATTTCTTTTCTAAAATTTTCAACCGAAAAAAAAAACCTTCATGTCTACAACCATGATTAAAATCATGACACATCAAATTAGCAATCAGTGATTAGAAGCTTCTAAAATCAGAATAGCTGTCAGTAACTTTTTCTTTCAAAATGAAATAAAGTGATTTAGTTCACTCTATTCAGGTAAAGTTGAGTGTTCTGAGAGTATGACTACTTGGACCTGTGAATTAAAATTTAAAAATTAAAG
Source organism: Vidua macroura (assembly GCF_024509145.1). NCBI lineage: Eukaryota > Metazoa > Chordata > Aves > Passeriformes > Viduidae > Vidua > Vidua macroura. The sequence continues at coordinate 73,752,268 of NC_071571.1, forward strand.
TGAATCTTTAAGTAAATAATAATGTGGAAATAAAGAGCACACCCTGACTAATCAAAGAATCCCAGAATGACAGAACGGTTAGGGTTGGGTTGGAAGAGACTTCTGGAGATCATTTGGCCAACCCTTCTGACAAGGCAGGGCCAATTTAAATGACAGATCTGGGGCAGAGCTGCCCAAACCATGTGGAAGACCAGAAGCATAAGGAGTGTTCACAGCACCTCTAGGGCTGGACACTCCAGCTTGGGAGTAGAATTGGAGAAGCCCATTTGCAGCTGGTGAAGCACTGGGCTGGACTAGAGATGTTAGGCTCTCTTCAGGGCTCTCTTGATATACAGTGTTGAGCAAAGGATTTGATTCCCCTGTGAATTTCATTCCCTATTTATGTTGCCTCAAGCACACAGACTAAACTCTTCCAGGAGCACTGGTCTATTCTGTATGCTGACATATGCTGACAGTGTCACATGGGCACAGTCTTGGTCAAAAAGTTACAATTCAGAATTAACAATTTTGAATACAGGACATATTCTGAGGGTAGAAAGAGAAACATGCAGTATCTAGAGGACAGTATGTGGAGGAGGTCATGGGACTCCTGAATTTAGGCTTAGAGGGATGCAGGAAGAAAGAGGACAAAGGATTCACAAAAGACAGACCCTTAGCAGTAATATCTTGCCTTTGAATGCTTACAGGTACAGCCCCCAAGGAATTTAACATAGAATTCTTAACCTCCACTTTGGGAAACAAGAATAAAAATGAGCACAAAACACCTGGAAATTTCCGGTGTCTGCTTAAAGTTATTTCCACAATGTAAATAAATAAAACTCTTTCCCTACTTCTTTTGATTCCAGGTTCCTTTTATTCCCCTTAAAACAAATCAAGATTTTGATTATTTAAGGAAATTGCAGCAGCAATTTTATGCAGTTCCCTTCCATCTCCAGTGAAGCATACCATGTCCAATATTAACACAGCCTTCTGTACAACAAAACATTACAAAAATTATGTATCTTTTTTTTCCCTTAGTAAAACTGCTGCCACCACGAGCAGCCTTGAATCTGACAATTGTAATTACAACTCAAGGATTTTATTGTCAAATACATTCCCCAGATAAATCCTTCTTGCCTTTTCAATGATTCTGACTGATATGCTGAGCATGGAGTCATCTCTTAAAAGCTGGAACGTATGGGGTAATGCAGATTCTCTTGGCTTTTTACAGGCTATCCAAAGACTTTTTGCAAATGCATTTTTTAGTGCTTGTTTCTTATTTGTATGGCTTATTTTACATGAATCTGCACTGCTTTGTAGCAAATCAGACTCAAGTATATCATTTGCAAGCTACATACAAAAGCAGCAGTAAGAGCATTAATCTGCTCTTTTCAGCACACTAGGTCTCAAGAAGCTCCTACAATCTAGCATTAACAAGCTATTTATTTCATTTACCTACTTAATGACTGAAGAAAAAAAATTGAAAATGATGATTGCTTGTTTGTTAATGAAAGGTTGCTGTGGTTAACCACCGGAAAAACTATTAAGCATCGTAAAATTGTCCTTGGAATTTGACACTTTTAATATCTCTGATGTGCCATACTAGCAATGCAATAGAAAGATCAATAAAGGTTTCACCTAACTCCCAATTAGGTAATTTCATTGATTTGGGGTAGAAAATAAAAGTTAACTTCAAAGATAGAAATCTAAGTATTAAAACATTTTAGATTATTGAACAGTGGACGGTGACATGGGTTGAGTTTTGCTATTTTATTATCATAATTTAGCTGCCTTATAAAAACATGGACCTACTTATTTTTTGTGTGTATTGCCTATGTTTTTTGTCCAGCTAGGAAAGTTGCAGATCCTTGAAGGTCCTTGCTGGATTACCAATTATCTTCACAAAAATGGAAAACAACAGAAAGGTTTTTTTTGATAGATTTTGATATTTTCCTTGCTCTTTGCATAGGGAGCCTTGCAGAAGACACTGTGCTGAGGAGCTGCTGACCTTGAAGAGTCCATATCTCCTCTGCTTGTACTCTGGGCTGGAGCAGGCTGTATGCAGCACAAGTAGCCACTGCAGGGGAACATTCTGGCATGTCCAATGCCAGCCTGTGCTGCAGCAGTAGGTGGTAGGGCAGAGGGAACATCCTGGCCTGTCGGGAAACTCTGACAGCTGAACAGTTTCCCAAAATAACTTGTAACTTTTCCTATGCTTGGGAACAGAAGAGTCTATGCAGATCAAGAGGTGCAGTGAAGTGATTCTGACTGGGGGGCTGCTGTACCCCAAGGAGTCAGTGATCCACATCACAGTTGACCTGAGGCCTGTGCTGTGCAGGGCCACGTGTCCAGTGTGGCTTCAGGATGTGTGGTGTTGTTCAAACACCTTGCTTGCAGGACAAACTCAGCCAGCTCATCATGATAGAAGAGCGTGCGGGCAGCTCCCCCTTGGTGCTGCAATTACACCACCTGTATGACCTCACCTTTAATTGGAAGTGCTGTAAGAAGCTTTCATGAGAACATTCTGTATGAATGGAGATGATTGCTTGTTAGAAAATTATATATATAGCTCAAAGGATCAGAAGGGAAGAACCTCTCTCCTTGGACAGGATCTCCACAGCCTGCTATGGATATCAATCGTGGTCTCTCTGATGATGCATGAGCAGGACGCTCCCAACATTGAAAGGGAAACCAGATTTATTCTGATAGCCTTCTCTAGAGGGCAGATTAGGAAAGAGAAAATAATTATCCCTATATTATTAAAAAGGCTACTTTATTGAACCTCTTGTTGTTGGCTCATCTTTCACACTGCACCTCAGTGTCTGAGGCTTACAACTTTGATACAGTATTTTTTGAAAGGCTGCCAATAAAAAGAACAAGGAAAATCTCAAAATCTAAAAAATTTTATAAGAACTTTGCCAGCAGATCACTACAAGTAGATTACATTTTTTGACTATGGATGTCACTACCTTTCCCCCTGATTTCACCCTACTCAAACATTTTGGCTAACCTTTGACTACTCAATTCTCAGCTGGTGAACTCTGCAATTAGCATTGGAAGCTTAGTTCTGCGAAGAACAAGAACTGAAGCTATCATATAAACTTACTGTCACAGCAATCTGGAACATCTGATGTGAAGGTATTTGGGACCAAAGTGGGAAACCAAGTAAGAATTAGGTTTTTGAATAAGTAATTCAGAACAGCAGCAATGCTGGTATGTGGCCAGCTGTAACCTAATTTAGCTGTAGGAAATGGTTAGGAAAGTGAGAGCTCTTGTTTAGTAACATCCCTTTCCTAGGCTTTGTCTCCGTGTTTTGTAGTACCTACAGACACGTCACCATGTAAAAGCATCAGCGCTGAACTTGCTGTTTTGCAGGTAGAGAGGCCTAGCAATTAGTTTCTTCCTTTCCAGATAAAGTCACGAGAGGGTAGAGAGTAAATGAACAAATAGACTTTGTCCAAAATCTTGGCCTTATGCATGAGATTGAAGCCAAACTGCTGGACAACATTGGGATTAAGATGCTGCAGGAAAGAAAACTTCAATTATAAATTAGACTATGGATGTAAGAAGCTCACAGGTTTTAAGTATTTGGCACAATTTTGAACAACCAAATTCTGGACTTAAATAAAATGAAAGCACCTAAAATTCAGTTTAAAAAAACAAATCCTATCACAGATTTAAACATTAACATATAGAAAGAAAAGACCAGATGTCTTGAAAGTACTTTAGTAGTCTATCAGTAAATATCAAGGTATCTCTGTGTGGATTACAGATCCTGAGAAGCTCCTGTTCTCCCATCTTTTACCTGTTTATGTGTTATGTATGATTAGACTAAAAATAGAAATCTTATGAAGTCTATATGCATTGTTTCTTGTAAGTAAACAGTAAGATCTATGATTATGCTCACTGATTTCTCTGAGGAAGCTGACATACTAAAAACTGTAAAGCTAATTCATGGCAATAGATATTGCAATTTACAGATGAAACATCGATATAAGTTGGAATACAGGCAGATTTTTGGAGTTTATGAAGTTTATACACTGCCAATCTACTGAACGGGTTTATGTTCTCTGTAAGCGCTTCATTTCATGGCTCTCAATTTTTACAGGGCACTCTGGAAAAAAAAAATCAGTATTTATATCTCAGAACACTCATGAATATTATGTAAGAGATGAAGATATAACCATAAAATTACATTTGGCACTCTCCGTACTGTCACCCGGGCCTCTCAGTTTGGGTTTGTTAGGGGTTTTGTTTCCACCTTTGAGGTAAGAGAACATTTTTATAAAGTGTGCAAAAATAAGCAGACATCAAATCTTCCCTTTGCATTGCTTGAGTAACACTCAAGCCCTTGAAAAAGAACTGCAGATTGTGTTATGGAGGATGCTACAGAAGTGAAAAGAAATTCTTGAAGTGATGTAAACATCATTTAAGGAACCTTTGAAGCTCACTACAATTTCAAATCCAGAAACCCCTGTAAACTAGCATTCATTATTTTCAAAATATTTGCATTGCATACATCAACTTTATTCTGGTGTAAGACTAACTTTTAGAAGAAAGAGAAAAACCCCATCTATTGGTGAAATAAAATGTTTTATTTGCCTTAACTATTTCAGATAAAAGTTGGCTTCTAAACAGTTACATAGTTCAGCAAACATTTCAGCCTATATGCCTTTGCTCATGTGAATAGTGTTGGTACAGATTTTATTAGCAAAAGAAACAAAAGGTTGTGGAAACAGAAAAAAACCCTGGGTGACTGTGGAGAGGGATTGAACAGAAGAATGTTTAGCTCTTCCACAAAGTCCTTCCTTAGTAGAACAGTCAGACATAAATATAGAACTGAAAATTTTAATTCAATATAAAATACTGAATTAAATTCTGGTCTCTGACTAGAATAGGATTTACATCAATGTTTATTGATTTAAACAAAAAGACAACATAGTTGGGAAAACAGGGACAACCTGGTTCCCGATCATTTTTAACAAAATACTAAACCTGAATTAAAAAATACACTGTAGAAATATTAAATACACATATAACACATGTTATATGTGTATCAACAATGTAATATAACAATGTAATATAAAATCCCAAAGAATTTAAGAAGTGTCATGTTCCTTTGGTAAAATAAACAGAGTAACTAATAAATACATTTCTAGTCTCCAGAAAAACCTATTCAAAATATGAACTATTATATTAATTCTTTGCCATTGTCTGTATAAGCTGTCTTTGAAAAGGGGCCCAGCATTCATTCATTCCTTGTCCGAACTAAAACAAAAGTGCATATGAATTATGGATGGCAGAAGGAGGATTGCATGATAAACAGAAGTGTAACTCAGGGAAGTCCCTGTTTTAACAATTCTTTATGATTTATTTTATCAGTTGCAAACATTGATTGCAAAGCATCCCTTAAGCATATGCATGACTATACTAGGTATGATTCTATTGGTCTCAAATCACTTTGTTAGAATTGCATCAGAGAATTCTATTACTTGTTATAACATTTATTGTTACCAATCTGTCTTAACCTTACTCTTTATTACGAACAAAAAGTAATTGTAGCTTACAACTCTACATTAACAGAAATGTCCCACCTGTAATTTAACTTCTGAACAAGGTCAGTATAACCTTTCACATTTAGTTTCTGTGTTGTAAACAATGCAATTTGTTTATGCCACGCAAGCTGCCTAAGTTTTCACTACCTACATTTCTGCACAGTTAAGTCACTTGAACATAATCAGCCCTTCCTTATTCTAGGCCTCAATGGATCCTAATGCTTTGGAATAGCCTTCTAAAGAGTACAAATGTTTCACCATTCATTTGCACCAGTGCCAGAACTAGAGGCAACAGTACATTCGAACTACTAAGAGGATCTCTCCTCAAAAGAACCTCGCTGTAGGAGATGAAACATTAAGATAAAATAAAAACAACAGTAGTGGAGCTGATAAAGGGTGCATCTATCTTGGGGATTTAAAGGAGACCCACAATCTACAGTTGAATGCAATGAAAGACAGAAGATCAAAGAAATAGAAGCTTTTTTAATGGAACTTTACTATTGTGACAAGCTCATGATGATGAAGTCAGGAGAGTCACAGGCAGAGTACATGAGGTGCTGAATAGTGAGAATGAGTCATCTGGGGGCAACATGGTGGATCCTAACTCAAAAGCACAAGAGGAAGGAGGTAGTGTAACAGGCTGAAGTAACAGAAGAGAATTTGAACACCTGCAACAGTCTTTTGAAGATGTCATAGTCTCTTCTCAGTTAAAATTATCTTCATTTGTATAAAGAAAGAGCTTTAAAAATATGTGTCAAAACAGAGATTATTTTTTTAATATGTTAATAATTACTCTATTAATTGCTTGCCCTAAAGAGTAAGAATAGTAGCAATAGGACAATGTGAAAGTAGGACATCACTGTAGTGAAAAAGGAAAATGTGACTTTGAAAAAGCCAGTCCCTTTTAACTATTGAAGCCTTAAAAAATACTTTTCTAAAGATGCAGTACTTTGTCTCACTACATACCTCCACTCCTTCATTTTGGAGATGCTCTGCTATTACTCAAGAAGTTTTTCAAGAGTCAGGGAGCAATATCTATGTTTCTAAATGCACAAACAAGAAAACCATAAGAAGTCGTTTTGAAGGGAAGAAACAATACAATCACTGCAATGAGAAGAGACTCCTTCAGCTGTGCACTTCAGAGATTTTCATCATGCTAATACTTCCTTAATCACAAGCTTAAATTCAGGTACCTTTCTGAAAGGCCTTAACATTAGGCAAGAAAAGTAACAAGGATTGCCTGTTTCTAACCCTTTCAGAGGTGCATGTTAGATTTCAATATTTGTGGGAGGAAAACTTTTCTGAGAGGGATCTGGCCAAGCTACCCTAAAGAGGTTTTTATTTTTAACAGCAGTTTACAGTATATATCAAATTAGACATATTCAAGTAATCCTTCTATGTTGCCTTTATTTCTTAAGTAATATAGTAATGCAACATCCTGTCTAAAGTCAGAAAGGGAATAATTCCTTCTACAGAACCACAGACAAAATGGAATTTTCTTTCACAGATTACAGCAAAAATTTGAAAATGAAAGTTTATGGCAAAAAGAATATGATTCTGGTTCTGAGCAAGACACTTGTTTACAAATAAAAATTGAGGGAAAAAATAAAGAAATAACTGCAAATACTGCGGTATCATGATAAAAAAATAATTTCTATAAAAAGCCTACCACAGCTATAGCAAAGATTAGCAAAGATTAAAAAAAAGTCAAAGTAACAGACTATTTTTTTTTTTACTTTTCTATTAAGTACACAGTAGATATTAAACCGATAATTCATAATAAACTTAATAGCTAGTCTCAGGAAAGTGGGAAAATAAAACAGCAGGAAATAGGAAATTATGCATGAAATAATATTATCTAAGCCTCCCAGTACATGTGGATTTTATACCTACATTGTATAGTATACTGTAGTAGATATTGTGGGTCCCTGGGCAATTTGCACTGGACATAACTATGCTTCATCAGCTACCATAAGGATGTAAATTTTACCTCTTGTCTATTTATTTTTTTCCCTCTACTTAGCAAAGGAATAGCATTAAAGCTTAGTGTGGTGTTGCAAGTGTTGCAAAATGCCAGTGAAATATTTTGTTTGTAAAACAAGCAGGCGGCCTGCCAGCTTCATTGTCATTGCTCCTGTTGTATGTGTGAATCCAAGCACTATGGCATGCCTTGTCCAGGTGAGCTTACCTACCCTGCACCTCCTTCACACCATCAGGGATCCAGGTAGGGTTCAGGCTTAAATGATTGCTCAATCCTTGATTTCCTACATGAGGTGTTGACCTTGGCTGGCTGCCCAGCACCAACTCAGCCATTTGCTCACTCTCTGCCCTACCCAGGACAAGGAGGAAATGCCTTTCCTCCCAGTCATTTTCAGACCTTAATGCTTACAGGGTTGTTCTCCTTCTTCACTCTTGTTTGTGAAATGCCAATACATTCAGGCATTTCAGACTTCTTGGTTATCTGCTTTAAACTGCGCCAATGCCTCTTCTTAAATTTCATCACTCATAATCTTCCATTCTGATTTCTCCCCTCTTCCCACCACCACTACCTTTCTCCCCTTGCTCTCCCCCCAGTTCTGGCGCTTTCTATTTAATTCTTCACATTCAAAAGATACATGAAGTGCAAAAGGCTTACATCAAGGGATGCTGTCAATTATATATTTACATCTAGGAACAGGGTTTGGTGACTGTTGCAAAAACATGTCATTCAAGTGCAACCTCATTTCTTACATAAAAATAACCCAGCAGTTTAAGTACCATTTGTTCACTTAGTCCTTTCTGTGTTTAAGGCTCTACTTTTCAAAGAAGCCTTCAATATTTCTTGTCTATTACTGAAAATTACTTTTTTGAAATTTGGTTCAGGTTTAGACATCAAAGGTTTACTACCTCAGATGGCATGTGTCAAAGTTTTTTGAAAGCACTTAAAAACTACTCTTTGCAATTATTCTCTTCTGAAAAAAAAAAAAAAGCTTTATAAATGCCACCTCATACAGAAAATATTAGAAGATTGCCACTTCTGCGTCTCTCTCTGCCACTGTTCTAGTCTTTCAGTTTGTTAAGCATATTTTGCAACATTGCCAAGTATATTCCAAGTTAATGATGTCTTTCATTTCCTCCTGTAAGCAGGACATGACAGACACCATTAAAGCCATGAATGAGACAGTGAATTCCAGAAATCACAATATTTGTATAGCATTGAATAATCCTGAATTTGTAAGTTATACGTGGGTCCCCAATGCCTCAGGATTAGAGACTCTGAAGTCTGAAGAGAGCTATGGGGCACTCATGTGCACATTAGAAATCAAGGCTAGTGAAATTGCTTGTTGAATTTTCAAAAGAAATGTATCAAAATCAGCAGTCTTAAAATTGGAACTGATGCCTTCCCACATTAATAAAGGCCACTATTATAAATCCTCTCCATCTACAAAGACCTAGCTCTGATTATTTCTGTATTGAAGAAACTTACAAAGCCTGAAAATTTACAAAAAACATTACTAGCTGTTCAGTGTCTCAACATTTGGATAATACAAATTAATTTCTCTACTTTTATTTCTAGACACAATCCTGTACACAAAGATGTATGGAAATAGTAAGTTTTCACTAAGGAAAATATGTTTTCTTTTTAAAAATCTTATGTAGTACTTTTAAAAGCAGGAAAATAAATGTAAACAGCTATAAAACAGAAATGCAAAGAAAGGAACAAATTTAAGAAGCAGCTTCCTTTGCTCAGCATATCTGCAGATAAAGCTAGAGGGTGGACAAGGAGTGGGTAATTTGAAAGCCTATCTCCTTTAAAAGGTTGGATCAGGCCTTCTGTCTCCCTGTACCTTCTAAAATCCCCTGCTATTGAATAGGCACTCCAAAAGCTTCTTTTTTTAGTCAACAGTGTAATTAACACTATTTTACAGAGAATCTTTTCAGCAGACATTTGTTAAACTGTTATTTTGTAGAGTATTTTTAGGCACTGATATACTCAGGGATATTTCCTCTTTAAATCTTGGGAAACCAAATAAGTAGGTACAGAATTTACCCAATACTATAATAAAGTTCTTAGTCATCTCTAAATTATCATTTTGAAATAAATATCAGTAGGAAGTATCAGTTACCCCACTATTACCTGAAGAGTAATGTTGATGGATAAGTGTCTCAAGCATTTAGCTGTCCACATATGCTATGGCATCTCAAGGTGGCATGTCAAACTATGATAGAAAATGACTTAATTTTTAAAGGACAAACCCCAACATCAGTTTCTCGATCAGATAATATGCAAATGAGCTGAACACTGAAGTACTTACTGTCAAAAGTATAATGCAGTTGGTTTGAATTAATCCAACTGCAATGTGACAAAATGTACTTGAGGAAGAAAAAATATTTTTCCACACAAACTGTCAGGAAATACCTCAACAATGTCTCTAGTAAACTATGTTATGATGTCTTCAAATTATTAAAATCTTTTCTTCTTCCACAAAAACAAGACTTTAGGTATCTGAAATTATCTTTAGAGATCTTTAATTATCCACAATTAGGAATTGTGGAGGGGATCCAGACTACTCTCTGCCTGTCTACCATGTGTAACACATAGTCAAACTTTCAATATAAAACATAAAATAAAATAAAATAAAATAAAATAAAATAAAATAAAATAAAATAAATATATTTGTGCATTTAGCTTTTCATATTTTGCCTGAGTAAGGACTTGGCAGATACATAAGGTAAAATACCTATAAACATCAGCAAAGAAATGTTTCCTCTAGCTCATCACAAATTGATGTATTCCACAAGACAAATGCATAGAGAATGTTTTTGGTTCAAGGAATATTATGCATTATTTTATTGTCCATATCTTATTTTTGAAATGGTGAGCAGATGGAACTAAATACGTGGAGTGGAGTGGCAGTAGTGGGGATTGTTGAGTAAAAAAACCCTCAGCACTATTCCTAGGTTTTGAAAAATCAAGACATCTTATTGAGTCCTGAATTTTTTCCCCTCTGGCACATCTTGATATGCCATCTACAGCATTTCTGAATGTTCAGTTTGTTTTGACCTATTCCCAAATTGAACAAATTAGTTCCCAGACCATCAGTTTTCCATTATTTCCCAGACCATTCTGATTATCAATAAAGTATATAGTTTAGCTTTAAAGGCTATGTAGACTTCAAAGAAGAATGGCAATCTAGAGGTGAAAAAGCTGATTCTGTGAAATTACAGTAACAGTTTGCTTTGGACAGCTGAAAATATTAACATCCTGTTGCAAGCATATGCTGATGGATCAGAGGTTCATTGGCAAGTAAGTTAGAGATGACAGACAGTTTTGAGAAAACAAACATGTTTTCTCTGATAGGGGCATGATCCTTTGACTGCCAGTGTATCAGAAACAAGTATGAAGCTGAAGAGAGGAGAGGAAGAAAAAAAAAACCTGATTTCGGCTAAGACAATCATTTCAGCAGAAATAACTCCATATGAAAATTCTAGGAAAACCCAAAGTAATGTGTCTTCTTGTTACCTCTAATGTCAGCATTTGTATTAAATGAGAAAAAAAACTCAGAAACAGCACTAAAGACCAGATATAACAGCCTTATTAGTACAAGAATTTAGATCTTCACCAGATATTACATGATGCAAAAGCATGAATCCCAATGTGAAGTCCACTTAGTATGTAGTCCAGTATCTTTAGTTAATGCTTAAAAACATTACCTCTTTCTGTTTAAAAATAGCTTTTAAAAAATCTTCTCCTTTTAGAAAGCATATGCATAATCTTTCTCAACCAGCCATTTTCATTTTGAATTCCTAAGAGGGATGGACAATGAAATTTAGCATGTTGACTTTGCCAAGGGAAAAAAGACAGTTTTGCATTATGTTATCACATTGCAGTACTGCTGTATCTGAGATGACAGCAATACAAAGCAATTGTAGGGAACAAAAGAAATATACAAATAATGCAAATAACATGCACAAGATTTGCAAAGGTTAAAATAAATTTAACCTATGACAGCATTTAAAACTTCAAATCCATTTCTCACAAAGCACCTGTCTATTTCTTGGTTTCTCTTAAAATTACTAGGTTTCTGCTCATCAAACAAAAATAATTTAGAAGAGATTCAAAGTTGGTCAGTTCAGTAGAGCAGTAATAAGATTTTATATATTCTATGTCAACAACTTGTACTTTGCTTCCTCCTTTCTCCCTTGTTAAGTAAGCCTTTGTGAAAAATCAGTATATGAAAATGCTCTGATGTCTGCTGATTAGTCACAGTTAATTTTTACCTCCATATAGCACTATTATCTTTGTTTAAGATGAAAGCTTATGTTAACTTGTGCTATTCACTCACTGCATTTTGCCCTCTTGAGCTAAGAAATGTAAGTCACGCAGGATGCAGTTTCAAGAGTAGTTCTGCTCAGACAGTCTTTGTACAAATAGCAACTCCACATTTAGAGACACAGTTATTAGCAATTTTGCCCAACTTCCTCCTAGGCTATAGTTAGGTAAAATTAATGAATTCTGTCTTGTTCAAATTAGTTCTTTAAGTTAAAGACTAGGGGGAAATGCTAAGGTTAAGGGCAATGCACATTGCACTTTGTTATACACAGAACAAGCAGCTTTCCTATTCCTGTCTCTGGCGCTTTGGGCAAGATTCATCACATTCCACATTAAACAAAACAATAAATTGCAGTTCAAGTCCTTAAGGTTTCCTGTTGCTAATTAGGGTTTTAAACAACCTTTTAGAAGCATAAATGGATCAAATTTATAACAAAGTGTCCTGGAGGCACAAATAGATTTAATTCCTGTCCTGCTGGTAATCTCTCTCTGTCCTACGTATCCAGTAGGACAACTCACTTCATTCTGATGGCTATTTCACCTCAAAGGTCTGACCCTCACTGGGGTGTCACTGGGCTAGACATTTACTTACAGCACCACTAAGTTCCCTGCAGTTTTTGACTTATAAATCTTTGCCCTCCAGCCATGCATTTCTTCTTCCCAGCTCTGTACTGCAGAAAGCAGTCATTCAGCATTTTCTCAACATAAATGGAAAAAAGAAAATTATGTGTCACACAAAACAATATCATTCTATATTCCCTGGAAAACATCACATCTTTTGTTAACTTTGCTATCTCTTCCCCTTTCTTACAGCATCCAAATGTGGTTGGGATGACATGACATTACTGGAATCTTTCTCAAGCAATCAGTTACAAAAATCATAGATTCCTAGAATGATTTAGCTAGGAAAAAAATCTTTAATATCAGCTAGTTACAATACTCCCACCATTTAGAAGAAAACCTTCCACAAGACCAGTGTGCTCAGAGTCCCATCCACCTTGGTCTTGAACACTGCCAGGAATGGGAGTGGGGGCAACCTGTGCCAGTGCCTCACCACATCAGCAGCAAAGAGTTTCTTCCTAACATCTATCTATCCTCTTTCAGTTCAAAGCCATTCCGCATGTTCTGTCATTACATATCCTTGTTAAAAGCCCCTCTCCAGATTTCTTGTAGGCCCCCTTTATGCCCTGGAATATGTTATATCATCTCTCCAGAACCTTCTCTTCTCCACGCTGACCAGCCACATCTCTCTCAGCTTTTCTGTAAAACAGAGGTACTCTAGCCCTCTGGTCATCTTCCTGTCCCTCCTGTGGACTCACTCTACCAGGTCCATGTCCCTCTTGTGGACTCACTCCACCAGGTCCATGTCCCTCTTATGTTGGGTGCCCCACAGCTGGACACAGCACTCCAAGGGAACCTCAGGAAAGCAGAGGAGAATGTTCTCCCTTACCCTGATTACCACACTTCTTTTGGTACAGCCCAGGAGGCAGTTGGCTTTCTGGGATGAAAGTGCACATTACTGACTCGTGAACTACTTGTCAACCAAAAAATTACACAGAATAATTTTATTAGATGTTAAAACAGGGAAATAAAATACTTCACTATGATATTCAGTACAAAGAAATAAAATACTTATTCATAATTTGGTAACTCATTGGAAAATTAGTTTCCGTGGTTATGATACCCTTATACATTACCAAAAATCAGCCACTTGAGTTCTCAGAAGAAGCTCAGAATGCTGGAATATATCATGACTTGCCGTGGCTTGCTGCCACGACCTCAAGCAGTCGAGAAGTGCCGGCTAGCACTGCCTATGAGAGGCCGAGCGGCTGCCACGTGTGTGCGGGCACTCCAGGGGAATGGTGTCTGCCTCCCTGGTAATGCTGAGCTCTGCAGCGTCGGTAACGCAGCTGTGGTAGCTTCACGCTGGGAGAAGACGAAGGGACGAGAGAAGGACACTTTGCTTGTGAGCCCTAAGAACTTTTATTCCCCCATGCGTGGTCAGAAAAAATTGCTGTCAGTGCAATGCAAAGCAAATGCCAGAGAACAAAGAACAGCAAGAGATTAAGTAGGGGGTGGGCGGACAGGGGTGGAAACCTGGCTCGCCCAATAGGGACAAACGATAGAGGAGTGACATCAACTATAACAACCTATGGCAACATAACAGAGGTGGGTACAGTGTTCTGGGACAAATAGAAGGTCTAAGGTGGGGTGATTGATGTAGAACTTTCATGAAGAAGCTGGGAGTGGTTACAAGATTGACACCCTGACAGGGAGTGACGACCCCTGACTGACAGAACAAAATAAGGGGAAAACAGGGTGAGGTGAGAAGATTGACAGGTCTGAGTGGCAGGAACTTTCCAGGTAAACTTGGAGCAAACCACTGTGAAGGAAAAATAGGGGGGTACAAGGAACAAACCTAACTAACATTAATAAAATCCCTGACTAAATCAACCCAACCTACAACAATGACTCACTAAAAGTGAGTCTAAAAGTACCTCTAGTTTGCCACTAATCCAATTTGCAAGACCAAAGAAACCCTGTAGATCCCTATCACACAATGATCTCCCTTTGTGGCTCTGTGAAAATGTAGACATTTATTGATAGAGATTTGAAATATTTGGCTGCATCACTGAGCTCTCTGTCTCCAAATAGAAGACTTTTGTTACTACAAAACCAAGACACAGTTTCTGCATATAACTACTTAAAAGTTTAAAATCAAAAAGGAGAAAAACAGTGATAACTATGTTGCTCAAATGCAAATACAAAAAAAAAAAAAAAAAATCCCAGAGTTTTACGATAGTTATAAAACACTCTCGTTAGAAATTTCCAAATATTCACTGCCCACCTCACTTACCTCTCCCCCTGCAAACTATGGAAATAGGAAAGCAACTGCACAACTCATGGCACTTAGGCTGAGCCTCTACTATCTGAGCATTTCCTTTTCACTATACAGTCCAGGAAAGGTGCACAGAAAGGGTTGCTAGTTGCAGCACTCTCACCACTTTAAGGAGCTGTGCTCCTTGCTGATGTAAGAGGACACATCAAGTATGCTAATCTCAGATCTTTGGGATGACAACAGACAGGAGTTGTGGTCTCCTCAAGCAGAGAATATCCCTCACTAGCTGAGAGCCCTCAGTCCTTTGGTCAAAAGTTCAATTCAAGAGTTCTTCCACCTTTAAGAAAATAAGGTACAGATATGCAGATATTCACAAAACAATTTCAAGGGGAAAACAATTCTCTTTATTCAGTTATAAACCCTGTATTTTAGTTAAACAAGAACAATACTATACAGTTTTAGATATAGTGAATTTAATTCCTACCAATCCTCATTAAATATTAATTCCGTTGCAGTTTTAGCTTCTTAAAGAAATTATTTTCATAATCCTTTGTTTAGATATTTTGCTTGATCTTTACACTTCTGCCCTGTTTGGGATGAAATGGCAGTACTTTTCTTTGGATTTGTATTCTCCCACTAAGGAAAGCATACATGTGGCTCGTTGCCTGCAGCTGGGAGAGATTAGATTCTATAACCATTCAGATCCCTGTAGTCCAATGTTCTGTCTTCTTGTTACTGCACATACCATTAGCTCAACTGCAAGGAGAGTTTACAAATGAATATTGGTAAATTTGTTGCTCACTGGACAAAACAAAAACCCTGGAGACTAGTATATATCACCAGGACAAGGATTTTTGCCTTGAAATCCAAGACTATCAACATAATTTCACAAGACTCTTTTCAACATTGCATCTTAAAAAAGATATATATACTTCCTGGAAAGGTTCCTAAGGGATAAGGAGATGAGGAGTTTCTTGGTTTCAGACATCCTTTACTTGACAATGGGTCTAACTCTAATATAGTCTGAAAGCAGATTATCATGTCAAGCCATTACCTTAAATAACTTTCAGAAAATATTATCAACTGGCAAGAAATCTGTGGAGCTCATCATTTACCATTCCCTTGCCCATTATTAACACTTCAGGCTTGGAACTGAACATGGTAACAAGATTTTACTAAACAGGTTTCCTTAATAAAAAGGATTACATAGTCTTGCTACATGAATATGGCAAACGTATTATTTATTTCTCCATTTCTGGTTTTTTTTGACTAATTTTAATCCAGATATACATGTTTTCAGACCCACACCTTTATCTCCTGTTCCAGCTCTCCAAAAACCTCGTAACATTAGTGTCTGCTAACATAAAATGTTTTACATAGGCACCAGGGACACCTGGCATAATAAGGCAGTAATTTAAAATAAAGTTTGCCAAAATAGGTACAAAAATTGCAGAAAATCTCAAAATAAGCATTCTCAGGAGAGCAATGAGCTCTGTGAGTTGAAATTTAAGTCTGACAGAGGTCAAAAATATAGCAATTTTGTTATGCCTTATTATCATAGTTCCCTTATTTCAGTCTACTATGTAAAGCATGTCTGGTGTTGGCTGTGATTAAGCATGCTATTGAATCCAGAAAGATAGAGCTCTAGAATACTCTGTGTTGCTGTGCTATTATGAGTCTCACATTTACAACTGCTCAAAATGCTCTACATTCACCTTAGAAAAAGCACCATCTGTCTATTACTGGCTGCAAATTACCAGCTGTGAAATATTACTATATTAAGAATGTCAGCCAAAACAACAGCTGACCTTTTGTGCAATAGAAATGCTGTGTATAAGCCTTGCAACATTTTGATCCAGATTTCAACTTACAAACAAAACTTATGTTAATTTTGCCTTTTTACAGAAGGGTGCATTTTCTTCAGTATTTTAAGGATAAAAAAACCCAAAGACTGATTTTCTAAAAGGTTTAACTCTGATGTTTTCTCTTTATCACTGAAATTAATGGAGGATTTGGCTGGATTTGCCTTCATCATAGATATGAAGATAGATACTGTATTGTAATTCAGGGAATTTTTTGAATATTAATTCCCCTATATTGTCTTTCCAGAAAACTATAATTTATCCTTTATCAAGAATTATAAATGTTCTTGGGGCTTTTTTTTTAGTGTAGTTTTTATTTTTTGTTTGTTTGTTTTTGTGGTTTTTGTTTTGGATTTTTTTTTAATTAAAGTAATATTTTTATGATGTGGAAATAGTTTTGGTGGAAACAAAATGTTTTGAATTGATAATCTTGTGTATTTGAAGGGGTAGGGTGTGTTGTATTTTGCTTGTTTTCTCCATCCCTTCACTGACTATTTCACATAAGATAAATAAGACAGATAAAAAACTTTGAGAGGAAAGTGTTGTAAATCTAATATGATTTCTAATGGCAGGAAGAATTGGTATACATGAAAGCTTGTTTTTTTCTCCCTAAGGTTATATTAACTGGTCCAACAGAAGATAAAATCTTTCCCTTAAAGCTTTGCCACAATAGACCTTGACAAAAGCAGCAACGTTAATGACATTAATGCGAGAAAAAATATGTTGTTTAGCAGAATAGCAGACAGGGGAACCTTTGAATATTGAGGATATGAATAGTTGTTTAGGATGCTTTGAAAAAACTTTTGCTTTATCAGGCTGTTTATCTACTATAAGATTAATTCTGCCAAGTATTGTTCTTCTTAGATTATATTATGAAAAATAGATGAGAAAACATGATGTTGAATTAATGGAGTTGAAATTATGAAAAAACTCATGTCATATTGCATATAACTCTTTTCCATAAGTGCTAATTCAGAACGAATATTACTGAAATATCACAAAGATTATTAATCCAGAGAAGCAGCTTAGTACTGAGGGCTTAGTACACAACTGAGTAGCCACTCATTAAATCAACTGCAATAACTGGAAAATATGCATGCACTCTGCCCAAGGAGGTGTTCAAATGATCTATTATTCAGATTTAAATTAATATATTCAGAATTGACTAGAAACATTTGGCTAATCATTATGCTTCAGATAACAAATGGAAACTTATTCTACACAGTGATTAAAACAAGTGCAATTGCTCACGTTTTGTGCTGGTGTTTCTAAACCTGACAATGTCATATTATCTGCAGGGCTTTAAGTTCCACTGTAGCAACCATGTTCTGCTACCTCATCAAAGACATGAAGGAACTGCACTATTGCACTGTCTGGACTTTGGCACTGCACAAAGAGAATACCAGCAACTAGTGCTCACTATCTGAATGCAATCAAAGACATGGCATGCGCAGACACATCCTAGCAAGCACCTAGTTCAGCTTCTGTCTTCAAAACAGATATACTATTTAGAAAAACCATTTAGGTCTAGACACTTTCTGTCATCTCATCCATTCCCAAAAGTCACCCTGATATTGAAAATTGTTACAGGAATGGCAAACAGCACATTGAACCAAATATTTAACAGAACTGTCAATCCAAACTTTCCTTGCTGTTGCTGTGTTGGAGCTTCTGGTTTTGCATTTGTCACAATTTGCTTTCGTTTGATCTCTCAGGAGTTAAATTGCCTATATTAATCATCTATGTGAAAGTTCATATGCAGCTTTTTTTCTCTGTTTTATAAGTCTGGTTTAGAGTGCTTTACCATTGAGGTAAGAAGGCACATTTAGCTTACTTCAGGGGTAAATGCTTATCATCTGCAAGCTTGAAAGTTTCTCTCTTCATGAATTTTCTAGGATACTACTGAAGTTAAATAAAGTCAATATCATAATCAGTCCTACAGGACTGGCATCTCACTTCTCCTCCTTTACCCTGAATAGTGATTGCTAAGCCCTACCCTTCCTCTACTCTAACTTTCAATACAAGAAAAGTCTTCCCCTAAAGCCACATGTCAGTGTTCAACATATTCTGATCTGGTTCTTTTAGATATTCTGTGTATAGAATGGATAATGTTTAATGTAAAATTTACTTACTTGGAGATGTTTGATGCCACACAGTGTTTCTGATTTAGCAGAGTGATACATAATATATTGAAAACACAATACACAAGTAAATTTTCCTTCACAAAATATAGCATTTGCAATATACAGTTCAATGCCATTATCAGTCCTGTCTCTAAGACTTGCTGACTGTCATAACACTGGGCATCCCACCTTAGCAGGAAGCAATGTGTGGGTTGAAAGCAGCTCAGCATTGTTTCTCCCTTCAAAATACTTTTTCTAATTTTTATACTCTATGTTGGGCTGAGCCATGAATTCACTCCCCCCATTCTGGTCTGACTAACTCAGGGAGGCATTTACACCTCCTGTTAAGCCACTCAACTGCTATCCATTTAAAACAAAACCCACTCTCTGGTGCCTTTTGAGTGAAGGCAGAAGTCAGTTTCTTTGCAGATGGACCTGATCGGTCATTTAATTAATACATTTAATATGATTGGCTAAGTAGCAAGACACCCATTTGTTAAACAACCTTACTGTAAACACCACGTAAGACATGTTAACATGGTCACAGCTGCAGAGACTGAGGATTGTTTATAATTCTTTTCTCTGAGCTTCTCACAGCTTTTCCCAGAACAATGCCTGAGAAACTATCCATTTTCCTCTGTGATCAGAGAGCCATCACCACACCTATATATGTTCCAGCAATGTCTGCTAATGACAGATAGATATCATGAAACTGATCCACAAAATAAAGGATGCTTATAAGTGTCTGTGTACCACCTGGCTATTTAAAATTACTGGGCACATATTGGCCCCTTTTTATTGATTCCATTACAGGAATTCTGTGCAGGCTTCTCATCTTCTGGTAAGTAGTGACAAAACTACAATGATCAGCACTTTTTTTCTTGTTTGTTAAAACAGAGCTCTTTTCAAAGATAATGTTCTCAAAACAAATTTTTTAAATTTTATTTTATTTCAAGATTTTAGGTAGATTCATAGAAGAACTATGAATTTGTTTGTCTGGATAAAAACTTCTTACTACTGTAGAGAGGCTTTTAGAGAACAATTATGTTAACAAAGTTATTTCAGAAAATGTTAATAAAAATGTAGTGGTTTTTATTTTCATTTTATTTTAAAGTAACCAATGAAATCAAATAATATGGAGACTAAAAGAGCAGAGTGAAAAGTAGATTCACTTCAAGTTCATGAATTGACTTTGAAATCTTAATTATTAATAATTTCCCTTTCTCTTCCCACTGTACTTTTTAGCCAACTCCTTCACAAACCCTGTGGAGAATCATAGAATGGTTTGGTTTGGAGAAGACCCTAAAGATCATATAGCTCCAACCCCTCTGCAATGACCCATGACCAGGGACACCTTTTAGTAGACTAGGTTGCTCAGAGACCCATCCAGCCTGACCTTGAAAACTTCCAGTCGTGGGGCAGCCTAAACTTCTCAAGGCAACTTGTTCCAGTGCCTCACCACATTCACAGTAAAGATATTTTCCCTAATATCTAACCTAAATCTACTCTCTGTCAGTCTGAATCCCTTCTCCCTTGTCCTATCACTACATGCCCTCTTTCTTGTTGGCCTCCTTCAGTTACTAGAGGGCCACAACTGGGTCACCCCAAAGCCTTCTTTTCTCAAGGCTTAACAATCTCAATCCTCTCAGCCTTTCTCACAGGAAAGGTGCTCCATCTCTGTAATCATCTTTGTGTCCCTCCTCTGGACTCACTCCAACAGCAGTGTTCTTCCTGTGCTGGATACAGCACTCCAGGTGGGGTTTCACAACAGCAGAGTAGAATCAGGATGCAGACTTCATCTCTGTCCCACATTTTATACTTCTGAAGAATTCTAATTGAAGCTACCTTTGGGAAATAACAGGGTAACTTAATCAGTGGAATTCTGGAGGTTAAAATCTATGTCTTTTTCTTGAAAGAAAGCTAGAGGGACTGACTGGTACTAATTATTGAATTTTTTATGTACATATCAGTATGGTTAAATCATTGCTTAGCTATATTGCTAAGCCAGCAAGCCTAGGCTGTATTACATTTCATTCTTTGGAAACCTTAAAACATGAGAAATCTGTCACACCTAATGTGCTTGATGTTGAATTCAGCATGGTGTGCCATGTAAAACACTGGACTGCGAGGCAGAAATGGATTTCTGAGTGCAATAAGAAACATTTGAGCAAAAGTACCATCTTGAATAGTCTCTCTGCTGCTCCTTTTACATAAAAACTGCTATTACAGATGCTTTCATTGAATTGTAACTAAATGGCTGCTGGAGTAGACAAGTGTTCACCCAGTCAGATACAACTAATGGATGACTCAACAAGCTGTTTCTTATTGCTACTGTGTTGTCATTTTCCATCTCAAGCTGAGGTTACTGTTCACAGACGCTTGATGATTTGCACTAGATTTACTACTAGAGCAGTAGGTAGGGATGCTTACATGTTAAAGATCTGGATCAGGATCAGGACCAAACTGTTTGAGGCACACTCCGTGTGATCTGATTACTGACATAGCTAGACCTGCTTCAGTAACCTGCTGTGTGTATGTGTCTATCTGAGTTGATATGAGCTAGTAACCAGGGCACTTGAGTTGACTTATTTGTTTTTCTCTAGTACCTATAAATACAGAAAATCAGTGTGAACATCACAAGATACAAGATGCTATGGCTGTCTTGGTCAGCAGTTTCCTCATAAATATTCAATAGAGGGTGCAGGTAACTGCTCAGCTCTTAATGTGAAACTTGTTATGTTGAGATGCCCAGCTAAGGTTAGTTAAAATCCATAAAGTCAATCTTCCAAGACCTAAGGAAGAGCAAAAGAAGTCTTCAGGTTTTTTAGCATCTGTCATTGTTGGATAGGAAAGAAATGTAGTTGATTACTTCTTTGAACTTTGTTTTCTTTTTGTGCTCTTGCATATCTCTCACCTCTTGATGGTTATCTCAAGGAAGAAACAATAATCAACCCATAAAAACAGAAAAAGAAAGTTGGAAATATTAGCCCACTAAGATTAAAAAAAAAAAAAAAAAAATACAAGATGCCCTCAGTGAAGCAGGGCTTACCCAATTTGTTCCAAAGTGCAGCGTATGTAATGACTGATCTAAGGAGCAGATTTTGTATCTGTCAACACAATTAAAGGATTCACCAGTACCAAGTAAACAGTCATGTGCTCTTTAGTTTGGGACTGCTGAATTAAGCAAATTAGCGAAACCCTTTTTTCTTTTAAAGTGGCTGACAGGAAAACATCATAATAGCCTCACCTATGTTACTGCATTCCCAGTGCTACAGAAGAGCACCAAGTTTTAAAGATGGAGAACGCTACTAACAAGAATGTTTTTGAAAAAGTTTCACTTTCCAGCTGAAGTCAATGTCCTCTTGTGCTCAAGGTACAGCTGAGGGGTGGCCACAAGTAGGAGTGTTAGTGGAAATTCAGTGATACATGGAAACATGGGCACTTTTTGACATCCAGTAGGACGGTAATGGGAACTTCTATGCCAGGCACAAAAGCAATGAACATGAGGAGATATCTATTCACAGATGCAGATATCTGTGTTGGAACCAACAACAAAGTAATCACAAAGATGTAGGAAAGGTGTTTAGGAGAATAACCAGAGTCTGGGACCAAGGACCTCCATAGGTTCATCTGTGTTTTTTATCTCGAATGCCAGGCAGAGATTTGAAGTCTCAATGGCTGGATGAGATATAGATGGTAATGATAAATTATAATGGTATGAAGATTAGTAGATGATGTAAAGATGAGATTTACTTATATTTGGAACTGAGGAAACTGTATAGGATGGATGAGCTGCATCTTTATCATACTGGAGTCAAATTGATGATACTGAATTAGAAAGGTTACAGAGGAATATTGAATCTTAGAAATTGAGGGAAAGCTTGGAATTACAAAAGATCACTTGGTTTATATTGATGTGAAGTATGTCCAGTGCAGTCCTGAGCAGTCTGAAAGAAATAAATGGCATACAAAAATTAAAGGAGGTAAATTAGTTCACCTATAATTCCAATTGATTCATATATGCAGCTTTAAGTGATGGAGTGAGTATAAAACTTTAAAGTATTTTTACACCAGTCAAAATTCTGAAAAAAAAAAAAAGAAAAAAGAAAGGAAAAAAAAAATTTAAAATACATGACATTAAGTGGTGCTTGCAAGCAGCCATTTCAGAAGCAGGAAATTCAACAGGACATAATTTTACCAGGCTACCAACTTCACAGGGATCAAATTATTTTCACTGATGGGAGGGTGAATGGCATAACAGGACAGGTGTTAAAGGAAAGGAGAAGTACTGTGGAACCTTTGTGGCCAGAATTCCCAGATTCTAATAGTATGATTTTATTAATTATACTGTTTATACCATAGTTAAGAAAAACAATGAGCAAAGTGTTAAACAAAATCAATCAAACTGCAAATTTATGGCAGGTACAAGAGTGGGAAATTAAAGCTACTTTGTACAGATTAATTCCATTTCTAGATGCAATAATTGGCTGCTTCTAAGACAAACTATGTGTAACAACAGGAAAATATGCCTTTCTGGTTTACATTGAGTGCTGATCCACACTGTACAGCTGCTCTGTAGTAGTTACCATAATACAATTAGGTTTAATGTTTTAGCAGGAGCCAATAGACAAAACAAATCCAGTCCATGCAAATTCAATTTTAAGAGTTGCAAGTGTATGAAAATGAGAGAATTTGTCAAAACCAAACACCTCCTTAAAGCAGCAGTACAAGAAAATGCAAGCAGTCTACAGTCAGTTAAAAATCTATTTTACTAGAAGACCAATTAAGTTGAGATGCAAGCAAGAAACAAACAAGTGTTTAAAAAAAAATTTAAAAAGTTGAAAAGTTGGTAGGAATGAAATCAAGAAGAGCAGGAAAGCCCACAAAATATGGCAGGTGCCATGCTTGAGCCCTTATGAAGAAGCCCTTTATATAGTTCAAAACTGAGGAAGCAGGTAGGTAATTGGTGTTTTTGCTTGATGACAAAAGAGTCAGAGCAGCAGGAGGAAAATAAAGTGAGTTCTTAGCATTGGCCTTTGCTGCTGCAGGTATTGGAGGGATTCCCAGTGACCCACGGTTTTTGAGAGACAGAGCAGAAACACTAGCTCAATTTCAGTAAATACATGAGTTATATTAGATCTGATAGACAAGTTGCATCTGATAAGGCTAGGATGATATTCATCAGAGAACTCTGGAGGAATTCAGATGTGAAATTATGAGTTTGGTCTGCAGCCCAATATTACAAATAGGAGCTGTACAGGAGGAGTGGAATATTGCTGCTGCAATCCTACCTGCAAAAGGGCTCTGGAGGACATCCTGTCAGCTACAGAGCAATGAAGCTAGTGTATACCTCTGATAAAACAGCAGAAACTGTAATAACAAATATAAGCACATGGATTAAAGCTCTCTGGGAGTCAGCATGGTTTCTGTAGAGGGAGGACCTGTTGCATCCCGGGTTTGTGTTCAGATTAGGGGTTCTGATATGTGTTAGTTAGCTGATTCTGTGTACCCCTGTGCACCCCCCATTTCCCCCCCCCGCCCCCCATGGTGGTCCGCTCCAGGTTACTTACCATTGGAGCTCACTATGCCAGTCCTGTAACCACCCCCCTGTCCACTCCGGAGAGTTCTGTGCCCATCACCCCACTCCCGCAACCTCATTCGCCCTGGAGCCCGGTCCACCCCTGTCATGTCCCCGTTGGCTACCCGTCTCCATGTCACTGCCACGGCACCTGTCCCCCTGTCCCCATTGGGTGGGAGGGCTTCTGCCCTCCTTGTCCCGCCCCCTATAAAATCCCACGCCTCCCCGGTCACAGCGCCATTTTCGTCCATGCAGCGCTGAGGACGTGGCTTCTCCACTGCAGCTCCCCACGGCAATTAAAGCTTTTCAGCAGACTGCACAGACAGAGTGGACAATTCCTTCCCTCTTTGTCTCACCTCTCGCGCTGACAGCAGAACGCGGTCAGCCCCTGCCCGGTGTGCAGAAGGCCCAAGCACCCAGTAATCGCGACAAGCCCCAGTCCCGCCGAGAAGCAGCGCCTGAGCCGGGCTCTCCAGAGCTGCCCAGGACCAGGAAAAATAACGCAACATCGCAAGGACCTGCCTCACTAACGATCTGTGTAACACTTCTGTGAATGGGGTATGATGTGTATAAAGTAAATCCAGTGGAGATAAAGAAAGTAAATTACCATGGTGTGACTGACTAAAACCCTAGGGGTGTAATGTAAGCCAATGAATGAACCCCTGTGATAGAAGAAGAAGAATCTGCAAGGGCGATGTTCTCATGAAGCCCAGAGTATGCCCAGAGTAATTTTAAATAGCCAGGTGGTACACAGACACTTATAAGCATCCTTTATTTTGTGGATCAGTTTCATGATATCTATCTGTCATTAGCAGACATTGCTGGAACATATATAGGTGTGGTGATGGCTCTCTGATCACAGAGGAAAATGGATAGTTTCTCAGGCATTGTTCTGGGAAAAGCTGTGAGAAGCTCAGAGAAAAGAATTATAAACAATCCTCAGTCTCTGCAGCTGTGACCATGTTAACATGTCTTACGTGGTGTTTACAGTAAGGTTGTTTAACAAATGGGTGTCTTGCTACTTAGCCAATCATATTAAATGTATTAATTAAATGACCGATCAGGTCCATCTGTAGCGAACTAAGATGCAAAGGAAGGCAGTTGAATAAAGGAGGAGGCCTTTTTGCCTTTTATGTCTTCTGAATGATGGAATCCATATGTTGCCTTCTTTACTATCTATACCTTTGGTGACATATAGGTTAAAATTCTTTAACAGCCTAAGTGCTCTACAAGTTCTACCAAAAGTAAAATAAATTTAACAACTAGTCATATATTGCCTTTTCTGTTTTGCTCTAAGAGACCTGAATAGTTACTGTGTATCTCAACTTAAAAAGAATGGATGTGAAGTTTTGCTTTATTAACCAGGTCATTTTGCAGAGACAAAATCAGGACTTGATGTAACTGCGGGACACAATTGCAGAATATCAGGAGTAACTTATACAGCATTTGCATTCAAAAGTCTTAGAAAGACTGCTTTGTAGCACTAAGAAATGAGCATTACAGCAAGTATTCAAACTAGAAGTTTTCTGTACAAGTAACAAATTCCTGCAAGCAATCTGATATTTTTTTCATGTTCCTGATTCTTTTCCCATTACTATCTCTCTGTTTGGTATCCATTCCCAATGTTTATTCCTACTTGTAGGCTATAACTAAGCCAAGGAGTCAACAGACTGTAAAATGAAAGCCCCTCTTCTTCCACAGTATCACGGTCCTAGTCCTTGCCCCATCCATTGTAGCTTGGTTTTCTGAGCACTGTTCACCTCAGAAAAATACCAACCAATTCATTTACTTGATTTTCCTTGTTGCTGGGGTCCAGAAATTACTGTACACCCACCTTTTTATCTTTCCTCCAGTTCATGCTTGTTAACGTCTCTTCCCCATGAAAAGCTGTTGCAACTTGCTACAATTCCTACTACACCTCTCCCTGTGCCTTTTTCTCTGCTATGCCTTTCAGTTCTACACTAGTTGCTGTCTCTCATAGTTTTTCCACTGGAAAAGAAAAGCTGCAGTATCAAACAGATCAAAAGTTGCTGATTAGTGTGTGTATTAAGGACATCAAACAGCAACCAGAGATGCCATCTTTTACCTCATTTAGGTTTCATAAGTAGAAACAGAAAAATGCTAGCATGGTTATGTGTTGCATCCTGGGTTTGGGTTCAGATTAGGGGTTCTGATCTTTGTTAGTTTGCCAGTTCTGTGTACCCTTGTGCATCCCCCGTGTCTTCTCCCCTGCCACAGTTGCTAGCTCCAGGCTGCCTGCCATTGGAGTTTCCCCCTTCACTCTTGTAACCACTCCCTGCCAACTCTTGAGAATTCTGTGCTCGTCACCCTGTTCCCACGACCCCACTGGCCCTGAATCCACGTGTCCGCCCCAACCGTGTTCCTGTTGGTCGCTGTGGCACACGTCACCGCCACGGCGTCTGTGTTCATTGAGCGGAGAGATCCCGTCCTCCCCTATCTCTCCCCCTATATCCTTCCACAGCTCCCCAGCCTCGCTGCCAGATTTGTCCAAGCGAGGTTGGGAGCGGGCTGTGACTTCTACATCGCGGCTCTCGTGGCCAATAAAGCATCCAGCTGCCACGCGGACGGATTTGGACGAATTCCCTGCCTTTTCGTTTCTTCCCTCGTGCCAACGGCAATGCGCGGCCAGCCCACCCCAGCGCAGCCGCAGAGGCGCCCGGAAGTAGCGGCAAGCGCTGGCCCCGACAAGAAGCCGAGGCGGCCAGGCTCGGCGCTCGGGAGCCAACCAGGGCCAGGAAAAGTAATGCACAGCTGCTGTTATGGAAAATGCTATGCTATTGGTGACATCTCTGATATAAGTTCATATATTCCTGTATTTATGAATTCTTTCAGTTACAGGATAATTAGTACACGTCTGGGGATTTTTGTCTTCTTTGTAAGGAGCATGAAGAAATATCACAGATGTTTTCTAATCTAAAGAATTAGGATTTTGTTTTACTTTAAGCATCCCTATAAATATTGCCTGTAACATTAAAATATTTTTCAGGATTTAAAAAAAATATTAACATCAGAACAGGTTGCAGACAAAGTTCTTCTTCAAGATGTTTCTAAAACAGATGACATTTGAAACAATTTTGAAAGAGAACAAAACAATAACTGCTCTAAGCCATCAATATTTTACCTTCAGACTTTCAAGAGTGCTGCTTTCTGCAAGCTCTCAGAGACACCAGGAATGCAGTTTCCTCTAGACAGGAAGAGGATGCCAATAAAAGTATGGGATTTGCCAGTGATAAACAGGTTCCTATTAGATTCTGTTTTAGGGGATATCTAATTCAAAGTTTTTCCTAAAATTAAATGCTCTATCTGGAATTGGAAGAGGGGACCAGACTAAAGTATATGTTATGGGGTAAAAAAATTGAGTAGTGTGACTCTAGTGGCTAGAGCCAGGTTGTTGTTTTGTTGGGGTTTTATTTGTTTGTTCATTGTTTTGTTAATTTGGGTTTTTTTCCATTATCTTGATTGATTTTTTTTTTGGGCACAGTGGTGGACTTGTATCAGTAACATAGCTAGAATCCAAAAATCTCCCATCTTGAGGCTCCTTGTTCCATTTCTGGCTGGCAGACACTACCTGTTCATTTACGCACAGTGCGTTCCAATGCCCAAAGCCCCATAATCTATTGATAAAAATAGCAAAAGATAGTATTGCTCCCCTTTTGATCATGCTTGCAAACAAATCTAACCCAACACAGCATGTTTGTTTCAAGAGAATATCATTTCCTAATTAAATTCTTGCAAAGATATAATTATGTAAAAAGCCTCAATGCATTTCATGTTAGCACTTATTACTTTAAGTACTGCTATGATTAAAATTTCATTATCAGCTACCAATTGACCCATTCCTGAGCATTTTGTAATATTTAAAAAACATCAACCCTCCTCCAATTTGTCCTCTTCTCTTGAGTTGCGTCAGTTGCTGTGTGGCTATTTATAGCTGAAATACCTAATGGGAGTCATTAAAACTTTAACAAATCTAACATTACCACAAAACATGAAACAGCAATCAAAAAAGTAGCAAGCCAACCTCCTCTCTACTCTTTTTTATATAGTTTCCTTTTAAACTCAATAGCAAAGCTGGGACACATACAGGAAATCAATTAATTTGCTACTGACTCTTTGCAGGGATTCATTAGCAGGCAAAAGAAAAGTAGCAGCAGGTATGGGATATGCAATTGCTGCCTGAATCTCTAACCAGAGGAATTTGAGCTGACAAAGAAAAATCAGCTTCTAGCTGGGCTTTCCTATGGGGTTTCTATTCTTGCCTAGTTAACTTTAATAATAGCCAACCAATAGGAAAATAAAGCAGCAGGAGAGGGTATTCCTGTGAGTCAGCTCAATCTCCACTGAAGTGGTAGTCACTGCCTACCTAAATCCCAGACACCACAATGTTCTGGGACTGGGAGGAAAAAAAAAAAAAACCAAACCAAACCAAACCAAACCAAACCAAACCAAACAAAAAAAAAACCAAACAAAAAAAAAAAAAAAACAAAAAAAAAAAAAAAAAAACCAAAAAAAAACCAAAAAAAAAACCAAAAAAAAAAAAAAAACCAAACCAAAACAAAACAAAAAAAACCCAAAAAAAACCAAACCAAACCAAAACAAAACAAAAACCCCAAAAACCCCAAAAAACCCAGCAAACTTAAAAAAACAATCCAAGCTATATAGCATATCCAAAAATTTAGTCAATTCTAATCTCTTCTGTTGCTGAAGCATAGGTAACATCCTGATACCAAACTAACTTCCATGAATATGAGTTCTGATTATTTTAAATTTCATCCTTTGAAGACAATCTTCAGCTGGAACTCAGGTTGTTAAATCTTTTAAGAAAACAGAAGAATCCTGCAAAACTTTCAGGGGAATGCAAGTGCACTTCAGCTGATTCAATCAGCATCCTCAGTGACTCCTAGATAGCTGAGGTCTCCTGTGGCTTTTCTTTAAAATTTGATGTAACAAGTATCCATTTTGGAGTATAAAATTGGTGTTCAAAGTTGAGATTTTATTAAGCAGAGAAAGAAAATAAGAAAGAAAAAAAAAGAAAAGCAACTTCCCCTTAGAATGATCATCTTAACATACAGAATAGTTGGTCTTTTTACCTTTGGATTAGCAGTAGTAGGAAAAAATCACAAAAGAAACTGTTCTCCTGGAAATAGAAATCTGACTGAGTGCATAAAAGGAAAAAAGTATCAGACTTAAGAACTATTCAAAATTAGAAGATACTGGCTTAAAAACATATCCTCCCAAAGCTGCTCAAAAATTTATAGTTACATTGACACTGGTGATATTCAAATTGCTCATAAGGGAGTGGATTTTATGATGAAATGAGGATATCTTCTCTGCTCTAGGAAAGATATAGTTCTTGGCTAGAAAAAGCTGAGACAACATATACCAAATATCCTGCTTTGCTATCCAGCAAGCAACAGATGACATTATTTCTTCTAAGCTCTCCTCTTTCTTTCATGCACACAAGTACAAACAGTGATGGATTATGTGCTATTTAAAATCAAACTGTGCATCTGGATTCAGATTAAGATTCTTTTCTTCCTTGCCTGGGAGCATATATAATATTGTGGGTGGTATAGAACCAAGTGACTGACTATTAGTCAGCCTACAATGAAAGGTTATTTCTTTATAATATAGTATTTCCTGGCAGCTCCCTACTTCAGCTCTGCATTTCAATTGCTTGGTTCTCTTCACACAAAACACATTGCTTCACTAGTCTCTGGTTAGGATGCCCAGGAAGGATAGTTGAGCTGAAGTTGCTCTTTATTTGAATTTATGTTTAGGAAACCTCACAGAATGAATAGAAAGGAGTGCAGCTTCTGAAGAAAGAACCAGCAATTTTCTATATACCCATCCTAGGGTGCTGTGTATTTTTTATGTAGTAATGACTTAATGACACTGGAGAGGTAGCATCAGTTAAAAATCTTCACTTAAACAACCTGCTCATTATTAGTTGTTGGTTTAATCCAAATAGAAACTAGTTATTGCACTACCTTTGTTCCTGCAGTTAGTTTCATTACAGTGACTATATCTGCATTTCTGTTTCCAAAACACACAGATAGCATCTGTGCTATCTGTCCTCTTATTGAGGTTCACTAGATAATATTGGTAGCCCATTTTCAATTGTTTTTTCTGGTGAAATTTTCCATATTCACAATATTCTTCAGATAAGGTATTTCAGGAAGCTTCAGACAGAATTCAATCAGTCATGTCTAACAATGAAAATGGGTGCCACTATTTTTCTCATTTATTTTTCTCAAGTCTGTTGAAGTGTGCAGTTTATGGTCCTTAGCATCTCTGCACATCTGTGCAGACTATAAAATCTGTCCAGTGGAAAAATAGAGAGCCCAAGAACACTAGATGTGATTATTATCATAGATTGTATCATAATGTGTACACATAAAAAGAGAGAATTATTATTATTTGCATAACACAACATCACTTTTTAGAGTTTTCTAGCCTTTTATTGCTTGGCTTGACAACTTTACTGTTTTGAGTATACTGGGTTTTTTTTCCTAGTAATTACCCCTAATACAAAAATGATAGAGTTTTGAGTTAGCTTGAGTTGGACTTGAAACTGTGGAAGAAACTTAATAGGGTTAATCTCAGAGTAAATAATTTATGTACAGACATATACTTAAAGTCTTATTTCTCTCCATAGCAGTATAAACATGCAGAATTAGTGCACTCACAAGAGTCCCACACCAATATTTTCCTCCTCAGTGAGGTATGCAGTTTTCTGCATCTTGATCTCCATTCCTTAAAATAAACAAACAAACAAATCCATAGCCTTCCGTAGTTTTCCTCTTCCATACAGTTTATTAGACCGAAAATCACTCTCTAGTCACTTTATGCTATATATATATACAACCAATTTCTGAAACTGGAAGCTCATAATTTGTAGATCTTACAAGTGTAAGATTTAACTTTTGTTTTAATAATTTTATTGAAGTTATTGAAAACCAAACTAGCAATTAGAAGTGTTCAGCTGAAAATGTGTGAATTTTCACTGTATACACAAGAAGTCTGCTTTGAAAACAGGATGTCTTAAGATGTCTCAGGCTAAGCCTTGAAATTAGCCTGTTATTTTGAAAGAGCTTGTCTGCAAATAATAGCATTCAAATTCTTTGTTACAGCTGTAATGTCAATACAGTTTTGGAAATTTAGAATGCAGTGAGTTGGAGCAGTGGAAGACCCAGAAAGACTTACTGTAAATCTAGAGATGTTTCTCAAGTATCATGTGCCCTCACCTTTGTGGGTGGCTTACATGAAGAGTAACCAGAAAATATGTTTTTTCCATCTCAGAGAGCAGCAGGGGGTAGAAAAATGGAGAAAGGGAACATTACATGTATTTTTGAAAGGGAAGCTGATAATTGAATGGAACCTCAGGAAGCAGAATCAAGAGATTTAGCAACAAGTTAGTTGGTCAAATTAATTTATCTGCCCAAAGAATAAAATGAAAAATAACACTTAAATACTTAAGTAATTCTAGTTTCCCTGATAAAATACATATCTAAATACATACCTTGACAAATACTGAATTAAACAATTAATTTATGTAAAACAGGTCTCTTTATTTTTTCCCTATTGCTCTCATATTTTATTTTATGAACTTGGTAACATTTTCAAGTGTGCAGTTAATGCAAAAAGTTTACACATATTTTGAAACTCATCACTGGAAACTAAGGCCAGGAACACTTTTGAATACCAGGATGCAGGACAGACCTAGATTTTAGAGAGCCTCTAGCAGTATGCACATATCTGTAATAACTACAAGTTAGATTTCAGCTCTGTGCTTTTCCTATAAGGTCAATTATAACAGCCAAGTAAATGACTCAGTATGTTAATTTATGGGAGAATTTGACAAGAGAAATAGACCATTAAGTCCACATTGCAATGCACATGTATACAAGCCTACCTCAAGTATTTCAAAGGCTGTTACAAGGCTACACAAAAAAGCCTTGCCAAGGCACCCAGCTCAAGCTGAACAGCTGTGCTTTTGTTGCCACAGACATGACTGAACTCCTAGCAGCAGATTACTCATGTTACCCATCAGTCAGTCACTTTCCATGATTTTGAACAAAGGCACCTGGTCTTGTTGTTGTCACAGCATTGTTCCACTCTGTCAAACTATGCTTTCCTGACTGCTTTCAGATCCAAGAGGTATGCAGCAGGGCAATATGGAACTGAAATGATGAGGATATTCTTTGCAAAAATTACTTTATTGATGCAAACAGATTTGTACTTCAAGCCATATGCCGTACCCATCTTCCTCTTCCCAGAGGATTTAACTTTTAATTTTATTTTTCTACTGCAGCACATCACTTAAATGCAGAAGTAAATTATTATTTCTAATCCCACACTCTTCATAAAGAACACAGAATCACAGTGTTCAGAACCTCAACAACATCAGATACATTTTAATCCTTTTTTCCCTTCAACATATATGTTATGATTTATTCTTAATTACAAACAACTTATTTTCCACAAGATCCCTGCTTAAATCAGAAACTCAGAAAGGACAGTAAATGTTTCCTGGTGGACTAGTCAATATTTTCCTTCCTATTCACCAGTCATTTTGTGACCTCAAATTTTATTTACTACCTGCTTCAGGCTCTGCCATGAAGACAGAATTAGTAATTCCCTTAATAGATTTTTCTATGGCTCTCATTATTCTGGCATCCAAGAACTTCACAAACCTCCCCCCTTGCCAAAAAAAAACCAACAAAAACAAAAACAAACAAATAAAAAAGTAATGGCTACAAAATCTCATGAGATGAAAAGATATCTGTCCTATTTTACGGACCTGGAACTGAGGACAAAAAAAAAATTAAGATGTGTGGGACTTCAGAATAACCAAATTCAGGCAGGTGTGCGTATCTTCATGCACCACTGCACCTTGCCTCTCCATACAGTCACTTTGAACAGTTTTGTCTCCAGCCTTTGCAACAATGTTATAATTACATGAAGATCAGCTTTATTATTCCAACAGAATTTCTGTACAGCAAAATAATTGCACCTGATTATGTCAGATTCTTATGGTTATTTTCTCTGTAAAGTTTTGAGTAATTAAAGAGAGTCTGACCTTATGGTATAACCTCTCACTGGAAGCACTGGTTTATGATTCCCACCCTAAAGTGTACTATTCCCTGCCTCCAAAGACCCTTTAAGCACTAAAAGATCCATCCTGATGGCAAGTTTTTTCCTGAATGTTCTGGCAAAAATTCAATTTTCAAAATTCAATAA
This sequence comes from Vidua macroura, assembly GCF_024509145.1. Lineage (NCBI taxonomy): Eukaryota > Metazoa > Chordata > Aves > Passeriformes > Viduidae > Vidua > Vidua macroura. The sequence continues at coordinate 73,785,781 of NC_071571.1, forward strand.
ATATCTAAGGAAGAAAAAGGAACCAACTTTATTAGTTTGAGGTACTCACCCTTCTCTCTCAGTCCCCTGAAGAAAATGGCCATAAAAGATGGAAGCTAAGCCTAGCAAAACAACAGTTTAGAAGCAACTAAGCATTACTGCTGAATGGCAGGCAGAATCAGCACACTGTTTATCAATCTCACTATAGTCCTTTTATTCCCAAATAGGAACAGCCAAAGGCAGTTCTATAGTAAGATCCCTGCTTACTCCTAAACAAAGCATGTTTGAAAAGAACTGAGTTACATCGAGCCTTTTGCTGCTTCAGTGAATAGACAGAAGTCAGAGATGGCAAATGCTAGCTAGGTTCTTTCACCAGCTTCCTTCATTTTACAGATATTTTTAGTTCTTCCGGTGCAGTAAGTATGTAGGTGCCTTACGCCAAATTCATAGATTCACTGTCTGTAAATAAGGTATCTCACTTCAATTATTTGTACACAATCAAGAGCTATCAAACACCTCATTCAGGAGAGGATAAGTCAACATCTAGAACTACATAATCATTGACTACGCTTCATGCTCCAAGCTCTGAAGACAGAAAAGATCGCTGCGTCAGTTTACTTTCAAAGCATAAGCAATCAGACCATAGGCAAGTCTAAAATATCAGCATCTATATTTCTAGGCAAAAAAGCCTAGCTAAAAGATGCTGGCATATTCAGCACTACAAAACAAAGCAGCTCTCTTCAATCCATCCAATTTCATGGAAAAAAAGTCCAGTTCCTAATCAAATTTTTGCAAACCTTTAGGAGATGCCCACTTTAAAAAACAGCGTTCTTGAGCACTAACCTAATCACAAACAATTAATTTTCCCCATCTTTTAGGTTAAAACCCCTTTGCTTCTGTTCATCAAACCACTCCTCTTGATTGTCCTTGAAATGTAGGATAGAAATGCCAATAACACTAGATAAATCCTCTGGCCACTGCTACAACGACGAATATAATGAAATCTAGAAGCTTGACTAAGCAAAAGACTGTTAAAAACAGGAGAACAGCACAGGTGTGGCAGTAGCAAAGCTAATGAGCAGCACATATTTTCAGTTAAAACCCTTAATTTAGAGCCAGGAAAAATCCCAGGAATGGAGATAACAGGTAATCAATGATCCTGTCAGTTAAGAAATCAAGATTGTAACTCAGTTTTATTGCTAGTGTATTGCTAGGCCAGTACGTACTGACTATTTTTTATTAATTCCATGGAGAAAAAATGATGCTTTTATATCATCTAGAAAGAATTTCCAAGAGAAACAATAGGTTGAAGAAAGGCTTTGAATGGTTGCATACAGTCATAGTGCTTTACTTGGTACTGTATCTTGTTAGCTTATTGTATCTAGAGGCTAAGAACAGGATAAGTATAATAGAGACTGAACACCATTTTTCTTGTATATGCCCATTAATTCTCCTATCTTGGGTTTAACCTGTGTCATTAAATTACATGCCACAATGATTAAAAGATTGTTCATGTGATCAGAAGAAGTTTGGTCTTGTTCCACTGCTGCAGAGACAACTAAAAGTCCAGCAGATTTCTGCACTCTTGCACTGCAGCTTCTGATAATGAAGGGAAAGTGTGTGGGCAACCCACTGTGACAGGGAACTTTAAACAGCAATTAATAGGCATTTGCTTCTAGCTTCTCCTGTTTCATCCTCTTAAAGAAGGAGAATAAAGGATGGAGCACAGATTCAGGAAACAAGCAAAGAAACAGGAAAATGTGGAGAAAAGATGAAAAAAAAATGGGAAAAATAGACTGTGAGAGCCCTCCAAAGCAGGAGGAAGCATCTACACATATATGTCTGTTTGTTTAAAGTATCTCTGTCCTTTCCTAGGGCCTTTGACAGGACAGATTTTAAAACCTTTTCCTAAGGATGCCAGCATTGCTTCTACAAAGGAACAGGAGATTTTGGAAAACAACTTTTGCATGATGGAAGTAGCATTTTTTACACCTGGAAACATCTTTATACCTTCCTACTCCTAGGTTCCCTCATTATTGCCATGTGGAAAGGACTGCAAAAAGTGGTATTGCACCATGGCATATTCAAAACCTATGCTGTGTTTAAAGAGGGGCCTCAGGGAAAGCTCTGCTAAGACACCTTTGGCTGGGGTCACCCAGTTTGGCCAGCACAGACCCGCTCTGGCTCTGCAGGCATTTGTTGCCTCTTGCTGTCCAGCAGCTGGGATGGCTTCCTAATTTATGGAAAGGTGGCTAAATTCCAAGGTAAACAGGGACAAATTTAGCTTCTAGTGTCAAAGAGGATCACAAATTACAGAAATTAACACCCAAGACATTATGAGCTACGTGCCCAAATATTGAATATGATAGTAGAAGAGGTCAAATTGCTGCTTTAATGAGTTTCTGGAATGTGGATTCTGCTTGAATGGAGGCTACTGATGCAATATATGTGAAAGCATTATCTCTCCACCCCCTGGTTGCTCAAAACTGAGATCCCATTACATGTCACGATGCCTCCCTGACTGCGTTAACTTTATTAGGAAGTAGGCAGAGATATTGGCAGGTCTACACAATGTTTGGTTAGATAACGCATTCTTCCTCGCTCAAAGCGAGTATTTAAAGCCTACAAAAATTATTTGCATTTCTGGGTCAGAGAAACACAGGTGACAAGCTGATGAGAAGCTTATGCCGCATAAATATCCACATGCTTTCTTAATATATTTAGTAGATTTTAAAGGTCCTACATAAGCAAAGGTTGCATTTTCATCAATACTCTGTTGACAAACTCCTTGATTACTGTCTGAATACTTTTTCTCTTTTGCTAATAATTTCATTAGAAGTAGATTTGGGAGAATCCCCTGGGTTTTTTTGTTCTGGTCCATAGAAATAAATTGCTTTTGTAAAATGGGGCAGAGATGACTGTCTTGCAAGAGTGGGAAATTATTTCTCTAGCTTTAATTTTTACATAAACATGTTTTTAGAAAGATGGATTGCTTTTTCTGGGATAGCTTCAAAATATATTAAATGCCATAAATCTTTGTCTGTGGAGATCATATTCAGGAGAGATAGATTCTAAGTGAGTAGATTTTATTAATGCAGAGAAGTTGAAAACAGTCATGACAAAAGATATTTTAGAAGTGACTGCAAATGAAATGTTTGTGTTAAATATTTCTTGTGACCCCCTTACCACACATCCAATCCTTATTCAATCCCACTTAGTAAAAATGGAAAGTTTTGCTTTATCCAAAATAAGGCATTTTTCAGATATTAAAATTTCTTGTAGAGTATTAGATTTCTGCTTTATCTCATCTGGATATTTGCCAGGATACTTAGTGCATGTGTTTCTCTAGCTAGATAAATAAATAATGACCAATGACTAGCTACCAGCCTGAAGATTAATAAAAAGCCATCAGGTAAACAATGAAACTCTGTAGACATTTGGTTTTGTTGTCTACCAATGTAAGTGTGACCAGTGCATAAATCCTACATATAAGCAAATAATAATTATGGCTATGGAGTCTAATAAACAAAGATAGTGACAATTATAAGGCTTAGTAATTTCAGTCCTGTACACTTTTATTTGATTCTCCCAATGCTCACCTAATTCAGACCATTTTCTTCACCACAATTGCTGGAAGGAATTATAAAATGCAGGAACATGCAATTCTGTCTATTTCAGCACCAGGCTCACAATGAAGCTCACGGATGCTGATGACCTCAAAAGTTACTTATGTACGAGATGAAAAGTGTTCCCTTGGTTTTCTGTCATAGTAGTGTTAGGTATAGGCACACTCAATTCTTTGATCATAAAAAATAAGCTATTGGCTCCTTGGTTAAAGATAGTCATAGGTCCTGCAAAAATTTCTCTGAGCAGAATCTACCTGTTAGATTAGAATTAATCTCAGCAAAATCTCTGAGACTAGGTGCAGAGGCCAACATAAGCTTCTATAGAGTAAAAGATTGCAAGGAATTTTCTTAATTAAAATGAAAATAAATAATTTTGCCAACAACTACAGATAAAGGATATAAAATTTTCTCTCACTTCTAGTACCTTCTCCAGTGTCTTCAAAACACTTCTTAAATAGTTTATTTGTTCTATTTAGTGCACCTACTAGGTTATCCAATTTTTTATTTTGTGTTTTTATTATTTATTATGTTGTGCTTTAAAAATGGCTATTTTTAATGCATTAATTGCATTTAAAACAATATTATTAGTTAGCTGTGACAGGATGAACTGTTCTATTTTTCTGTTATTTATTATTTTCTGTTATGTTCTGCAAATGTGTGCATTTCAGAATAAATTTTACTTTCCCCTCAGGGTATCTCTAATATTATCTTAGATTTAAGGTGTGATTTCAGCATCAACTCCGTACCTGAAATAAATAAGAACTTTTGCTCTTACTACTACCACCACTGCTACCATTACTAAAATTATTCGGGCCTTATTTTAACTTGTCAGTGCAGCATATAGAGACTTATCTGTATTTGTTCTTCCATGAACTAGTGTTAGCTGCAATAACAATCATCTAAAGGTTAAGGCACTACTGCCTAAACTTTTTCAGCTTTACTTTGTGGATATCATACATGGCTAAGGTTTAAGGAACATAAACAGTAGTAGGTTTTGTGAATGGGGACAAGTAAAGGGTGCAGTGGAGCTCTCACACATTAGCTGTAAACTAATGATCAGAAAATAGCCCTTGGTACATAATTTGTAAGAATAACAGCACACTGGCACCACCAGCAAGGAATTCTACTTGCTGAAGGGCCGGGAAGGCTGATCCTTTCTGCTTAAGATAGATGCTGTAGACCTTTGGACCCAAAAGCAGTCAGCAGTCAGATTGTATCAGCAATACTCATTATCAACAGAGAAAGGAAGAGAGGTGGACATCAGGGAGACAGGATGCAAGACCATCCTTTGCAGGGCAAAATAATTTTGAAATGAGGTTAAGGCCACATCTGAAATTTCAGTATTTGTGACTTCTCCAAGTGGTTTACGTAAACAGCATAATTTCACAAAAATTAATAGAACCTCAAGAGTGAGTTAATCACAGCAAAAAAGGAATCCTTCACTTAAAAATACTCCTGCCTCAAAAGACTGTCATGGTTTAACACCAGCCCAACTCCAGGCACCCACGAGAGTCACTCGCTCACCTTCCCCCATCACAGTGGAGTAGAGGACAGAAAAAAAAAGAAAATAACAAAGGGTTCATAAGGTAAGATAAGGACCAGGAGAAAACACTTCAAGGGCAAAACAGGCTCAACCTAATGTTGCAAAGTGAATTTATTACTAACAGAATAAGAAGAGGATAATGAGAAGTAAAATAAACCCTTAAAACACCTTTTCCTCCCAGCCCTTCCCTCCTTCCCACTGACAGTGCAGGGAGACAGGGCATGGGGTTTTTTTGGGTCAGTTCATCACTGAGATTTTCTTCTGCTGCTCTGGGAGAGAAGTCCTTCCCCTATGAGACCATGAGGTCCATCCCACAGGAGACAGTTCTCCGTGAACTTCCCTAGCGTGGATCCACTCTCGTGAACAGCAGCCCTACTGCGCCTGCTGCAACATGAGTCCCTCCCAAGGGGAAACAGTCCTCCCAAAACTTCTGTGGCATAGGTCACTCTTCCACAGGGTGCAGCCCTCCAAGGCCAGGCTGCTCCAGCCTGGAAGCAGGGCCCCCTCTCTCCACCAGCTCTCCCACTGGACCACAGCTCCTCCAGGCATCCACTGCTCCAGTGTAGGCACCTCCGCCACAGGCTGAAACATACCTGAGCCTGGCCACTGGGAAAAGCTCTCTGTGTCCTCAGTTCAGATAGAAATTTTAAGCTAGCTGCTTCTACATGTTTTCATTATCTCAGGGCTTTGGGAAGGAAGTAAGCAACATGAGCATTTGCAAGTTCTAGAAACCCTGCAGAAGTGAACAGGCCAGAAGCAGAGAAGTGTGGAGGTGTACTAGGGATGTACAGAAACACACAGTATTTTGCCTAAATCTTATGAAGTGGTGACATGGGTTTCTGTAGCACACATGGACTGATTTCACAGTTTATTTATAATGTGAGTGTAGGCCCAATTTATACTGCACTTTAAATAAGCTTCACCATAAGATGAACTCACCAGTTCATTCTCAAAGATAAACTTAGCAGTTCTGATTTCAGGTTAGAGTTCCTGATAGTTACAAATGTTAGAAGCTTTCTTAGTCACAAGAAATGGCATTTGAACTCAGAAAAAGAAAAATATTGGAAATGTTTCTCACATCCTTCCCCAAAAAGCCACCTAACCCATCACTGTTGTGCTACATAAAGAGTAAATTAATATTAGTGACTATATCCACTTGCGTACTTAGATTCCAGCAAACCAGATAGGATTGTTCCAGTCTTTGTTCCAATGTTATAGGCAAAGTTCGCACAGTGGTTTGAAAATCTTTAGAAAGAAAAGCCACATGGAGAGCAACATTATTACTACTGTTATGCCTTGTTTGGGATGCTTGAGCTCTTTTTGTTAATTCCATTGTTTATTAAAAACCTCAGTTGCATGTATATCTAGCACTGAAAAGATGCCAAACAATGTGTTTATTATCCGTTATTTATAATCAATGAAAAAATACAGATACCACCCATTTGAGAAAATAATTAGTTGCCTTAAATAACAGTATGACTAACATCTATTCAGAAAAGCCAGTAAAACCACGAAACTTCTGAATAATTAATCTTTTAAATACAATCGGAATTAAGCTTTTGTATTACAGACAAAAGTACCTTTATTGCCTGACCTTCTAAGTGGCAAGCTTTGTATATTACACAATTATGATTCTGGGACGCAAGCGATGTGCAGTATTGCCAACTTTCTGCTACTCACAATGTTAATGCTAAATAATAAAGAAAGACATCTTTCATAATAAAGATAATCTCAAAAAACTTGCAACCAGCTGATAATTTCAAAAACTTTATTCAATAAGTATGCAAAAAATGTATATCATGGACTATGCCAAGGAAAGAAATCAAGAAATTGCTGAACTGAAACGCCACTCCCCGCAAACAACCAAGAATAAACAGTTGATCCTTACAGTCAAACTTACCTATGTATGTCAATGCAGATTAGCCACTTGAATGTGAATTAATTCACATGTTTTATAGACTGACAAATGGAAGTTTCACTGAGATGCGAATGTTTTACTTCCAACACAATATTTTCCAGTTTTTCTCCTAAGCAGTCTTACTATGAGTTTGGATACTTTGTTCTGAAGTGTGTTCATGGGGAAATCAGGGTAAAAAACTCAGTGTATAAAATTACAGGTTTTTTAAAATTTATTTACCGACATCATTTGTAATACAAATGAAATTTCTCTCCACCTACATATTGGTAGCAGCTGGATTTTTTCACCTTTTTAGTGCAGAAGCTAAATGAATAAGCCCACTCAATTTAGCATATAGCTAAAACACTTCAAATTGACCCCAGTTAAACCAAGCAGTTTAGTACATGCTAAAATCAATATTCAGCAAAGCATTTAAATACACATTAATCACCAAAGACATAAATAAATTTGAGCATAACTTCTAAACCTGCATTTGAGCACTGCCCTTGCAAAGATATTTAGATGCCAAAATAGTAAAATAATCACCTCCTCAGATTTTCAAAAATGGCTGTCTTGGAAAATTAATTCCCAATTAAATTCTGCAAATAATTTGCACCTTACCTTAGTCATAACTAAGTTAATTACTAGACATCCTGCACTTTACAAAGCTAAGTGAAAGGATCAAAATATAGACCCTTGACCCTTATTTTTGGTAAATCATTATTCTTCTTGTAAAAATCTGCATATTTTTTGTAAAGAACAGTATTCTGTGTACAACAGATATACAGCTGTAATGCCATGACTCTCAGTTCCTGAGGAAGACTACTGTTTGGTGGTAGCTGATGAAATTCTTTATAAAGTTTTTATAGAAGAGAGTGGTGGAGCTCAGATTTTTAATTCCATAAACCCAACAAGTTGAAAGTTAAGACCTTCCCAGGCAAAAATTTAAGAAAGGGGTGGGGTTAACGAATTAGTAAGTGGCAGCTTTGTGAGGTTTAATTATGTTCTGTCAGTAGAATATAAACCTCTTATAATTTAGGACGGTTTTCCTTTGTTGTAACACCTGTAATTAAACGCAAAGTGTTCTTTAGATCTTATGGTGCTCAAAAAGATTCAGTCTTCAAAATTTTCAGGTCGAAAAACCGGCACAATATACAATGTGTGGACATACTAAGAGTCTAGAAGTAATTTTAAAGAATATCTTGTCAAAATGCCTTCTAAGGGGCAAACTGTTCTAAAAGTTTTAGAAAGTAATAACTGTCATAGGGAAATCTGTTGAAGAAAATACTATCATTTTCATAAATTAAAAAGTAGGAGGGAAAATAAGAAAATTCAATTCACAATTAAAAATTAGCCATTGCAAGTGTTTTCTTATAGCATGTGTTACAGGAAGATGATTAATCCTTATGGAAAATAAATTCTACAGTAAGTGAATGTCCTACCTCCTTCCTTCATATATGGGTCTTCTTAATTATCTACATTTCTGAATACTTAGATACACCTATTAGTAGAAAGTTTAAAATTTGTCCCAACCATACAGATACCACAAATACATTTTAATAGCATCTTGAATAAAAATGTGTTAAGAAGAAAACGTTGGAGAAACACCTTAAAAGACTAGAAATATTCAAAAGTGAAAAAGAGTAAAATGGTTCAAGAGAAAATTGTGACAAAATTTCAAATACTAGACAATGAATATGAATGCGGAAACCTGAAGGAAGAGGAGAAAGATTCATCCATTAAGAGTAGTAGAAGTAATTAGAAAATAACAGTGGTAACAAAAAATTTGCTGGGAAATAAATGGAGAAGGGTAGGAGTTAAAGATTAAAAACAATCAAACAAACAAACAAACAAACAAACAACAACAACAAAAAAAAACACAGAAAAATAAAGAACAAAAAGAAGAGGAAAAAACCCACAGGAAAAAAAAACCCTAAGTACCTTAAGAAAAGCTTAAAACATAAAAAAGGGAGAACAGAGAGGAAAATGCAGAATATTTAGTAGAATGAATAACTGTCTAACAGTAAAAAAAAGAAAGTAAATCGCAAATAAACATGAGAATAATTTGTTATTCTGCTTTCCATTTTGTACAAAAGTTCAGTTTAAACTTTTATCCCTTCTCAAAAGACCAGCTAACAATCTGTTTCATACAAGTGATATAAATCTTGATTATTCCCTATAAAAATACTAGAATACACCTGCCAGGTGTTGTGTGCAGTGGTTTTCAGAAATTGGTTCTGAGGTATGCTTACGAGCAAAGAAGTACCTAATTTTTTTGGCATTTCTGTTTTTCAAAAGCCACTTAATAATGCAAATTCCAAGAGAGGCTTAGGAATCCACTATACCAACAAGAATACAAGTTGAAGAAGGCACACCAACAAAATCATAATTCATTTTTTGTACATCTTGTTGTTGCTCCTCTGTTTGCACTACTTTTGATGAAGAAAAAGACATGCTTAAATTATGGCTTAGGAGTGTTTACTTCATAGCATAATGTGTCTGTCACAGAAATTGTGCATGAAAAAGAAAGAGGTGAGGTTTGAGAAAATGGTGTTTTATACCCACTATGCCCAGCAAGGACTGTTGGATTGGAACATCAGGAAACATTAGGAGGTTATTTTACCTTGTATTGCACAGGCCATGGATTACCAGGGTAACCTACTTTATTTGAAATGAATCCATCAAATTTTAGGGAATTGAATGGGAATTAGAAACCTGTCAGAGTTTCTTTTAAAAATCTTAGTCTGAGAATCAAATAATATGTAACTGTTATAAATAAAGTGAAGTACCCCAATAAGTTACCATAATTAAAACTGCTTAAAATAACGATAACATCAATTTAAAAACTTTTTGTTTACGTTTTAATATTACTTGCATTTTTTTTTCAATTCTAGTACCTCTTGTTCTTTTTTTTATCCTTTTTATTTCCTTCATGTCTGTAGCCTCTCAAGCCCAAAAAATCACTGATAAAATCTACTGACTTTGGCTAAGACACTTTTACAGATGGCCACATTCCACTGAATATGCATGTAATAAATGTCTATTTCTATATTAAGTAGCTTAACATTCAACATCTACTGAAATTCTACTTGCACTAAAATGTTCAGAAATCAACTCGGACTACGTGCTTAGAACAATGAAGTTACCAAACATATTCCTTTTTTTTTTTTTTTTTTAAGTGATAAATGCTCTTGGCTTGCACTTTCCTATACCTGGGAAGGTATATGTCCATTGGTTATCAATTCCTATGAAATTTTCTCTGATATAGTGCTTTAAAAGAATGGTCACCTACTATTTGTGTTCAGTATTACATCTGTTTTATGTTTCTAGTTGGACTCAGAGGTTACGTGGAATGTTTCTGTTTGGATCAGTACATTTTTCAAAATTGGCATGACTGGAATTATCAGGAATTACAAGATTTATATGTAGATATTAACTATATAAAAGAATCCATATGTTATAAACCCTTGATGATTCTTTGCAACTATTCTGTAGGCAAGAAACTGCCTGCACAGAAAATTTTACACCGTTTTCACGTTTATCCAGGGTCTGCAACATTTCCTAAACTTGTCCTTCTTTTTAAATTTTTTTCTTCTTCTAAGACCACCTTGTACCACTTGTAATAACATCCCTTAAGAATGACCCAATTAAGTAACATTATCCCCAAAAATCTGACTAAAATGAGAATCTGATTAATGTCTTTTTAAAAATTTTATTTAATTTTATAATATTCACCTAGATTTCTATAGTACTAGAATAATAGTGCCTATTAGAAAGTATGAATTAGAAGTCACAGAAGTTATTAGTAGGCAGATGATTAGCACATCAACATTAAAGCTGATTTACTCTGTAAGGATGCTTCCATTTTGACAGCTTCATAGGTCTCAAAAAGGAAACATCCCTACAGAATAAAACAGATTGTTCCCTTGCTGTGGCAATGGAGTTGTATAAATGAAAACAGGTTATCATTCAGCTAGTTAGCTAAAGTGCTTTGTAGCGCTATAGGCATAACAGAGAACTCATTAAGAGCTGTTTAACTTGCTACTCCACACTACACATTCTCCTAATCTTGCTGCTAGCAGGATTTGAACTTGTCCAGGTTTGTCTCCCATCAGCCATTTTGTAGGCATACCTTACCTGGAGAAATGTATTCTTTTGCTTCTATAATGAATTCAATATCTTTTGAAGAAAAAATGTATACTAAATAAATGAATAATAGATATTTTTGGTTTGTGATTCTACTCCCACTTCCTACAAATATAATTTTTGAAAAAGGAATGTTTTCCAACATAAGTTTGAAACTTAAAGCATAGCTGCACAGCAAAAAGGATGAACTAATCTTCTAACAACAGAAGAGTAACATTAGCAGATAGAACAGAAAGCACTTTGGTTATTTCGACTCTTAGACATCAGCATTTTATTAATCCAAGCACCAGGTATCACAGTGATTCTGTTATTAAAAATTCCCCAGTTTTGAATAACAAACAAAAATATTAGCCTGGTCTTTGTATTCATGTTCAGCATTGCCATCATCTTTAAAGGGGGTCTGACTACTTACAAATTTTGTGGAGTCCTGAATGGCATCTCTGGGCAGTGCTGTTGCTGGCCCCTCACCAAGCAAAGAGGAGCTGCTTACAGGACATTTTTCAATGATGTGATACCTGAGAAGCTTTCAGAAGATGTCATTAAAGGAATTTTGTGTTAGTATATTGTTTTCAAGGCAGAGGAAAATTATTTGATTGAAAGAAAGAGTACTAGTGATTACTATGGTTCTAAACTTCAACCTCAAGAAGATTTTACAAAAAATGATGTGTGATAATGGGGTGTGGTGGATTGAGGGGGTGGTAATGAAGCAACAGCATCTCACTAAATGATACCAGCTTTTTATCTAATAGAAAAATATTTCCATGCAAGACTGAAAAAGACTGGAATTTTGAGAAAATTTTCTTGTCCAAGGGGCACAGTCAAACAATTTTTTTGCAACAAAAATGATATCCTCAGCAATCAGGGCTAAAAGAAGACTTAGGCACTTGCAGGTCTGTCGTGGTTTGACATGGAAGTGAATTTTTTCCAGGAAGTTGGGTCAAACCAATCAGTGGTCAGGTTTGGATATTGGCACCTAGAGTGACCACTGAAAGTATGGACACGCCTCTGAGAACACAGGGGGTTAAAAGCAAGAACTCCCAGGAGAACTCTCTCTTTTGGTTCCGGTCGTCAGAGAGTGCAGACTCTCCCCTGCCCAGCTACGGGCTGGGTGGGGGAGGGGAAGCCACGCGGCCTTGTCCAGGTAGGCCGAGAGGCTGAGGGTCTGGAACTGAGCCAGCTCCTGGACGGAAGGGTGGAGAGGAGCGGAGATGCCTTTGTTCCCCCCCCCCCCCCCCCCCAAGAGGGAAAGAGACAGAGAGCCTGGCGGCACCTGGAAATTTGCCGGCAGAGGAGAAGGAGAAGGGGGGGGATGGTGCCCAGCGTGGGAGGCGGCGGAACACCGGACCGAGATATCAGCCGTCCAAGGAGTCTGAACGTTTAACCCTTTCCAGGAAATGAGGGCTTTTTAAAAGTATTACTCCTCCTTAATTTGTAGTGGAAGAGAGATGGTCCGGGACCTGAGATGTTAGAAGAAGAAATATTTAGGTGGGAGGAGATGATGAAGTAGCTTTTGGCTGGACTTTTCTTGTTAGCCATGGACTGAACTAAAATCTCCTGCAATAGAGACTGCATTTTAGGGGGATGCAGTGGTGACCCAGGGAGACCTGTTTCAGCTTCGAACAGCACAAGAATGGCGAGAAACGAAGAAAGCTGAAGAGGGAATGGTGATGCCCTCTGTCTTCGGGAAGAAGATGAGTCCTGTTTTTGGATCCCTCGGCCCCAGGGGAAAATGGGGGGGACTGTAGTCCCAGGATGAGAAACTGAACTGTTGTATTTTTGGGTCCGTGGCAAAGCATCCTTAAAGGAACCCTATGAGCAGTCTGTCCATGCATGGTGGTGAGAGCACTGTGACATGGAATGGAGAGCGTCACACTGGCAGATTTTTTTTTCCGGGCGGTTGCCATGTGTGACAGGGAAACACAGGGGGGCAGCTGTGTTTCCTGGGGGGTCTGTGGTGCAAGAGAGACTTCTCTCTCCCTTGATAGTTTAAGTATAGATTACCTGAAGGGTGGTAATTTGATCAAGAATCCCGGGTGATGTTTCATGGCTGGGTGTTTTTGGAATTGGGAAGAGGAAGGGTGGTTTAAAAGGTCTTCATCCTGGATTTAGTTTATGTGTTTTCTGTATTAGTAGTAGTTTAATAAAGTTTTTTTCCTTTGTTATTAAGCTTGGGCCTGCTCTGCTCTGTTCCTGATAACATCTCACACCATTTATTTAAGGAAGGTGCATTTTCATGGGGACGCTGGCATTGCGCCAGTGTCCAACCATGACAAGGTCTCACAACCTGCTCAGTCCATGAAGAATAATGCAAAACCTGAAGTTACATTCATGGGTTTACTGTACAGTGTGTGTAACAAATTTGGACCCTTTGCAGAACAGTCTCAAAACCACTGAAAAAAGCAACCAGATAGCAAACAAGAAATTCTCTTAGACTTAGGTTCCTAAATCAGGATTGCACAGACACAATTTTTTTTCAATTTAGGATTTTGAGTAATGGAACATAGTTTGAACTAGTTTTTTTATCTGTTCCAAAATATGGCTGCTCAAAGAACCATTCTGTCAATGTTCACGGCGCCTATATTTTACATGATAGTTCAGAGGTTTTGAACACCCTCAGGAAGCTGGAAATATGAGACATAGCCTCTTTTCAGCCTGAGAATGTCCAAAGCCATATTTCCTTTTTTCAAGTTTATTTTCTGCTAAGAAAGTGAGAATCACAGAACTACTTTCCCGATGGCTTCTATCTTTTGGTTGTTTGATGTGAAATTTATAAACTATAATGGGAACAGGACTCTTGATTTGCCCCACTTTTTATCATTACATGCCTTTTAAAAATAAAGCCACTGTGACTTTTTTGATGTGGTATGTAAATTTTAAAGGAAGTTTCTTATCTCTGTTTTTTCCACTTGTGCAGCCTTAGTGGCTTTGCCTAGAAAATACACACAGCCAAGGCTCAAAAACTTCCAACTGTATCTGTCTAACCCATACCTGTAAAGTCCTTTCCTTTGTAAAAATCAGCAGAGAAAAAATCAATCTAAAGGCTACGAATGAACAAGTTTATTAGTTTATGTAAGTGCAACAAAAGATAAGATCTCTGTTGCAAGATAAAGTGATTGAAAATGAAAAACAAAAATGCAAGCCAGGTAGTAATGGGGAAATCTTCATTAAAATAGTTAGAGCATGAAGAATCAGGGTTTCTACTTAAAAAAAAAAATGCCTTTAGTTTCTAAGTTGTACTCTTAAATATAAAGAAACTTTGTAAGCCATTTCACTATTCACTTTATAGCTACCTGTTTAAAAATAAGAAAGATTATGTTGTAAACCCTGTATCAAGATACTTGGAAAAAAACAATAGATAAAAAATATGGTGGAAGATGATAAATTTTTCTTCTTACCATGGACTATTTTGTCGAAAAATATTTCCTAACTGTCATGTTTCCTTTAGTTATTTATTTAGAATGGTTTAAGAAAATTCATTTGAAGCACATTTCCATTTATGAAAAGTAGTTCTCTACTAATCCTACAAATTATTTTGAGTGTTTGTACACTCTATTAACTTTATATTATAGAACAAAAATGTTATATCACAGTGCCAGCAAGACAGATGGATTTGGTAGTTCATGAGAAAACAGAATATGTTTTATGGTGTCCTAAATTTCCCAGCTGAAATTCTAGGGAAAAACCTTATTAAAAACTTCCTAATTTGATGTAAAAGAAGAGTAAGATTACAGTCCTTGGTTCTAAAGTCTTACTTGAGTATTATTTTAAAATAAACCCCAGAAAGATGGATTCATATTCACCAAAAATAGACATAATTCCGTGTTTAAAATTCAGTCATATAATTCTGCAATCATTAAACTACAGCAGAACTAATCATGAGCTGAAAATGATGCAAGGGATTAAGCACCTCAGTGAATTTGGCTTTAGGAAGGAGACGTCTCTTTTTTAGAATTATAGTCTCCTTTTAAGCTTCAAATCAACTTCTCTACAGTTTATTTTAGAGTAACTGTCCAGGTAAAACTTTTTTTTTTTTTTCTCTTCAGAAATGAACCAAATATTTTTATGAATTATTTATTTTAATGACTTTTTCTTTTTAACATTCAACTCTAACTTTTGGTTTTTTTTCATTTTCACACATTTTAATTTGAAATACCACTGAAATTATGAACCACATTTAATGTGCACAAAAATTCTTCTTAGTCTTGTTACTTGTGTTGATTTCTATCTAATTATCTAATTTTGGATTTTTTTTTGTTCATTGAGAAAGTCCATCTCTTAAATGTAGCTTGTCTATGCCACTAAAAAAGACATGAGCCAAAATGAAATTAACACCTGAACAAATTCCTCCAGATCATGGCAGTGAATCAGTAAATCTAATGAGGCTTCAAAGTAAATTAGTAAATATTTTCATTGTACACGACACCCCTATAAGTATCAAGGCATCAACTCATTAGAACCATATAAAAATTGAGTTCAAATCTTATTAACTCCTTGGCAGATGCCACATCTAATGTCTCTACTCCTGCCAAAACATGCACAGAAAACAAGTTGGGTTTGGACCATAAAAAGCATATAATACTACACTTAATCCATTATTATTGCAGTTAATTGAAAAAATTAAATGGATCAAGATGCACAGTCATGACAATAAAAATGTTTTTTGAAATGTTAGTGGTGACTACCATTTGGCAGAAGCAAAGTAGAGATTTTGGGGAAAATAAAGGTAAGAGATCTTTCAAGAAAACTGATATTAAAACATTTACATTCCATACTCTTAAAAAGAAATCAGAAAATATCTAGAAGAATTTTCAGGAAATAGAAATTTGTTTTATCAAATATGATTAGAAGTAAATTGCATTTTTTTCCATGACATGAATTTTACAAGTATTAAATTTCCTAGGTTAGCACTTGTGAGCATAGTTTTTTATCTTGCACTAGTGAACATTATCAGTTTGATCTAGTGTACTACCAGTAATGCCTGTAAAGTTTCTTGATCTTGGAAAATTAGAAATGCCAAGGCAGTAGTGTTCTACAGTCAGTTGTAGAACAAACACAGCAGTAAAACTAATCTCAAATGTGGGCTAGATTTATCTAAAAATATGCCTAAAGTAATGACTTTCAGTTTAAGAAATTATATATGTGTGTGTGTATAAGAAAACCTTGGGAAATTCATAAATCTTTGTTTGGATTCAGGGTATATATATATATATATATATATATAAAAATATATATATAATTTTTATCCATTAATTTATTTACATTAAACCAGGAACTTAAAATACTAAGACAATCTCATGATTGCATATTTAACTAGATAAAAGATTTGGTGCTATTGTCTGGGTAAAAAGTGTTGAGTTTCACATAGCTCTAAGCAGTTGTGTAATTTTCTTCTACTGTAAAGATATTGGAGTTCTATGGAAAATTGTGTACACTGTAAAAATAAAACTGCTGAAGTTAATCCCTGCCCCAAATGAAAAATGGTCTGTGGTACCACCTACAGTGAAAGTAGAAAGCATTCAAAGGAAAAACTAATTTCTCCTCTGTCACCAAAACATGACATCACATATTACAGACCAAATACTTCAAAAGAGTCCAATTCAAAAGTTTCAGGGATCCCTCTGCTGATTGCACTGGGTTTTGGATTGGGCCCCTGGTATGTCTCATACTGGTGTGGATGCTCTACTGTGGACTATATATCACACTGTCAGATATACTCATGCAATTTCGAGTTACTCAGTGGCAGTGCAGGTGAAAGTACTTCAGAACAGAAATAGAAAGCAATTCTGTAATTGATTGAATACATTATATGGGTAAGAGGCCCAAGCCACAGTGATTTTTTTTTGTGACTTTGTATTTCCTTTTCACTAGTTTTCACATTGATATTTACACTGGAGGGGTTTTTAAAATATATATATGAAATATATATAGTATATCAAAACTGATATATATTTATATACTGATATATATAACACATTGCATGCTACTTATATTCTATATATATATAAATGTGTCTAAACTGTTGACATTTGAATGAAGTAGATTTTTTAAATTACAGATTTATTCTGCTTTAGTTATGGTTTTTATGTACTGCTATAGTGCCTTAAGCTTTGCAGTAAGGGGGTTCTTTTTATATAAATCAGCATGATAACTTTTATTTAACTGATGTAACTAGCAGTTGAATTAATTCTGGTTTTGCAGGGAAAGAATTGAAGGTGCTAGATTAGTAACTTTGGAATTGTATTGCAAAACCATAACATCCTCATTAACAACCTGAAGAAGAACAAACTAGATAACTGGACAATGAGGTGGAATGAAATTTAGCTCAACTGACAAACTCAAATGGTTCTGAGCAGTGGCACGAAGTTCAGCTGGAGGCTGGTCACTAGTGATGTATTTCAGGGGTCGATACTGGGGCAAATACTTCTTAAATCTTCATTAGCAACCAGGATGCTGGGATATTAACTACTCAGAAAATCTGCAGAGAACACAAAACTGAGAGGAGTGATTGATAACACTACATGGTTATGCTGCTATTCAGAAGAACATGGTCAGGCTGAAGAAATGAGCAGATGGGAGCCTTATCAAGTTTGACAAAGTAAAAAACAAAGTTCTACACCATCAATGAATAACTCTTTAGCTGGAAAGCAGCTCTTAAAAGGACTTGGAGGAAGCATGGACTATTTACTAGAAATAAATAAAAGAAGGCCAACAACATCCTGAGCTTCATTAGGAGGATGAGTGTCACAAGATGGTGGAGGAAGGTGATCCTTCCCATCTACTCAGCACTGACCAGACCAGCCATGTATCCAGTTTTGGTTCCTCTATACAAAAAAGACATGTTCATACCTTAGCCAGTCCAGGGAAGGATCTGACCTTGAAAAGGGTTTGGAGCATCCATCATCTGAGAAGTCACTGAAAAGGTTGGAACCCTTTAGTTGGAAGACTTGGGGGGACCACATCAATGTGTACAAATATCTTAGCAAGTAGATGTCGGACACTGAAACAGGCTGCCCAGAGAGGCCAGCTCTCTGTCCTTGGAGATTTTAAAAAACCCAAAAGAGCAACCCAACCCAACCTATTCTAGGTCAGTCTGCTTTGCTCAGGAGAGCTGTGACAGGAGATCTCCTATGAAGCCTGCCAAATCCAACCTTCCTGTGATTCTGTGGACTTGCAAAGATCAGACAGAGTCTTGGTGATTTGTGTCTGGATGCTTGAACCAAAAGATCATTGAAATAATTGATTTTATTTGCATATTTTATACTAAATATAATCCCTCTACTTAAACATCTAAACTCTCTGGGCTAACAACAGTTATGTTTTAGCTATTTGAGAAGAGTACCAAATGAAGAAAGGGTAAAATGTTTTATGTAAGAATTGCCATTTTGACTCTAGCACTGCTCTTGATCCCAGGCATGTCTACCGTAACAAAAATGGCATTGTAGCACTCAGAAAAAAACAGAGAAAGGCTTGTTTACTCTTTCCCCAGCTCTTCATATGATACAGACAGCACAAAGAAAACATCACAGTGCATCTGCTTGCTTATGGAATTTAATTTTTTAAATACTGACAGTTACTCAAGGTGCTGGCAGTGCTGGCAGTTACTCAAGCTGTGCTGGGGCTGCCGGGCCGGCCCCAGGCGGTGCCAGCGGCTGCAGCGGCCCCAGCGCAGGGCACGGCTGAGCCCCTCAGCCACGGGCGGGCGGGCGAGAGCCCCGGGGAAAGCCTGGGCAAGGGAGGGCAAAAACCTGCCCGGCAGCCAGGGCTGAGCGAGGGGAAGCGAGCGAGAAACAGCCCTGCGAGCCCCGAGGGGACAGCGGGAGCAGGGACGGGGGCAGGAGAGAGCCGGCAGGGATGGCTCTGCGGCCTGGGAGAGAGCCCAGTGGGACAGGGCTTTCCCTGCGGACCCTGGGAATGTTCCAGGCTGGAGCAGGGAAATGTGCGAGGAGGAAGGAGCAACAGAGAAGAGCTGCTATGGATTGACCGCCGTTCCCCATCCCCCACCCCTCTGCTCCAGCTTGCTCAGGCTCAAGGAGTGGAGAGAAGTCAGAGATGAAGGAGTGAAGTTGAGCCTTGAAAAAGGGATGGGGAATATAGGGAAAAGCATTTTAGTTCATGTCTGGTTTTCAGCATTCAACTTTTTTTTTTTTTTTTTTTTTTTTTTTTTTTTTTTTTTTTTTTTAACTGACAGTAAGTTAAATTAATAATCGTAAACCTGAGGTTTTTTTGGCCATGATGGTACCTTCCAAGTGATCTCCTTGTTTTTACCTCGACCCAGGAGTTTTTCAGTATTAAATTCTCCACCTGTCCTGTTGAGAAGGAGTGACATAGCAGCTACCTCGGTGTCTGGCTACCAGCCAGTATCAACCCACAACAAATATTAAAATTACATCTTGAATAAAACTGTGCAGATAGGTGGGTTTGGATGAGGTAAAGTATATTTTCTTCACAGTGTCTTGTATGAAGCTGTGTCCTGGATTTGTGCTGAACATGGGGTTGATAATACAGAGATGTTTTTATTTTGCTGAGTAGGACTAAGACAGAGCTAAGGCCTTTTCTGCTTTTCACACTGCCATGCTGGTGAGGAGACTAGGAGTGCTTGGAAGATTGGGAGGAGACACAACCAGGACAGTGACCCAAACTGACCAAAGGGTCCAGACCATATGGCATCATGCTGTGTAAATAAAGTGAGAGAAAGGAGGAGGGAGGGGATGACATTTGGAGTGATGGCATTTGTCTCTCCAAGTTACTGTTACATGTAGGGCCCTGCTTTCCTGGAGATGGCTGAGAAGCTGCCTGCCCATGGGAAGAAGTGAATTGTTCTGCTTTGTGTGCATGCACAGCTTTTCCTTTCCTATTAAACTGCTCAACCAGAGCATCAACTGAGGTAACAAAGGAGTGAATCTTGCTATTTCACTTTTATCCCTTAACAAATTAGATCAGCAAATTGTGTTGTGAAAATTAAGACATATCAATCCAAAACTGTTTAGCACAACTTTGCTTGAAAAGATCTTCTTTATTCCCCAAAGAATTTTCCAGCACAGAACACATATGTGAAAGTCAATCTACAGTTTAACCTCAGAACTGAAATGATGTTTTACTCTAATCTGACAGCAGAGGCAGATAACAGAAGGATAACTGTGGATATTCTCAGCTCAGTTAGAGAGAAAGAGAAAAGGGTTTTCTAACCAGGCGAGAGCCTGGGAAGCAGTTGGGAAAGAATGTAAATAATTCTCTAAACTGTCTTGTTGTTCACATTGTTTATAGATATGTTCTGCCACTGTGCGTCATTCACTGCCCACCAATGGTGTGAGATGTTTTTACTCTAAGACCAATGAAATTAGTCTTCACAATGTTCTCTGTATATAGAGCGGTACATTTGAAATAAATCAGTTCATTTTCTTTGCCTTCTAATCTGGAGTTCTCTGTTCCCGTCCTGCTGAACGGCGTCAAATAACAGAGTATACACTAACGCATCTGAGGAGCATGTGTAGTTTGGGGATAGTCCCCACCAGCAGAAACGGTGTACTTAAAATATAGGTAGATGAAGAAAAGCAAAATAGCCTGAAGTCTTTCAATACTTCAATAAAACTTTTGTCCCAGGTGAGTCTTATCTCAATAAAGAACACGAAGATTCATTTGAACTTCTTGCTTTTAGTAAAGGAAACCTTCTGAAATAGGCCATAATATAAAAATAGCTGGTAAATAGCTAGTGAATGCTTTAAAATGCAGGTAGGAGACACATAATACACAGCTGGTAAAGATATTTCTTGAAAGGCCAGGAGAATATTATTTTTTTGAAAGTAGTTTAAAAAGACCAGTTCAGAAATATAAAGATATAAAATATGATTAACACTAAAAAAATATTTTTTTAAGTTTAAAAGTCTTTTGTGGGTTTTTTTTCTGTCCTCTAGATCCCTAACATTTCCTACTTCCTGAGAAATCATGCAAACTTTTTCTTGCTTTCAAAACTTACTTCCTCTATGATTAAACATTCTATTGACTCAAATATATGAGACTGAACACAGGACAACTGGTTTTAGCAACTGTAATTTGTCCATTGACCGTCTTTATCTAGCAGTGTTTACTGTGACATGTTGATTTAATTTTGTTTATACCAAGTGAAAAGATTGTCTGTTGCAAAATCTTTTTACAAACATGAAAACAGACTAGCAAAGACTGTTAGGGATTTTCTTTTTAGTAGTTTTGGGGGTTTTGTGTCTTTTTTCTTCTTAAATGTGCTTATATGGTTATTTAGAAATACAGAATTTGATGGTTTCCATAGTAACATTTTGGGACAGCCAGCCATGCAGGAAGGCCTTGTTCACCCAGCTATGCTTTTAACCCAATTCTACCTTCCAAATCACTGGTACAGAATATATACAGACACAGACAGGTGAAATGAAGATAAATTTGTTTGAAAAGAAAATAACCAAACTCACAAATAAACCAAAACCAAAGCAATAAAACTCAAACTCAACCAACTCTAACAGAGCTAGATCCAGATGATAGGTATTCTACTGGGGAAACAATGTCAAGTAAGCTGATTTTCTCAGTGATACATATTCACCCATCATTTACTAATTGAAAATTGGAAGTACTTCCTTTTTATTTCGTGATTCTTGGTAACATATAAACTCATCCTCAGGGAAAGAACAGATGCAAAGAGAATGTTGATCTTAATCAGCATTTACGTTCTTGCTTTTGGTTTATAACTTCATGTTAACACAGGGCAGAAGCTAGCTAGAGCTTCTGTATTTGTACTGGCTTTCTCAAAGTCTCACTTTCAAATGTCTGCTTGTAGCAGAAACTAGGAGCTAATGTTTAAGGCAGATTTCTTTCCCTACTCTAGCTGCCAGACATCAAAACAGGACCTTTAATGCTGATATCAGACTTGTTTTTGAGATTTCCGAATTGATTGCAGACATCCAAAATATTTTTTTGGACTGATTACCTCTGTATAAACAAAAGCATCTCTAGTTTTACAGTTTCATTTGCAATGTTTTGAATGATAAACAAGCCTAAAAATAAGAAATAAATGCATTAAATTTATTATGATGAAAAGAGAGGTTGTACTGTTGTATATTAAATGGAAAACAAAGTCACAAAATTAAGTCAGAACAAAATGAGGTATTCCATGGACAATTGTACAGTGCCCAGCTCTAAAGTGGTTTTGTATTAGATTTTACATTTGTTGTTACCTTTAGTAAGTTATTCTAATAACTTGTTAGCATATAATAGTAAGTTAATTGAATAATAACTTATTCAGTAACCTTTTCAAATCCTGGGGAGAAAATACTGAGACTAGAAAGGAAAGGCTGAAATGGAAGGCAATATGGTTTAAAAGGAATTTGAGATATGGGGAAAAAACCTCCATATATATTTGCAGATACACTTGCAAAATTGCAGCATAAGTCAAATTTCCAGAAATAAAAAATAAGCAAAAGGGCATGTATCTACTTTGGAAAGTACATAGATGTTCATGTGGCCTTTCTCCATAATAGATTTGAAAGTTATGCAGTATTTTTTAAGGTTCCCCTTTGGAAAAGAAAGGTGAAATATTTTAAAATCTTGTAGGATTTCTAACTTGAGTTCATCACTGCTCATCCAAACATTGTTTTTCACTGTTTTTGATTTCACAACAGTAAGATTTCATTCAATTCTTTAGTTTTGTAGGCTTATACCATCTGTCTTTTGAACTGTGGATTTCTATTGTTAGAGTGCACTCCTCTATGGGATGCACTAAAGAGAACTTATGATATTTACTTTTTTTTTCATCCTATTTGTCACAAAAAAAAAAAAAAAAAAAAAAAAAAAAAAAAAAAAAAAAGAAAAAAAGGTAGGATATGTCCAAAATAACAGAATTTATTAATTCGTCACTGGTATCAGTTTTTTACCTTATACGCATACACAGTGCACCAAATCTAAATCTGCCCAGACTGCACTGCTTTAAAGAACATACTTTTGAAGAGCTACACTCACACTTAAATTGCATCTTAGCACATTACTGTAGAACATGAAGAGTGCTCAATCACCTCTATAAACTCATACTACAACTGTAGAGTGAACACCTCTCTCAGCACTTTTCTAAACTTAGTTTCACTTGGATCAACAGAACCAAAAGCATAGTGTGACTAAGAATAATTTATTTCTATCTCAGAGATTATTATCCTTGCAAGAAAAAAAGTTAAAAGATAAAAAAAAGGAAAATCAGAGGAAAAAAAAAAGACAGTGAGAAACTCTGTGCAAGGAAGCTTTCTGTCTGGCCGCAACATTTTTATGAACTATTGATTGTGCACTAATTTTTCAGGTGAAAGTTGTTAAGCTCGAGTGCCTCAGGCCAATTAATTTTCAACAAATTCTTTAGAAAATGTTCATAATTACATTCAGAGGTAATGGCTCAAAGATTATTTACTTATTTTCTTCATAAATATGAGCATTATGCCTATGCACTGAATTAAAGGACAAGTTTTTCCCTTTCAGAAAATTTTCTAATTACCATGGACAGAGACAGTGTTTGCCAGTATTTAAATTTTCAGTGCTCAATAAAAAATGGTACTAAAAATTCTTAAAACTTAAAAAAAAAATCTTTTAATTTATCTTTTATCTAAACACTGTAGTTGAGGCAGCACTATGTACTGTACTACTACCATATAATCGACAGTATATTCCCTCTCTGTATATAAATAGATAAGGACGGAGACATATTCAGCAACACAAAACCTCACATGATTAACTGTCAAGATTCATTACCTGCTGCTGACAGAGTCCAGCCTTCAAGAGAAGTTTCACTGCTCCTTTACTGCATATTTTTAAACAATCAAACAGGTCTTCACAACTGGCAATGGTCAAAAACCAAAATCGCAATAAGCTCCCAGTCCAGGAAGAATGCATATAGTCAGAACTTAAACTAAAATGCATGGGTTTTTGTAAGAAAATTCTTTTTTTTTTTTTGCTGCTAATAGTTTCCATGAGCTACGAAAACAAGTCTATTGTTCATTATCTGGGATAAGCACTTGTGGACCAGGTCTTTGGACCAAGTCTTTATATAACTTCTAACCAATTCCAAAACATTTTGAAATGATAAATTTCTGACTTCTTTCTGGAAATATTAGAAATTATGTTGATGAAGGAGTTCAAAATGCTCTTAAACTGTGCTAAACCCAAGTGAAGAGAGAATATCACCTAACCAAAAAAGCTTATTACATCTCAGAGAATGCAGAAGTAAAGCTCCCATTAATTGCTAGAGAAATCAAGAAAACACATACCATTGTTATTCAGCCTTATTTTAGACAGAATCACTTTGTTTATCTCAGCAGATAAAAGCCTGAACTTACAGTATTTTTGTAAGGAAATCTTTGCCATCTCATGAAATACCTGTCTCACTCATCCTTTCCTTTATTTGAAATTTAAAATAATTTTCGAATTTTTTCTGAGTTCCTTTTCTGACCTGCTTGCTTATAATCACAACCTTTATAGTCCCTTCTAGAAAAAGGGACTTCTTCTGTACTTTGTAACTCTTGATTTCAAATTATTTCTTACTTGCACTGATTTGGCAAAAGTTTGATCTCAGGATTTATAGTCCATAAGAGGAAGCAAATAGCCTGTTCTGGGTTTTACTGGGATAGACTTAATTTTCTTCACAGTATGGAGCTATATTTTGGACTTGTGCTGAAAACAGTGTTGGTAACACATGGATGCTTTAATTGGAGCAGTAATTGCATGGATTAAAGGCCTTTTCTGCTTCTCAAACCATCCCACCAGCAAATAGGCTAGGGTGCACAATAAGTTGTGAGGACATGCTGCTGGGACAGCTGACCCCAATGACCAAAGGGGTATTCCATACTGTGTGACATCATGATCCGTATGCAAAAAGAGGGCAAGAAGAAGGAAGAGGGGGGATGTTCAAAGTGATTCCATTTGTCTTCCAAAGCAACCTTGATGCATGATGGAACC
Source organism: Vidua macroura (assembly GCF_024509145.1). Classification (NCBI taxonomy): domain Eukaryota; kingdom Metazoa; phylum Chordata; class Aves; order Passeriformes; family Viduidae; genus Vidua; species Vidua macroura. The sequence continues at coordinate 73,810,925 of NC_071571.1, forward strand.
TGACTTTCCTGGAGATGGCTGCACAACTGCCTGCCCATGGGAAGTGGTGAATGAATCCCTTAGTTTGCTTTGCTTTCCCTATTAAATTGATTGTATCTCAGCCTATGTGTTCTCTCACTTTTACCCTTTCTATTCATTCCCTTGCCCCATCAAGGGAGTGTGAACAAGCAGCTATGTGGTACTTAGTTAGGGGTTAAACCATGGCAAGAACCTTCAGCAAGATTCTTGAGCACGTATAGGATGCAAATGTGACGTACTGAAAAATTCTTCAGAGTTCTACTCTGAAGGGCAGGGTACTATACCAAGAACATTAAAGTAAAATTCATCCCCCTCCCAAACAGAAGATACTATTGGAAAACATTCTCCTAAAATGAAAAATAGAACCTTGGAACATTTAAAGCCTCATTACAGAGAGCAATGTGCACTAAGGTCTCTACTACAGCTAATATATATGCAAGCACAACTTCTAAGCTGAATGTCTGGCATAAATTTTAATAAGTAAGTAGTTGCTCTGAGTAACTGTGATTTTTAAGCATTTTCTTTACATTCATAAAGATAATTCCTTGGGACCCTGGGATTAGTACACTTAAAATTGTTTACTAACAGCAATATTGTTATGGAGATGGTTGTGGTCCTGTCCTGGATTTGAAAGGATGTACTTAGAATACACTTAGAGGCATGGACATTTAAATGCTTCTCCTATTTCCTAGAAAAATTCCCTAACTACACTATTTTATAAAAGTTAAGAATCACACGATTCTCTAACAGTGCCTAAAAGTTAAGACAGATTTAAAATATTTTTATGAGGAAATCAATCATGTCAGTTTATATTAGAAGTGATTTATTAGCACCTAATAGAAACTGAGCCCCAAAAAAGAGGAAAAAATTAACAGAATTGTATTTTTGTATCTCAGTGATGTATAAAACTGATGTGAATGTCAAACATTTTAGTATTGTTCAGGCTGTGGCTGTTCTGAGCATGTATCTGAAGCAGTATTAGATGTTCTCTGAAAAAAGAACTTAGCTATGACAAACAAGATAGCATAAAATTGTATTGAAATAAAGAGTTTGTGGTGTCATAGTTTGAATATCAAGTACTTGAATCATGTCTCAATCTCACTTTAAGAACTAAAAATCTTTACAAACTGTAGAAACCACTTCAGTCCAATCATAGTTCATAATTCAGTTATTTAAACTTTTCCTGTCTTTTGGGGGGGCTTAGATTTGACTTTTTAGTTACAGTCACACTGCTGGTCTTCTAATTGGGGCATATTGTCTGAAGTAAGAAATGAAAGTCTACTTTAATTATATTGAAAAGATTATAAAATTTCGGTGTCTTTTTCCATAGTAAATGCACTGAGAACCTAATTAAAATGAAAATAATCTGTTTTCAGGATAAAATAGAGAATGTCTTGTGAACCAAAAACATCATTTAGTTAAAATGCAGATTACAAGAGCATGATTTTAAAGAGATCATGCTTTTTATTTCTGGAGACCAAAGGCAGAGATTAGATCATATTAAATTGCATGAAAATATTACAGTGTTCAGTGCTTTCTCCTCTGTTCAGTCTTTTAATCTGCTCTTAGCCTTAAAGATAGTAATAATGAGAAATGTGATAATCATAAAACTTAGTGTTTAAAAATTATACCTTCTTATTCAGTTCACTACTTCTGGGATTATATCTACTCATTTTAATGACAAAAATAAGCTTTTACTGCTTTTTACTCTTTAGCTCTGAAAAGTTAGAACAGAAAAGAGAAATTTAATCTTATTCTATAATGGTTATCATAAAAATTGTAAACTGTACTTTAGATTTACTTTACCAGCTGCCATACTCCCATCAGGAATGGAGAGAAACATGATGCTTGCAAAGTTGACTAAATTGTTTTGATAAAACTAAAGTCAATCAGGGACCTTTTTTTTTTTTAAATTAAAATACAGCTCGGGAAATACCAAGTGTCTTCAGATTCTTCCAAATCTACTCCACATGTATCACAGAGGTGTATTTTTCACAACATTGTGTACCTTAAGAATATAATGTAAAATCTTTCATGGTTTGAAGATAAAGTGACAGTCAGCAAAAAATCCATGCTGTAGAGAAGGCTACTGAATAATATGAAGAAAAAAAATAGCAAAGCAGCATTCATATGGTACATTTTGCACTAGAATCTAAAAGCTAATAAAAACTTAAAGCACCCTTTTCCTTTACAGTGAAATGTGTCATTGGTCATGAAAGAAGGAAAAAAAAAAAAAAAAACCAAACCAATGAGTAAAAATCTGTATCTTTAGCCAAAATATAAAGATCTAATAGTATGTAATATAATTTTCTTTTTAGAAAGGACTTTATATAAGTAGAGATTATTTTATTAATGTTCTGGAATATATACAAAATTAACCATTTTCACGTAAAAATATTACATTGATCAGCATTTAGTCTTGTGCTGCATCACAAGGAACTCAGCTAGGGGTATTTTGCCCCTATAAGCTTAAGCCTGTAAGTTTACTGTGAAAATAGCCAGTTACTTACCTATGTTACTTAATGAATTTGGGGCAAATATAATATTGAAAAGCCCTAATTTCTTATTACTCAGAAAGATTTCAAAAGCTTTTATTATCTATCTATCTATCTATCTATCTATCTATCTATCTATCTATCTAATCTATCATCTATCTCTCTTTATATCTCTATATCACCTATGTGTATATTCTCTATGTATATCTTTTATATTTATCTGTCTCTTGTGTATTTCTCACAATGTTATCTGAGTGTTCAAAAGCATTTAAAACTGTGTTAATGTGTTTGTGTCTTGTCTCATGGTAATGGTCTTTATTCATCAATCTTATGCAGTTATCAAGAATGTTTTTGTTGTGATACATGTACAGATTCTCTTTGAGATATAGGCAGTGATTCACTAGAGACTGTTGGTTCCTATCCTTCACTTAATTAGGGAGGTGCTATTAAGCCAATCAAGGAGGAGTGATAGCAAGTTGTTTTGAAAATGCCAAATAGGCATTTTTATAGAGGGGATTTGGTGGAGAAAGACTGAATTAAAAACAGAATTAAACAAAAAAACCAACAACAACAAATAAAAAAACAAAAACAAAACCCACACCTACAAACTTGGGGACCTCCAAGAAAGAGGTGGAATTCAAAAACTATCGACAAGACATTCTTTGAAACGTGGAGCAAATGAAGCTGAAGACCCTTTTCAGCTGGGCAGGGAAAACTCTGAAGTGAATTGGCTAAGTAGCAAAAGAGTTGCTTATTTTATTATAAGCATTGTAAGTTTTGATTCCCCTTTTTTTTCCTCATCCATACCTAATCAATGTCTATACATAGAGCAGGCTGTTGTGTTATATACATGTATCACATGCATTCATATTCTTATACAGGTGTATCTATGCATTCTATGTATATATGTAGTATAATCATTCCCTCACATCAGCACAAGAGTCTAAAAGCAGGGTACTGTGACATTTTGACCATCCCCTGATTCTTTTCTCTGTATGCCATTGTAGGAGCTTTGTGAACTTTAAAGAGAGATGTTACTGCTGGGCCAAGGGGATGAAATGTCTTCCACTGTGAGGATAACGCCAAAAGCTCTCTTACAAACTTCAGGGCAGTGCAGACCAAACTTATAAACCCCAAAACTCCCAAAGGAGTGTATGTTTTTTGCTTTATAGGTATATAAGTCTTTTTATATGCAGTTTTGGAAAACAAATTTATTTATCTAGGAAGGAGGCAACTGGCTGTTCTTTATTACTTGGTAGGCCTTTAAAATTAAAATACTTTCACCTTCCCAAATGAAAGAGTGGTGAAATATTAACTGTATACCAAAAGAAAGACTGTCACTAATAAAACCACTCCTCCTGACCTTAATTTTCCCCTTCATGCATATCACCCAGTGCTATCATGGCCCAATTATGCTTCACTTCTAAGATCTGACAGAATTACAGCACTTGATGACAAGATTACACTCTGTATTTTTTCTCTAATTAGCATGTATCAAAGTATCCAAAGTCCTTTTGATTTCATACTTTGACTGATGATAAGTCTGTATTTATCTCTTCTGTACCTTACTGAGGATCTTCACTTCTTAGCCAGGATGTCAGGTTGCTAACTGTAGCCACAAAGTTAGTAGTTTCTCCTGCAATGCTTATTGACCCCTATCCCTTCTGTCCTTGTTTACAACGAAGGTGATTAGACTGAACACACTGACACAACTCCACTTACCTTCAGTAGTTGAACAAAATGGCCTTATATTTTGGTCAAAGATTGTAGACCATCACTTTCTTCAGGTATGACTGGATAGCAATCTTTTATTTTTGTGTTGTATGTATGAAAGAAAGGATAAAATAACACAACCCTCAATTTGAAATTCCATTAACAGAGCAGAGGTATCTTCTGATAATTTACCTTTTAAAAACAGATAGAAATAAAAAAAAAAAAAAAATTAAATCATTCTCCCTTACCTTCTTGATATACTTGGACATATTAGACAACACTTCAAACAGGAAGGATAAGAACAACATAGTTCTATGATTGAATACAGAACATGCAATAATTATTATTCATAAAGGACAGGGTCAAAAGCAAAACTAAGTATATTTTCTTGTGCCTGTGCATCTGCCAAAATAATTACAACTGAGTCAATCCAAAATTACTTATTTGCTTTCTTCTGGAAGATTAGTCTTCTTCTGTAGATAAAGGAATATAAAAAAGAAAGTGGATGGCCAGTGGAATCAAGGTTGGGCAATTTGGGAGGACTATGGAGATGCTGCTCACCATAGTAGGGATAAATTTTGTATGGCCAAAACTCAGTTAGATTTGAAGCTGGCCCAGTACTGAGGAAGACAACAGACATTTTAAAAATGTCATAGTAGCAAAAGGCAGGCCAGAAATGACATTGGCAATTGGCCCCATTCTGTTACTTGATGAGGATGGCCACCTCACAAACAGGAACATCGACTAAGCAGAGATGTTTAATGCTTCATTCACCTCAGTCTTCAATACTAGTGATAGCCTATAGGACCCCTGGAGCCCTAAGCTGGAAGACGATGACAGCAAGAATGATAAACTCCCAGTCAACCTGAACTTGTGTGTGATTTTCTGCTGCAGTCTAAGTTTATGAGACCTGATGGGAATCGTCCCAGAGTACTCAAAAACCTGGTTGAAGTCATTGGAAGAGCTCTCTCAATGATTTTTCAGTTGTCTGGGGAATTTGAAGAGGTTCCAGTGATTGGAAACTGGCATATGTCCCAATTTTAAGGAGGGGCAAGAAGCTTGATCCTGGTAACTCCAGGCCTGTCAGTTTCACTTCAGTGACTGATAAAACCATGGAGAAGGTTATTCTGGGTGATACTGAAAAACAGTGTAGTCATTGGTCACAGCCAGAATGGGTTCATGGGGGACCAGTCCTGCTCAATAAACTTATTTTTTTCTTATGAAAATACCTCCCATTTAGTTGATCAAGGGAAGACAGTTAATGTAATCATTTTGGCTTTCCTTCTGAATAAAATTTCAGCATACAAAGGGATAAACACATCATGAGATGGGTTCTATAGGTCTTCACTTTAGGGGCAGTGCTCTGCAATGCTACCAAAATGAATTGAATACAGGACCCAAAGATATACTAAGTTTGCCAATGACAAGAAGTTGGAAGGAGCTCTAGACTCCCTGGAAGGCAGAGAGGCTCTACAGAGAGACCTGAACAAATGAGAGGGTTGGGAAATTGAAAAGTGCCAGATTCTGCACCTGGGACGGGGCAAACCTGGATGTACGTAGAATTAGGTATGAGGACCTGATGAGCAGCACCGTAGAAAGAGACCTGTGGGTCCTGGTCATCCACAAGTTGAATGTGAGTCAGCAGTGTCCTGGCAGCCAGGAGGGACAGCAGTGCCCTGGGGTGCATCAGGCACAGCATGGTTGGCCAGTTGAGGGAGGAATTGTCCCATTCTACTCTCTCTGGTGCAGCAGCATTTGAAGTGCTATGTGCAGTTTTGGATGCTGTAATATGAGAAAGATATAAAGCTACGGGAGAAAGTACAAAGGAGGGCTACAGAGATGATGAAAGGGCTAGAGGTGAAGCCATAGGAGGAGTGGCTGAGGTTCAGTCTGGAGAAGAGGAGACTGAGGGGAGAACACTTTGCCGTCTACAACTTCCTCATGAGGGGAACAGGAGGAGCAGAAACCAATCTCTTCATTCTGGTGAGTAGTGACAGAACCCAAAAGAATGGCCTGAAGTTGTGTCTAGGGATGTTTAAGTTGGACATTTGGAAGAGGTTTCTTCACCTAGAAGATGTTTGGGCACTGGAACAGGTTCCCCAGGGAAGTGGTCACAACACCAAGCCTGAAGGAGTTCAAGAAGCCTTTGGACAGTGCTCTCAGGTACAGGGTGTGACTCTTGGGGTTGTCCTGTGTAGGTCCAGGAGCTGAACTTCAGTGATCCTTGTGGTTCTCTTCCCACTCTAAATATTCTATGATTCTTTGATTTAAAATAGAATGTTTTCTTTCTTTTTTGCATCCTTTAACTTCTTTATTTAACTTTTCTTTTAATTCATAAAATATATTTCAGGAAAGACTAAAAGTTCAACATTGAATATGAAAGGACAGCACATTTCAAGATACATTTCAAAATATGTTGTGCAGTACATGACACATTGAAAAATTTCCAATTTTAATGAAAAGAGGGAAAAAGTATGACAGTTTTCACAGTGGAATTTACTACTCTCTGCTACACCACAATGAAGAAGGTAGATAAGGCCATTTAAAAGTAGCTATTAGAATCATCCAGCACCCTTAAATTGTGAGCTCTTCATTGAGTTTAAGCCTAAGCAGGCATACAGGAAGTGAAAATTAACTGAGGTTACTAATCACACACACAAAAAACCCTCTACCATTAAGTTGTGAGCGCAGAGTAAAAAACAGCTTACTGGTTTTGTTTATTTATGAGACTCTATGAAGGATGAGTAATTTCCAAAATACTTAAGAATTTAAAAATTATAAAAATTAGTTAGAGAGTTGCAAAGAGAGAAAGAAAGAGTCTGTGGAATTATAGTCCAGAAGAAAAAAATTACTATGCCTAGAAAAATAGAAGAAAGATCTCTTTCTGTAAATAGCTTTTAAATAAAAAGATATTAACTAAAGTCAGTATGGGTATCTAAAATAATTCAGGTCACAATAATCTACCTTTGTTTTACAATACCATAATATGATGGGTTTTTTTTAAACATAAAAGATACCATATATCTTGACTTTAATTAGGTTTTTGACACTGCCTCAGATACTTTCTTATAAATAGTCATTGGATGTTTCAACAACAAACTAGACAAACATCAATCAGCAGTGACACAAGTACAGTTCATTCTAGTTTGGACATGTGCTCCTCCTCTGAAGCCACTTTCAAGTCTGTGTTTTTAAGTAAAATTGGTTTTCCATATTTTTTTACTATTTACTGTAACTGCACTATATTCTTATATTATTTATTCATTAATCATGTGCATTTGAACATCATTACTTCAGCTCCAAAATCCTGATATTTAAAGTCCATGTAAAGACAAAAGTAAACGTTTTAAATGGTCTTTTAGTGGTTGAGTCAGACAGACACACTCTCCATAGCAATCAGGAGAATTGGAGTTGGCGTTTTTCTTGTTTTGTTTGAGGTTCTTTTCTTTGTTTTTTTCTTTAAATTGGCATTGAAATATTATCTCTTGGTATGGGGCTTTAAAAACACCTACATCAAAAGGGGTACATGAAACTAGGAAGAAATATTCTTACACATTAATGAAACATCAAGAAAACATACTGCATTGATAACATCCAAGTTTCTTACTCTTAAAAAAAAGGGACAGGACTTCAAAAATTCAGCCATATGTTTAAAACAGAAATCTAAAGTTGTGAAGGAAAGGAAAATGAGAAATCAGACAGCTGGCTTGTCAATTAACATTCATGTCAAAGACAGAATTCTGTGATTTTTCATACAAAATACTTGAAACAACTTGTGGAAAGAGTGTTACTCTTTTGGGGGAGTGATAAATGTATTGGTTTTCCAAACATGGGAAAAGAAGACTTAGAAATTATTAAAATTACTCATTTTGACCTTCACTTACAGGAAGAATTTTTGATCATGGAGATGAAACACCTCCTCTTTTGAATGTATGTTTCTCCTGATGAGAGGATGGTAGTTAAAAGACATAAGTGACGCTTTCAAAAAATTTACTTTTAAACCTGATTTGCTTTTTCAGTCTCAAGAAATATATTGAAAAAGAGTTTCTTGTTTATGTCTGTAGCATGCAACACTAAAAAGAGCTGTAGTTGCCAAAAAGAATCAAAAGGGACTTCTGCATGTCCTGCTTGTGTCTTGCCTTCTTCAATGAACACATGAAGTACAGGCCTTTAGAGCCTTTCAAGAATGTTCTCATTGTCAGATTGACTTGCATTGTTTAATTACTACAGAAAGACAGAATATCAGAATATCTGCTTTCTTGTTACTAGGACATAATTATAACTGAGTATCTGCAAGGACTATGCCTTTAAATGAGGCAAAAGTATAGAAGGCTACTTTGTTCTGCATTTATTGGTATTGACAGCCAGAATGATATTACAAGTTGTATATGCTGTATTGCACAGACTAACAGGACAAAAAACTGTGCATGATGGTCTCAAACCAAAGTGAAAAGGACATTCCTGAAGTACATTTTGAACATTCAAAAGACAGTTCTGCTATGTTAGTATTGTCAAAGTCGTATTTTAATTGTGATTGATGTTAAACAAAGGGCTATTCAAAGGAAAAAACCTCCTGGTCTTGATCCGAACCCTTTATCAGGTATGAAAACTTGGAGAAATCCTGATCTCCTTACTCAAAAGTACAGCCTTCATACTTGCAGGGTAGCTCAGACAAGAAGAACACACTCTGCCAGATTGTTTTGGGAGAGGGCTGAAGGATACCAGCACCCAGTGCCTTCTGGTTGGGATACCCTGCTTGCCAGCAGAGACATATGCTTGTGGTGATTGGCTCAAATCAAAACTGAGGGATGACAAGCACTGGCATGCCAGCAGGCAGTGTCATAAGCTGCCTTTGTGACTAAGAGCCAACATGTCACTGCTGTCCTCTAATCTGGGTATAGGAATAGTACTGGTTCAAGATGTTTGCTGAGGCAGGAGTCAAGATTTTGGCCAAAAAGCAATATAACTTTTGTTCTCCACATTGGCCCAAGCTATAAATCATCATGTAATCTTTTAGGGAGAGGAAAAAAAAAAAAAAAAAAAAAAAAAAGAAGAAGAAGAAGAAAAGAAGTGTTTTATTTGTGTCTTGAAAGATTTTATTATTTGCATTTTATTTTTCTAAGAATAATTTTGAAGAATATGAATGCTAAAGCTGGCTGAACCTTTACATTTACTTGTCCAGTGCAGACTGTTGCTTTTTCATTCCGTTTCCTCACTACACAATTTTGTCAGTGCACAGATATTTAAAAGTGTCAGTTTTTTTCTCTTGCAATGTTGGGCTGTTTCAAACCGAAGCTTCCACATAAATAGGAGCTTGAAACAGAACTTGAACTAATGAGCACCAAACTTGCATGTCACTTCTAGAATGTGAAGAAACACAAAGAAGCTAAAAATGCTTTCACTGGAAGCTAAAAATGACTACTCTTCCATGGCTGTTTCTAAGTAGCTAGTCACTGACTGAGCAGAAAAGGCTGAAGTATTGAATGTGGGGCAGGAGAGCTTACAACTTCTAAAGAGCTGTCACTTTTCTTTGTCCTTTTTAGCACAGAGAGAATTATTTCAGCTGTATATCAAAAAATGTTTAAGAGAAAAAAACAAAAACAACCACCGAATAAAAAATGCCTAAAGTAAACCAATATCTAGGGACTACCTAGATTTAAAGTTGTTTAGCATCTGCAGTGCAATCTGGTGCACAAAATAAATTTTAATAAATAAGAAGAAATTTCAAAATCTAAGACATTCACAAAATTCATTCCTGACCAAATAAAAATAAAAAAAATAAGTCTGATCATTTAGCAAATCTGGACGCATTTTGTTTGTTTGTTTGTTTTTTAGCAGAAAAGAATAGAAGCATTACAGAGCATAAATCAGAATGTTAGTTCAGTTGTTTTCCACTGGATTATCTTTCTCTCCTCCCCAACATTTTGCTAGTGGCTGTTTTTTAAGTGCAGTAATAGTAGAAGTCTTACAAACACTTGGAGGTATGATCACTCATCCTAATATTTGAAATGAAAATAACTGACACCACCATTTTTGTAAAGTTTCCTATGGAATAAATGACAGGAAAATTAAAGTTCTTTGTGAAGGCAAAGAACGAAAAATAAATAGATAATAATTCTGTAATCCATTTGTTGGAAAAAAAAGTAGGACTCTGCTGAAGTAAACCAGTTTTTTCTTTAAATCTCAGATTAAAGATTTGGAAGGCATAATTTGATATCTCATGGTAGTTGAGAAAATGTGATTGAACTCAGCAAATGCCATCAGCATGGAGAATGCCTTTTGTGATGGAGCAGTAGATCAATGAAAGCATAAATCAGAATAAAATAAAAACAAAAATTTTAATCCAGATATTTTGCAAATGTGATACTAGAAACATTGTGGAGAATGACACAGATACTGGAAACCTTGTAGATAAATATACAGAAGATTCCGGAAATTATATTCATACTGAGCTTTGTCACTAAAGCAAAAATGTCAAACTTTACTTCAGGCTTTACCAAACAACTTCACCTATTTATTGTATGTTAAAATCAATACAACAGCAGTCAACACAAATATATATTTTTATGGATAAACTTTTCTGCACAGATTATATATGTCCTAATATGATCAAAATTTCCTGTCTGTCCTTGTATTGTCATTATTTGTCACTGCTGTAAAGCCCCAGAAATACTGCTGTTAGTACTTGCTACATATGCTAAATTGAGATTCCAAACCTGGAACCAGAGTGGATCACAAATGATGTGTGACTGAGCTACCACTTAGTAGCTATTTAGTTTTTTAATGAAATCCAAAGGGAAAGTTTTTAGAAGTTCCCTGTGGGCTAGGGAATTGTTCATCAGTCACTAGAAAACATTGAGCAATATCTTGAACAGATGAATTTTCTGGAATGCAGATTTTAAATGCGCTATGATGGCATTTGGCCGAATCAATCCAAAAAAGCACTTTTCAAATACAGGCATCCATGGTAGTGAAAGTCAGTTCCCAGTCTATCATTCCCTTTCTCTACATATGCTTATCCATATAGGCGTGCATACCTTTCTTTTAATTCTATGGGATACATTCTAGGATTTTTTCTCAGCTTCATGCATCAAGAAAGAACTTGTACTCCACCCTTTTTGTCCTTTTGAAAAGGTATTGAAAACTGCCAGCACATAACTGACCAAACCTGCTGTCTTTTAATTATATCACTGCTCAAATGAGCTTAACTGCAGCTTTTAGTAAACCAAACAAGTGTTTCTAAATCCAGATTAAGGTTTGGCTCTGTACAGAGAGGAAAAACAAAGAATAAAAGTTGTTAAAAAATGCAGAGACACACAAAATCAACAAAGAAAACTGTTCACACTACATCCATTAATATATGCAGAGTACACATTGTGTACACACAGATACTCTTTGAAGTTGACTTGGCATGTTTCCTTAAATTTTGTCTTGTTTCCATTGTCTTGGTGAGGGAAAACTCAAACAGTGTTTTGTTCTTTTTTTGTATGTACCTCTGCTAAAGTAAATTTGGAGAACATAAACCTTACTGGAGTCCCAGAGGTGCTAAGCAGGTCTTCTAGAACTCTATTCTGATTAATTTTTATTCAGTTCTGATATTCTACACTGCTTAAATGAAAAATTAGCCAACAAAATCATCAATAGCATGCATCTTAAAGCATGAGGGAAAATAATATCAGGTAAACAATTCTTTAGTATACTTATTAAAAGATTAAAAGTTTTGGGGATGAGTTCTGTAAAATATTTAAAAGGAATTGTTTAGATTAAAGATGGAGAATAAAAAGATTGCATTCCCCATGTAAACAGGATGCAAAGCTTTCTCTTTTTTTCAGCATCTCCAGGACCCCTCAACATTTTGTGCACTTGTTCAAAGAATGAGAAGTGCCTGAAATTACTGGGCAGTTAAGCAGGTTTTCACACATTATTTGTATTCAAAGCTCAGCTTTCTTTTTGCAAGACAAGAAGCAGCAGCATCAAAAGAAGGTCAGTTGTCACAATCATTCCTTTTACAGTATCACCTAACAACCATGGACCATGACTTAAGTGCACTTGAGACTGATCTTTTTGAGATACTGACATTTGTTAAAATAAACCAAAGTTGATACATTTTGTCTGGCAGTGATAACATATCTTTGATTTCAAATTCAATGATTAACAAAAGAAATTACTAAAGCATTTATTACCTATCAAAAATATATCTTAAATACTAGTAAATAATTTGGCATTATAGTACTCCCTAAAGTTAAACATTATTACAATTAAATATTTATTTACATTTGTAATAAAATATTTACTTTAACAGCTATTTTCCCAGTACTTTATTATTTCTTCCTGGCAACAGTCTTTATTACTTTCTTAACATAGAGAAAATAGGCATGATATAAATATAGCAATCACTTAAGGGCTTGAACCTTTCAAAACTTCAAGCACTCAGGTGTATCACATTCACAACTTGTGGGTTTCCTTTTAGACAAAGTATCTAAAAGAGCCTGAAGAGACCTGCCAAGAAGTTTTGACTCTGTGGGGAACCTATGCAGTCATTTTGCCATTTTCTGTTTCTTCCTCTATAAATATTCCACTATGTCCTTTTTAAGTTTTTTTTAAGATCTTAGAAAATTAGTTATACATCTGACAGTTCCTATTGTTGCTTGTTCTCATTGAAATGAAAAAAAGCAAGGATAAAATTTTCTAATTATTAGAAAAATGAGAAAACAATAATCTATTATTGGAATACACAGTGATTAAAAGAAAATAGTTATAATTTATATAATTCAGGTAGTTTGCTAAGAGGGAGAACAAGGAATGTCCAAGCAAGGGTTGTCTCTCTTTTCTGTGTTTGCACAGAATGTAATTTTGCCTTATCACCTCAATGAAGTTAAAGTTGGCATAGTGGTAAACTCTTACATGATGCTTTAGGAACAACAGGAAGGAAAATTCTAAAAGCAGTGCAAGAGAAGTAAATATGAGTTTACACAATTCAGACTTATGAAGTGAATTGAATTAAACTTGTGAAGTGACTTGTGGTTGATGTTGCACACCACCAGAGTGAACAAAAGAAAATGGAAGAAAAGAAAGCTAAGATATGTATTTTTTCATAGTATCTAATTTTCCTGAGCAAATCAAGTGCCATAATCAGAAACTGTTTTGACTGGGAAAAAAACGTTTTTATCAGAGAGTACATAAATGTGTTCATTAACCTACAGAATTTTAATTTGCAGACAATTTAAGTGTGACTTTATATTGACCTTCTAATTTAATCCAAGTTCATAGGAATACAAATCATAAACAACTCAGAAAAGTAATTCGCTGCTCAAAGAGCTATGTAAGAAAAATAGAGATTAATTTCTCTTTTGTCTTAGATGTCAATGATTATTATTGTCAAATTTACACTGCCTTCAAATTAATTGACAGGAATATAATTTCAAAATCACAGAATTTTGTACGTCCTTTTATTATTACAATGTGTGAAACTGCTTTCTTTTATGAGACTTCTAAGATCCAAATATTTGTTGTAGGTTCTTTCCATATATAAATACGATGCCTTCTGTAAAAAATTACACTTAGTAAGAAAACAGTCTGAGGCACAAATTTTGTTTGCAGTGTTATTCTGACAGCTTGGTCACAACAGAAAATACAGAGGGTTTCAAGTCCCCAGGGAATGTCTTCCCTCACCTATGGAAAGTTGCAATACTAATGCATGTTCTCTGTGTAGTATAATCTTGACTGGAAACTCACAGAGAAGACAAGAGTTTTTTCTTCTACTGAGGTTCTTTACAAAACAAAGAGTAAAGTTATATATTCCTATTTAAACAATAACTGTGAAAAACTATCCTGCAGTTTTCCTTAAAAAAAATCAATCAACCAAAATAACAAACTTCCAAATCCTGTACAGTAGCAATTCTGAAAGTATGTGGCTTGGGTCATGAATTGCTTGCTTCCCATTTACTCTTTCAAACCTATTTCAGATAGACAATCAGGTGAATAACTGATGTTTTTTCTTCAGCCCAGCTCTGGATATGTATATGATTAAGAAACCAAATTAGGAACTGAATGTCTGAGAGTCTAAAATGGACCTTTGCTCTCCTTAAAGAAACCAGCTGAATGAATGATAGAAAGACATTGGATCCATAATTCTGAGTCAATCTGAAGAACTTGCATAGGACTAAGAAGCCAGTGCAGTAATGATTTTAGTCGGTATTTGTGATTAATCTCCACAGAGCAAAATATTTGACTATAAATATATAAGAAAGATGGCTTGCAAATTACTTTTCTTTAATGGCTATCATTAATGACATGTTTGCAAATATAATTATTTAAGGTCTTATCTAAGGAAGAAGTTGAACTTGACTTCAGAAAGCAAAGATCAAAGCATAGTTGATACTAGATTTTTATATATTCACATAAACCATACTTTTAAAAAGTGTAAATTTATTTTAAAATCTTGCTTATGCATAATTTTAATGAACAGATTTCAAATTATCATAAAATATTGAAAATTTCTGCATCCATCACCAAATTTACTTCCCTAACAGTAAAGCTTTCTCATTATTGATGATGATAACCTATTCCATACCTACACCACAGATACTCTGTTCCCTTTGTTTGAACAGACTATTCTGCATATATCCCTCTATTTTAAATTCTGGTCTGAATTTGTAATTATGTTGAGACATGGAATATGATATTAGCACTATTATTCCTCATAAATCCAAGCCACAAATTAATGAGACAAATAAGCAGCACCCAGAAGCCTCTGAAATATCCATAGGGTAGCTGCAAGCTCTCTTGTATGTAATGCTTTATTTTTTTTTTGAAGTGGTATAAATCAAATTAAAACAAAGAATAACTCATGAAAATGTAGCCTCAGATATGATATAAAATATATTATTAGGTGCTATGTGTACAACAATTTGTTCTAAATCAATTTATTTGGTGGCAAATTATAAAATAGAGTAAATCTTAAGATCCTAAAAATTGTTTCATTGAGGCTTTTAAATTAGTGTAAGAAGCACAGAATGATTTGAAAATACACTTCTAGTAATGGGCAAAAAACTTTATATTGAAAGAATCCAACAGTAGAGAGACAGGGCATTAGACATTAGGTGGAAAAAGGACACTAATAGATGAAGAACAAATTCCATCTGAGTTAGACCCACTATCCATTAGTTCATCTAGGATGGATCAAGCATCATCCAGAAAAATCCCAATGATAGAAGTAAGACAAATGCTTGTTTCTTAAAATGATTGTTTATCTCTGTCCTCTTAAGGGGAAGAAAAATAAATTAATACCTTGAACGTTTCTTTGCAATTTAATATGCATTCTTATGATTAAAGCTCAAATTAAAACCAATGCAAGAGATTAGATGATTGTTGGCAGATTTGCTAGTACTTGTATCAATAGAAAGTCTCAATGATTATTCAACAGCTGGTTTATGAATGCCTAAGACTGAATAATTAGTAGAAATCTATACTCCTCAATGCACATTGCATAAATAGGAAAAAAATCCTATTTTGTTTCCCTGTGAGAGCTTTTCCATTGACTAAATAATTTTTTGGAGATGTCATCCTTAATGCATCCTCTAAAATTTATCCTCCCTGTATTGCACATTGCCAACTCTTGTGATATGTTCAGAAGTCCCACAGTGATGTAATTTTCCCTTTCCAATATCAGCAACTGGACTCAAGGGAAGGGATACATGAGAATATTCAGTTACAGTTATTGGGGCAGGGAGGAGGAGGGAGGAGGGGTGAAGGAGTGAGACATGAAAGTATTTTTTTTGCTTGCAGAGCTGTTCAGAGAAACCCCAAAAATATCAGTAGCATACATTCAAAAACATTGGAAAATATGTCAGTCAAAAAAGGAACACAGACCCTTTATGCAAAAAATAACAATAAAACTGGCAACTTCACAACTCTGTGTGGATAAACACTTGATTTTTCTTACCAGTCTTGATAGACAGTGTAACAATGGATTTAGTGAGACTGATAAGAAAAGGCTCTTGTGGATTACCTGAGATATTTATGAGTTTGGAAAGGGAATCTTTCTTTTATTCAGGAGAAAAAGCATAAATTGCAATTTCTCTAAAAATCTTGCCTGGATAAGACTCAGGTGGCCTCTTGCTAAGCCAGAGTATGCATTCTGCCACATTTGGTGGATGATGTGCTGCCCCTGCTATGTGGCTGAAGCATCCCTGTGACACGGAGGCACAGAGTCCCCTCCATGTCTCCATTGAACAAGAGATGTGTGAGGGCCCAGGAGCAGCAATGTCCGCCTGTACCAGACAAAATGGCCACAGAGCTGCCCCGCCCCCAGAGAGCAGCAGCACGGAGTCACTCTGTCCCAGTTCCACAGGGAAGGGGGAAACAGAGGGGAGTGAACAGCAGCTCAGTGACTGGAAGGGGTCAGGTCATTCAAGGAAAGTGTGCAGCCTACAGAGGGGCATGGCCTGGGACAACCCCCTTAGCTCTAGCCCTGAGGAATCCCCTATCCTGTGGCAACTGGGTGCCCTGCTCCCATCTGGCTTCAAGATTTCTTCTGTCTTTCTGAGAGGTGGTGCTCAACTAGTTCGACTTGAAACTAGTTGAGGTTGATTTTCACTGGAATATCAGGTTGCTAGGTAATTACTGAACTTTAGTTGTCAATACAATCTGACACAAGGTTTTGTGTCACAATTTTCCTGCAAATCGTCATGGAAATATTGAATCCTTAGATGCTACAGGCCAAGTTTTGCCTTTGTCCTCATTCATACCATTTCAAAAATGTATCAGTTACTTTACTGAGTGTGGAATTTTTCTCTGGGTTGTTCAAATAGCATGCTTCAGATGATAGTTTCTGAACCATTCTTCCAATTAAGTTCTAGAAAGGAGTCAGACACTGTTCTTCCATCCTTTCATAAGCACTTGGAGTCATAAAATCCATATGCCTTTCACTCACTCTACTGTTATACATCACAAGTTTTATGCTTCTTTTTACAGTTCCTTTTATACCCAGAACAACCATTTCACTGTGTGTAAAGGCTTGTGGTGTATGTAATGGCAGGATAAACAATTACAGA
Organism: Vidua macroura; assembly: GCF_024509145.1. Taxonomy (NCBI): domain Eukaryota; kingdom Metazoa; phylum Chordata; class Aves; order Passeriformes; family Viduidae; genus Vidua; species Vidua macroura. The sequence goes on from NC_071571.1 coordinate 73,828,206, forward strand.
CTGTGGATGACATATTGTACAAAAGAAGGGAAGAAGCACAGCCTGAATGACTGTGCAGACTAACGGGAATAATAACAGAGGGAGAGCAGAGAAGAGAAATAAAGGAGGCAAAAGCAAGTGTTAGATTTGTTTGGCAGTCTATTTTCTAAATAGAGTGAACTAACAGAATAAATTGACAACACAATAATCCCTTTTACTTACTTAAAGCCTGCCTAATGATAGGGAGGATAGTTTACTGTGGCTTAAATTAGACATGTAAACCCAGCATCTCAAAAGTAACCATACACACAATTTCTTGTGAAATAACTCTGTTAGGTTTTAGTCTCCTTAAGCCTGAGTTCATAAACTGTGAAACAGGGAGAAAATATGAGGCATGAAAATTTTCAATGATCAGTGCTGCATCACTATGATAGGCAAGCTGAACATTTATGTTAATAGATAGTGAGCATAGAGGGAGGTCTGTATAGTCCCTGAAGGGAGCAACTAATACCAAGCTCAAATGGAACTGGCAGGGCTGAACAAAGGCCAGCCAAGGGGAGATACCAATATATCTGTCACACTATATTCCTTCTAGGTCCATGACTTCCATCATCAACGTTTTTGCAGAATAGGGTCCACACAAGTTCATGATAGGAAATCCCGTTAGCAAAAAGATAGACTTGCTTTGCTTCAAGATTGTTTACTTCTTGTTTACTCTTAAAGAAGTATCAGGCTTGGCTACATTCCACTGAAGTGGGATTTAGATAAGTATTGTCATTTCTTACTTAAAAATACTTTATTTTCCCAGTGACAAGGAGAAAAACTCTATCCCTCTGAATTGCAAACGTAGGAAGCGAGAAAATTATTATATCATTACTATAATAGGTCTATAGCCTGGTTTCCTAAGAAAATAGTTCTCTCAGTTTCTTTCTGAAATCCTTAGAATTAGTTGGTCAATTTTGATCATGTCTAACAGAGATGTAGGTGATATGATTTGGTAAGCATCATAAAAGTAGAAAACTGTATAGAGACTTTTAATAAAACCTACAATGAAAGGAAGAAAGATGAGTCAAATCAGCTGTTTCTGAGGGACTTTTTTATAGCACATATTTCAAGCATCATTGGTTCTATATAAACAAACTCTTGACAAACTCTCTTCACTCTATTTCCCATACAGGAATTGTCTCTTATATTAAGCAGACTCAAGTCTTTTTAAACCTTAGAGATCAACATAGGAGAAAGCTATTATAAATGCCCAAACCACAGGGAAATTTTAATATAAGTTCACCCTCATATGCACAACGACAAATCTAACTACAGGACATGAATATTAAATGAATGAAGATTCATAACTTTTGCTGAGATGAAATGACTTTTCTGCTTGTATCTTACTGGTATTTCGTAGTCCTCATCATGGCCTAAGCATTTAAGAAAGGCACTATGCAAACACAGAACAAAAATCTGTTCCCTTGCCAGAAAACTCACTACCTTGAGTAAATGCCTGGCTTTGTCTGAAGGAAACAGGAAAGGGAATCGGAGACAGAATGGAAAAGGGAGAGAGGAAATGTTACACATTACTCTGGGTTTTTTTGTTATATAAATGATTTTTAAAATCTTATTGTCTTTTATCAATTTTAAGATGATAAATATATTTCACTGCAATTAGTTGATTTTCACCTAGTTGTGCTATGACAACTATGATCAGTTCTTGACAGAACCTTATGTACAGCTTTTCCAATGTGTAGAGCTATAAAATTCAAAATTGACAAATTCATCTCTGGCAGAACTGTATAAACTTCCACCACACTCAAATGTACTCATGTAAATAATTGTTTTTAAATAGTAAAAAAAAAAAAAATACAAACAAAACAAAAACAAAAACAAAACCAAAAACAAACAAAACAAAACAAAAAAAAACCCCACCAAATAAAACCAAAAAAACTACATTCCACTTGTAACAAAGAAGAAAATTAGGATTTTGACTGCTTCTTGTGTGAAATTAATTTAGATTAAAATATAAAAAATTTAAAACAATGTTTTAAAGAACACTATTTATTTAAGAAATATACTTGTTCCTCTAAAGATGCCAGTGAGTAAAGTGCCAAGAATTATCAACATTTACCCAAACACACAGAGTCATCCCATTGATTTTGAGAACAGCTCCAGAGTCATAAAAATAGGATTTAAATTTACATCACATTGAAAGACATTAATTTTCATAGACGAGGAGGGAAAGCTAAAATTTCAGATTAAATAATTGTAATTATTTGATTTATCAAAGTTAGCAGCCTCAAAGATAATGTCATCGTGACTTTGTTGTTTCTATCCATGTATTTTTTTGCAGTACCCTAAAGAGATTTCAATTAATAGCTCAGACTCTGGCTACATTAAAGATAACATAGAAGTCTTTGAAACAAGAAGACAGTTGTAGTCCTTTAGGACAATAAAGATTATAAAGCTCTGGAAGAAGAACTTTACAGCTGGGAAAAAGAAATCTTAGTGGACAGGCAGAGATCTAGCTAGCTATGCAGTGTCCTTCTAGAGTTTATTAAAGAAATCCAGAATGTATGATTTCAGTGGGGTTTGACCATTCAATGGGAATGACCTTCAAATCACTCACCAACTTTAATTTGCCCCTCCATTGTTCTTTCTTCCATCAAAGTAGGTAAGAAACAAAAACAAATAAAAAAAGAATGGCAACAAATGAAGCAAAACATTTAGTCCTGCTCCTTGCCCTACCCTCTGATAGAATTCTCCTTCTCAGCAGGAGAAAATAAAGGACCCTGGTCATTTTCCAATTATGTTTATATATATTATTACACACTGTGGTGATTAAATAGATATAAAGGCAAATTGATGGTCTAACCTCAATTTTTACCAAAAAACATTTAAAATCCTCTTTGTAAAAACTAAAATTGATAGTTCATATATTGCTTTGGAATGTTTTGGATAGTTTCAGGGTTTTTCTTGATGTTTAAAAAAAATTAAAGCATGAACTTGGGATGTCAGAACTCAGAATGGTAGTTTTTCTTTTATAGCACAAACTCCTGATTTTTATAAGTAAGTAAAGGACTCAGAAAAATGTTGATAGGTGGCTGAACATGATATTTTTCAAAGCTACTTCATTAAAGCTGTGACAATAAAAATCACAATTTTTTCACTGAAGATTATTGATCCAAAACTCTATACCACCATTTCTGTGCTAATGAAACTGTGATACATACAACAATAAGTGGCAGTGAAATCCCAATAATTTTAGAAAAGCAATGCTTCAAATCGAGCCCATTGACACGGGAACTGCTTTTCATTGTATGGAAATGAATAAGATGCTACGAAAATGCTCAAATGATACTTACTGTAGAATATTAATTTTTCTCTCTTTCATTTTCTGCTTAAAAAATACTGCTGCTAAAATAATTAAAATACAAATTTTACTTCAAACTTAGTCTTGAATCATAGACTAGAAGTTTAATTATTTAGAAGATATAATAAAAGAAAATTTTCTACCTAATTCCATGAATTCTGCTTCAGGACTGAACCAGTATCAGGTAAATTAGAAATGTATACTGTTAAGGAACAAATTCCAATGGTGTCTTAAATCACATTTTATTTACATTAAAAATTTTAGTGGCATAATTTTTACAAATTGTTATGGTTGGGGGATTTTAGTAATTTCATGTTTTTTATATAATCCTTCTCATTTAATTTTCAGAAAAGTAAGATTTTTGCCAGGTACAAGTTAAATATTGAAAAAAAAAATTAAATTCTGTCCATGAAAAGCCATGTTGTCTTGTATTTAATTTAATGATGAATGGGAATGAAAGCCAAATTTAGAACTTCTTGTGTTACAAAAAATACCTGTAATACATTCCTTTACAAGCTAATGGAAATATTTTACTTTTTACCCTTATAATTCTAAGTGCTACTTCACAGATGTTATTCCAGTGATTTTACAGAACAATTTTAGGTGAAACTGGTTCTTGAAAAATTTTTAGTCAAACTAGAATTTTCCATGGGACCTTTATAAACACATATTTCAAGTATCACTGGTTCTATAGAAAAGCTTGATAAAGTTCTTTCTGTACTCTATTTTCCATATGGGATTTGTCTCTTACATGAAGCAGAATCACAGAGATTTCTGTAGAGCTGTGTCATTTTGCATTAAACAGCTCCTTCCTCACAGCCATCACAAACATGCACACATACCCCTGTAGGTGCGAGTCTGCTTTGTAGGAGGTTTATTTCTAATGCAGAGATTCTGAGGGAGGGAGTACACACAACATCAAATTCATCTTAAGTTTCAGTTTGAAGGATTTTAAGGCCTACATATTACATTAAAACTGTCAGAAAGTTGCTTCTTCTGGTCCCACAGGTGAGCTAGCAGGTATAGATAAGCAAATAGCAATGAGACATTAGTTCTGAGCCCTTCTGTATGGTCCAAGATTATTCACTCTGATCACTCTGCTTTTTTTTTTTTTTTGTATGATGCAGTTTCCTGCAGGGATTTTGAGATGCAGGTCAAAGTGAGAAAAATCTTTGAAGTATTCAGTTTATATGGTTGAATCACAGCCAACCAAAATGATTCTTTGACAAGCTGTGTGTAGAATTCATCCTGGAGTGCAAATCATTCCAAAGGGGAAGGATGGATAAACTACTAAATTTTCTTCTTGATAAAAAAAAAAAAGCAGGGAAAAGGGAGAGAAAGCACATTTTAATATAGCATGCTCTATCCTTATTTCCTATAAAAACTGGGTATCAGCACCAAAACCCTGTAGTGGATCTCATAGAATCTACCCATCTATGAGAACAGTAATTCTTTTTTATGAAGGAAACAATGTGAGATGAGCAAAGAAAGGAAAGAAAATAACTCAGGGTAAATAGATAAATTTGAAATACACTCAAGCCTTTTCAGCTTCAGCATCATTACTAACGCAAGTAAAAACACCTAGAAATTGACCTGTGGTAATCACACACATACCCAGAACTTCCTTGTTTGTTTTTTTTCCCTCTTAAACCAAGGATTTTTTCTGTCTTAATGCCAGAGTAGCACCTCATCAATTACTTTATGAGCATTCCTGAGCAGCATTGAGGACTACAGAATGTTGAAAAACTTAAAACACAAATTGGCCAGCATGCAGAGATGATTCATAACAGATTTTTCAACTATTTCCAGTAATCCAGATTAATAGAAGAAAAAAGTATAGATATGCAATCAGGACGATAAGTGCTCCTGCTTCTTCTGTGGAATTGGAAACCAGAGAAGTGCTCAAATCAATATGTTGTATTAATTGTGGAAGTATCAAAAAATGGTATATTTTAATATATAGTTTTAAAATTGTTTTTATATTTTCTTAAATTCAAGAAATTAATTAAAAGGCAAAAGGGATTGGTAGGAGATGGAGAAATGAGAGTTCAAAGAGCAATAATAAACTGTTGAGATCATCATTTAGAGATGCCATTAATACCAGATATTTTTTAATTAATTGCTTCCATTTACTTGGTGACATCCAGTGCCTCATTGACAATAAATGGTGACTGATTGTGATTAGGTACCATTCTTGCAAAAATCACCTTTGGGAACTGTTATTTTGCAGACTGATTCTAAGGTGTCAGTGAGACACTGTCTCAAAGCTATATTTTATAAACAAGAGACAGTGCTTTCTGGAAATAGAAATAGTTATCTCAAGTTGAAATTGTTGCAGGGAAGGGGAATGTTGTAGGTTGGGTTGGTTTAGTCAGGGATTTTATTAATGTTAGTTAGGTTGGTTCTCTGTACCCCTATTTTCCCTCACAGTGGTTTGCTCCAAGTTGTTTACCATGGGAGCTCTTGTCACTCAAACTGCGGCGTTCTCCCTTTCTCCCGGTCCGGGGCAGCTCCGACGCCCTCCGGCACCACCTCCCCCTGGACTTTTGGGTTCGCTGCTTCTCTCCTGCATGCTGCTGGCACCGGCACGAGGGTCAGGGTCTGCCAGGTTCTGTCACCCACACTACAGGATCCGAGGTAAAGAGGGAAGGAATGTCCAGATCACCCACGAAGAGAGCAGGAAGGCTTTATTGTCGCTGAGAGCTGCAGTGGGGAGGTAGCGACCCACGCTTCCCACTCTACATGGTGGAAATGGCACCGGGACCCAGGAGGGAGCAGGATGATATAGGGGAGGTGATAGGGAGGGCAGACGCCGCCCCTCAACGATGATGTAGGACAGTGACCAACCAGAGAACCCCGCAGGGGCGGGCACCAAGCCTCGGGCTGAGTGGGATTATGGGGATGGGGCAGCAGGCATGGGGTTTCCCAGGGCCGGACGGGGGAGTGGTTACATGGGCGGCAGAGGGGAAAGCCCAAAGGCAGGCAGCTTGGGGCCAGAAATTGTGGGGGGGGGAACGACACAGGGGAAGCGCAGGGGTACACAAGACTCAGCTAGCTAACACAAATAAGAACCCCTAAAACCCAATCCCAGGATACAACATCAGACATCTTCTCACCTCACACAGTTTTCTCCTTACATGGTTCGGTCAGTCAGGGGTTGTCACTCCTTGTTGGGGTGTCAGTCTTGTAACCACTCCCTGCTTCTTCATGAAAGTTCTGCATCAATCACCCTACCTTTGCACTGCTATTTTTCCCAGAACACTGTACCCACCTCTATTATGTTCCCGTTGGTTGCTATGATCCATGTCACTCCCCTGACATGTGTCCCCATAGGGTAAGGTGGGTTTCCACCCCTGTCCACCCACCCCCTATTTAATCTAATGCATTCCTTTGTCCCGTCGACATTTTGCACTGTACGCAGTCCAGAGAGCATCCCTCTGGCCACCAATGGGGGAATAAAAATTCTTTGGACCAGCAAGCAATTGTCCTTCTCTCATCCCTTCGCTTCCTCTCAGCGTGAAGCTACCAAAGTTGCGTTACCCACACCGCAGCGCTCAACACTATCGGGGAGGCAGATGCCATAACCCTGGCATACCCGCTCACGTGGCGGCTACGGCCTTACAAAGGCAGCACTAGCCGGGGCTTTTCGACTGCTTGAGGTCATAGCAGGTAACTGCCGCAGGGGAAAGAGTCCCTCTCTAGTGGAACTGAGAAATAATCTTTCTTTTTTTGCAGCTAACCAAAGCTTTCAGGAATACACTAAAATATTTAGTTCTGGATGCAATTTTTTTTCTTTTTTTTTTTTTAGGTAAGACTTTGGGGCTGATGTTGGAGTGCTCCTAATATCTTCTGTTCCATTCCAATGAGCAATGACTGAACAATGTCAAGATTTTTCTGATCTCAGACAACGGATAGTTGTGACTGTTACCTGTGAGTGAGACTGTAGAGTTCCTTATTTTCAGATATGTAAGGAATTAAAAATGTGATTTAGATGTCAGAATCTCACTATCAATGAAATTTACCTTTGGAAATAGAGTTCATTAATGCACATTCCTATATTTAGACTTTTGGGATGACTGGATGAAATACAGATTATTCATTAAATACTATTTTCATGTGGTGTTAGTTCCCCAAATCCAATTTCTATTTGGTAGTTGATTAATTTTTGATTGTAATAAATGGATCTTGCATTTACTTTAAAAACATAGCTATAAAAATTGGTATTGATCAATCTCCACTGCTAGCAACCAACAGTAAGAATCTCAGCCTAAATAAGTAACCATTCCCATAGAAATTAGAGAATGATCAGGGAAGGTAGAATGGAACAGACTGCTGGGATCTTAAAGACACTGTTTGAAACGTCATTGTTGAGGGTAACCTTGACTTCATCCTTTGACTTCTATGAAAAATGAAGAATGTATTAGAAAATGTAGTAAGAATGTTAGGAATCCTGGAACTGGGTAAATTTTTGATGTCTCTTGAGTCAATAACACCTACTTCATTTCAAGTTATGGTAATAATTTTAATTTATGCAAATATTCTTAACTACCTACAACAAAAGGATGTATATGACAACTGTCAAAGATGGACAGTCAAATACAGTTCTCCAATGCATTCAGGTTCTCAGAACTGTTAGTATTAAAAAACCCCAAGGAAATAAGCAAGGAAAAAAAACCAAAAACTAAAACCAAAAACAAGCCTAAAATTCCCCCCTAAAAACCATCCTGGCAATTCCCTCTTTTAAGAATACAACTGAATTCCTGAAGGCAACATTGATTGTTTGTGTTTGATGATCATGGCATAAATCTTCAGTAACAATCCATTGAATTATTTATCCAGAACTGGTATTCTTTGTTATTTTGTTAATATGAACAATAAAGAGCATTACCAACAATCTTAAAAAAAATTTGTTCTGTCTAGTTTCCTTTGGTACTAACACTATAAATTTAAAGGAATGAGAACTGGATCTTTTCTGTTTGCCCAAAATAATGCATTCTGTCAGAAAATATCAATCCATTGAAATAAATAATTTGAATCCCATGTCTAGATTTTTTTTTAAACCCTTAAATAGCTCAATAAGGTAAAAAATCATAGCTTTGAGTTTTCCATATTAAAAATGTTTAATATTTTAAGTAACATTTTAAAGTATAACCCAGTAATTAAAAACGTCTTCTAAATAGATTTTAAAAAAATATTTTAATGACATTTTTCTTCTCTCAACTGATGTTTCAGATAAAATCATAATGAAGTTCAGTATTTTGATTTATATGCCCACTAGGGTTAGGGTACTTGAAATTTCAGAAAAATAAGTTCATAGGATGGAAAAACTTTTTTGTTAATGCAGTTCTATCTGTAAATTTAAAATTCTAATCAATTCAATTTTGAAAGTTCAAATTCTAAACATCTTTTTGTATGACTGGTCAGTTTCTTAGCATCCACAAAAGCTCAACACTACAAGTTGTGTCAAAGTTATGTTTCACATCCCCATAGTCACTTTAAGGCTTTACTTCTGAAATTTATACACACTTCTGAACACAATAGAAAAAGCAAAAGAATGCCATTTCCTTGCCCTGGAATTTATATATAGAAAACACATCTGATGAACCTCCACTATGCCATTTATTTCCCACTCCATTATGCAATGACAGCAACTGAAGGGAGTAAAGGCAGAAAGTTGGGAAAAGGTATGAAAGTAAAGTTTTTCTTTCCCCCTTTTTGAAAACAAGTAGCCTCCATAAGAACATAGATAGTAGAAAACCGAGTTTCCCTTGTCTTCAGAGCTCTCTTCTACTCCATTTTCCCAGCTTGAGTGAATGTTCAAATACTGAACATTTCTAATGTTTTGTAATTTCACAGTAGAAGTGAAATGTGTAGGCCTCTATTTTTTCTCGTTTCTTTGATAACCTTCCTTAATCTGTTGTCTCTCCACCTACAGTCTATAAGGAGGTCATGAAAAGGCATTAATGGCTTTTAAAAGCCATTTGAGAAGTATTAGTCATTGAAAATTTCGGTATAATGTGAGGGGAAGAATACATCCTGACTTTCCACAGTTTGTGTCAACATCTGTCAAGCTCTTGAACTACAAAAATGTATGTGAAAAATTACATGAATGCTTATGGTTGACAGATACACATCTTTACCCCTACTTTAATTGAAATTGCAGTAGCACTAGCAAGTTATCTCCAAACCAAGTTAAAGATTACCAGTTGATTTGTTCAGTGCATTAAATTAATCTATTCAATTTCCTGTCGGTGTTAAAAAAAAAAAAAGACATAATAAAATATGAAATTTTAAAATTTGCAGCTTATTCAAATAATTCATGGTATTGGATCTCTAACTACTCAAACAAGCCTACTTACAAACCACTTTTTGACAGTATATATATGCATAAGTAGATTATTTAAGCCATTAAGTCTGTCCAAAAGGGAAAGGGAGTAGAGATATGTTTCCTTATTCAATGGATCTTATTCACAAATCTTCTTTACATTTAAGAATAGCAATATTCTGAGGAAAAGGCCTTTTTTAATATGACTTTGATTTTGTAAATTAGCTATAATTTGTATGAAGTGTGGAAGTCCTTGAATTTCCATTCTTCTTGTGGCAGTAGCCACACAACTTTAAAAAAGTTGATTTACCTGACCATAAAATGATGATTCAAAGCTGCCACCAAAGTTTTTGAGTCAGAACATTTTGAATTAATTTGTATTAACAGCAATAGACTACCTCAACTACCTTTCTCAGAGGTCACTGGGACTAAATAATCTTTGACTACAACATCTTGCATCCTCAGTGCTCTTTAGCCTTTACCCATCAGACACACTCTAAAAATCTAAAGCATACATTTTCACATCTATTGAACATCTGATTAAGTGTTTTTCACAAAACAAATGCAATTTTTACTAGCTGGAGCTTATGTTGCTACAGCTCTAAGAAAGCGGAAGACTGATACTCATTGTCACATGGCCAAAACACTTCTGTAAAAAAAACTGTATAAAACAGCTGGTGGTGCAATTTCCTTGGTTATTCATTTTTCAATGTATGATACATTCCTATAACATGCAAACAAACTAAATAACTCAATAGCAACTAAAACTATGTTAATTATATCTACCAGCAACCTGGCCACCTTCAAATCTTTCCTCAAGCACTAGTGAGTTTACAAATCACAGGATGGTTCTGGTTGGAAGGGACCTCGAGATAACTTGTTTCAGCTTGCCTGCTCAAGCAGGGCCACCAAGAGCTGGTTGTCCAGAACCATGTCCAGAAAGCTACTGAGGTCCAGAAAGAAATTAAAACATTTCTAGTTTCAGAGGTAGCAGAAGAAGAACCCATCAAATGTGGATGCTACCAAGGATGTGAAGAAATCACAGAATAATGTGATGTTTTTGTGGCATACTTTATGTTCACACAAAGATTAAATAAGTAATGTGCTGTAGAAGTAGATGAGGAGAAAATCTGAGTCTGATATTTAATTTAATTTAATTTAAGAGAAAGCCATCACAAAAGTTTCTATGAAATTTCTTATCTGCTAGGTTAAAAAATCAGAGATTCAAACCTTAAATATATTCTGTAGATCAAACCATAAATATATTTCTCGGATCTGAAGTCACACACATCAATTTTACTACTAAATTTAGTCAAATTAGCCCTTCATGGGCTAGTTTTACAAGGTCTTCACTTAAAACATCAGATTTTCTTACATAGGAAAAGAATATTCTTGCCTTGGATGGAAAATTAACCTGAAATCTATGATGTGACACAGAGTTCAATGAATTGTTTGGAGTTGTAATTCACAATACATTTGTAGGTAGGTCACTCCTGGAAGACTGGCCACTTACTGCTATTCTCTTTGTTTCCCTATCTCAATACCTATGGGGTGCTCCCCTCCTCCTTGCTGCCATCACCTTTACTCCACCAAAACCATAATTGGTTCTGAGACCAGTTATGTAATATTCAAAGTAAGATTTGAATCTAAGTCATATAAAATTTACATACAGCTAAAATGAGCTATACTTGTGCATATTTAATTCAAAATGTTGAAATTTTAAATTGCCAATTAAAGACATTAGTGAAAGTCAATACAGCATTATTTTAATGACTCCAAGATAATCCCAGAGCAATCAATTTAGATCAGAATGAGTTTATTGTAAAGTGCCAAAGGTGGGGGGAAAATGCTTCCTTAGCACTACAGAGTAACGATCTCTCAAATGAATAATGCCTGTTCAGAATTTAACTAGATAATTACTTCATTTGCATTTGCTAAGGTGATAAGAGGAATGAAAAGACAGCTCAGAGGGAAATGATGTAAGTGTTAAAAGGTGACATGCAAAAGACAGTGTTACTCAAAGTTCTGGTTTACCAACTGACTCCATTTTAAAAGGAACACATCTGGTGACCCAAGCATCCTGCTGGAAAAGCAGAAAAAATATGTAATAGAAAAACACATTACATCAGAATCTCTGACATGCACTTCAGAGTGACTGGAGGCTGAACCAATCAGATATATTTTCCATTCTTGTTTGTATGTAATGAATTCGAAGACTGACTAATAGAACACAGAACTGCTGAGATCTATTTCCATATCTGTTATTGCAGCCTTGTAGAACAGAAATTGTGCTATTCATGGTCACACCTGCAGAAATAATATTAATTTGAAGCTTAAAAAATAATTTTAGCCATTTGTAGTTGCCCTGGAATTACCGTTCCTTTTATCAAAGGTGAAGATTCCTTCGGTTTTCCAGCTTTAGGCTTTCACACTTAGTTTTTGAAAGGAAGATTAAGCACCTGTTTGTCTTCAAGTGTAGAAACTAGATTTTTGAAATACATAAAACTGTGTATGTGCTGTGATCACTTTCACCTCTAAAACTTTCTAGCTGGTGGGGCATACCTACAAGCATAGTATACTTCTGCTGGTGTTACATGCTTTGTACTGGCATTTTGTGGACCTGGGCTCCATCCTTGCATAGTATGTGAGGGAAATAAGATTTTTCTGAGGATTAGAGTTCTCTGAGGATTAGAGAAACCCATTATTTTTATGGGAAGAGCCTTCCCTGCTTGCAATATTTACAAACAGAGTTGCACTTATGTTTAAATATGCAAACAGAAAGTACTTATGAGAGATTTGTAGGTTTCAGTTCCAACTGTTATGTGTTGTTCTGGCCTATTTCGTGTTCTAAAACAGGGGCAGATTTTTATGCTTTAGGATACCTATACATATTTCAACATTGCAAAATATTTCTCCTTTGCAGGTGAAAAAATTTGCCATCCATGCTGGGTTCAGCAGAATTAGTAATAGCTGAGGCACTGACTCTATTCTGAAAGAAGTCACCAGCATATGGAAAGGACAAAGTTTTGAAACTGGTGGGGAAAAAAAAACCCAAAAAGCTCTTTAATCTCCATATGAACAAATAGATGTTCCTGAAATGCATTCCCCTTCTCACTCCCATCCCATCCCATCCCATCCCATCCCATCCCACCCCCAGCCTTGCTCCTATGTCTGCCATGATCATTTAAATAAGATCATAATGATTAAGATAATTTATTTTTAATTTTATGATGTATCTTATTCTTCTTTTACCCAAGCTCATATTGTATTTCAGAAAAATATGATATTTCTGCGCTTTACATAATCTTTTCATCTAAGATCACACCTTCATTCTTGTTAATCAAATCATAACTATAGTTTATCATTGCCATTATTACTATTATCATTGTCTCAAAACAAAACAACAGTTCTTAAATGCTAAAAAAATATATGTACTTATTAAGGTAAGGTGTTTCTGTTTTGTTTTGTAGGGTTTCTTTTTTCTTTTTCAGACAGAGGATAGGATATAGGAAAGAAGTACATATATATATAGTTAAGTAAAATATTATTTCTTTGAAGAAGTCTCTCAACAATCATAGGATATATTTCTAAATCCTTTGACCTCATGATGAAAATTTATTTTCTCTGAGGTGTGTATCTCAGAAGGTACTGGAGCTTTTGAGTTTCATTCACAGTGTAAGAAACTCTGAATAGTTACCTTTTATATCCATTTAGATGCTAAAGAAATATTCATGGCGTGTATAAGTTAAAGTGACAATTTTGTCATCTGTTTTATTTCTGAGTTAAATCTGTAAGCAGGGTAAACAAGAACATTATTCTGAACATGATGAGAAAAGATCTCTAACTGTTCTACATATGATGTGCCTACCAGTCTTTAATGAGCCAATATTAGATGTCCTGAATGAATAGCAACTAGGAAGGCTGGTAATTTCTGCCTCGTTTCTGAGTAATTTTTACATTATTCCAGAGCATTCAAACTAAACATTTTATGCAGATAATCAAGAAGGCAAAAGAACATTTCCTTTTTTGAGGAGGAAGGGAGGTAAAAACACTTAAATTTTCAACCAATGTGGAAAAAAAAGATTCAAGAAATTATTCTTAAGGTCAGAAAGGTTTTTTAAGTTTTTTGCGCTTAATTTTTTTTTCTTTTTGTGATTTTGTTTGTTTTAGTTTGGGCTTTTTGTCGTTGTGTTTTTGGGGTTTGGGGTTTTTTTTGTTTTTTGAGGGGGGTTGGTTGGTTTTTTGTTTTTTTTTTTTAATAAAGAATATTCATCTAAGACTCATTAGAATCAAGACTGAATTTCAAAGTGGTGAAAAAAAAATCAAGCTGCAAGAAAAAATAATGTGAAAGATAAAAAGATGGCTTACACAGTTGAAAACCAGCCTGGTGGAGAGTGAGACTAATGTTGGTCTGTACTGATCAGAGAAGGAAAGTCAAAGGCATAGCATGTCCTATCAGAAAGTTACACCATCTGTGCAGAAAAATAATATTTTGCAGTGTTCCTTTCTGCAGTACCCTTTTCTGCAATAAGGGTTCAATTTTGGTCTTACAATATTACCAAATATATGGATTTGCAATGTTTATTAAAATGTGATAACGGGATGTTACAACATAGAGGAGTTATAGAAGCAGTCTAGGTTATAGAACATATCTACCCACTTCTTTAAATGAAATTGTCTGGTCATGAGGACTTCCCATTGTTTATTTTTTAGTCCTGGATGCCATCTGATATATAGGTATATATTGTGCTGATAGTTGCTATGTATAGTTTGTGACTTTCTCAGGTGTTGACATGTTAACAACTGGAAAACCAAAAGCTAGACTGGTTTCTGTTTTCTAAAGCCCTTTGTTAGGGAAGCACAATGTTGAAGCCATCTTCTTCTGTTGCATCCCGGGTTGGTTCAGTTAAGGGTTTTAATAATGTTAGTTAGTCGGTTCTATGTACCTCCATTTCCCCGCCACGATGGTTCACTCCAGGTTGTCTGCCATAGGAGCATTCCCATGTCAGTCTTGTAGTCACCCCCTGTTCGTTCCTGAGATTTCTGTGTCAGTTACCTCATCCCTGTATTCCTATTCGTCCCGGAACCCTGTATCCACTCCTGGTATGTTCCCGTTGGCTGCCATGGTCCACGTCACTCCCCTGTTGCCTGTCCCCATTGGGCGAGGGGGCTTCCGCCCCTGTCTGCCCGCCCCCTATATAACCCCATGCTTCCTTTGTCTTGCCACCATCTTGATCACATGTGCACTAGGAGTGGACGCCACCCTCCACCGCAGCGGTCACGCAGGAATAAAAGTTCTCCAGACACGCAGGACAAGGTGTGCCTTCCTTTGCCCCTTCATCTCTTCTCGGCGTCGGCTACAGAATGCGGCTGGCCCATGCAGAGGCTCAACCCCAGAGCTCTGCACACATGCAGCAGCCCCGGTATCCCAGACAAAACACAGACCCTAGTGGGCTCCCGAGCCGTCCGGACCGGGACAAGAAGAATGCAACGCCGCATTCTTCCTTAATCTGCATTTCACTTGAGCTCATTTGTCTAAGTTTACTAGCAAGTTGTAGACCTTACTCTTTGTTTCTTGATATGCAGTTCCTCCTCATACCCTCATTTACTACCTAAGCAAGATAATGAGGGTGTGTTACATGTATTTGTGAGAGACTGAAAGAGTTTATGGCTTATTTACATGAGAAAGCTCACAAACAGAAAAGATATGATAATAATTTTTCCCTTAGGCCCTTTTACCTTGGTGGTAAGCCCTCAACTCAACGCTAGATGGATTTTTCTTTCTTTTTAATAATCAATCTATAGTGGGCCAGATTTTTACTTTTCTCTATATAGGAATCTGTCAACAGATGAGATGGAGCTGTATGGAACTATTGAAACTTTCAATTGTCATCAAATTGCCTGTATTATCAGTTTATTACCATTTGTTATTTGGTTATGTTTTCATTGCATGTGACTTGTTAGGAGACCAAATATTAGTCAAATCATTTTGCATAGTGTTAGTTTGATTTTTGCCAAGTTTATTTTTTCTTTTTACTAGGAAAAAAAATTATATGGGAAAAGCTTTTACTTTTATTGTATGGATATGTAGTTTTGTCTCAACCAAATTTAGCCTGGGAGTGTATACAAATCCCCCATAACCCAGGACCCCCATGCCAAATTCACCAAACAAATTATGAGTGAGCCTGAACAGTGAAACAAATCCTTGTCTCTACAAGGCAGAGTAGTAGAATGGGAAGTGGAGAGATCAGACTGTAAGAACCAGCAGCTGAAACAACCTAATGGAGAGGCAATGTACTGGAAAGAGAGGAGCCATAGAGATAAATTAAAAACTGCCCTTTTAAAGGGTTCCCATATAATAAATTGAACCAGAGGAACAGCTGAACCTAAAAAAAACCTGGTACATCTCAGAGCTGAGAATGTTTATCTGAGACATATGTATCTGTTGGGGTTATACCAAAATATGGCTGTCAAAACTGACACCTGATGCAATGGATTTTAAGAAAAAGTTAGACATGGTGTTCCCATGGCATTCCCATCACCCATGACCCTGACCAAATCAGGGTCTGGAATTCAATTAAAAAGTCACAGGAAGTTCCCCAGTCTGACCTGTATGGGTGTTCACAAGTCAAATATTCTGCTCTGTGAGGAATGGTAGGGGCATGTTCAGATGGGAAAATGTATTCCTGCTTGAACATGGCTGTACTCTGATGTACTACTGAGCTTCTTACCATGTGTCCTGGCAGGGTTTTTACCACATAGTAAAAGATCCAAGGAAAGTAATGGACCCCAAGCACAACCCAAATGGACTGTGCATGGAGTCCAAGCCTTGTCTGAGACTCAAACTGAGAAGCTGAATTTCATTATGTTGATCATCTATATGGTTCAGCGTACAACAAAGTCATGGTTGAGACACTTTACTCATATACTAAAAATGTAATTACATAGAAAGGGCCAACACTAACTGAAAAGCAGAGAGTGGACTACTGAAGAGCCAATTCTACCACCTTTGCCCATTTCAGAATAAGTCTGAATAAATATGTATTTAGGCATACTCTAAGTGTCAGTGGAGCTTGATATCCTGGAAAAAACAGAAGGTAACCTGCAAAGTGAAAATTTGCAATGGATTCAAGGGGAAACCAGTTAGTAGCTTTTTTCACTTATTTGTAAAAAAACAGGTTTTTCTCAACTGTTTTATTTTGAAATTTTTGTTGTGTGTTTTTTGTTGTTTTTTTTGCAAGGGGAGAGGGCTGATTTTAGGGGAGGGCAGGGTTTGGTGTGAAATTATTTCTGGTCCAAAATCAACAGCATCAAATGCACTTCACTATATTTTCCTATAGTTTCCCTCAAAATAAATATAGGGAAGAACCTGTCCATTTCAGACCATTAAATTGGTTTGATTGGGAAGCATGTGTCACAAGTGAGAGTGAAGGTGATGTTGGCAAAATTTGCCACAGTTGACCAATAAATAATTATCTGGGAGATAGAGCACAATATGATGGACCCTCATCATGCATTTTAATTATGGCTTTTAATTGCCTTTTGAATCCTATAAAAGTCAGTGGCCTACAACTCTTTAGCTGTTTTATTTCCTATCTGTAGAACTGTGCCAGCATTTGTCTAGCTCCTGTGAAACAGTAGAGGACACAGTGTCTTTTACCAGGGGATGAAAAAAATTTAAAAAGCCATTTTTAGCATATCATCTTGAATTTTGTCCTATTAAAAAACTCAGCTTGGCAAAAGAGTAACTTAGATTTATAACCTAGATAAAGAATAACGCAATGAGAATGGACTAAAAGAAAAAAAAAGAATAATTTGACATATAAAAGACTATATAATAATGCATATGCAGCTCTCCTAATATTTATTTGTCAGTAATGGAAAAAAACCAAAACAACAAAACACAAGCAACAAAACCACTACCCTTTACAGCTGTAAAGAAAAGAAATCTTTATTATTTGATGGACCATTTAGTACTGCAATTCCAATAGCCCCTAAAATTATTTGTTTATTTAAGAGATTTTTGAAAGCTCTAGGGAGTTAATTTTTTGATGTCAAAGATCCAAATTAAACTGTGACACTTCAAAGATCCTCCAGGGTCCCCCAGTTTTACTATGGAATAATTTCTTATTCATTATATGGATGTAATAAAGTAAGAATTCCTCTGTTTAATTAAAAAAGAATACATGTGTGTGTTTATATAAATTCATCTGTATGGTTTAGAATAATTCTTCCAAAAGTTGATTGAAAATGTTCGGAGGGTTTTTCCACAATTCATTCAAAAATTTAGAATTCAATTTATTAATACTTCCATGAAATGTTATCATTCATATCTGAAGCTTAGTTTGTTGCCCTTTTGGTCTAACACAGATCTTTCATTCTGACCCTCAGTGCTTTCTTTCTTCTGAAGTTACCAGCTGTGCTTCTTATCTGCATGTGTCAAATATTCAGCCTGCGTTACTGGAGTAGATGTTATTCATAAACGGAGTTGGTAACTATGTAGATGAGGTCAAACTGTCCTCAAGAGGTCATTGAAACTGGAGGAAAGTAGTAAATGAAAGAACTGAAGGATGGGCTGTGACAGTTGGGGTTGTTAGGTCTTTGAAAAGAGAAGACTCTGGGGAGACCTTAGAGCAATTTCCCATGCCTAACAGGGGCCAACAAGGAAGATAGAGAGGAGCTTTCTACAAGAACATGCAGTGAAAGGTGTTATGGATTCAAACTGAAAGAGAGTAGGTTTAGCACAGGTATTAGGAAGAAATTCTTTATTGTAAGTGTGGTGAGGCACTGGAAGAGGTTGCCCAGAGAAACATTCCTGGAAGTGCTCAAAGCCAGATTGAATAGGATTTCGAGCAACCTGGTCTAGTGAAAGGTATCCCCCTGTACCTATGACATGGTTTTATGGTCCGTTTCAACCCAAACCATTCTATGGTTCCATGGTTCTGTGATATTAAAAATTTTTTATAATTATAGGCAACCCTGTGGAAGTGTATTCATCTTTATTAAACACAAATAAACAAAGACACAAAAAAACCATCACCATCCCCCTCAAAAAATTATCATAAGAAGGTCTTTTTTATGACCCATCTTTGAATTTAATTGAAATACTTGGAATTTACTTGAAATTCCTGTTGAACGTGCAGAAGAAAAGAGGACTTTCAGTGCTTCAACAAGAAGTGCAAGAAAAAATTTTCCTTTCCAGAAGTTTTTGCAAGGTAGTTTTGTTTCTGTGGAGCCTTCCCATTCTAAGGAGGCTGTAATCTGATCTTAAGACTCCTCCCATGGGACACCCAATAAAAGTCCATGGCCCGGCGTTTTCTCCTCTCTCAGCTCTTGGTTTTGCTCTTGGGTCTGAGATCTCTGGGCTTTGCTCAGGCTCCCAGGCTTCTGCCCCCTGTTCATTCTGATTCTAGATTGAAGAGCTAAAGGAAGTTATGGAGTCAGGCAGAAGACTCACTGTGGTATATAACTGCAGATACTCCAGACTGTTCCATGGCCAACAGATCTTTTGACGGAAACTCTACTTGCATCTGCTGAGCCCAAGCTACAGATAAAGTACTTTAGATTTCCAGCCTTTTTATCTTTCTTTGGATGCCTTATTTTTTTACTTATCATGTCTCCATTTGTCTCCAACAAGTCAACAATGAATAAACTAAAGAAATATCTGTGATTAATTCATATCATCAGTTTTTCAAACCCAGTCCTCTTCCCTTCTCTTTATGCTTGCATTCACAGTGTGAAACTTCTTGTAATCTGTTGCATGGAGAAATTATATAGCTAATATATAGATATTTTATACATCTAAATATTTCCCCTTATATGGCACAATAGCAAACAATTCTTTGACAAAATTATAGAATTTTTATAGACTTATTTTTTTTTATTTTTGTATGGTGTGTGTGTGTCCCATTACCACTAAAAATTAATCCCAGCCAAAATTACTGTAGTCAAATACCCATTCTGTCTGAAATTGAGACATCTTCATAAGGAAAATGTTTTTAATAGAAAGTACTATTTTTTATTAATTTAATACATTTAATACCTTTAATGTAAAAAGAAAAATACATTAATCCCTTTGAGGTTATTTCTTTTCTTCTTCTATATAAATTGAATTTTTTTGCCCAGTATTTAAGTCTCATAGTTTATCCTGACACCAAGAGAAGATACATACAAAATTATTCTCAATGCAAAATGGAAAGCACAATTAAAAATACAGATAAAGTAGGAATAGAAGGATAAAATTAAGTGCCTATGCAATATTCCTGTGAAATACCACCAAAAATTCCAAAACAATATATTTTTGTTATTATTTTTAGCCAAAATAGAACAGTAATTTTTAATTTGGGGACAAAATCTTTCACTTCCAAGCTTTTACTGTAAAAAAGTAGTTTTTCTCTGAATAAACCATGAAAAGCAAGTAAGGAATGGTAAAAAGCACTCACTCCTGATTCTTGATGTTTTGAATCAACCATTAGTGCCTGAAAACCTGGTGCAATAATGTCCATGGTGAGATTCCCTTTTGCACAGTAGAGAACAGTCACATATAGTTTTCCCTTTTAATCCAAGGCAAGATCCTTGCTGCTTGACCTTTGTTCCCTCAGATTCTGGTGAATAAATGTTCATACCCATATCCTGTAGATATAATTACAGATTTTCTGTATGGATAATCTACATCCAGTACAAATATTAAGTAACTTTTCTTATGACAAAATTGTGTTCTGCTTTATGTATGCTGAGTCAAAATTATACCTCTGGACAGATTAACAGTTGTAAAGATTTATTCCTGGGATCTGCAATAGTCCATGTTGGTCTAGAGGGTGAACAGTATTTACAGAAATACTGCAGTAACAGAATGGTAAAAACTTTTTGCATTATTAAAAGCTTAAGTTTCAACACTTGTCTTGCAGAGAAAAACTATCACTCAAATATTTCCTGACCTCCACTGTATGCAAAGGTGAAAGCAAATATATAACCGTAGCCAAAACCCTTATGTTTATTCATAACTAAACTACTCACAGAATGCTCATTAAATGCAGCCATTACATATTAGGTTGTGATCTCTGTCTGCAGGTTGAAGAGTACATCTTACCTTCCACCCTCTTGTTTTAATTAAACTTAGGAAAAGGATCATAATTTTGTTTAATGTGCTTAAATTTGAGTAAATGAGAGCATTTCTGAGGCTAGTCAGCACTGAAAAAACATACACAGTTTCATCAATTACTGACTGCTAGTATGTCAGAAGGAATCCAACTGCCCCTGTAAACCACAACCTTCTGTCCCAAAAGTGTCTGAGACATTCTGTAATCCAAGTGGTCTTAAACCCAGTCATGGATGTATTTACACAAATTCACAGACTGTCACTACAGAGAATACAGGAACAACCTCAAAGACCAGCTTGCATTTATATTTACTGCCTCCGTGTTTAATTTATCTCCTCTCCTATTTGTGAATGCCTTTTTCTGCAGAGTGCACCTTGGATCATGTACAAGCAGATGCTAATTAGAGGGGTTCTTGTCTCTGCTGTCAGATCTACGCAATCCTATCTGGCCATGCAAAGAGAGGCAACTGGGACAGGTCCATATCCTTCCCACCAGCACCATGACGGATCATCTGCTAGCAGAGCAGATGGGATTTGTAGATGGCCTGAGTTAAGCTCTATGCTGGCAGCCTGCAGAGGAGACACAGAGCCAAAAGACATGCCAAATCCTGACCACAGTCCCAGGTTTGCTTTGTCAGAGAACACAACAGTGATTAACCTCAGTGGTGTTTAACCTACAAGGATCAAGATGACAGCTGGTAACACACAAGATATGGAATTAAAGCAGAAACAGCACACTGAAGTGCTATAACTAGACAGCTTTTCTGGTTAGGGACATTAAAACTAAATCATTACTTGAAGGAAGAAAAGTGCATGTTAGCAACATTTGGCTTGACTAGAGAGATGCCTTGCAAGAGCCTTAATGGAGTCTTGTCATTCTGTACAACAAAGTGTTGTGTTTTGTACACTTACAGCTCAGCTTTTCAGTTTCATCCTTTATCGAGTGGGTAGTATTTTGAAGCAAAACAGATTTTTTGTTTGCTTGCTTGTTTCAAAAATGATTGTAAAAAAATTCAGAACAGTGTAAAAGGGTTCCCTAAATTGCACATCCACAGGATGGTTCCTACTCCAAAGCAGGTCATAACTACTCATAAGTGTTTATGCAGTAAAATGCATAATGATCTATCATTCTGATCTTTTATTTGTTAATTTAATATTTATGTGTTTTAAAAAATAAATTGACCTCCCTAAGGTATAAATCATTTATTTGGTTGGTTGGTTGGTTGGTTGGGTTTGTTGTCGGTTTGGGTTTTTTTGATGTGCTAATGAAATTAAGATATTCAAAGATTTTCTCAGAGCTTACTTAGGATACACAAGAATCTGTTAGATACTAATGAGATACAATAAAATGAAAACCTAGTATTTTTCTTGTGTTTGGTTTTCCCACATACATTCACATAGGTACTTTTCATTTTAAAAATATTTATAGGTCTTAATTAACTAAACAAAACATACCCAATGATTTGCCATTGTGTTAGTTTAACCACAATATTTGTGATAACTAGGAAAATGCATAGGAAAAAATATTAGAGTAGTTGAGTGCATTCATGACAGATATGAATTTTAAAAAATATTTTATTTGTTGAGGAGTCTTGATGTCCTTAGAAAGACATTATCTGATGTTAATGGATACAGTGGAAAGTGTTCTAGAATAAGCGAATATAAATATTTTTACTCTTAGAATGTTTTATCTGTCTTCTACATATGGAATATTGCTTTCCTAATACTGTATTCCTTGATACACTAAGTAGTTTGCTATTTCCAAGTAATTTCCAATTTCTCTGTTCTGGGGTGTGGTACAGATACACCAAATGAAAACTAAAGGTTTCATTTTGTTAGTTTCTTTATTTTGTCTCCGTGCTTTCTTCCCCACTGCATTTCTTCTTCAACTCTTCCCACAAATACCAAATCACAAGAGAAGGGTATTTTTTTTTACATTACTTGTTTGTTTAGTCATTATTTATTCTAGCTAAAGGTGTTTCTTTTTAATATGCACCACCTAGAGTTGATTTTATTTTTTTTAATGCATATCTGTATGCTGTCCTTCTGCTAGCTATTCCTCTGGCTTCATTATCCCACTGAAAGATCAAAAGCAAAATTTTATATGCAAGGAGTGCGATGCAGAAACATGTTTATCTCACCTCAAGATCATGCCTACCTACTAAAAAAGAAAGAAACTGGATCCAAGTCTACTACTTTTAACCTGTTCACATATCACCATTTAGACAAGAAAAAAATAACTATTTTCCTTTCTTAATTCTGAAAACTCACTTTTGTTTTCCTGGTGTACATGAAAAATGAAACAACATTTAGAAAACAATCTATCATAAACCCAAAATATGAGTCCTGAGTGTAGAGTAAAGAGCCCATACAAGCATATTGAAGGTTGCTTATTTCCATATCCATGGCCTACATTTTTCTACATTAAACTTCATCAGCAGCTCTACCGCTGAGGCTGTGCAACTGGCCTTCACCTTTAGCACTCTGTAGTATCTGCTAGTAGCAACAGGCTTCATCATCTGACTGTTTCTTTGATATTGAACAAAGAACCTCCAGGGCATACTCCTGTCGTCTTCACTTAAAAAAAAAAAAAAAAATCATTTATTTCAGTGTTTTGTTTCTTATCTTTTAATAAGTTATTTTTCCATGTGGAGACTGGCTCTCTTATCTCATGGCACCTTAGTTTCTTTAAGAGCCTTTGCTGAGGGATTGTGTTGATTGCCTTTGGAAATCAAAGGATGTCATATCAACCTTTGTGCACAGGCTCATTGCTTCCTTCAAAGAACTCCCATAGATTTGTGAGTTCTGTCTCTAAAGAAGACACTAGCTCTATTTTTTACACTAACTCTTACCAGATTTTGCAGAAGAAACAAAAGTGACCAACACTTCAGTGAAGGTGCTGGCGTCTGCCCTGGAATGCTTTCAAAAATTGGCGACATATTTATTATTTTCAAGAGGCTGGAAATCACAACCAGTAACTCACCTGCTACTAATTTCAGTGCCTTCACATCTGACAGGAGAACATTTTTTGGTCCTTATTTACTAGTCTTTAACAAGAGAGGAAGTCAAGAGTCAATTACTTGTACATATTTCTTAGGCCATTTCACAGACAGAGTGGAGATGTATCATTTTTAATAGTAACTGGTTTGTATAGTAGGCTTCTATGGGGCATTTTACCTAATCCTGCATAACAGGCTGAATTAAATTAGCAGCATATAGTATCAGTAGAAAGCTTATTAATCATTTTAAAAGTAGTTTAATGCTAGATCTTAGTGGTAATTCTAATGAGAAACAAGGATAATGTTAATAGAGTTCCACAGGAGTCTATTCCTGGCCTCATGCTATTTTTATCTACAATTTAAGTAAAAATTTATAGAATAATAATAAATTTTTAATACTGCCAAAATGTGAGCTCAGATATATAGGGAAAAAAATCCCACTCCAACAGATAAAGATAGAAAACAGCAACACACAACATCAGTGAAAAGACTTTCAAAACTAGCTGAAAGTGTTACACTTCAGGTTAACAGCTGAACACAATGTCCAAATAGTCACATCTGAAAGTGAAGCCACTTCCTGTGGAAATGTCTGTGACAACACCAGCAATTTACTGATTAAATTATTTCAGGTTTGACATCAATCATAAAAAAGGAGTCTGGATAAATGAAATTTATTAAAAATGGCAGAGATATAAAAAAGTAACATGAGAGACAGAAAAATTGCTTTTTAGTGAAAAACTAGGCAAATTCTACTTTCATAGCTTACCCATGAGAAGGATAAGAGTTTTTCTTTTAGCTTAGCCTTGAAGTACCAACCCACGGAACTATTTCTGAAAGCAGGTGACATTTTAAATATAATGAAGCACAATAGCTGGAGGCTGAACATAGTCAGATTAAGAAAAATAAAAGGACATATTTTCATAAGAACAATTAATTAATTAATTTTTCATTATTTGAAGGTACTGGATCAAGATCAAACGTCTTTCTATAGTATAGAATCTATGAAATTCAGACAATTTTTATTGTCTTAAACAGAAGTTCATGCGGCCCATTTTAGTTTTGAAATTTATACATTTCCAGATATATGGTCTACCTGAAAATTATAACATGGAAGCAGAAGCCTTTAAAGTCATCAATTATACAATTCTAGTAATTATTTTCAATTTTTTTCCCATTTTCCTTTCCTGCTTTTGTACTAGAAGAAAAATTTAAATGAAATCAGTATTGTTTCACTGTAATGTAATTAAATAAATAAATAAAATATATATTCTGAATAAATAGAGGAGCATGTGTTAAAGTTCAGTTCAGTTATGTTGCTTTACATAAGCAAAACCTAGTCTTATTTTCATTGCTTGTCTTCTCTACAATTATTTCTGTTTATATCATGCTATTGCCAAATGATCCAAACTGGAGAAAAGTCTCATTCTGGGTTACAGAAGAGCTCAAAATTAACCCAAAGAGAATATAAAGTGCAAAGCTGTGGCTGTCTTTTTATCTGTCTACATTCTTAACTGTGGCTAATAGTTCTTAGGAGCCCTGCCTCAGAAAGAAAAAGGTTTTCAGACATTGGAATATTTAGGAAAGTTGCAGGAGATGAAGAAGGTTTTTGATAACAAGAATTTTATTGGAAAATTCACACCACTATAGTGTATATTACTTTATCCACGGATGTCTGGTTTAAGAATTTTTTTTTTCTATATCATGAATTTCTATGCGTATTTAAAACCTCCCCAACAAGTTGCATGAAGAAACTAACTTATAATAGAATAGAGACAACCAACAATTTTTTGTAATAAATCTGTGGTTGTTTTAGCCTACACCAGCATAGCAGGTTTTTTTTAAATGCAAGCTGCACTGCTCCCTGTTATGTGTGTATATGTGTTCCAAGACTGGATCAGCTAGCAACACTGTACAAAACAATGACAGGCTTTAATGCTGATAGCTGTTAGATACCATGATATAAAGTGATCCCAAACTCTAAAGCTGTTGTTATGCCTTTCCTGAGGCATGCTCTGACAATGTCATTCATGATAAGGAGATGTCACAGCAGCTGTTCAGGATAAGCACCAGGCAAAACCACATAATGGCAATACAGACCAATAAATAGCAGCTTGCCACTTAGTAATATCCTCAAACTGGCATGATGCCTTTTAATTAAAATCTTGCATCTTCTTATTTTCCATCGTCTAAAGAAAGTGGCCTTTCACATACATAAGCAGTTGCTCTATTAGTGGACGAATTAGGCACACTAGAACAACTGATGTTTTAACTTTCTGGAGCAAACACCTATAGGAAAAAAAATCTGTCAACAAGAAACATCAACTTTGAAAATTAGAAAGGAGCATTTCACTGCAACTCCACCCCTAAAGAACAGGAAATATTGGGGAAAAAAGAATTAGCAATATCATTAGTTTGCCCCAATCTTTTTTCTTTTGTTGAAGTTTTTATTTTAGAAAGTTAAGGTTCTCTGTAGATATTTTTTTTAAACACAAATTTGAGCATTTCCACATGTGCAGCCATGAAAGATAATTATGCAAATACATTCAATGAAAACTGGGGTGTGGGCTCAGTGACCTCAGCATTGAAGAAGAGCAATAAAGAATAAGATAAAAAGAAAAAAATAAGTTAAAGATCAGTAAGACATTGTTGTGAAAGACTATGAAAATAGAGATCTGAAGAATCTTTAAATACACTATTTATTATCTAAACGTTTTAGTCACCAGCACAGAAATGGCAGATGTTTTGTGCTTGTGATCTGATAAGTTCTAAACTATGATATCCTTTGGAGTTACAATAAAAAGCAAGAGGTAGTGGAAAACAAGCTCTCTTTAATAAAAACAGATCTTTGAGAAAATCATAAATGAAGCACCCTATGATATCTCTCTTTTATATCAGTCTGTGCTACAGTTTCTATTTTCACGAGCTACAAAAATTGTGCACCTTTATGTAGTTTTATTACTTGGAAAGTTGATAAGGAAACAGCTGTAAGGTTTGTAACCAAAATGATAACTATGAGTTTATATCTTTCTCTCTTTAATAGTTTTCTTTCTGTCAATTGTGCTACAGGACCCTTTTCTAAGAACAGTACAAACATGTTTTTGGGTTTTCACCAGGTGTCATGGACTGTAACTACTCAAGGCATTGGAATTGCTTCAGTGTAGTTTAGTGCTGGGCAAATGGAAAACTGTAAATCTCCCTGCTTTTGATGCTATACAGCACCCTCCGCATTTTACATTCTGGCATAAAATGTTAACCAACCAACAGATGTACTTAGCATTAAATTCAACACTGGTAATCAGATTTGCAATTCTATATAGATTGGGCAGATTTTAGTTTACAGCATGCTTATACATATATTTAGATTTTGATAAAACTAATAATTCATATCAGCATCAAACTGTTGTAATAAATGGTTAAATATGACCTACCATTATTCCTAATTCAACAGAAATTAAATTAAAAGATCGGACAACTTGAGTATTTGTTGTCTGTATTATCCAGGACTATCTGCATTAGCTTTGGAGACATCCCACAGACCTGATTTAAATTAAACACCTGTCTTTCACATAACACAATATAAGCAAGACAAATCTTGACCTCTATTGCACCATTTGTAAAACATTATAATACTTCTCTAATTGCAGGCTCAAAATAGTAAGACTAATTTAGATCTTGGTGCTCCAATATTAAGCCAACAGAAGCCAGAAAAATGTTTGAATATAAATTTGCAATACTGAAAAAAAATTATCGTTTTTATCTTTCTTTTCAGAAAGAAATATTTTTATTACATTGATTGTCCAGCTTCAAGAAATAATTCAATATTAAATGACAGATATGTTTAGCATAACTTTCAAGATTTGGAGACCTGTTTCTGTATTTTCTGACTAAAATCTATCCTTGTTAAAATTCAACTCAGGCATGTGTTTGTGCACAGAGTTCACAAAATAAATAGGTATAAAAATGTGTATTCTAATTGTTCCCTCAGCATGTAGGGTTAGGACTAGATAATAAAATATCCTTTGCAATATAAGGTACAGCAAGTGTAAGCAACACAGACAATTGCAATAGTAATTTAAACAAAGTCTGCAGTTCTCTAAGCAACTATGGAGTGAACACATTAACAACTGTCTCAAGTGGGAGAAACATTGAGTGCTGGAAATGCTGAGAGATTGGCACTATACATTATGTCTGAAAATTACTAAGGGAAAGTTTAGAAGTTAACAAATGAACCCATTTGAAGGGAAATTGGAACCTATCTATTTCCCTTCAAATGTAGTAATTTAATGGTTTTATAGGGTTCTTGCATGTATGAGATAGAGAAAGGGGAGGAAAATGTGATCTTTTCAGGGGACTAGCACATGAAAGATGAGGTTTGTATATTAGAGAGGTTTGTACATTAGCTGTAGTTTACCCTCCAAACAAATTTATATAACTGTAAAAAAAGAGTTCCGCTTATATAGTTAGGAAGAAACAAATGCATGTATTAAATGGTAATTAGTAGATATAATATAATATGTGTTTCATCAAAAATATAACATCTAAATCAATATTTTTTCTACTGGTAGGAGGTCTGCCTTTTTCATTTCTGGATAACAAGATCATTTTTATTAGTGGAAGAAGGCTCTCTTTAATGTATGCATGTTACCATTTCCTGTTTTTCTGGGTTTTTGTTTGTATTTCTAAAGGAAACTAGTAGAAAATAAAATCAGTACAAAATTAGAGATTTTATTTTGGAAATTAACATATATTATGCAAAATAATAGAAAATAATTAGGTAGGAATTTAATTTACTTTTCATATTGAAAATGGGCCTAATTAATGAGAAGCCTTATGAGAAATTATTAGCTTTTTTACCAAGCCAGCAGTTCTTTTTTTAAATGAATGGCATCGCAGAAGTAGCCAAAAGCTTTCTTCAACTGAAATGTTGGGAGTTTACGTACAGATACAAGGAATCGAAAAACCATACAGCAGCCAAAATAAAGTGACTTGAGTCAATTCTTTGCTCACCTAAAACTTTCATCAAGCACCCTAAAATCTGATGAGCTATTTATGTGAAAAAAGACTTAGCTATATCTTAGGAGAAGACTGTTCTAGCTGTCTTAATAAAATCCTGTGTTGTATTCTATAAATACTGTTTGGATATATAAGGATTCAGTTAGGTTTTGGTTTGGTTTTTTTCCCATTTCCTATGTTTATGTCATGTAGTGGTTTTGACTGGATCAGCATTAATTTTCTTCGTAGCTGCCCTAAATTTCAGGTTTGTGACCAAAACACTGCTGATAACATGCCAGTGTTTTAGCTATTGCTGAACAGTGCTTACACAGCATCAAGGCTTTCTCAATTTCCCACTCTTCCCCCAACAGTGAGTAGTCTGGGTAAGATTAAGGTTGAGAGGGAACAGAACTGGGATAGTTGATGTAAATTAAGCAAAGGATTAGTCCAGCAATATAACCAGAGCTGATGTTTATTAGGAGTTGACAATGCTCAGTGACTGGCTGGGTATGTATTCATCATCTGCTTGTGAGTAATTGCTTTTACATCACTTGGTTTTCTTTCTTTTGCTTTGTTTAGTCTTTTTAAATAGTAATAATAACAATAATATTAATAACAACAAAAGTCTATAACAGTGGAAGTACTTATTTACAGATCATCAAGTAAGACAGTGAGGAAATATCATAAGGATATTGGACTCATAAAACCTTTTCTGTTACTTTTTTTGTAGGGAAGTGCAGATGCACAGTTTGTTGCAAGATGAAGATGATATTGGTTGAACTCTTTGAGCATTTCTAGAATACTATTATTGTTGTTTTAAAAAAAGTGGAAAAATGCATATGTAATTTGTTGAATTTACATACAAGTGTCAGTAAATCATCAGATAATGGGTCAAAATTACAGATATCAGAGCAGTTTATTTCAGCATCAGCACATGCAATTTAAATATGTATCTGGTAACACAAGAAGTTGGTGGGTTTTATAATAACTGATATCAGTAGATGTTAGACTGACTAAGACTGGATGGAGCATTTTCCTCTGTGATCTAGCTTATCTGTAACCATTTGTTATAATTATCTTATGGACACCCAGCCAGAAAGACCTGATAGTGTCTCTGAAATAATTTTAGTGAACACATACATCATCAACCGCTTAACCGTGTCCTGGCTAGTGACCCTGCACATGAACTCGCAGTAGGACATGGCAGATTCCTGCTGTGCCTATACCTGACAGCTCTAAATAGGAAATCTGCCAAGTATATCAAGTTAGCGAGTGATTGCTTGCAAGCAAGTGATTAAATTGCAGATTATTTTTTATTTGACAAGAGGAAGAGTAATGAGTCAAAAGTGTTTCTGAGTGCTGAGAGAAGTGCAAGCTGGCATATTGTCCTTGATGCAATATGAAGTCACAGGAGCATGATTTAAAGGTAGAATGGGCTGGAATAATTAAACTCCATTTAGAAGAATAGTTTGCTGCTGAAGACTTGAAGGAAATCTCAGCTGTCAAGAGGAAGCTTGTGCTGTTCGTGCTTTACCTGCCTGCTTCAAAATGTATCCACTCTGCTCCTTAGTCTCAAAACACAGATACTTACTATTTATATTCTCAAATGCAGACTTTACAGTGATCTATTGTAATGCCTAGTCTTGGAATTATAACTTTTTGAAATAAAGAAAAAAACCTATTACTTTAAGGAAAGATTTTTCCCTTCAGTTTTGTAATGAGAAGGAGGGGAGGGAGTTCAAAGAAGTTTATTAAGCTAATATGTAGAGCTAGACAAAAATGTTGATCAAATAAGATTATTATCTAATGGAAATTACTTTTGTTTCATTACATTTCTCTTTGTGAATGTGTTCAGATAGGAATGCTTGATGAAACAGTGAACTTCCATCTAGCATTTTTATGACATGTCATTAAAAATACAGAAAACATAACTAGTCAGCAAATGAATAGCAAAGATCAAATCAGTACAAATCAGAACAAATCAATTACTTGGCTTTCTAATGACAATATCTCAGCAATGTCAGTGATGTGCATGCAAGATACTCAGCATGAATGTGACATATTTTTGCAGCATTTATCCTGTCCCACTATACAAACCTCCCAGTCATGGTAGCTACATACTACTTATGACCTAGTTTCCTCTTACATGAAGGTCTCTGAGGTCAGCCAGATTTTTTCCCATCTCAAAATTCTTTTAAGAAAGTATTTAGTGGCATGAAAATCAGCAGGTATCTCATAGTCACAATGAAATGTACATCAGCTGACTATTGCTTTTACCTAACTTCGAAGATAAAAGCATACTTGAAATTTAAAAAAATTAAAAAAGGAATTACCTTTGTCTTCCAGTGCAAATTTTAAAATAGACAATGTGCAAAAAAAAAAAAAGCATTTGTTTGCAACCCTTGCCTGGTTTCCAAAGCATTAAGGGTTATAAGAAGTAATCTAATATATCACATGCTGTGAATTATTTATCAGTTTGTAAAAATATATTGTACTATGGACTGGAAATATTTGAATACTCTATGTAGCATACATAATATACATTAGACATACATACATACACTCTCTCTTTTCTTCTCCCAAAAGGAATTTGATTTCTATTCCTTTATGACGGACTAAAATGGATTTCATTGTTTGTCAATGGTAACTGGTTTGAAATGATCACATACAATTATTTATTTGGCAGGAAAAATGCCCAAAGTCGTTTGCTCTCTCTCTGCAGTCACTAACACCACACACTGCACACACGAAGGTACACAATGCATTTGTGGGCATATTTGTTTCCAAATAAAGACATAATTTGTAATTCAACTGAAGGACTTACAGGAATTTGAGTATAATCAAATACAACAGAACAAATAGAAAAGAATATGTCTTTCCTATACAATAGAAAAGAATATGTTGGCAACAATCCCTGTTAGTGGATGACTACAAGATTGACTTTCACTTTATAACACCTCCTTACTCATTCCTGTATTGGTGCTACTGGAATGAAGCTATTTTAAAATTTCATCCAAAACTATTGAGAGTGGTCAGCATAGAAGTCTGTTGTGCTTTTAGCGATTATTTGCACATGCTGTATTGTGAGTATGGGAATAATGCCCAAGACATTAGGGAGTCTGAAATTTCATATTGAGTTGGCTAGCTGTACTGCACTTTCCTTTTTATTTCCTTTCTACACGCAAACACCTTTCCTACTTGGGGTATGTGCGACATTAAGGGAATGGTGCAGCTGAATGTGATGATGTTATTAACATTATCTTGAATGACACATTCAAGATAATGTTCAAGACTGCTGAAATCAAGCAGTCATGCTCAAGATATAAGATCTTTCTTTCGTGATACTACCTTATTTTATGTCTTTTTTCTAGCAAAATTTTTTGGCACATCACACCCATACAAATATTTCTTCTTCTTCAAGCACATGCTGAAAGAAATCTACTCCATCTTCCTAGCTATGTCACATATATACTGCCTCCTTGGAAACCATGTTTATATGTGAAATACTTGGAAAACAGTCATGGCAAACTCCTCATTTTCTTTCAAGGATGTCAAACCAGTAGTGAAAATACAAACTGAAAATTAATATTGGCAAAACCCCAGACTCTTCACAAACTGATATTTTGTCTTTTCCAGAGAAAACATTCTAGACTGTTCATTTTCCCACAGAATACTCTTTTGAGGAAAAAAACAAAAAAAAATGAAACAAAATAAAACAAAACAACAAGAACAACAACAACAAAAAAAATCCCACCCAACCAAACAACACACACAAACAAACAAACAAACAAAAACAACAACAAAAAACCCACACAACATTCCACACAATATTTTGTTAGTCTGACATGTTAGGTTTTCTTGTATTGAAATAAAATCTGTTATATCTGGATACAGAGAAACATAAGGAGTGTTTCAACTAGTAACAGTATTTGGACTGCCATGTTTCCAGAAAAATCTATTAAGTACAAATATGTGTTTGGAAATATATACAGGTTCTGATGGGTAAAAGAAAAAAAAATCACCATATAAACAAAATCCAGCAGCAGAACAGGCTGCCCAGAGTGACTGTGCAGTTTACATTCTTGAAGGTTTACAGGACCAAACAGGATAAAACCCTGAGCAATCAGGACTGAAATCAATGTTGATGCAACATGAAGCAATGTTGAGCAGGAGACAAAGTGATAGCCTAACAAAATCCCTTCTCAACCTGAATAAATCTGTGCTCTCTGACACAAAATACTAAAAGACAGAGACGCAAGACTTCCATATACAGACTTGCATTTCTTTCACTCAGAAATGGAGGTTATAATTTAAATGTTCAGTCTATGTTATGGGATGTTCTCTTCTAGCATCATTAAGTCAATACAGAATTACAGAGAAAAACTTAACAACTGCTCTGCTTATTAAATATTTTTTCCTGACATGTTCATATGACGTAAATTTAAATCTCTTAACTAGACATATGTAAAGTAATTACATGTATGTGTAATAACTAAATATATTATTGTACATACTTAATATGTTATCTTGTATATATGCAAACTCTGTGTGGTAGTTAATATAAACCTAACATGCCTTAAAAATGCACTGTAATAAGTTGGCACTTGGTAACATTATGTTTTCAAAACCCAGATCATATATTCTTGCAAATAGAATAAGCTGCTTTAGAAAAAACACAGTAATTCTTAATGTTAGCTGTGATCTTAGAGCAGTGCCAGCTTTCCAGAATTCTATTCAAGTATTTCCTGCCTCAGCACTAGCACACACAAATACAGATTTAGGCTTAATGTTTATTTCTTTTCCTGCACAGTGCTGGAAGAAACATTAAAATCACTCATGCTCTGAAAAGTATAACAGGCTGGATGGAAAAGGAGATGGAGATCATGCAGCGAAGCTAGAGCATGAATAAGTAGATCCTATTTGAACAACTGTGAAAGAACTTATTAATTTCACTTGAGATTAATTTTTTGGAGAGAGCTAACTGTGTCAAGAACAGGATCCAACACGAGATTTGATCTTTTATACATCATTATACATTAGGGACTCCTGTAGGTGAGAGAACCTACAGAGCATATGGAAGTTCTACCTAGAGTTACATTTCAGGTCATATACACAGTTTCATTATTATGTATTCAGAAACTGATGGGAATTTTCAATATATGAGTTTAATTCCAGTCTGAAAAACCTCAAACAAAGGCAAACTATCTACTTCATAAGTAGTTGATATTTTTTAGGTTGCTTTTTCCTTTTTTTAAAAATTTTATCTGTTTTGTAGTGTAAAGGCTACTCACATCCCTGTTTCTCCCAGAACAAGCCCTCACAGAATGTTCCCATAGATTCAACTGACCATGATTCTGCAGATAAATGAGAAGTATATGATCTTTATTTCTTTGAAAGGGTGACTCAGCACTAACACAGTTGAAAGAAAGACCACCAAAATGGAAGTAAACGTGGCTAACTGCAGAATGAGCTCACTGTACAGTGCAGTCATGAGAATAAAAATGCTGTCTTATATCTGACATTGTGGATACAGTTGTACCATTAAGTAAGGAACTAGCAGAACGTTTAAAATACTCTGTAATAAAAAAAAATTGGTGACAGGAATTGATAGTTACAAGGCTGAGGAGAAGAATAGATACTCTTAAAAGAGGAAAAATGTTGTACCATATTATATGAGTATCTGGATAAATTATGTGGAACATCAATGCCATTAAATTTTTTTCAGATTTATAGTAAATAATGCTAAGAAAAAAATCAGTCTTACAAAGCTTACAAAGAGAATATGTCATATTTGGTAACACAGCCTCAGCTGATCTTATAGCAGGTAAATCTAAAATCATGTTTGAAAATTGAGAATGAAAATGACATTCACCAGCTAGGCCAGCCTATATTTTGGAAAGTAGAAGGAATGAAAAGGCCTTTGGAAAAAATATGTTTGACTCAAGATGAGCTGCTGGTGCAGCATAATGCTATGGTAATAAGGGATGCTGTGAAAGCACAGAAATATATAGAGCAGGAATTACGAAATGAAAATGAGGACTAGATTTTTCACAAAGGTCACAGATGACAAACATATAGGACACATTTTATGGCTCTTTAAAGGGTTTTGACTGCATGTGTGTCACAAAGCTTCTCTCCGGCCCTTATTGCTCCTCCAGGATATAGTGTCTCAGAAAATTCTCTTTTTGACCACCTGTGCCAAACCAGCAGAACTTACCATACTTGGCATATATGCATCCTTGTACCACAAGTATCTGTAAAAACAGCTGATTTAAATGATGCAAAAAGTACATGTTGGATACTAGCTTTACATGCAAAGAGGGAAGACAGAAAACTACATTCTGAATATGCAGCACAACACAGCGTCCCAGCTACATGGTTTTTTACCTGTATGTTATATAACTCAGCTATGGCTAAGTTTCCTGCCCCCATATCAGAAATGAGACAAATGGCTGAGTACCTGGGGTCTCCTGTTCACTCTATGATTTATGCACACTGTAGTGACAACATATCATGTTTCCCAATTAGTCACGTGTAAAACATGCCAAGCTGTATGCAGCTATTTTCCATTTTATGGGCATAAATACTCTTGACTAATTTGCAGATGTTTGCTCCATACATAATGTATTTACTGTTGTTTGTTCATTATATCTGAAAAACCACCTTCGGTTTAACTCCTGGCAGTGGGATTAATATAAAATAAATGCATATAGAGACTACTGTACTCTTCTCCCCTCCCCATCCGCTTTCCCAATAATCTAATATTAAAGATCGTATTTATTGGTGTCCACAATTTTAAAAAGCTGCAGACAAACAGAAAACTTCAGTTAAAAAAACACTATTTGAACAAACTGATGTTTGAAAAAGGTGGTTTGCAGAGTTTCTGGTATATCCAGGAAAAGGATAAGAGGTGACTTGATTACAGCCTACAATTACTTACAATGAGGAGATTTCTGATTGCAAATAGCCCTTTAATTTAACAAATGAAGCATAACGAGATCCAATATTTGAAGATGGAAGCTAGATGATTGATATTAGGCTAGGTGCATATTTTTATCAGTGACTCTAATCAACTATTTGGACTATTTATCTAGGGAAGTACTTGGTTCATCATCACTGAGAACTTTTTTTAAATGAGATTTCTGTGTTCCTGAAAGATATGTAATAGCTCAAGCAGAAATTATAGACTTTATGCAGGAAACACTTGAAGGAATTCTGTCTTGTATTATGCTCTAGTTGTGACTAGTTGATTATTATGGCCTCTTCTAGTCCTAAAAGTTGAGTGAAATTTAGTTCTATTAAAATCAATGTGAATTTTGTCACTGACTGAAATCAGGATTTTCCCATCT
Organism: Vidua macroura; assembly: GCF_024509145.1. Lineage (NCBI taxonomy): Eukaryota > Metazoa > Chordata > Aves > Passeriformes > Viduidae > Vidua > Vidua macroura. Next base: position 73,864,312 of record NC_071571.1, read on the forward strand.
GAGTTTACATTAGACCACTTTACAGCCTCACTAACACAATAAAAATACCTTCAAGTATGCAGAAATCTAATAATATTTAATTGTCTTCAACACTCCTAGGGTGATGAAAAAAGCCTTATATGTAATACAAATTAGGCATTCCTAACAACTATAAATTAATACTTTTAGAAACTGGAGTTGAAAGATTGTGTTTAAACTAGTCTCCTACCATGAAATTTGAAGCACATACTTAAACTTGCCAGCTGTAAAGTGTTGCTGATAATAAGTTAAGGCTGATATAGCTGTAAATCAATAGAAGGAAGCAACTTCCCCTCTTTCTTGTACTTAAAAAACCTGTTGTCTCCCGTGGACAATAAAGAAGGCTTTTTGGAATATTAAATTGTTCTTTCCTCATTTATAATAAGTCACTCAGCCACTGTGTCAGAAGGCTGTCATAAAAAATGTATTTGGTAGAGCAACATTAATAATTAGATGTATTAAGAAATTTCAATACAAATTAAAGTTATAGATTTAGGATTTTCATTACTGCAAGCAAGAAATCATGCATTTAGAAAAAAAGAAAAAAATCAGGGATATAGACAAGCCAGTCTGAGTTATACTACATCCCTTCTCTTTTGGTATGAAAATAAAAGTATATGCAGTAGACTGAAGAGAAAAAATAATTTATTTCTTAGAGTTATTATATAAAGAAAAATTAAAAAGGCAAAGGACTTACCATTGAAATAGACCACAGTGCTTAAAAGCATTAGGTATTCTGCCTGGTTTATGTATCTGGATTTGCAGTAAAGGGAGAGTGGGGATTAAAATGTTTTATGTTACTAGGTTTACATAGGCTGAATGCCACTCTAAGCGTGGAGCTGGAGCATCAGGTTTATCTATACAACAGCTCACAGGGCAGGACAGAGTTATTATCTCCCATTCTTGAGATGGGAACTCATGTGAGAAGAGCCACAAAACCAAATTCCCAAAGAATTTCCACTCCTGACCACCAACTGTATCAAGGTACATCCAGAAGAATCTGTCAGGATGCCAATAGTGTTATGCATCCATGAGCAAGCAGCCCTGCCACAGAGACTGAGATGCCAAACACTGTAATTGTTCTGTATCAGAACTTGCTGAATACAACTCTCCATAGAACACAGCGTGAATGTCTCACCTCAGCTGCAGGCACCATAGAAGCAGCAGTGTTAACACATGGACTGCAGGATAAAGAACATGTGATTTAGCCCTCCTTTTTTTTTTTTGTGGCTGGGTAGACAGTAGAGACACAGACAAAGTGCTAGTGTGTCCACCTCCTGCTAAAGGGATGGGGAGCACTGTGGGTATCACAGCAATTCATTCTTCAGATAGATTAATGACCAAATTAATCAGACAGAGAAAAAACAGCTCCCTTATCCACCTCAAAGGCTATTAGAAGCTCTGCTATTGAACGAATGCATAATGCAGAAGGATGAGGTATATTTTGTGAGAAAAGCCATGTGTGTGTGCTCCTATCTGATACTTTTCAGGGACAGGCATCTTGTGTTGAATGAGGGCCCCAGAGTCTGGAAAATATACAATTAATAAGAACACATCAGTATGGCATTTCCAGCTGCCTTTGTACCACCCTGTACAAAGCACATCATCCTGCCTGCAACATCTCCTGTAGCTGCATTCACTTAATCAACAGAGGAAAATATACTTTATGTTCAGACTCCTTTTACCTGTCTCTTTGGTGCAAAGTTCATAAATCTCTGTCACAGCAAGAGTATAAGTGCAGGTTTACTAAATCTGAGGCGGGCAATCCAGCATCCCAACACATGAAACTTAAATCTTCTTTACAGGCAAAAATAACAGCTTTCATCATATCCTTTAGGAACAGATTACATGCTAACAGTCCACTGTGAGATTTCTTTTATTGAATTCCCTAACACTGGAAGCACTTTGGTCAGGAAGATAGCAGACTAGACTTTTGTCTCTTTCTGAAGATAAGTCAAATTTTAAAATATAAATAACGTAAAGACATTTGTGTGTATAATCTGCCTATCATTCTAAATGTTACATTATTAAAAACCCCTCAGGTAGGAGAGATTAAAAAGCCCTACGAACTATGGCAATGAATATGACTTTTATTTATTATTAAATGGATATTAATAGGCTAAAGAGTTAGTAAATATATTTTACATAAAAATCACATAGTTCTAATAGGGCAAATGGAAAGATTCCATGCTAATTTCTAACTTGAAAAATTCTTCCTTTCATATTTTAGCTGCTTCGCTTCCTTTTATATTGATTTTGGGTTTCCAGACAATGAGATCATATTTTGAAGCATTCACACAGGAGAGCATAAGGATAAGGCTATAACAAAACAATTAGATTCATATAAATGAGTCTCTAAAGACTTGAGTAAAGCATTATTCTTTGCTCAGAAAGTTATCAAATTTCTTCTTTCACCCATCCATCACATTAGGTGGTGTGAAACAGTTTTAAGAAAGCAGATACAATTTTAGTCCACCAGACAAGAAATAATTCAGACTTTTGATGACCCTATGTGGAAACCCCTTGTTAAGAAGGGAAAAAATAGTTTCAGTGATGTTATCAAATGATTCTTAGACAACTCTGTCATGGAGTTGCTCCTGTTAACAACAAAATATAGACAATGTAACATTAGGCATAACAATAACCTCAATATCAATTACAAGACCAAGTACTCATGACAAACATTTGTGTCAGGATTTTCCGTAATTCACTACTCATGCACTTAAGCAATAGAAAATGCAGCCAGAATATAAACTATACATAGGACCTCATCTGGATAAAAATGAGATCCTGAATTCTTGCACACAAAACTGGACCATGTGCAGTATTTTTATGCAAAACCTAAATTTGTCATTGAAGGCAGAAGATTTCTTGTAGGTCTGTTTTTCCTTGTTCTCTCCTAGACCCATTAAGGGGCAAAGATGGGGTGGGCAGAGGAAGCTAAGAAGCAAATAGTAAAATTGAGAGAGGCCAGTTCCCTGGAACAAAGCCTTGTCTGTATGAAATATCTGCTTCCAAACCAAAAGATTTCAGACAGACAGGGGGAAGAGAGCATAAAGAGACTACATGGACAGGAGCCTACACTACACTATTTCATATACTGGAAATGCATTAAGGACAGTCTTGAAGAAGATGCCTCAGTAGAGTTTTTTGGGGTTTAGTTTGGGATTTTTTTTTTGCCAATTTACAGCCATAGGTAGGCATACAAACAAGATCAAATGATAGATTCAAAATAATTGATATTTTTTTTCTCATTGATTATTTTACTCTATTCAAATAGATTTTTGTGTTGTTTATTACAATAATAATGAAATATATTGATTGAAAGGTATTCAGAGGACACAGAAATGGTAAGAAAATACATAGAAAACATTCACATTTCCTATATTTCCTTATGCCTTCTCTCAGATGACTGGGTACATTTATGGTGAAGAAACAATACATAAGAAATAGGATCTCAACAACTGTAGCATCTACCTGGACACCTAAAAGTCAGAAAGGCAGTACAGAAGCTGAAAAACAAGCATGTAGTTGTACCAGGAATATCCACCGAAGCCTAGTCTTTCTCCTCAGCTCCACGAAAAATTTATGTGAAAATTCCATCTCTAATTGTCTTGCACAGATACTTGGGACAAGTGCACTGAGATGTATGTCAGGTGTTTTCATATGTTTTTGAAAACATATGAAAATCAAATACTTCAAGGGAGATAGGTTGCAGAATACCTAGGGTTTGGGCCTTGTTATTGCCTATGAATAAAATAGGTAAGAAACAATATAATACTGGCAAGATCAAGGCAACTCAGGACATGCGTAGGAGCAGAAATGCTGATGTTGGAGGTTATTTTATGTACAAAGCCCAAGAGGCATTCATTGTTTTCAGACATTTATAGGACTGCTGAATAAGTAAATGGGAACTTGAGAAGCTGGAGTAGGACGTCAGAAGTCTGTATGTAGGCTTTACATTATATTTTCATTCCAGCTTGCTAATTTTTCTTTCTATAGCTCCACTTCAATAACTGCAAAATTAGAAGGAGGGACATGACTTGCACTCCCTGATCAAAGAAACTTTGTGTGAGTAGAGCTCATTTATTATAATTACCTTTGCATCACCCTGCCATTTGGTCTTCTATCTAGGGAAATGTTGGCTGCTTAGCATCAATTTTTGTTTCAGTTTTCTGCTATATCTCAGCACCACCATTACACTGTGCAACAAGTTTTGATGTGTAAGCCAACATATGGCCATTAAACTATTGGTTTCAATTACAAACATAAGGACTCAGAAGTGTGACTTATTAGCCTGAAATTATTAGGTTCCTCTAAGAAAATGTGGCCTAGTCTTTTCAGTCAAACAAAAATACACACAAAACTAGAGTTACAAAATTTAATTTTCTCAAATGATACCATTTTATTTCATGCATTGCCATTTTATGGGTATAGTTGAAAACACTCCCTTTAATAAAAGTGTTACCAAATTTAGATTATTTGATCCTCACACTCCTGAGTCTCTCTTTTGATAGATGCCATACTTTGGTTTTTTTTTGGTTTTTTTGGTTTTTTTTTTATTTTATTTTCTAAAAAAATAAAGCTTGCAAATCACAGATTCTGAATCTTATTACATATACAAAATGAAGTATAGGAATGTAAAGGGAAAAAAAAAAACATTAGAAAGCCTCAACTATTTAGCTATAAACATTACTCTCAGGAAAGGAAATTTGGAAGTACTTTGTCCCCATGTTGTGGTGAAAACTCAACCAAAGGTTTTCAATTACTTGCTTAACAGTGATATACCAAGAATGTTTTTTCCTGTAAGATCTTGTCATTCTTTCTGTATTCTGGTAATGAATCTTTCCTGTCAACTTTACTATTTCCCTTTGCTATTCTCATTAACATTACTCATTAAAACACAACTGGGCAAAATGCTGGTAAACCTAACCAGCATTAGGAAAGACTTTATTTAGAAAGCACATACCATTCTACCAGAGTAGTTTATAATGCTGCAGTTATTTCCTTGCAAGCTTCAGTTTTGGATGATTAAAATAGATTTTTTTCAGTATTTGGAGAAAACAATATATTTCAAAAATAATGGAGAAAGTTCCACAGTACTTCAGAAAACCCTTGAAGCTCAATTTTAGGTTCTTAAAATCATAGAGAATAGAATGGGAGGGACTAAAGCATCACCTAACTTGTCTGTGTCTCCAAAACAGCATTAGCTATGGTTACATATTTCTGATAGATGTTGTCCAATCTTCATATATACTTGAAAATATTTGTTACCTTCTCCCAGTAAGTAAAAAATATTGCAATCCAAAAATTAAACACCTTTCTCTATATGACATATTTATTTTGACTTGTAGCCAGTCCTAACCTCTTCCTCAGCTAATGCATCTAGGAAAATATTTGCCTGTTCCCTTTTCACAGGACAGAATGAATTCACATGATGAAGAATATACTAAAAAAGATAGTTTGGTGGATGAGTTAGAAGATAGGAGCAACCTAGCCTGGTGCTCTGAAAAGGAAAAGAGAAAGAAAAAGACCTTTTATATTTTTATTTTCTAGTTTTCTAAGACAACATTTGCATAGATTGTGACTGAACAAACACTAAAAAAAAAATGGGGCTTGGTATAAATTTTACAGTAGTATGTATTTATGACAAGCTGATTCAAAATAAATTCTAAGCAGAAAAATCAGTTGTTTTGATACTAGCAAATTCCAAACATTTCACAAGCATTTCTGTCTCATAGCAAGACACTTCCTTCTATGTAAAAAATACTTCCCTGAATCAATAATTCTCAATAATATATCACTAAGAATAGAGGGTTGGTCATACATATGAATGGAAAATGTTTTATATTGGAAAGAAAATTAAGTGCTGCTTACTTTGCCAGAAATAACTGCCTCTGCCTTTGCCTCTCCTCCTCAGAAGTAGATTTATTATTGCCATTATTCATTCCTGTATGTTGTCTTAGAAAACACTTTTATGTGGAAATATCACTTATTTTCAGATGCCAGTAACTTGAATTGCTTTACAGTTTCATTAAAAGCCACCATTGCTGCTGGCTGCTCAGCAGACATCTCAGCTAGTAAGCTCTGATGTGCTCTTTACAGCCAAGTTGAGAGGCAGTTTAAACTTGTGCTTTCCACTTGCCCTATAAATAAAACACTTTTAAGAGCTAAACGGTCCTGTCTTCTCTTCTTCATTACCAGGCAATGAGTACCTGCCATTTTCAGAGCATTGCAGGACTAAGGACCTTTTCCATCTTACATTTGTGAGCCCCAGCCTGTCAGGCTGTGGTCGTGAGCCTGTACCATGCTCACTTAGGTTTGAAGTGTCTCCAGCTCCTCAGACTAGCCAGCCTACTATGGGATACAGAGCACTTTTCCATTCTGCTACACCAGTGTAAAGCATTATTTTTGTCTGTGTTTTAGAGAAGAGGGATGACCAGACATACTTTTGACAGATAGCTTGTTACCTGATTGGTTTCTATGCTAAAATTTTTACTAAAATAGACAACATGCTCATTTGGGTTTCAACTGCTATAAAGGTTTTCTTATTGTTTTATATTTGTCATTCTGGAAAGACAAAGACTGTTTGCCTATTTCCACATGTAGCCCAATATTACACATACAAGAGGTAGGTTAGACTTCACCCCTAGCTCTACTCAAATAATTATTTTAGGTTATTAATTCATACACTATTGATTTACAGAAAAGGGTATTGACCAAGAGAGAAGAAGCCTTCAGGATTACCCAGTATTAATTCCTGTTAGAAATGAAATTGCATTCTTGATGGATTGACATTTGGTATAATAGACAAATCAAAAACTTCTATTTCTAGATGATGAGGGATGCAGGCGATAAGTCCCGTCAGGAAAATTACCTGAGCAAATGGCAGACTTGCTAAACTCAATCAGTAAGTTCTTACTTTGATTCCTAAAAGCCTAAGAGTACATACATACAGGGAAAACATGAGACAGTGTGTTTTATTTGGTTTTTTGCTTGTTTATTTTCTTAATTTTATCATAGTTGCTTTAAATAGTCAGATTAACATGGATTAAAAGGGGTAGAGAGCTTTGAGGTTCTTTTTTTTCTCTCTGTGAACACCATAAGCCATCAGCAATTCTATGGTGAAAACAAAAAAATCCCATATCCAGAAAAAAAAAAATCCAGATAAAATTATACAAGATGGAAACATTTTGCAATAAAAGTATTTCAGCTGTTCATGCATCTAACTGAGATGAAATCAATTGAGCCTGTGAATCAGCAAACTCTTTCTATGCAGAGACATTGTGTGACTTGGTTGGTCTTCTCTCTGCTACCTGGTTAAAAGTCTACTAAGCAGCTTGAGTAGTACAAATAAAAAAGGAATCCAGAGTGTTAGCAAAAAAAACTTTATCAGTGGCATACAGCTTGCATTCAGTGTACATAAGCAATGAACAAAACTGTTGCATGTGTTCATTATACCATAAATTTAATGTATTTGCTTTCTCAAGTTATAAAGAACATGGTGGCAGATACTGAGAAATGGAAGTGGTAAAGTAACATCAGTCATTTTCCAATAAATATTATGTCATCCTGGTCTTCCAAAGTGTATGTTAAATGGGATACAGTGAGCAAAAAAATAAAAGGAACAGAGATGAGGACAGTGTTACTGGAAACAGGACCTCATGCAAAATAGCAATATTAACAATCTGTTCTTACATATATTTCATCATATCATTGTCATTTCTCCAGTTTTATAAGTGGATGACTTGAGCCACAAAACACTGAAGTGACAATGGCTCAGCAACATTTCATTAAGATGTGCATCCAGTAGGAGTTTAGCAGCTAAATCCATTTTAGATGACACATTTGTACTACATGATAATCTAAACTGAAAAGAGAACACTATTGGGGTGCAACTCTAACAACCCCAGCCATAACCAGAGCAAAATCAATGAGGACTGTAAAGACCTTGGGGTTCATGTGATTTCAAAAACCACAAGTGCTCTTCAGGTATGTAAACAACAAGCAGAAACAGAAGAAAAATATTGGCCTGCTGTTAGACAATGCGAATTAGTCACCGACAAGGGAGAGCAGCTGTTTGGAAAGTGACCTGGTGTGGCCAACAAGCTCAATATGAGAGAACAGTGTGCTGCTGCATCAAAGTATTCTAATGGAATGTTGGGCTGCATCAACAAGGGCATCACCAGCAGAGACAGAGAAGTCATTATCCAACTCTATTCAGAGCTTGTCAGGCCACACCTGGCATAATGTGTTCACTTTTGATCCCCACTGTGCAAAAGAAGAAGTAGGCAGGTGGGAAAAGGTCCAGAGAAAGACTTCAAAGATGACCAAAGGACTGGGAAGTGTGAAATGTGAGAAAAGGCTGAGAGAACTGGGTTTGTTCAGCCTTTAGGAAAGAAACCTTAGGGTAGATCTTATCACTGTGTGCAACTATTTAAAGCGTGACTACAAAGAAGGTGGAGACTCCATTTTACAAGGAGCCACATGGAACAGATGAGGGGTAATGGGTTTGAGTTACACCTGGGGAGATTCTGATTAGACACAAGAGGACAATTTTTCATGGTGAGAACTATCAGCCACGGGAATAATCTCCCCAAGGAAATGGAGGATTGATTCCCTAATACACAATACTTCTAAGGTCCAGATGGAAGGGTTATCTTGTCTAGACCATGCTTTTGACAAGAAAGTTTGGAGCAGATGATCATTGAGGCCCCCTTCCCACCTGGTATTCTATGATTCTATGAAACAGCTCTTTGAGTCAGTGAATTTGATACTATCAATCACGTGCTGTACATTGTCTTTCAGGGCAATTTTAAGCCTCAGTGAAGTCGTGTTTTCTGTGACTTTAAGACTGCTTTTTTCTGCCAACCTATTTTTAATAAAAAATCCATCATTTTGGTAGGCTCCTTGACATGTCTTTGTGGGAATGCCTTTGACATCCCTTTTTAAGCGGAACTGTAGATATATTAGATATATTTTATTAATGTTGACTTCTTCCTACCTACATACACATTTTAAAAACAACTGGCCTCTTTCCACCCCTTTTAGTGCAGTTTCTTAGCACCTGCCATTTTTATAGTTGTGTACAAGTTAAGGGTTGTCTTTGTTCGTTTGTGTTTGTACACTGCAGATGAAGATCACCTTACTGTCAGAAATAAAAAATAAGCATGATTATACTTGGCTTATCAGATACCTCTTTAAGTAAACAAAAATGTACATGAAATAATTGACCCATTTTTCTTCAAGCATATCAGAGCAGACTAGGAACAGCTAGTTGTGAAACAATGTTAACATTAAAGGATAATGAAGATGGATGCAGCACAAACTTTGATTTTGAAGCTATTCAACAATGTTAATAGTAGAGAAGAGGATCCCTGAGGTTCCCTTTACATGCTTCGCCAAAGCCAATATACTCAGTAGGCACCATTAAAAGGAAACCGTTTTGATTGATAGAGAAACTTAATAATGGTGCCTTCTGGAGATTATATCTTGAAATCCTATGTCAAAAGCAACAAATATAATATTATATCTTCAATACAATCCAGCTATTAATCAGAAAGGATGTTTGGCTGTAGAGAACATCAACAACATAATCAGCCCCAACATATTTTTTTATTTAAAATAGTAGGCGTAGATTTGCTAAAAGGCTAAACAGCTGATGAAACTCGAGTGTTTGTATCCATAGTACTGAAACATGGAAATTGAAATTTTAGTAGTGGTGCTTCTCTGCCATGTTACATCTACCACTTATGATGTGCCAGCAAAAAAAAAATTCTATCAATATCCTCCTATATCACATATGTTCTTTTTACCACTGAAGGAAAATATGAAAGATAGAGCATGCCTTACATCATAAGGAGAACAAGGTCCCTTGGCAAATTTTGGAATAATAATAATAATTGGAATTAACTATTTATTTATTCTACCTAATATATGAAGTTTTGACATTAGTTAGTATCAAAAAATGTGATAGCAAAATGCAGTTAATATGAGACATCTTGCCCCAATTTTAAAGGAACTCTCTTTAGTATTCCTATGTAAATTCCTGTGGATATAATATTAAAGAGAGTCTATGTATAACTTATGAGATAGATCTCACAGTTTCATTAGAAACTTTCACTCTTATTTTTGGACTTCCTGCTTATTGTTTTTATAATTCCAAAAGATATGTTGCTAAGTGTACCTCCTATAGTCATTAAAATTCAACCACATAGTGTATTTTTAATCTATGATTATCCAGACAGAAAATATTAAGAGTCAAGAAAAGAATCTGAATGTCTGTTCTCTGACTTAGATGAGCCTGAGATTCTGTGAGCAGTACTGGGAAAAAAAAAGTACCTTTATCCTTCACAGTGTTGGTCAAAGAACTGTCTTTCAGTGTGATGTGCATGATTTCCTGTATCAAAGAAAGTGGGTACAGAAAGCTGATGGTTGTTTTTAATCTCCTTGGATTGCTAACACAGTGCTTAACAATTCCAAGACTAACAAAAAGTTATCATCAAAAAGCAAAAGTTATAATTTTTCATATGCAATTTTTAAAACTCCCGAGTTTTAATTTTAAAACAACTGAGTTTGTTCCTCAACATTTCATAATTTATTTTGTATTAAAGTATCAACAAGGAGGATAAGAAGAAGATTGTTTTTCTTTAGAAGTAGATCACAAGAGAAAAAAGGAACAAGACTTATACAAAAAAATCTATGCAGCAAATTTTTCACTGTTAAAAGACTTAAGGAATAGAGAGCGTTAGTGATCATGTTCAACTGAATTTCTATTTTAACTGTGAAAAGTCTTAGAAAGTGGCTTAAATAGCAATCTGACAAATTTCTGGCAACAGCTGACCTACAGTGGTTATTTCTGCCTACAGCGCTAAGAAAACTTTTTAATACTCTTTTTCTTAGATTAAAGAAAGAAAGAAAACAAAAATACCAAAAAACCCCAAACCAAAAGAGCAGAAAAGTCAATTGGAGATGATTAAGTAGAAATAATTGACATGAAAACTTCTGCATCATTTCTATAAAAAAAAAATAATTCCTTCAAAGCTTCGATTTTAGTTTTTGTGATACCATAAAAGATGTTGTTTATTATAATGATTTGCTATAACTAATACAGAAAGGTGTTTTGTAGTGTGTTTCTTTTGTTTTTCTTTTTAAATTAATCAATCCTTTTCTATTGAAATGGATCCTCAAAACTGACCCAGCTAATTAAGAAACAAATTAAGAAACAAATTAAGAAAGGACGCAGCAGTTATGTGAATATAGAGCAAGAGAAACGATTTCTAATGCTTTCCTCACAAATTTACCTCTCTAAGCCCTAGGAAAAGAGATTGCTATCTCATTGGCTGGCATTCCAGGGATGAGAGGTTGCTCCGGCTGCCGGGCAGCGTTTTGCCCTCCCTTGCCCAGGCTTTCCCCGGGGCTCTCGCCCGCCCGCCCGTGGCTGAGGGGCTCGGCCGTGCCCTGCGCTGGGGCCGCTGCAGCCGCTGGCACCGCCTGGGGCCGGCCCGGCAGCCCCAGCACAGCCCCGGCGCTGCTGCCACCGCCGGGGCACCTCGGCCCGAACAGGTGCAAAAAGGCACGAAATAAAGGCACATTTACTGTCCTGTTCTGCAGGAGGCAGGTATTTCTGTAGGTGGGTAGGTGAAATATTCCTGTATACAGATTCTCAGAAGAAGAAATCTCGGACCTACTGAAAAAAAAATCTGTAAACAAATTTTCTGCATTCAGAATTGCAAAGCTATATTTAGTTTTTCTTTCTTTTAAAGGTAATAATTTTCTTATTACTTTTTACTCTTTTTTCATTATATTGCAGTATTTTCTCCGTAAAATAACAAAGGCAATGAAGAGACCACGTGTAAGAGGAAATTAATAAAGAGGCTCATCACAAAATCTGTAAATAAAACAAAGTTGTGGGGAAAATATCCCTACCTGAAGAACAAACAGATGCAGCCAGAAACAAAAACAATAGATTTATTAGGATCAACAATACTACTGCTTGCATTCAATATGCAAATGCAATTTCTATGCTCAAACAGAAATACCGTGTGGAGCAGAATATTTATGAACTCACATGACTGGGGACAGCATGTAAAAATCTGACCACTTCCATTGTAGGGGCATTATGAAATGACAGCAGGATATATGCAGGATCCATGTTTGTCTCTAAAATCCAGAATATTATATACATAAAATTAAGCTGAAATTTCAATGAGTCAGACTCTGATATTCAAACACCATTACTGACACTCACCTCAATAGCAATTTTATCATCTTCTAAGTAATTTGATTGTAATGCAATAATATAGTTTTTTATTTTCTTCTTCTTTTTTTTTTTTTTTTTCTTCTTCTATTCCCTGGTGGTTTATTGTTGTCAGTATTCATAAAGGCTGAACTTTGCTCTGTGGATATGAGGCCTAAAAGCTTTCATTAAGCTTTTATTCATCAAGAATAAAAGAAAACGTAAAGTGAAAAAAGGTTATGATTATTCTACATCACAATGCTTGGGAATTTAAGATAAGTGTAGAACATCATGGTGCTTCTAGACAACTGTGAGGGCTGAAAGCTTTATCTTTGAATTGACTTAAATAATACACTTACTAAAGGAAGAAAAGGAAAACAACAGATTCTGATTTTCCTTCTGAGAACATATTTCTGTCAGTTGCACCATAAGATCTAAAACGTCATGTTCATATCAGTGATACCCACTGTTTCCACAAAGCTTTTTGCTCAGGCTTCAGCTGGTGTTTCCTATGAAACAAGCAAAACTATTTTTTGTCTGTCTGGCACTGACAACAAACCATTCAACCTAAGATGTCCAGAGCAGAAATTACAGGGTAGAAAACAAATAAAGCATTTAGAATATTGTATTTTCTCTGGAACTATAGAAAACTTGCCTAAAACTGAAGGTTATCTGCACATTTTTGTAAACTCATTCGACTCAGACAATTTAATCACCTGGTGAGCATTTGCCAAGACAAGAAAACACATTTGATATTCCTTTCGTGATGTCTTTGACAGCGCAATCTCTTTTTCCCTTATACTAAGACAGTCCATTGCTCCCTGGGATATTAGGGTCTTCTTCAGTTCTGCATTCATTCCTCTCTGGTTTCTGATGTGTTTTCAATTTTACTGTTGTGTAAATGTTATCTTGAAATCCTCTCAAGCAGAAAGCACAGCACACAAAGCCTGTAATAACACCATGGCACTGTAACTTTACAATTCCCATAACCATACCTAAGTAGTTCCCTCAACCAAAGGGAAAAATTGTAAAGAAACGAATGCACAAGAAGAATTTATTAATGAAAAATAATGTGTCAAATTTTTATTGAAAGACAGTTTAAGAAATAGAGAAATACAAGATTCTTTCTTTGAAGAAAATAAAAACAGCTATACGTTTCTAATTCCAAAGAGTTTCCTTAAGAAGGTTAGTTAATTGCTCTGTTCTCAATAATGATATTAATTATAGCAAATCTTAAATGTTCCAATACCATTGGGCCAGGAACTTAGTACTTATAAAATAGAAATATAATTAAAATGCATATAGTTTATGTTTATAACACAGCTATAAATAATGCTTCATACAAAAATTGCAGAAGGATTTTCTTTTTTGTAGAGTTATCTAAATACCTACTGAGAAAATATATATGGGAAACAAATATGACAATCTAGTGTAATTTTCATACTTCTTTCTGACAGTTTCTATATTATGTCTAATTTGTATTTTGGCTAAAGCAGATCACAATATTCAACATAAAAATATAGAAATGCTTTGGGGAATAACAGGAGAAATTTGTGTGTTTTGGAGAGCATCTTCATTGTCAGTTGTCACAGGCCAATTAATGTGTTTCTATGCAGATTATTATTCTTGGACGCATTAGGTCACAGCTGTTCAATAGATATTCAGCTTCTGTGTTCCTGAGGTGAAAAGGAAGCTGTGTGTAGCCAGTTTCCCTGAATTTCTTTGACTGGTGTATGAGTATAAACAAATCACCAGAGATCCCAGAGAATAGACTGTCTCTCCATCCCTACTACAATAAAAAAAAAAAAAAAAAAAAAAAAAAAAAAAAAGTTATATCAGTAGGATAGAGAGAATAAATTTCAAATAACAATGTTTAGCTCTGAAAAACAAGATTTAGGCATTGAAATCTATAGATTATATCCAATAAAATACAAATTTTCTATCCACAATTATTTATATTTCTAGCCCTAAATTGTGAACTCCAATAATTAGTAAGTTTAGGTGCTATGTCACAAGAACATAACAGAACAGAACTGCATTTTCAACCTGTCAAAGCTGCAGAATTTTATTCCAGCTCAAAGAAATATCGGGGATTGTATTGCAATTAGAATTGGAAAGGTTCTTACTTTTTAAGACCGAGTGTCTTTGCTGAATATAAAGCCTATACAGTCGACCTGGTAGCCTGTGAGTGTATGCAGGAGACATCAACTGGGCTGTCTGGCTTGGAGGCAGAATTCAGCTTTGACCCTGTCTTCCCTCATGCCCTCCTACTGACAATAAGAGGCTAAATTATTTTTGTGACATTGGCCCAACAGTTCCACTCTTCAGGCACAAAAAAATAATGATCAGGGCACATTTCTAGGAGAAGGATCTTAGTTACAGCTGTTCTGGTTTTAAAAGTCATACCCATTTCAATTTGTGCATTTTACTTCTATCAGGTTGTTAGAATTGCAGATTACATACACTGGACTGTGAACTAACTATTTCTTAAATCTATAGTGGGTTTACATATTGATAATTGTTATTGTCAATTGATCAATCCTATAATAAGAGTAAAGAATCAAAGCCCTACGGCACTAGGCATGATAAAGGAGAAAAAAAATTCTTTATTTCTGTATTTCCCTAATGAGCTTTTTACAGCAATGACTATACTATGTGATCAAAATTTACAATGCAGAACACTGAGAGAAAAGGGGGTTAAAATATTTAGAATATTTGTACTCAATAATAGAGTAAAACCATAAAATCAGAGCTACCTTAATAAATGATGTGCAAAGTCACCTGCTTGTTTATAACAAACAGGCAAACTCTGTTTGATTACCTATGTTCCTGAATTACATCACAGATAAAAAACATTACAAAAGCATAGACAGATTTGTGCTCTCATTGCGCACATCACTTCTGTAGCAATTTTCTTCCTTCTACACCAGAAAGTAACATATACAGACCTGTACTACCCCTAACCTTTCTTTACACTTATTTTAACCTGCAACAGTGATCTGTGCTTGTCCAAGAACTAAAATCCTGCTTTTAACCCAGAAATCTGGAATGCATGCTCCTCTTGAGGCATTTGCACTGTGCATGTGTTATTACTTGCTGCAGTACAAATAACTCTAAATTTCACTATTTTTTCCACCTTTTTTTTTTAACCCAGAATTAAATGATGCTATAGAATAAACAAGTTAAGAGTTCATATTTGTAAACATTTCTATGTTTTATGACTGCGCAAGTTTCATGATCAGAGCTAGGCAGCTGTTTCCACAATACCTGAATGTCTACAAGATAAAAAACTATTTTGGAGAGACAAGGCACTGTGTCACATTGCTGTTCTGTGAGGACAAGGAGCAGTAAGTCTTCCACCTGCCAACTTGCTTTCAAAGTAAAATCCCTCTGGGAAAGAGGTTAGTGAGGGACATCCCCTATTGCCACAGGAGGCATGCACTTAATTCAGTGTCATACATTCATCTGCTGAAAATAGGCACAAGAGGGTGGGTGAAAAAAATCAGGATCTAGCAAAATTGTAGTTTTGGACAGGGATGTCAGAGAGATTTTCATCTCCTTTTGATCCTCTTAATATAGAATATTCCAGGTTTATATTTGAGTTTATTTCCTAGGATCCAAGTCTATTACTTTTATCTATCTCTGTCTTGTAAAATTCACTACAGTTAGTATTACCATATCTGGCAATCAACATTACTACCAACCACGTAAATTACCTGGTAGCACCAAAAGAAATGAATGGTGTACTACAATAAAAAAAAAAAAAGAACTCTCCAAAATCAGAAAATAATGACAATAGTTTTCCAAGTTCCAATTCTGCACAAAAGCATTCAAACATTATTAAAATTGCTTTCATTATATGAGGGCTACTCATATAATGAAACATTTATTCCAGCCACCTTAAATATCTTTAAATTTCTGAAAGAAACTTTCTATTTTTATTATTTTCTTCTCAGAATAAGGAAGATATTATGTACAAAATTACCATAGTAATTGGCACAAAATTATCTAGGTCCTTTAGGAGTCTGAATTTCCACTGACTTTGGGGAAAGAATACTTTTGAAGGATACTTTTGAAAACACTGACTAAAATAGTTTTTCCAAAGTCACACAGAGTGTCAGCGATAGAACTCAGGACTCTGGAGTGTCAGCACAATATTTCAACAAGAAGACCATCACATCACTACAAGAACAATCATAATTGCAAACAGATTACAATTCAATGAATTGCAAAATAAATATTTTACAAAGGAACTGAATTGCAATCAAGTCTACAACATTTTCTCCTACAACAATGGAGAAAAATGTCATGTGTTTGTATTGAAGTGGAATTTCCCCTTTCAACAGAATACATTATGATTGCCAACTATGTACTTTGGCCAAAACTGTTGAAAGATTTACATAAAGTAACAAAAAAAGACAAAAAAATATGTAATGTTTATCTGTAAATTAGCTCACTGTGTCAAGGAGAAAGACCGTGATAATGATGATTTATGTACACATAATATTATTCTGCAGGTTTAGGAGAAGAAACACTGAAGCATCAGAAAATTTGCACTCCTAAATCCAGTTAAAAAGTTATTAAGACATAAGGCAAATCTTTTAAATTGCAGGTGACTCCCTTCTGAGGTGAACTGAGGGCCCTGTATTCCAACCAGATCCATCCCATAGGAAGTAAGAGATATTAGTAAGAGGCTCACTGGACTGATTTGGCTCCCTGTTTATCTCCCACTTCTGGTTGCCCAGGTCAGCAGTGACAATGTTCAGAAGTCCTAGGACATTCAAGAACTTCAAGGCACTGTGTCAACTTTTTGAAGGGACAGGAGCACATGGTGTGTTTCCTCAATCCCTTCAGTATCAGGGAAGAATGATGAAAGGAACAGATGAATACACCCGAGAAATATGTGGCTTAAAGACTGGTGTCATCGATGGAATTTTGGCCTTTTTTTAATCATGAGGTGGTTTGTATAGCACCAGGCCTGCTGTACAAACGGATGGGGTTGACCTGTCTAAAAGGGGGAAAGGATTCTATTCCATAATTGGCAGGGATGATTGAGAAGGCTTTAAACTAGGTGTAGAATGCCCCTGTTCCTAAGAGACAGGAATTTGATTTTACCCATTTTGTGTTGCTAATAACTCTTCCCTTGACCCGAACCCTAACTCCACCCCTGCCATACCCTATAAAAATCCCACGAGCCTGCCTTTGCCTGGTCTTTCTTCTGCATCCTGCCCCTCCTCCCCAGGGGTAATAAATGGATTCTCAAGCTTTCTGAAACAAAGACCCGTCTCGTTTATTCCCATGCCTGGTGCCAGAAGCTGCACCCTCCCTGGACATGTTGAACCCAGTTGCAACACACTGAAACAACTAGGTTTGAAGGAGGAAGGAAGTAAAGCCAGACTCACTAGAAATCGCATTTCAGTGTTGGGGGTGAAACTGGAAGCCCAGCTGAAGAACATCTACACCAATGCACACAGCATGGATAACAAACAAGAGGAGCGGGAAGCCATGGTACAGAAGGAACACAGATGACACAGTAGCCATCACAGAAACATGGTGGGATGACTGCATGACTGCAGTGCTGCAATGGGTGGTCACTAGCTCACCAGAAGGCCCAGACAAGGAAGGAGAGGCAGTGGGGTGGCTCTGTACTTTGGGGAGTTATTTGAGGGACCTCAAGGATTGTGAAAATAAGGTTGAGTGCCAATGGATAAGAGGGAAGGCCATCAAGGCAGCATTCTGGTGGCAGTCTGTCACAGACCACCCAAGCAGGATGAAGAGGAAGATGAAGTATTCTAGGGGTGCCTGGCTGCAGTTTCACGATTGCCAGCCCTTGCTCTTATGGGAGAATTTAACTTGCAGATGTCAATTGGAAACTCAACACAGTTGAGATGAGGCAGTTCTAGGCAGGTCCTGGGATGTGGGAAGCTTCCTGACACAGCTGGTAAGTGACCCTGCCTGGGGCTGTGCCCTGCTAGACCTGCTGGTGGAAAACAGAGAAGGGCAGGTAGGAGATGTGGTAGTTGGAGGGCTATAGCAACCAAAAAAATGATTGAGTTTTCAATCCTTGGTGAAATAAGGAAAGAGTTTAACAAAACCTCTACCTGGGACTTCTGGAGGATGAGCTTTAGCCTGTTCAAGGCACTGGTTCAGAAAGTCCCTTGGGAAATAATTCCAAATAACAGAATGGTCTAGCAAGTCTGGACATACATTAAGAGGGAAATCTTAAAGGTACAGGAACAGGCTGTCCCTGTCTGCCAAAAGATGAGCCTGTAGGGAAGGAAACTGACCTGGCTGAACAGGGAGCTTTTGTTGGAACTCAGGGTAAAAAAAAGGGAGTTTATGACCTTTGGAAAAAGTGACAGGCAGCTCAAAAAACTACAAGAGTGTCTTTAGGTCATGTAGAAAGGAAAATAGGAAAGTTTAAAATTCAGCTAGAACTCAATTTGGCCACTGCTGTGAAAGATAATCATAAGTGGCTTTAAAGATACATCAACAACAAAAGGAGGGTCAAGAAAGATCTCCATTCTTTATTGGATGATGGGGGGAACCTTGTCACCAAGGATGAGGAAAAGGCTGATGTACTTAATGCCTTCGTTACCTCACTCTTCAACAGAAAGCCCAGTTTTCATACAGCCCCTAAGGTGGTAGACAGGGACAGGGAGCAGAATTGAACCCCTGCAATCCAGGAGGAAATAGCTGGTGATCTGCTGAGCCCCTTAGACACTCATAAATCTGTGGGATTGGATGTGGTTCATCTCATGATACTGATGAAGCTGATGAAAGAGCTCATCAGGCCTCTCTCCATCATTCATCATCAGTCCTGGCTAACCAGGGAGGACCAAGAACACCAGAGGCTGGCCAATGTGATGCCCTCTACAGGAAGGGTTGGAAAAGGGGTCTGAAGAACTACAGGCCTGAAAGCTTGATTTCAGTGCCCAGAAAGGTTAACAGATCATCTCCAGTATGATCATGTAGCAAGTTCAGGACAACCAAGGGATCAGGTCCAGCTGTCATGGATTTAGAAAAATTAATTCCTATTTGACCAACTTGATTTTCTTTTATGACCAGGTGACCCAGCTAGATAGATTATGATAGCATTTATTAGTTTAGTAGTTTAAAACTAACTTTGCTTTAAAATGTTCTCCCTACTAAGAATAGTACTACAACCAAAAAAATTATCATTATTTGAATTATTCTGGGAAGAAAACAAAAAGAAATATTAAAATAATGTAAATTAAAAAGAAAAAAAAAGATAAATAGGGGAAGCAGGTGGGATGGAAACATAAAAATGCATGACGTTTTAAGTACTACTAATCACATTCAAATTAGTGCCTGTTAACTAAGCAGGGACATTTGCACAATCAACCTTTCCTACAATAAAATTAGAGAAGATGGTGTTTTCTGGCCTTAAGAAAATCAGTATTGTTATCCTTATTTGTTCAGTTATATTCAAATTCCAGCAGCTGGTTTTGTTAAGGGAAACAGGAAACAAATTCAGAGCTGAGAAAAAGTACTTGTAAAACTCATAATTTTCATATGAACGCTTTTAAAGGATTTCTTCTAAACTGAAAAGACAAATTATAGCAGTTTTGCAAGCAAGCAAGCAAGACAAATCAGCAGTTTTGAATTGTAGTGTTTTGCAAAATTCTCAGGGATAACTTGTAGGGCAACTGAATTAGAAAACCTTTTAGCAGAACACCAGGTCCTCCAAATAAATCTATGACCTCCACTGGCTACTTCTGGCTTGGAGTCTTAAGCCATACTAATACCTGTTGATTTTTAATTTTTATTCCTGGTAATAGTTTTTCATGCTGTTCATTAAACAAAAAATTGTGTTTATTCTTTTTGTTATTTCTAATCTGAATTCAGTCTGTTAAAAATGAAAAATAATATTCTATCAGTCTGATTTCCATTATGAAACTAATAATAAAATAATTCATTAGTTTTTTGACTGACTTGTGTCCTTGCTCAACTCATATAAACTGCAATAAATAAACTCTGAAGGAGGATGAATATATGTCTCAGAATTTGGCATCCAGAACAGGGTTTTTTTGATAATGTTCCTTTGAACTGATGTAGACAAACTAAAGTAATTTTACTTTAAGTTTACTTAAGTTAAGTAATTTTACTAATTGTGAAAAAAATTACATATCTCTTTAAGAAAATCACCTTTAAAGTGCTGACTTACTAAATCCAGACACTGCTCTGGAACAATCATATTTTTAACATTGTACAAAAAGTTTGTCTTGTCAGCTCTGAAAAATGTTATCATCATGGAGTTTCTCCACGATCCTTTACCTTGGAATTTTATTGTTTGTGAAAAATTGCATTATATAATCAGTTAAAATTATTTATTATCTTGTAGACAATAAGTCTTCTGTGGAAAATTACTTCTTGCTCAAAACACATGTAATCCTTTTGTGCATGTGGAGTTATATGCACTTTTTTAAACTGTATTTTATTTCTTATCATTGCACAGTGAATACAATTCACTTTCCACCTAAGGTTATGTTTTATATGGTAGAGGATAAGAACTGTTTGCTAGATTCATCAGTCCTATCACATAGATTTAGAAATAGTACAGTAGAAGGTGGAAGTTTTAAACATATATGGTTAACAGAAAAGTTGGATTCACAACTAACATTCTATGTGATGGTGCATAACATGAAAAAATATATAACCAGTTGAGAAAATATTTTGCCATTTTAAAACAATCTTAGCTTCCAGTAACATTCTAAGCTTGGTCTATCAAAACTTTCCAACATTGACCTGTAATTATTTTTTTTTTAAATATTCTTATGTATTGACTAAAAACAAAACCTAAACGAAGTCACCTGTGCCCTCCATTCCCCCAACTAAAACAAACACCCCTAAAATATCATAAGTATTTTCATTTTTTTAATTGTTTAAGTTGGTCCATTCCTATAAATATTTTATGTTTCAGTGACCTGTTACATTCTGACATTATTATATTTTAAATGCATGGCTACAGCTTTTTAACATCTGAATGGAAAAGGGCATATATGGATTCAATAAACAAAGGCACTTCCTGCTCAAAACTAATTTTATTTTATCCTGTAACACTGAAATATGCTGATATAGTACAGATTGAAACTAAGGGATGAGTGCAGGTCAACTAAAGGCACAACACAAAATATGCTAAAAAATGCTCATTGACTCTATAATATACACAGACCGAAAATAAAATCTGTGAGTTTATCAAAGCTCTTCAGTCTACCAAAATGTATTAGCAAAAACCCTTTCCTGCTTTCAAGGTAATCGACCAAGATATGGTACCAATCAACATGTAGTTTGGACTAAATACTTACATAGGCAGAACCACCTTCAGGTCAGTTCTGGCAGAGTAACTGTCACATCAGATGAAACATCCAGGAGGGAGGGAAGAGGGCTATGAGCTTTTTTCCATTTAAGGTTTCCAAGCAGTAGATTGAACCAAGTGACCTGATAGCTATGGTCCTGCTTTCTGGTTTGTATATATATAAAGCCAGATTTACTTTAACAGACAGAAAACAGGGAGCATAGGGGAAAAAAAATAGAATAATCTGATTTTAGAGGGAAGAAGAAAATTTAGTATCAGCCAGAAGCAGCCGATATTATGATGGCTTAAGACAGATCTATTTCTTCAAAATTCTTCTTGACTCACTTTTATCCCCTTTTGTTTCTCCATCTATCTCTTATCAGGACAACCAAGTTTCCATCCTTCATACTTGTGGTAGTGACAATTCAATTTGCTTTTAATGAAAAATACATCTTGAGACGGATTTGACTACATAAAATCTTAACTCATCCTTGGAATAGGTGAGGAGCAAAAGGAGAGACTGTGCTTGGCTCTTTTGTGTCTAGGATAATTGATTCAGCTGGGAGTAAGAAGTAGGTCACATACTTGGATTCGACAATTCTTTATCAGTCCTATCCACTCATATTAGAAAACTTTTCATTTATTTGTCAGCAAAAAGTATATTTTGTCTCTGGGTTTCATGCGTTGCCTTGGCTTGGGCCGTGTGTAAAACTGTGCACTGTCTCCTTTTGAAGACTCCTGGTAGAGATTCAGTAGAGCATTATGGAGTTATGTTTGTATCATATCTGTTTTGTGAGGATCCCTTCCTCCACACAGAGAATGTAAAAGAGTCTAATTTTGAAAAGAAGTAAGCAGAAAATTATAGAAACTGTTCCTTACTGCGAACCAGTGAATTTATCAGTGACTCAAACACACTCTCAATGGTCTTCTATTTTTTGTTATTTTTCCTCAGTCACCAGGAGCCTCACACCCTTCTCCACACACAAAATGTCAATATCTGCTTCTTTGACTGTCCATTGATCATTTGAATAAAGTCACCCTAGGAAAGAATGATAACCATTCATCTGATTCTTTGCATGGATTCGAATTTAGGATTGTAATGCAGCAATCATCTGCATGGAGTCAATTATTTTAATATTCTCAAGAAAGCTGATAACTAAACCTTTTTTATTTATGTATTTTGAGCAGGACATTTTAGTTTAAGTATCAAAGAAAGATGCCATTGTTAATATTAACCAGAGGCATTTTTATTTTATTAAATTTTTGAATTATATTTGCTAGTTCTAATTAGCTACTTTTATCATCATAATTTTTAAGGATTTCTATTAGTTCAGGGAGGGAATTTAATTAGAATATGACATTATTTGATACTGCAGGGAGACTTTAGATTTAGTAGTTAAAATTAAATAACATAGCCCTAGACTTTGCAATGTTTTTCAAATTATTTAATTATCCAATTACAGCTTATTTAAGATGTACACGTTATTTACCTTGAGACACAACTCCCATTGTGCTTTGATTCAGCTGATAGGTTCCAGGTTTGTTCAGACGGTATTTGGACTTTGTGACTTTGGCAATCTTCACTGTTGTTAAACAGGCCTAATAATCTGAATAACAGATCCTACAATGACGTTACTTTTGTGTATATCCCTGTACTCAAGATTAAAATCAAAGTTTCATAAGGTTTCCATGAGCATTTTTACTACACTGCAGTAAAACCTATCTGTTGTCTACCCAACTTGTTTTACTTTCAATCCATCCATTCTTAAGAGAAATTTCCAACATCACAGAGAAAATAAATAAAAACAATGTTTAAGATTCTACAGTCCTACTTCAGTGAACAATTTAGTGTGCTTTAAAGAGATTGCATTAACTCTTAGCTCTAAAAAAGCCGTTAACCACAAAAAAAAAAGTCTATGTTTTTCCTAAAGCATTCAAATACTCAGTTAAGTAACAAAAGCCAGATGAAAAGCCAGAGTCACCCAGAGGGACAAAAGTCTTTGCTTGCTTTATACAGATGGCAAGAGGCCACAGTCTTTCACCCTTTGAACACTCAGAAAATGCACATGTCACTGAATCCTTATGTTAGTTATATTTTTGTCCTGAAAGGTGTATGAATATACTGCTTCATCCTAGAGGGAATGTTATATTGCTTTCCCGTTTCTTTAGGCGTGCTGCTTCACTGAAGCATGGCTATAGTATTCCTGCAATTTAAAAAAACCCAGTGGCCTTTCATAGGCTGAGACTTGCCCTATGGTTAATGAGCAGCACAACTTGAAGAAACAGAAGGCAAGTAGCTCGCTCCCTGCTCACAGAGGGCTTTCTTGCTGAAAGAGTGGATGAAAACTGCAGTTCCTGAATGCTGCTGCTGAAGGTGGGCAGTGGGGCATGCAGCCCTAATTTTCTTCAACCTGCAGTGAGGAACTGCAGCCTGAAGGTGCTATTTCATGTTTTTTATAGTTAAGGCTAACTTGCAGTTTGGTGATACCCAAAAAGGGGGGATCCCACAGCCACCTCTGGCTTAAATGCTGAGTGCTCTATATGTACTAACTGTTCCTCATCCCACCTAGGATGAGCCCCTCAGTGAGCAGTGGGGCTGTCTCTGTAAGCCATGCTCCTAAGACCAGACTAGGACACCCACCTGCAGGGTGATGTCCTAGCCTGGCTGGACTTGTCCCCAGGGAGGGCCCTGATGCCTGGGCCTGGGTCTGCCTCGGTGGCCCCTGGCTGCCCTGCTCCTGGATGGGGCACTGGGACAATCCCTGACTGGTGAGGCCTGTTATGTACTTAGAAAAATCTCTTTATAATGAAAAGATTTCAGGATGCTTATAAGGGTTTGTTCTGAAATTTCAGCCAGTATAGTTTAAAAAGGCAGAAGGAAATAATGAAAATAGGGACTACCTTCAACAGATCTGAAAAGAGCACACAAAAACTTATAAAATGAGAGAAAAAAACTATGTATATGAATATGTTACTAAGAAAAACAAGGGATTCCTAAGAAAATTTGTGTTTCAGGCAGTACCCTAAAAAAACATTAAATTCAAATTAATTTTTAAAATGTAGGCAATAGCTATAACACTGAGCCAAGGTTTCTCATTTTTTTGAGGTTTGATGTAATGAGATCATTCTCATATTTTTGGCCTTTGAACAAAATGAATCTTTCAGTTTTACTTTCTCAGGCCACTCCATTTTGGTGAAAGAAGACAATTTCTACAATCTTCTTGTCTGTAAAGTGCAGCTCAAGAGCTCCTCACCCTTCTCCTTTATAGAAAGATGTCATAAAAGTTTTAGGGTCAAAAGGTTAGTAATAGCAACACAAAGTCAGGAGTTCCACAGGCAAGTTTCTTAAAGCACTCCAGTTTTGTAAATACTCAATATGGTTTATTGCTGAGGTAAAACAGAGAGAAACGTTTTCTTGCTTACGTTGCAATCACAATCTGCTACTGTACTAACCTGCAGTGATATTTGCACTGACACCTGCAAGGGCATCCCAAACCCAATGCAGCCATCATTATCTCCCTGTACATACTCACAACCCAGAGAATCCATGACATGCAGCTGAAGCTGTACACTGACAGGAATAGCAGGTTTATGTGCCTAACACACTCCAGAATCACAGTAGGATTTCTGAAAAAGTGTCCTTTTTTTTTTTTTTCTAACTTGGTACAGGAATAAACAAGAAAAACAGTGAGGAGTTGAGCTTGAAGATCATACTCCAACTTGCCCTTTATCACAAAGATCTGAAACAAAGAAGTGACAGGGTTTTCCCAGCTATCGTGTTGCAATGTGCCTTATCCTTAAGGCTGCAATCGTACTGACTACAAAGCTTTTGCGCTTATGAGTTTCTCAAAATGGGTGAATGCCTCTCTCATGAGGAAAGATGCAGGAAATTTTTGTTGAAGGCTGTGGAATCGATGGATTGGTTTGCAACAGGAGAGCATACTAGCTACCTTTCATTGTAGGGTGAGGTTGTAGGATGTGCTTCAGTGATCACCTTTCTTAAAGAAAAGAATGAGGTTCTTCTACACTTAAAAAATTAAAAATAATTAGATGAACATGGCGGGTCATATGACAAATACTGACTATATGTAAATACACATGCACAAAATGTATGCAGGATATGTTTTATTCAACCCTGTACTGCATAATTCTTCACAGCTGGTGGCAACAGCACAAAGTACCTTTTTACTTTTACCTTTCAGGTAAAATGCAAGTCGGAGTTTCTCTATAATGGAGTAATTACATCCTTAGGAAAATTCCTGAGTTGACTGCAGATTGACTTATGTTCTGGAGAAAGGCACTGGTTTACTGACAGAAGGCAATTGAGAATTTCCTTATTTCTTTCAGCTTTCATTGAAAGTGCTCCGAAAAATACTGTTGCAGAAAAACTAAGTGCCAAGTTTCCATGCCTGTACAAATTAATGAACTCAGGTTTTGTGTGTATTAATAACTTCTCTTTTATTTTACTGAGTTTTAAAAAGTAAAACGAACATTTATGAACCCACCAAGAAAGGGAAATGTAGAAGGAAGTTACATTATACATTATGAATAACTGCACCTTGGAGGGGTTAATGATTTAGAACTAGATCTAATAGTCTGTATAAATGCCTACACAGAGAAGGAAATTTTTCATGATTTGTAAGAAATTAGATATGCAATAAAATGAATTGTACATTAATTTGAACACCTGCCTTTGACATACTTCTGAAATCGATGTTCTGCTTACTGGCCTTTCCAAACTTCTTTGCAAAGCTAGAACTCAGGTAAAATCATTTCAAGCAGAAATCATTTGCCACAAGAGCTCAGTAAAACATCTTAACAACATAATTTGCTTTATAAAAAATTCTGCATAAAAAATCTATGACATTTTAGGGTGGTGGACCACATTATACAGGAAATAACTTCATGAACTGATCTTTTTTCTTATTCACACCATGTGGAATTTGCTTCTGATTTGAAAACTCTGTAGGATTATTATGGCAATGACACCAGTTGCAAATGTGGAACAGTAATCTGAGGATAGCAGTCCTGCAGACTGTCAGGTTAGTCCATTTCCCTCATGTGGGTTGCTCACTGACCTTCTCTCCAGAACTCCAAGTCAACTGCCACTCAAATTTTGATCCAAAATCTTTGGTACAGGAAGGCAAGGGCAGCGCCATCCCACCTGCAGCAGAGGTAGCATCCAGAAGCAGAGTTAATTCTCACTCTTTCCTTTCTGCTTGCCATGAGAAAGCTAGCTGCTTCCCAAACTCTCTCCTTTCTCTTCAAGATAAAAGAAGTGTATTATTTCCACATTTTACAAGCATTAATAGGCTACTTTTTCCCAGCATGCAAGAAAGCAGAGCAGACAGGAGGTTTTTAGCTCAAGACTAGATTTCATGTTATGATTGAAACCACAGAAATAATTATTTTCTCTGTTTTCAATTATTATTAATAAAAGCTTATAGCAACATTAAGGACTAAGAGCAATATTTGTGGTAGTAAAATGCTAGAAAATGCTTAATGACTTTGTTTCCTTTGATATTTCATGCATATTTAAACAACACAAGGCCAAATCCTGGTGTGTTGCACAATTTAAAATCAAACTATTAAATCTCTGAGCTATCTTAATAGATTTTTATGAGGTGGAATTAAAACCAGAGTTTATTATATTTATAGTTACATAACCACAGAATAAGCTGAGTTGGAAGGGACTCATCAGGATCATTGAGTCCAACTCCTGCCCAGCATAGCACCATTTCCAAGAGTGACACCATGTACCTGGAGGTATAGCCCAAACACCTCTTGAACTCTGTCAGGCTTGGTGCTGTGACCACTTCCCTGGGGAGCGTGTTCCAGTGCTCAAAGCTGCATTGACCTGGGAGCCTGAAGCCTCAGTTGTCTGCTTTCCCTCTTGCCTAGCAGTTTCTCAGCTGTCTGGGTTTCCAGAGATTACGAGAAACTCTGGCTCCTGGGAAAGAGCGATACAGCGTGATTAATTCTCCCTCACAAAGAATTACAGCATTTGGAAGTTTTCTTGCAAAGTGGAGTAGAATCAATTTGTTATAATCTCTTTTTATAATCTCTAATAAATATTTCACCTTTTTATTCTGGAGCAGAAATGTGCTGTAAAAATGCACAGCCACAATGAAATGTCTTTTGATGTGAATATATATGAGTCTCTAAGACTGAATTTTTTCTAGTGTTTGTTAGGCACAAATACCTTCCTAAAGTTAAGGAGTACAAACGTATTTTATTACACCTAGAGTTTTTTTTGTTTTTTTTTTTGTTTTTTTTTTTTTGTTTTGTTTGTTTGTTTGTTTGTTTTTTGTTTGTTTGTTTGTTTGTTTGTTATGGAACAAATAAAAGTAGAGGTTGGCTCCAGATTCCATATTCTGGTTTGGAATTGGAGATGATGAAACAATTTATATTTTGTTACATATAATTTTGTTTACTCTCAAACCCCAGGCATGCTTGATGCAGAAACAGCAAGAAAGGAGAATTGCATTTCTCACTTTACTAGGCATACAGAAACACACTCACATTATCTTTGGATTATGGTTGTTTCCTTAAATGAGCATTTTAAGAGCTTGCATTTTGAAAGGAAAAAGAAATTAAATTTGGTTTTGTGCAGAACAATGCATTTGTTGTACCCCATTCCAGCAAAGAAAGCCCCTACTGCAGCCTAACATGCTGTCAAGTTTGAAACTGAATCTGGAGTCATCTCTATTTCCACAATAATGAGAAAACAGACAAACAAGGTGGTCATAGGATAGCCATGAAATGGGTTGTTTCCTATCTGTGCTTTTGTTCAGCACTATTATGGCACTAATACACCAGTTCTGCTTCTGGGAGGAGCTGCAATTCACATTAAAAATTGAATTCTTTCACATATAATTTTCAATGGCATTGTGGGCAGTAATGTCAGAGAAAGGTTTTCATTTGATCCTAAGAGAAGAAAGACTCTATGATCAGATTAAAACTTATATTCTGTGTTTCTATCAACATTAAAATGGATTGCAGCATAGCTGTGAAGACTAAGCCTGCTTCAGGCTCAGAATAAGCTCCTAGGTTAGGAAGTAGCAGTTGTTTAAACACAACATTATCTCTCCATGTTAATTCATTTCATTATAGTGATTTATAGTTGATATTGCTTTTGTCTCACCTTGATGGTTGCAAAGACATTATTCACTATCAGACACGGTACCTTTTGTCCAATTTTCTAAATGTCACTACTAAAAGAAACTATGCAAAACATTTTAATTAATGCTAAATACAATCAAAGTGAAGAGAAAAATGTTCATTGTACTGCTTCAGGAAAAAAAAAAAAAAAAACCAAGTTATAATAAATTAATCCCTCCATGTTCCCATCTGTAGCATAACAGTGAACTATAGAGGTTATTGAAAGAGGATGATTCCATTTTCATCATTTAGGAGTATCTAATTTTATAACATTTTTACAATATTTTCTGATCTTTATGATCTAAGTGTATAACTTGAGCTTATTTGTTTGTAAGTTCCATATTTTAGAAGAAAAGTTGAAGGGAAACTATAATATAGAGAGGAAGTATGAGAGAAAATACAGAAAGCTAGTCATGCTAGGAATTTTCTAATTACAGTGGTAATAAAGGATTACTGAAATGCTGACATCGTGATAGAAAGACCTTCTGATCATCATTACCATAATTTTCAGTTCACCTACTATAAATTTTACATAAAGATGCTGCTAGAACGGTTTATTTTGGTCAGATTATTTTATCCAGGCATTTGTTTGCTAGATTTTCTAGTAATTTATCTGATAGCTCTGGCATTTATGCCTCTCTACCTGGGGAAGAATTTCAACATAATTTTCCCACTACATCAGTGTCAAAT
Source organism: Vidua macroura (assembly GCF_024509145.1). Lineage (NCBI taxonomy): Eukaryota > Metazoa > Chordata > Aves > Passeriformes > Viduidae > Vidua > Vidua macroura. Next base: position 73,893,738 of record NC_071571.1, read on the forward strand.
TACCTTTGTGACATAACTTTTTATGTTTAGTTCCTTTATCCAAACCTATGCTTCTCACAAGAAAATTTTCAGAGCTGCAACTTGAAATGACCCAAATTTATTGTATAAATACTCTGAAATGAAAAACCTTGAAGTAGAAGTGCTGCATCCAGTAATCAGAAGGTAATATTTTCTCCAGACTGTCAAGATCTTCCATTTTTATTCTCTTCACATTTGTAAAATGGAATTGTAAAGTATATTACAGCCTTGCAACTTTCTCAAAAAATCTTATGTGGAATTTCAGAATCTGCAGATGTAGTAATGATTTTTATTGCCATTATTTATTCCCATATGAGAAGAAGTACCTCTTCTAATCCTGGTGTATCAACCTTACAAATTGGTGCACAAGCTAAAGGTATGATTTCTTTCTCCTTCTTTCTTTTTTAGGCTTTTTTTTTTACAGCTCCACCTTAGAAACAAGTTCAATGGAGGGCCTATTTGAAGGGACGTTCAGAACTCAACTCACATTTCTTCAAATCGTATTTAAAATTTTCAGCAAAATTTGAAAGTATTTTAGAGGAGGATAGACCCCGTGAATATTCACCTTGGATGAAATTGTGAAGATTGTGTCTTCACAGTGTTTCACTGAATGTTGAACATGTATAAAATTGCCTCAAACTGAGAAATGGAGTAAATATTATCCTTACCCACACCTTCTGTAATTCATAATGGCAGATATGTTAGAGATACAAAAAACTGATCCTTTAAAAGAAACAAACAAAAAAGAAAAGCCCTGAGGCTAACTTTAAAGGTTACGCAGCCTTTCTTTCTTCTTTGCTTCATCTTTTGATATTGCTAGCTTCTTTATTTATTCATTTTAACTTCCAAGCTGCTCAGCTGGTGGATGGAGTCTCTTAGTGTAGTAATGATATAAGCCTTCAATCTTGCTTGTAAAAAAGAAGCATCCATGGACAAATTAAAATTATCTCTCTGATGCCATGTCAGTCTCCTAAGACTTTTCATCTGAGAACTGGTACCTGTTTGACAGTGGTACGAAAGTGGTATTTTTTGAAGAGTTTCACAATTTCTGCTTGGGAATTACATATTGTCTCTACACTGCAGGTCAGTCCTTCTCTGTCTCAGAGTAAATCACCTCTGCAAACAGGAGAAATCCATTCACTTCTTACTCATAATAAATTTTGTCTGTGGAGGAAGACAAGTCTCTAGCACAATTTAGACTTTTATATTTCTGTATGTTTATGTAATGCAACTAGTATATAAAATTACTTAAAAGAAAAAATCCTCTTGCCACTGAGAGGCTGTAAAACCCTTTAGATATGAATTTAATACAGAGAGAATGCCTAGGATAATAAGGATCAACTGAATCTGGGCAGACAATGTGACTTGGAGATATACAGAAAAAACAGCTTGGAGTTACTAAATGTAGGGTCTCAGCCCACAGAGAGAAAGCTATTGCCTATCAAACTGAAAGGACAAAGAAAGGAGCAAGGTAAAAGAGAGGCCATGAAAGGACTGAATGTGTGAGATCCCCCCAGCATACAGCTTTCCCTGTTAGCAAAGGTGAGCTGTGTGTGTAAATGGGCTGTATGACAAGCACCAAAGAGATAAAGCTGTGACCATGAAACTCCTTTGTTTATATTGACTTCATCAAGCAGCTGGGGCTCATGGGGAAAATGGGTTTGTACATTCAGAACAGCAGTTGCAATCTGAAAGGGGAAACATTGCTGAGCTATAAACTCATGACATGCTGCAGACTGAGTAAGTGGTGCAGAGATAGGCAATGGAAGTGAAGGGAGGTCAGTGCTAAGTATTTAGTGAAACCTCTATTGAACTGATGACAATTTTCCTTTGTTGAGAATGAACTCACCAGAGAGAACTCAGGGCTTTTAGTAAGCCATATAAAGCTTCACTCCCACAGTTTTAGATCCTTAATACGTGTACTCTGAAATATATTCTACACTTCATATTAAAGCATGTTCTACACAGAAAAACAGTCAATCATTTTTATGCAAATAATTTGCTAAGTAGGATTAGGACTAGCCAGTTAAAAATATAATATTCACAGAGATCAGGGTGTGTGTATTCACTGGGAATTGAAACGTTACAGCTGGTCAACACAGTGGCTTTCACTTACCTAACTAAAAATTGGAGTGCGTCTTACACAGTTCAGACTAAATGATAAGGAAAAAAATTAGTTTTAAAAAAAATTAAACATAATAATTTAAAATAGGAACAGAATCTAATAAAAAACAGAGTTCATTTATTTTAAAAGTTCACTGAAATGTCAATAAAGGAAGATTTTCATTAAATATAGATTACAGGACAGTTTTATTAAAAAATTGCAACTTTTCTCCTTTTGAATTAAAATAAATAGTGTTCATTATTTAAATTTCAGGCCATATGTGAAATAGCTGCATATTATTTTGGTTCACCAGGTTGGGTTCAGAAATGCAAAAATGACTATCTGTGCAATATATTATATAATTTCATATATGAAGAATTTTTTGTATGCATACATAAAACATTCACTCTGTGAGAAAAGAAAGTACCTTCTACTATATATTGGAAAGAATGTGTTTTAACCTTAATGAATGCAATAATCCATGCCACAGGGAAAAAAAAAAAAAAAACAAACATACTATTGTATGGATTTTCAAAGAGTTAGTGAGGAATAGACAAGGCACAAATAGTTCAGAACAACAACATGACAATGAGTTTTGGGAAGGTTTATAGTGCTGTCTAGTTTTAGGCATTTATTGCAGTGGAGATAAACTCAAGTTATACCTTTAGGGTGTCAATTGCAATACAGTTGGCCAGAATGTTCCCAGATATCTGATTTAAAAAGAACTAGGTAAAGACAAAAACAGACAAAGGAATGAGACTGAAGTTGGAAGGCTAGAGGCATAGAACATGACTGAAACACTGCTTGATATTTGTTCAATATTTGTTTGATTGTTATGACAAATGAGATTAAAATTGATGCTTTGCTAGCCAGTGACAGTGGTATGAAAAAAACAAACAAACAAACAAACAACTGTTTCAAAGGAAATATTTGCTGTGGTAGTCAATAGCCAGAAAAATTAGTCAAGCCTAGACAAGAGCAGAAAAGAGCACACACATAGTGTAATGGAAATCAGTAATGTATATCAGAAATTGTATTCCTGTGAATTAAATCATTTAATTTAGATTTTTTAAATCAATAATTCTTCTTTAATAAAAAAGTCTCTCATATCCTAGAACCTTACACAAACTGCTATTATTCTATTCAATAGTTAAACAGGCAATTTCAGAAGAAGCATTTTGAGTATGTTTTCAAGCAAATATGTATTTCAGGAAAAAAATATGTTCAGGATAACCTGACAACTGAACTCAATGATCTATTGAAGACCATAGGTCTTCTTTTAAAGTAAAACTTAACTTGCAAAAGAATACAGCAAATGGCAAAACTTCCACTAAATTTCTTTCAGAAAATCGCATCTCAGATTCTTTTGGTGGCAGGATGAGGAAAAATGCTACACTGTGATTTGATATCTACCATTATAAAGCCTGCCCAAGGTACTCTGAAGGTTCCCTAACAGAAATCATGTGTTAGATTCTCAACAAAAAATAATTTTTATGGGTCTATTCATAACTTGATTTAAAGCCTTGCTAAATTAAATGCCCAAATGACATGAAGTTTGTGCATGCTCATCTCTGTGACTGGTGTTTAAACATTATAACCTGTATGGAAATAAACATCTTTTCCTAATTTTGGAATTCACATTTAACAGTATTTTGTTTTGGGGCCTTTTCAGTAATTTTGTGCAGAGTAATGCTCTTTCCAAGATGAAGGTGGCAAAATCTGGTTCTTATTCAGTGAAAATGAGAGCTTGGACCAGACTATGGTAGCATTTTGATTTTCTGCAGAAAACTCCATTACAATGTCTTAGCTTTGCCCTGCTGAACCTGGACTACTTGCAATAATCAGTGCTCTTCCTAGCCTGTTGAGGGGGTTTGGGGTATTTTTTTTTTTTTTTTGGGGGGGGGTTGGGTTTTTTTTGTTTGTGTTTTGGTTTTGGGGTTTTTTTGTGTTTGGCTTTTTTGGGGGGGTTGTTTGTTGCGGCTACGCGTCACTTTTCCCACCCCGACCGGGTCCCGAGAACGCTGCTTGGCGCCTCGTCTCCTCATCAGGGTCGGTGCCGCCACTACTTCCGGGCGCTTCTGTGTCTGCGCCCTGGGTGGGCTGGCCGCACCTCATCGTTGGCGTGAGGGAAGGAAACAAAGAGGCAGGGAATTGTCCAAACCCATCCACGTGGTGGCTGGATGCTTTATTGGTCACAGGAGCTGCAATGGAGAAGCCGCGGCCGCTCCCAGACTCGCTTGGACGAATCTGGCCCCGAGGCTGGGGTGCTGTGGAGGGATATAGGGGCGGGACAGGGGAGATGGGAGCTCTCTGCCCAATGAACACAGACACCGTGGAGGTGATGTTGCCACCACGGTCAGTGGCCAGCAGCCTGGGGCTAACTTCCGTGGTGGGGGGAAGACACGGGGGACACACGAGGATACATGGAACCGGTAAGCTAACGAAGACCAGAACCCCAAATCTGAACCCAAAACCCAGGATGCAACAGTTTGTTTAAGTTTTTTTTTTTTATTTTTTAATTATGAAAAAGCAATATTTAGGAATTAATTTCTGCATTCTTATGTAATTTTTACAAGCATAGAAAATTTATGTAAAATTATGTAAACCACTTGCTTGCATGCACAGTAAAAACTATGAAAATCTCAGAGAAGAAAGCCACAAAATCTCAGCAGGGAAGAAAGCCACAAAATGGTGGAGTGGTATCAACTGCAAAATAAGAAACTTGACAATAGAAATAATAATAATAAAAATTATCTATAATCTTGGTTTTTACCCAGAACATTAACAATAAGAATGTAAAGGTGACTGATCTATTCCATAGCAAGAGAGTCACCAAGGAAAGTGTTAGATATTTCTTAAGTGCATTTTGATATTACGTACTCAATATAATGTATCTAAAATCCTTTACACATATTCTTTATTTAATTGATTGATTGATTTACATTGTAAGAAAACAAAGCAGGCAATTTTTTTGTTTGGTTGGTTTTATTTTTTTCTTTTTGTGATTTTTTTTGTTTTGTTTTTTTTGTTTTGTTTTTTTTTGTTCTTTTTGTCTTTCATGTCTAAAAGTAAAAGGAAAGAAATTAACAGAATATTACAGATTTATTTGAGTTTGTCTGGGGACTGAATTTGACATTGTGTTTTTAGAACTATTTGTGACTTAAAAAAGCCCTGCTGGCTTTGAGACACCTTCATTTTTTTGAAGTGTTTTATACAGTTGATCAGAAGTTTCCCTCCAGCATGTTAGTTTTTCAAGAAGCTGTTTACACAGCTTTCTTTACACCACACTGGCAACACAGAGGGGATTTAAAATGAAAGTAATTTACCTGCAGGTCTAAAAGAGATATAGGACAGCTTATAAGTCACTACTCAAGATTTATGAAACCTCAGGATTGGTATCCATTATCCATAAGTTTCTTTTTCAAATCACACCTAAAGGTATGTTATGATCTGTTATTAAAATTATTAGAGAGATGCATCTGCCCCAATTAAGGTGCAAACAAGACTGAAGTCAAGAGTATGGATTTTATTTAACAGTAAATTTGAGGCAAAGAGAGAGATAGAAAGAAAAAGGAAAAAAGGGAGAGAGAGAAAGAGTTACAGAGAGACAAAGTATAAAATATCACTACTCTTTGGATCCTGAAGGCATCCCACTGATCCTCTTCTTCCAGTCTTCTTGGTGGTGAGGGTCCCTCAAAAACACAGAGTCTGTTGGATTAGTATACATTCAAGCCAGGTGGGAATGCCCAGATACTTCCCCTGGAGGTGTGTTGGACAAATTTGGCACTGTCTCTTGCAACTGACTCTGGATCTGTTGCATCAATTTGCATCACATACTGTGCTCTTGTGCAAGGCCTCAGGAATGAGTCTGGGGGGCAATTTGGGGGATCTTTGATGGATTATGACACTTCCTCTGCTGCCCCTCACATGGATGTCCCATGGATGTAGCCTTCCCAGGACTGGGGGTTCAAGAGCTGAGTGGGTTTGTGTAAGGAGGATGGATGTTCACCGCCTCTGACCCGAGGTTATGCCACATACCCAAAACTGTCTTTCTTACCACTCAGGTTGTGGAGGAGTTTGTGCAAACCTGGCCTCAGTAGATGAGTCTATGGGGGTTGAGCTCCCCTACCCCAAACCCAGCCAGGGCTGACTTTCAGAACAGCTCCTGGGTTTAGCTTTCTTGTGGATACATTCTTCTCCCTCAGCTTTGTTTGTTTTGCCCGAAACCTAAGATAATTGGACAATAGCATCACTTTTATCTTGTCTCAAGTTGCCTCAAACTGCTTAACTCAATGTCCAAAATTCCAGTCCGGAGGCATATTCAGGGAGGGGTGGGTGTAGGTGGTCACAGCTTCCTTATAGAGTTTTGCCATAATGGACAAAAAGTCCTCCATAACAATGTCTAAGCCACCAACCATAACATTTCACTTTCACAAGGCATCAGGAAACACAAGAATAATGAGAAAAATACAATCATTCACTTGTCTGAATGCCTGAAAAATTACTATCAATTATATTCCAAATTCTGATTTTTTGAGTATCAGAAAATGGTTGGTAAAGGCAAAACAAATAGAAACACCATAGGACTGTGCTGATTATGAGGTAATTTTCTTCACAGTGTTTGGTACAGGGCTGTGTTTTGTATTTTTGTTGAACATGGGGTTTATAATATAGAGATTTTGTTGCTGTTGAGCCAGGCTTACAAACAGCCAAGGCCTTTTCTGCTTTTTGTAGTGCCATTCTGGAGAGGAAGTTGGGGGGTGCTTGGGAGGTTGGGAGGAGACACAGCCAGGACAGATGATCCCAAATGATCAAAGGGACATTCCAGACCATATGTCATCATGCTCAGAATATAAAAGTGGAATGAAAAAGAAGGAAGGGGGGATGTTTGGAGTGATGGTGTTTGTCTTCCCAAGTCACTGCTACACATGATGGGGCCATGATCTTCTGGAGATGGCTGAACACCTGCCTGCCCATGGGAAGTAGTAAATGAATGCCTGGTTTTGCTTTTCCACTGTCTTTACCTCAATCCACGTGTTCTCTACCTTTTACCCTTCTGATTCTCTCCCTGATCCCACTAGCGGGAGACTGAAGGAGCAACTGAGTGGGTCTTGGCAGCTGGCTGGGGATAAAGCACAACAAAGGCACATTAAATTTTTAAATGAACATACAAGTGACTTGTAGCTTTGGGGGGGGGAAAAAGTAAAAAACCAAACTTCTACCACAAAATACAAAAATAGATTGATTGAGATACTATATTTTAGTATAGTTCTTGCTTTTCTTTACTGCAATATCCTTTATCCATAAATAATACATGTTGATTTATTTGGATTGCTCCTGAAGTTTCAAAAATTAAGTTTCTTTGAGAGTTTTCTTCTTCATTTACTGATATCTTACTTGGGAGATGGAAACACAATAAAAAGCTGGTCATTTCTCAAATATTCATAAAGAATAACATACTAGCAAAACAATGCTTCATAGTTTAAGTCAGAAAAATGTTAACTCTAAATAGCACTTGACACTGTTTTAATGATCAGAGTTAATTGTCAGCCACATTTGAGAATGAAAGAGAATGGAAAAGCTGTTGACTTGTTGAATTAAGTTGGATCAGTTCATAAAATCAGTCAACATTCCTGTAAGGGATGGGCAGCTTGCAAGGGGTTAATATGTTCTTAGCACTTTGAAGTCTAAATTACTTTTAGAAAGTAATATCCATGTGGTACCTTGAAGGAAGGCCTAAGCAGTAAACTTTAACTGCTGTCTGAGTTGGTAATCATTTCATAGAGACAAGACACTGCACAAGAAATTGCTCCATAAATAAGATCCCTTACAGAAGAATTAAAATGAAATTCATATTATTGGTCTTCACTAGAAGCCGTAAAAAACACAGGACAGCCAGGAAGTGGCACTTGTTTCAAATCATTGTTAGAAGCACCTGAAGGACACCCCTTAAGTCAATGATGATGAATGCATTGATCAAGATTTCTGTGCAACTGTAATGCATTTGGAAGCCTTGAGGAAATTCATCTGGTAAACGAATTAGGACAGATATGAGAGATTCCTACTGCAGAGATTTTCCTATCTATGACCATTAATCCAGATATGTGCCCTACCTTACTAAGCAAAGTATCTCTAAATGTGTCATCCCCAAATCTTTTGGGAGGTCCCCTGTTCTTATCTCCTTGATACAAGACCTCTGAAGTGTGACCTGTTTTTTGTGGTTTGAGGGGTGATATGTGGTCATATTGTCTGAATGAGACATATGATTCCCACTGTCAAATCATGCATTTTGCTAGCAGTGACAAGAAAGAAACTCTTGTATGATGTTTACATTGGGTCTCTGCTGTGCTTGGATGCTGATATTCTGTGAGCATTTACACAAGGCTGTCAGCCCTGGAAAAATGTCACATGAATGTTTAAAGGTTTGACCTGTAAATCGGATGGGCATGATGGCTGCAGGTAGGTGGAGGAGGGAGGGAAAGAAATTGAAAAGTGTATGTCAGCTATTTGAACGAAGGCTTCTTTATATCATAGAAGGAGCAGGCAGAAAAGAAATAAAATTGCTGGAATCAATGTCAGAAGCCCAAAGTATCCAAACCAGAAAGCAAGAAATTATATATCATTACCTAAACTGAATTGGATTACTGGAGCCCTTCCACAAAAGTCATGATTTGGTCTCCTTTATAATTTAGTTTTTTCTTCAGACACTACAAACCATGAGCAAAATATTCTGAACTATTACTCATATGGCACTTTATGAAGGGGAATGATGGATATTCTGGAGGTAGCAGCTACATTGATGGCAACGCATTGCAAAAGAAACCTGAAAATGTTTGAAATTTGTTTAAAATAAAACTGATTTCTTGTTGCTGCTATTTTGAAATATATATTCAGTCAGCTTCATGCCTTTGAAAAATGACAGATTAATGTCGTCAGGACTATCAATCTGCTATTATTGCAGACAACAGATATGTGCCTGTCAGCTGCCATAGCTGTGCACTTTAACCACATTCCTTAAGGGTGATAAGATAGCATCCAAATTGCTTAACTACTTTGATACCTGAAGAGTATGTTGGGAGGTGTATTGAGAATACAATACCTGATATAATGAACAACAAGAATTTTATTAGGAGCAATGTCTGTCTATTTTTCTATTTGCTAATTATTAGAGAACTCAAACAATTTAAATATGTATTCAAAAATGGTTCACTAAGATGTTTAATTAAAAATTGTTTTGATTTGGTGTATTCCAATAAGTAAAAATGTACTGTAAGATGTTTGTGGGTTTAAACATGTAAACATAATGTTCACTGATCATATATCTTTCTGCTTGATTTTTTTTTAAATTTTCTTTTCAAGTGTTTCATTTGAATTCATAGAATCATAGAATGTTTTTGGCAGGAAGGGGCCTTAAAGTTTATGTAGTTCCAATTCTTCTGCCATGGGAAATTCAGGCTCTGGAAGAGCTCTAAAATCCTACACATAAACTTTTGCTCACAAAGAACTGAAAACATGGATTTCAGCATCCTATATCTTCCCTGTATTGCAGGTCCTGTTTCTGAATTTAGCAGATAAAGTAAAAAGCAATGAGAAATCAACTAGATGTTAATACCTTACTCAATGATAGATTGTCCTGAGTAGAATTTAAACATACATTTTAAAGTTTTGTTAAATTAGGGCCTAAAAGAATTTGGTCTTACTATTAAGTCTGTTAATAGAAACATCAATTAGTGTTAATTTTGGCAATGTAGTCCCTGAAAACAGCTTCATAATTCACACTCTTGAAGAATGCCAGACAGAGCAGACAGCAATAATTTTCAGTTTCTTTTGCCCTGTAGCCTGATTCTACACTCTCACACAGACTTCTGCGAGGTGCTTGCAGTTGTGTATTAAACAGTCTTGAATCAATAGGCTGGATTTGGACTGACAGCTATGCTATGTATTTCTCCATTAGCTGAGGCTGATTTTAACAGATATATGTACAAGAAAAGAAAGATAAAAACATTAGAACGCTGCAATTTTATGCCCCATTGAAACACAAAGAATTGTTGTTTACTTAAAGCTTTGTAATGTTGGAATTAAATGTCATTCTGCAACTGCATTTCCCTCACTGATGACACATTAGGACAAGATATTATCTAAGACTCAAACAAATAAGTTAATGATTCAGGGCAAATTTGGTAATTTATAATCCAAGAGTCAAGCTCATTCATGTTCTGAACATTCTTGCAAGAGCATTTAATTTCTTGAGAGGAAAACTTTGACATGAATGACAGAGTAGTTAGGATCAAGTATAGATCTCATCATCATGCTTCATTACTTTAAGTACTGTATGAGGTTTCCAAAGTTGGTTTATTTTGCACATTAGTCACAACCATGCTCTTTTTGATATGACAATTAAATAGTCCATTAGTCATTTTATAGGGTATTTATTCACCAGCCAAGAGGAAATTTTTATACTGCTCTGAGCTGGGTAATTCCTGACAGATAAAATCAGAAACCTTTTTTCACAAATGTGCGCATATCCAGATGCCCACCTTCAATTAATTCCAGCAGCATGGTTTATTACCCTGTCCTTATAGAGTGCTTAAGTACCTGCACGGTAAAGTTCCTTTCAGCTCAGTAGCAAATTAGTTACTGGATCACAGAACCTGCCTCTCAGGAAAGGCAGTACGATGTCTAAGGTCAATTAAGTTTAGTTTTAGCATAGCTTACAGATTCACTTTTTAGGTCGCCTAAAATGACACCAATTCAGAAAATCAATTCTGATACCTTTAAAGTATTGTTTGAAAGTTGCCTGGCATCCTTGAAGAGAGGTAAAATATTCAAGGTCCTCAAATTTTTGCCTTCTTTGGCCAAGACAAGCCCAGCTGTCTTATTTCCAAGGTCATGGCTAGCTGACCACAACAAATTAAACAAACAACTCTGTTGGGGTCTGGAGCATTTCTCTTGTGAGGACAGACTGCAGGAGTGAGGCTAATAAATCTGGAGAAGAGAAGAATGAGAGGGGAATCTCATCAATAAATATAAATATCTCAAAGGCATTTGTCAAGAGTATGGTATCAGACTTTTTTCAGTGGTGCCCAGTGACAGGATGAGGAACAATGGCCATAAAGTAAAACACAAGAATTTCCACCCCAACATGAGTAAGTTATTTATATTGAGAGTGGCAGAGTATTGGAACAGCCTACTCAGTGAGGTCATGGAGTCTCCTTTTCTGGAGATACACAAAACCAACCTGGACACATTTCTGTGCCATCTGCCCAAGGTGACCCTGCCTTGGCATGAGGGTTGGACTAGATTATCCTCAGAACTCCCTTCCAATCCTAACTTATCTATGATTCTGTGACTTTGTATGAAGTATCCATTCATACAGGTAGGCTGTAAATCTGACTGACAAGACTGTGTTCCAACCTGACAGCACACAATAACAGTGCCTCCTATTGCTACTTCTTTTGCATGGAAAACCTTTACCTTACTCCATGACATTAGTGTAACATCATACATGTTAAATCACATGTTTCAATTGTGACTAATATGTTAGTTTAAACAGTGCTGATCTGAGAGGAAGGGAATGAGGAAAAATAAAAGGGCTGCTGTGGAAAAAAAAAAAACAAAAACTTTACAAATAAAAAATGTTGCAGTAACTTGGATCTTACATGATGCAATGAGGACAGATAAAATAATTCCTTATGATGGGTTGATCTTGGCTAGCTGCCAGTTGCCTCCTCAGCCACTCTCACTCTCACTCCTCAACAAGACAAAGGCAGAAAATTATATGGAAAAGCTCATGGGTCATGATAAACACAAGGGCACTTATTAAGCAATGCCATGGGCAAAACAGACTTAACACAAGGAAAATTAATTTAACATATTGTCAAGTAAAATAGAGTAGTGTGATGAGAAAATAATTAGTAAAACTAAAACACCTTCCTCCCTATAACCTTTTTCTTCACAGACTCAACTTCACTCTTCCATCTCTGGTACCCCTACTTATTTTCGTGAGAGAAGTGGAGCAGAGAGATGGAGAAGGGAAGCTTGAGGTCAGTCCATAGCATCTCCTCTCTGCTATTCCCTCCTCCTAACACTTTTTGGAAAAATCCAAGGACATGGGCCAGTTATTGACTGTAGCTAATGTGATGTGTTGATGTATGCAATGGAGATGGTTAAAAAAGGGGGGAAGGCTATTTTACTTGGAGATGAGTTGTTTGTGCTTTGTTTACCTAGGATAATTATTTATTAAAAGCTCAGAGAAATACGGGAAGATATATACTTCTCAACAATGGAAATGCTTTTCTTCAGTGTTTAAAGGCTGGTCAAGCATTGGAACAGGCTGCCTGTAGAAGTGGTTGAGTCACCAGCTCTGAAGGTATTTAAAAGACGTAAATGTGGCACTTAAGGACATGGCTTAGTGTCAGACTTGGCATACTGGATTAGTGGTTGCACTTGATTGTCTTAGCAGCCTTTTCCAACATAAATAAATGTTTTTATGATTGTATGATTAAGAAAGCAGAACAATGTCTCTCACCTTAGGCAGGATTCAAAGGTGTTTCTGGTTATTTGGAACCAGATGATGCCCTTGGCAGTATTTAATTGGTAGAACTTCCAACATGGTATTTAGGGTGTGTTTGATAGCAGGATCTAACCTCTGCTTTTCCCAGTAGAGAATACAGATATCATATATTCATGTTTGTGATGTCTGTAGATTCTCATTAAGCCCCTGCTTACTTCCAAGTGTGAGCCCCGTACAGAAAACTCATCACATGCTCATTTCTTTATGCTACTTAGCTGTAGCCCATACACACCACCACTCCCTATGACAGAAGATACTTTAATCTGATTTTGATATGCTGGCTGAATTTCTGCCTAGTCACCAGGGGAATAGTTCAAAAAGCTACAAAGTCAGATAGCACTCCTGGAACTGGTGGCAGGCAGCACCTTTACCCAGAATCCATGAAAACTGCTATGCTACAGAAGAAATTCAAGACAACCCTGTAATCCCTTCCACATGAAGAGTGCTGCAAATGGCTGAAACAACACTCAGGAAGTAAAGAAGTTTTGATAATTTGAGATACTTGTTTCAGCCCTCCAGCAAAGCTAAGACAGCAAGTGGTTTAAAACAACACACCATGCCAGACAGATGCAATATCCCTGAGAACCTACAATCCACAAATACACTGAATACAGTGAAATCCACAAATACACTGAATACAGTGAAATACACAAATACAGTGAAACCCAGAAGAATAAAACACACCACAAAAACAAATTATGAATATATGATTTGTACTTAATGTTAATTTAGTGAATTGGGCCCTTTTAAACATGCATATTTAAATTTGTCTGACTCATTAACCATAAACTAAATTTTTAAAATATAATCTCTAATAAGTTTAAAAATCAGTCATGCCTTATTAGAAGATGATCAGTTTCTGAATTAACAGCCCTCTCTTCTTCAAGGTACTAGCCATATTTAGCTGAACTTTTGCTTTGAAATGATCTACAGTAGTTCATATTCATGTTGTGAGAAAATTAGTACATAATTCCACTAACAGTCACCGGAATTAATCCTCAAAATTTCATCTTACTGACATGAAATTCTGTCCTTATGAGTCCGCTGTGTTCCTTGCAGCATTTCATAGATAATTATTCTTGATCTACCTTCATGACCTACCAAGTTCCATTTTGTTAACATTTTGAGTTTTTTTTTCCTTAGACTGTCTGAGTCTCTCCCTGTATTTGCTGATCCTTGTGTCCTTCTGTCAATCTTCATTTCATATTTTGCATGAGCTGTATGCACAAGCTGATGCACAGAGTTTAAAAAAAACTTAAAAATATATTCAGGATCTTCACATTACTGCTTTGTCCTTGTAGACTGAAGGGTAACATTTGAGAACAGGAACTACAAACAAAGTCATGAGGAGGGTCTGCCAGATTGATAATGATGTTTTAGCAATGATGCCTGCATCCAAATACTTTAACAAAATATCAAGAGTAAGCTCTTTATTTTCGTCAATGTACCAGTGAAATCACTGATGCATCCACCCATTACATCTTGTCCTACAGCCAAGTCTGTTTGCTGGAATCAAATGGAGAGTCAGGTTCCCTGAACTCTGGTCATGTCCATGTTGTGGAATTGCTGTGTTAGTTTTGGCTTCATCCCTTAGGAACCATCAGAGCAACCATTATGTTAAGCAGCACTTCATTCTTGGGCTAGTCTCTTTAACTATATTAGTTTATTATAGATGTGAATAAAAATGGCAGCACTGAAGACAAATGGATTTTCCCGCATGGTTCATTGTAATGCAGTTCATTCAAATATCTTGCAAGGATGCCAAATAGGTGAAAATATGTAATATAGGCAAATCAAAACTGATTATAAAAGCTGCTGAAGAAATCAGAGTAAGATAGAAGTTGACATGAAAGGTTAATTTAAGCAGTGAGATTGCTTTAAGTCCATTGGTTTAAAATTCTTATGTAAGTCCACTGTGCTAAAATAATCTGATAATTGGTTTTCAGCTTGTTGCAGCCTGGCCTCTATTTTGTGCAAACATTGTGAAAATTGCCTTCAGGTAGCTTGGATACCAATCAAAATACCTCTTTATCTCAGCTTAGGATGGAGCACAAAGCCATTGCATAAACTGTCTGAAAATGATGCAGCTAAACCATAATGATATCAAGTGCATGCAGCCACACTGAACAGAACCAGAGAGACTGGAGTTTGGGATGGCAGCACAGTCACCGAGAAATGTCTCCTTTCCTTATAGGTGAGCCTTAGTGGCAGAAGGCACAGTCACTTAATGAGGTGAGCATGGAGGGCACAGCTCCTGAGAGTGATACTGAACTACTTGGAAAGAATATCCTACTTGAGGTGCTTCTTGATGAACTAAAATCTTCTAAATCTGACAGAACTTACATCATGGGCAAATTAATCAATATATTATCTCACTAGCATAAATGTAATTTTGTTATTTCTATACAGATTTAATCTTTGACTGTACTGTGGACATGCCCTTATTTATTCAGTGTTGACAGTAGAAGCAGAAGTTTTATGTTTGTAAAGTTCCTCTCACAGCCCCACTACTGTAGAAATTTTTGTTATGAGAATTGTGAAGCAGCTTTTTTTGGGTTTTTGTTTGGTTTGGTTTTTTTTTGTTTGTTTTGTTTTTTTTTTTTTGTTTTGTTTTTGTTTTTTTTTTTTTCACTCCAAAGTTTATTGATATTTTGATGGATTTTTCTTTAAGAATGTCTCATTGTGTGGCTTTGTTATAGACAGACTATGGAATGGATGTTAGATATTAACTTGCCAAAAAGTTACATTGCTGTGATGGACAGAGGCCAGTGAATATTCTATTTTAAGCAATTTACTTGGTTTGAGGCAAGAAACTGTGCTTTTTTTATATTGCAAACAGTGTTATTACTAGGTTGAACCCACATTGACTTGACTAATTTGATATTAATTATAAGTAACAAATCTATAATTACTGGTATCATTAACATTCCAAGTTTAAAGCATACAATAACACTAATAGAAAATTGAATCTGATGTTTCAGAGTACAAACACAATAACAGATCTTTAATCCAAAGAATTTACTTTAACTAGTTAAGAAAAAATGTTATCCTTAAATGTTGTGACACATTTCTACTTTAAATACTAAGGTTGCAGGAAAATCCATATTCCTTAAGTACACAATCTAAGTCAAGTACTTTCTTAAATCTATGTTTATTCTGAAACCCGTATTCCTTTGAATTTAGTAGCAAAGCCCCCCAAGATTTCAGTGGGTCTAGAACTTTGTTCATACATTGTTTTCCCAGTCCTTTTGAAAACTATCAACTCCAGAAGTCCTTGTGCCATTTCTAAAATTCTACGTTTATATTTGTTCTCTCTCCACTCTCCTCTATAGCGTCACCATGTAAGTATTGCTGTGTGGTACAGAATGAATGTCAAGTAGTCCCCATTTATAAGGGGTGTAGATTTGAAGTGCTAATATGCCAGCTATTGACATTTCTAAAGAATACTACTGATTGATATTCTGCAGCCCAGAAGCATCTTTTAAACACTAGAGCAAAGGGTATACATCAACAGTAGCAGTACTCAAACATAACATTCTGACAGCATGGGATAACAGAGACTATTTCTCCTTCAAGTCATGGAAAATTCAGTTTTAAACCTAAGGGTACATGAGACCTCTGAAGAGTTACTTTCTTAGATTTTAATTTCTCTCACACTGTCCTTTTTCTACCTGCAGGCAAACATCATCAGCACCATTCAATTTCTGCTGCAGTTATGCTGACCCCTAGAATTCTGTATTTGCTAATCTATTGACATTTTCCTTAAATACTCTCTGAATAACTGTTTTGTCAACCCTGTCCTTAAAGGCACACAAAATCCAAACAAATCATCAAATCCAATCAGCAGAGCTATGGATAATAACAAAGGGAATGCAGCTGACTCCAGATAGTTTCTTCTTGCTGCTAGACTGAGAAGACTGTCATTGCTCCACATCTCCTAACCATAGGACACTGAGTATATCTGAGAATTGCAAACAAGATTATTGTAATAATTTCTTCCTAATCCTGTTTCCTTTGTTCCTATGATGAACTGCCTGGATGCAGCACCTGCCATCACAGACAACCATGTCATATAATCCCTTTCATAAATCTAATCAAGCCATTTAAAAAGTACTTAGGCCTCTTGCTATTGCTGTTGCTATTTTGTTGAAAAGCATCACAGATATTTTTGTTAGAATTTGTCTTTTATTTCTGATCCTTGTTTGGTTCATTTTTTTACCCATTTGATCTCTTGCCCAGCATTGTATACTGGTAAATAAGATGAAATGATAAGCATGAAATAAGCTGTTTTAATTAAGAACAGTCAGAGCCATTCTATTCATACTGCGTTATACAGAAGCCTACTCCTTGAAAACCTGCTGGGTAGGGTGTCCTCTCTGTTTGTGGGATCCTGAGATTAGCCTACATATATCTCTCTGTCCCACATGGAATTTTAAAGTATAACCTGTAGAAACTCACATGGGACAAGAATCACACACATTATATACTAAACTTAATGCCTTCTGAAGCAGAAATATTTCTTCTTGTTCTAAAGGAACAACTACACTTAGACTTTCTTGAATCATATCTTACATTTTCATTGCATTTTTGTACAACCATCCTATGAGGAATTAATATATACACATTAATTGAGAATAACTGTATTTTAATAGAATCAATGTTCCCTATTTTTATGTACATTATGTCTCTTTTATGCAGCTGAATTTTCTTTTCTGTTATTCACCTTTTTGAGATTCTCTGTTTACAACATCACTCTGAGTTGATGCTTACATTCAGTAAAACCTGTTGCAATCTTATTTTTGTTTAATCCTGTTTAAAAATATTTTTTTTTATTCATCATCCTATTGAAGGCTTTATGGAAATTCTAACAGATAAGATGACTGTGAAACAGTCCATCTTGTCTAAGAAAGATGTAAGGTCACTCTAATGCTATTTTGCTAATAGACATGTCAAGGTTTTTTCACTTGATTCAATTCCTAAAATAATTATTTCCTTTTAGATTTATTTTAATTGAATAGCCAAGGTCATTTTGAAAGTCCTGTTGCTGCCTAAGTAATTTTCGAATAGAATAGAACAGAATTGAAAAATTTAGTTTGAAAAAATACCTCTAAGATCATTAAGCTAAATCATTAACCTAGCACTGCCAAGTCTGCCACTACACTGTGTCCCTACATGCCACATCTACACTTCTTTTAATACCTCTAGGGTTGGTGACTCCACAACTTCCCTGGGCAGCATGTTCCAATGTATGACCACCCTTTCCATTTAGAAAATTTTCCTAATATCTAAACTAAACTTCTCCTGGATCAACATGAGGCTGTTCCTTCTTGTTCTTTCATTTGCTGTATGGGAGAAAAGGCCAACCTGGCTACAACCTCCATTTATGCAGTTGTAGAGAGCACTAAAGCGTCCCCTGACCCTCCTTTTCTCCAGGCTAAACACCCCCAGCTCCCTCAGCCACTCCTCATCAGACTTGTGCTCCAGACCCTTCACCAACTCTACTGCCTTTCTCTGGACACACTCCAGCACCTCAATGTCCCTCTGGTAGTGAGAGCCCTAGAACCCAACACAGAATTTGAGTATGGCCTCACAAGTGCTGAAAACGGGGATGGTAACTGCCCTTGTCCTGCTGGCCACACTATTTTTGATCCATACCAAGATGCCATTGGCCTTGGCCACCTGGGCACACACTGGCTCATGTTCAGCTGACTATGATGATGCTCAAGATGAACTGCTTCATAACCTTCAAGGTCAGGCTGACAGACTTCTAGATGGGCATGACATTTGTCAATTCAGTCAACTGGAATCTCCCCAGTTAGCCAGGGCTGCAAGTAAATTCTGGTAAGTGGCTCAGTGATCACTTCTGTCAGCTCCCTTGGATGGATCCCATTCATCCCCTTAAACTTGTGCATGTCCACATGGTACAGGAGGTTGCAGACCTTTTCTGCTTGGATTATAGAAGCTTCATTTTACTCCCTGTCTCTGTCTCCTACCTCAGGGGCTGGATAACCTGAGAAAAATTTGTCTGACTGTTAAAGACTGAGACAAGGCACTAAGCACCTCAGCCTTTTCCTCATCCTTTGTCATTATTTCCTCCTCCATCCAATTAAGGATGAAGATTCTGCATGGCCCTCCTTTGGTTGCTGACGTATTTGTAGGAAAACTTTTTGTCTGTTATATCAGTAGCCAGATTAGGTTCTAGTTAGCTTTCACCTTTCTAATTTTCTCTCTACATATCCTCACAATATCCTTCTGAATAATCCTTATGAATGAGCCACCCCTTCCTCCAAAAGTCATAAAATAACCTTCCATTTTTTCTTGAATTCAAAATAAAGCTCTTTGTTAAGCCCAGTAAGTCTGCTTTCCCACCAGCCCGTTTTCCGGCATGTATGTCTTTAAAATTTTCTTCTTGAAGAATATCCAGCCTAGCTGAATTCTTTTGCCCTTCAGGGCTGCTTTCCAAGGAACTCTGTCAACCAGGCTCCTTAACAGGCCAAAGCATGCCCTCAGGAAATCCAAGGTGACAGTTCTGCTGACTCCTGTCCTCACTTCTCAAAGAACCAAAAAACTCTACCATTTCATGATTGCTATGCTTGAGGCGGTCTCCAACCATCACATCACCCACAAGTCTTGCCCTGTTCACAAACCACCAGTCTACTAGGACACCTTCACCATCTGGCTCACTCAACGGCTGTGTCTTCCTTCCCTTGAAATCCCCTTTCCCTTCCCTTGAAATCTAAATTCCTCTGAGTTTTAGTAGTTCCAATTTGGAGAAATTCAGGAATCTTTTACAGTTAAGTTGTTACTATCTAGTCAAGATGATTTCATGATAGCTATACATACATAATATGTATGTTACCAGGGTAAACTTTAATCTGTAGTATAAGGCAGGGATACTATAAATTTATACTATATATTAAATACTATCTTACTTCATGAAAAAAAAAAGCCCACTTATTCTTCTTGATCTGCCTGTAAAGCTGTTTTATATTTTCCCCATGTTAGATGCATTACCAGCACTCACTGTTTTATTAAAGTTTTCACAATGAACTGCATTCGTTCTGATGACCAAAATATTCAGACAACAATCTTTCTAGCAACGTTTTGTCAGCTATATACAATGGAGAAATAATTACCAATATTGTTGCAATTTCTAGTAGCATTAATCTCTCTAGTAAAATACAGAAGTCTGTATTTATCTTCAACCCCTGAGTCTTGTGAAGAACTCTCAGGAGACCAACAAAATAAAACTGCTTCTCTAATCTTTCCACAAAGCAGCTTTGATAAAAATAAGTTTCTCTTTGCTCCATGCTGTCTGATTTTGTTTCTTTACAATTTATCATTTCATTAACCAACAATACAATCCTACCTTCCCAGCTTCATTATTCATTCCTGAGTATCACATAGCTGTAAATAAGGGTGTTGAAGTCATGTTATTCGATACTGTAGTCATCAGTAAAAGCACATATATCAATGCAAAGTACATACAGAATGGAAACTTAGTGGTCAGAACTGGTCAAATTAATGACACTATAAAGGAGTTGTAAGAAACTACAGTTTAGGGATGGGAAGGTAAGCATAATGACAGGAAAAAAACAATTCAATAACAAATAGAAGTGATGGTCATAAAAGGATTGCTCAAATACAGCCTATGTAATCCATTAAAAAAGAACAAATTCAAAAATTATTTCTGTATTAATATGCAGCAGTAGTTTTACAGTTGTTTGTTGCTCACAGACTTTTCCTTAAATCTACCCTCAAATATTTTTAGCCTATAGTTTATAAAAAGAAGTTAAGAAATTAATGGAATTTACCTGACAATACAATAGGTTCTGCATCATAATTTAGGCAGGAATTAATTTTTTTTTTACCACCTATTCATATTTTAATTCAGAACTACCAGGATTAAATCAGGAATCACTTGATCAAATGCATTTGTTTCTGTGTTGCTTAGACTAATTACCCTAACCCACTGAATATCTACAGCATCAGTGTCCCCCAGAGCCTTGGTCTAAATCCTTTACATGAAAAGAAATGGCAGTAGTGAAATTCATGCTGAAAAGCAGGTGCATCAAATATGTTTTCACAAACTAGAATATAACATGTGACTTGGTGTGAATAGTGGGCAGTGCACAGTAGTGATGTCCCTGGACATCAAAGGGAAAATAAGAAAGAGAAAGAGAGATAATATACCCGCCTCCCCCACCTCCCCATACTCCATGTTCCATGGAAGAAATAAACTGAAACTTTCTTTCTCCTAAACAAACCCTCAGTTTTTAAAAGCCAACAGAGGCTTCCTCATTTTATTCAAGGACATACAAATAAGGCCCTTAGTTTTCCCATAAAGTGTTCAGCAAGGGTCATTATCTGAATTTGTACAGAGTAAGCAAAATATTATTTTTTTATATATGGTTAAATTTTTTTCTTCTTCTTAGTCATGGCAGCTGCATTTGCAAACTAAAAGAAAGTAATTTCAAAAGGAATGAGAAAACACAAGCTTTCTCCTCCCACTTGTAAAATCAGTTACAGCTTAACTACACCACACTAGAAAAAATATCTGAATGACATTTTACCCATGTAGTACCAACTGAGAACTAATAACTTCTCTGCCAGGAAGTCGGCATACATTTAGGGACACAGAAATTTTTACAGTATTAAATTAGGCATACTCATAAATTTTAGAAGGAGCAGGCCATATGTTTGAGGAATGAAGGACTACAATGAGTAATTCAGGAAAGACAATATAACTTAGTATTATTATATTTTTTTTCATTTGCTGATTAGCTTAGAGAGGAGGCTTACACTTTGGCCAGATTATATTTGTCTTTGGGTTAATTTGAAGGTATGTAATTGCCTAGCTGGTTTGAGAGCTCAGTACTACAGTGGGAGATTAATGTGCTTTTCCTTCAATTTGCATTTTGCAGGAAATTATATAGTTTGTGGTTTGTTTGAGTCTTTTAATTCTTCATATTAATTTATATGTTGCATTTTCAGAGAGCTTCAGAATGTTGGTGAATTATTTTTGTGTCAGCTGTTAACACTGATCATTTAAATAGAAGTTATTATCTAAATTACACTAATCTTAAGCACTTTTTGTGACACTTTTCTCACATGTGGGGAAAAATATAGGTGAACATATAAATGAACATATAACTGCTTTATTAGAGCAGGAAAAAGAGTGTACAGTGAGTCTTCACATACTTATGATTGACACCATTTAGTGGGTACTTAGTGCCATATATATCCTTTTAAAGTCTCATTCTTCCGCAGAGTTGATAACATATCCAAAGATTATTGCAAACCCTTTTTATTGCTTAAACATTCAATCGTACCAAAAGTACCTTTGGCATTTTCATGCCATACACTTATAAGATTAGTATGACACTTGAGTCATGCTTAAATCTACACTCTAACCGTGAACGATAAAGAAAAGCAAATTAGTTTTGTCAAGATGGTGAATCCTACAGCTGCCTCTGCTTTTTTCCCTTTTCCATACTTGTCTTTTTTTTCCCTTTTTCATACTTTTGATTTTTTCCCTTTCTCATACTTGTTCTTTGCCAAAAGGTTAATTGATATTTATTATATAAATTGATATTTATTATATAAACAGAGGACCCACCCTAAAACACTTTTTCGTTGGAAAAAAGCAACAATAGCCATGAACAGTAAAAGCTTTACAAAACAAAGCCTTCTTTCCAAAAGTTTTTTTTTTCCTTTTTTTCCTCTATATGCCATTCAAACCATTGCCTGCTGCTTTAAGTCCCACATTATATACACTGAATTATTTGAATTCCTAAACATTGCATTTGTGTATCACATGAGCATTCCTGTCCTGATAAATTATCTCTCCATCCTTCATTTCAGTAATGGTTCTACAAATGTCACCAGAGGTCTTTAGAGTACCACCAAAATTCTCATACCTCTCCTCTCCTCTCCTCTCCTCTCCTCTCCTCTCCTCTCCTCTCCTCTCCTCTCCTCTCCTCTCCTCTCCTCTCCTCTCCTCTCCTCTCCTCTCCTCTCCTCTCCTCTCCTCTCCTCTCCTCTCCTCTCCTCTCCTCTCCTCTCCTCTCCTCTCCTCTCCTCTCCTCTCCTCTCCTCTCCTCTCCTCTCCTCTCCTCCTGTTTCAAGGTGTTTCCTTTCATCTTGTTCACCACACAGGTAACATTTGCAAATATCAATGGATTAAAGTCTAATTCCAGATGCAGTTTAACATTTGTCATTAGTTTCCTATAAGACACTCATTTATTCATAAAATTTATGGTCATTTTGTCATTCAGATTCTGGATTATGTTAGTGTAACTCTAGAATAACTGACAAAAATTTTAATATTTCCTTTATATTTATAATAAGAACAATAAACCTTTTATGCTTATAACAATAAACCTTTTATGCTAATAATACAATATATGGCCAAAGAGTATTACGAAGTAGCCTGGAAAACTATTTGATTCCTTCAATATCCATGATTTAAATTGTTTTTTTGGCATTTCATATAGGTCAGGTACTTTATATTATTAATCTTCTGAAGTGCGTCTGCAACCTTTTCTCCCTGCATGGTTTATATCATTCTTCAGGTTAGCCCACAAGTTTTTGGCATTTTTCTCAGATTACTGATAATCCATTACTTTTCAAAATAATTATTTTTCAAATTTAATTGAAATTCAATTAATAATTTATTTACAATATAGCATGCTCACTTCTAGTATAGGTGAATTACAGATTTCTCATAGTAATTAGTAAAAGTATATTTATCCTCCTTCAGGTCTGCCTACTTAGTGATTAAATTTATCACTATCTACATTTTTTTTCTTCTCCTGCATGTTATCTTGTGCCAATGTAACATTATTCCAGCTAATAGCTGGCTGTACCTTCACACATCTCCAATAAAAGTGCTTCTAGTGTGCACTTTACTCATTTAGCTTTGACAAAACTCCAAATTCCTTTCCGTCTGCATTTCTACAAATTCCTGCATATGAAGGTAGTTCACTGTATTGCTTTGAGGACAAGTCCTTAAGAATGAAATTCCTGTGAGGGCAAGACCACTTAGGGGAAGCTGCTGGCCAGTTCCCAAGTCTGCTGCTCTGAAGGGTCTTTTTTCTGCTACTTAATTACTTCTGTTTACCTCAGAATTTAAAATTCTATAATGGCATTTTCAAAGCAGCAAAGGATGCCATCGATCTTAAAATCCATGACCACTTTTCTTTTGCATGAACAATAGATGCAGCAGGGCACTTTCTCTAGTTTGGCCATCCAAAACCTGCATCAAAATTTGATCCTGACAGACTCCAGAAATCTGATCCTCTCCAAGTTTTCCTTTCAGCAAATGTCAGGTAAAGTCCTTCATGAGATCCAGGACATGTTATTGTGAGGCTACTTTAAAGGAAGCTTTGCCCTTCTGTTCTCAAGTGGCAGTCTGTTGCAAATGTTCACAGCCATTGCCCCCTTCTGGCCTCCACTCTGATCACATTACACAAGCTCCTAAATAATGTTGCCCATTCCACAGGAGGGTTCTCTACATATATGTTGGGCTGACTCTGGCCAGCAGCTTAGTCCCCACCCAGTCACTCACTCACAAGTAGTAGGATAGGAGAGAGGATCAGAAAGGTAAAAGCAAGAAAAACTGGTGGGTTGAGATAAAAGGCAAAGATGCACACACAAGAAAAACATAGCAAGGTATTCATTCAATACTTCCCATTGGCAGACAGATGTCCAGCTATTTCCCAGCTATTTCCTATTTGGAAAGATCAAAAACATAACCATAAATGTCTCACTTTCTTTCTCCATTCCTTGACATTTTACTGTTGAGCATGACAGCATATAGTATGGAATACCCTTTTACAAAGTTCAGGTAATTTCTGATGGCTGTATCTGTGTCAAAATTCTCATGCATTCCCAGTCCACTCACTGGGGAAAAATGGGGAAAAACCTTGGTGCTGTGAAACTGCTCTTTAGAAACAGGTTATCAACATAGGCAGGTTATCAACATTTGTAGTCACAATTCTAAAATATAGCACCAGGCAGGCTCTTATGAACAAAAAAAAAAAAATCTCTATCCCAATCAGATCCAGCATTTGAGAAGACATGAGCTGTGTAACCAGATTTCTCAGATTGTAGCTGTATGGCTCAGCACCAGCACCTATTTTCTCTTTACTTCCCATGCTGCATATTTTCTACACTGCTATTTGAGATATGACTCCAACCATAAATTGAGGGAGGAATTATGGAAATGTGCCCATCTCCCTCAGCTGGTAAGCAGACTACTTTCTGAAGATGTTCCCATTCCACTTTGCCAGAAGGTTCCCAATACGGTGCAGTAGCACAGCTTCCAATGTCAGGCAGATACTGATGTGCAGGATGCATCCCTTCCTACTTCAGCCTTCTCCGCTAGGAAAACACAACTGGACCCTAGTGCCTTTCATTGTGGCACATCCCTCCCCATGCCTATGTTCCACTCAAGATCTTCCTTATAGTGTTCCCATGGATGAGCAATAAATCATCATTTGTCATTATTATATCATGTTTAGAGAATGTATGTGAACCCCAGTTGTGGATTTTGTGCTTGAACTAATAAGTTCAAAGCTGAAAGACTGGTTTAAGAGAAGAAAATATGAATAAAGATAGATAGGGAAATAGAAAGAAAAAATACAGAACAATTATTTACCACAATATAGCCTGATCCCTGCACATAGAGCAGCTTGAAACATTGCAAACTATGTATCTCTTTGTGTGATTTTAGAAGAGTTATGAGAAAAAATTTGAAAGACAATAATACAAAAAATGCATAGATGGGGCAGCCTTTTCAGAGTGGATGGTGGCATGCATGATAAAAGGAAAGAATTTTCATGGTTGAAATATAGGCATACAGGAACAAGGGCTCTTTTCTATGGCTGAAAGGGGACTGAGAGATGGGCAAAAAAGACACTAAGCTAGGAAGAATAAAGTTGAAGCTTAATTGATTATAGAAGACATATCAGTGAATGGTTCTAGTAGAAGTTTTAACATGCCCAGAGTAAAATATCAAGAAGAAAAATGTTTGCAACCACATTCTGAGTGAACAAGCATGGAGAAAGTTTTATTTGCTATGGCTGTAGGAAATGTTAGAAAAAACAAGACACAATCATAAGGAACACTATGAACAAAATTTTAGTTACATGTGTGAAGACAAAAGCCTTTAGTGAAGTAATATCACCTTTCTCATCCCTATCAAATACAGTAAAACTGCAAACCAATGTTTGAGGTGAAACAACTGCAGCCTAGGGTGACAGATAGGAATATTTTTAAAGAGATGTGTAGATGTTACATTATCACTAGGTAACTGTTTGGCTGTAGGGTAGAAAGACTAAATTCATGCACATAAACAAAATACTTTTAGTCACTGTGCATATTAATATGTATTTATTAATGTCTGACAATCCTATGATTTGCAGCATTTTAAGATACAGTGTAAGATTTAAAAAACCTTGGTGGACTAAATACATAAAGTAGCCATGTTTTTTTGTGCGTAAGAATGAAATTTTGTAACTTCAACTTTTAATTATTTTCAAGAAATATTTTACCAAAACATCTATAACCAAGTATGTTTTAAAATATTTTTCAGTATTTCTAAATTCTAGCATCAAGGATCATTTTATGGGCCAAACATTATGTAGTAGCCTGCAAACTAGGACATTTTTACTGCAGCATTCAAAATTAGCATAACTGTCCTTCAAACTGAGTAGGTACATAGTCCTGGGCTCTTCCAAGAAAACTTTAAAAATTTTACTATTATAACTCATTAGTAGTAAATATTTTCATCACTATTTATAAATAGTAGTAAATATTTTCACCATAGTAAAACCTGGGAAATGACAGTGTTTCAAAAGGTTTTGCACAAAAATAACTACCTACCTACTGGAGTTCCAAGTTACTCCTTTCTATACATTATGATCAACTTCCAGTGTCTTGCACAGTAGAGTGCTTATTTTATTTTTGTAACAAAGATCATTGCAATAATGGGGAGAGCAGAAGTTCCAGTGTGACCTTCTACCTTTTGTGTATATCTAGGCTGCTACCGAAGCCCATCCATCAGCAGTCAAGACTTTTGACTCTTCCACCCCAGCAATCAACAAACTCTGAAAAAGAGGTAACAAACCCCCACAGAGTACTATATGGAATAGAAAGACTTAATAACGTCTCTGAAGACTCTTAAAACCATGTCTATGTGAGCAGTGATTTAGAAGCAACCTATCTAAAGAAAACAGAAAATATCCAAGAAAAGTCCAAACTATCAGCTTCCCAGAAGTCAGTGAGCCAGTAAGTATTAGACCTTTGTGAAAAGGGACCTGCACTTATTTGCAGAAATGTAATTTGAAATACTTGTTTTGGTGTGCTTTATCATATTGATGGCATTTTCAGTAACATTACTGTGTTTACGATCCCTCATGTGACAAGACGCAGAATAGCAAAGGAAGATGAGGTCTTGGCAACCTAATTCAGAATGTCTGGAGAGTATGAAAACAACATAAAGCCTCTATTCTAAAGATTATGATTATTTCTGCATTCACAGGCATGGATTTGGATTTAGCTAGCTGGGCAAATATGTTCTGAGCAGATTCTGTATTATGTGCTTTCAATTTAATTTGGGCAGCATTTGGGTGTCGTTACATTTAAAGAAAACCTTTAAAATATGCTTATGTGTACACAATTTTGACTAGTGTGTTGGTAAACACTGTATAGTCACTTCCAGTAGCTCCAGAGGCCCAGCCCAGACAGAAATGTAATGGTAGTTCTTGCTGAATGAATTTTAGCATTTATAGACCCTAAAAACAGCCCCTTAATATATTTAATGTATGTCAGTGGAGTTTTGAGGTGGATTTTTAATGGTTTTTAATTTGAAGACTTGTTGTAATATGCTAATACTGGAACAAAATGACAAATGATGCCTGTAGCAGCTGCTTTCCTCAGCAGTTGTTCTGAGCTATGGACATTATTCTGACACAGATCAGCTCTGTGTCCTGATTTCCACACTGTACACTAGCAAAATGGTTAGGTGTATATTTGACAATCAGCATCTGCTCAAGTCCTGCTGATTTAACTTAAAAGATTTCTCCATGAAAGCTGTAGCAAGGATATGATCTGCTTAGGTAACAGTATAAACAGAACTGTTTGGTTTGCCCATGTCTCTAAGTACAGAACAATGTCTTTGAAAGTTTCATGCAGAAATCTGTGAGCCACATCTTGGCTGCTCCTGACACTTAGGCTACCTAGATTAAAGCTAAAGTGATTTAGCCTATACAAGCTAAAAGAAGACTTTTATTTCGCTTAATTCAAAGGGGAACTGTGAATGAAAATGTCCTTTACTGAATAGGAAATGATAAAAAACAGACTTCATAATTAAAAATAAAGGACATAGACTTCCCCAGGAGACTGCAAGACAGGAAATTATTTGAATTTTGCAAGAAACACCTTATCCTTCTATTTGCACAGCCACAATTTTACCATTGTACATTGGTTTTCATAAAGAGGTGGTAAGCAGAAAATTTGTCATATGGGTGCCACCATCAGGCTGTAGCTAGACCACTGCTGATGCTACTGATTGAAGGGATGCAAGCAAGTGTAACTCTCATGCAGTCTTGACCCTCTTGATTCTGTCTCTGTTTTGCTTGTTGCACATCTGTGGGGCTGTATAGTAAACTCTCTGTGGAAGGTTTTACTTCAGCTATACATAGCTGAATATCTATACAACACTAAGAAATATATGCTCTTAGAATAGCTTGGTAACATAATTTGCAATGTTAATTCTAGGAAGAGTGTAGGCAACATTTAAAAAGTGTCATATACAGCTGCTGAGCCATTGTATGCCTCGTAACCACAGCCTCTTTTGTCAGATCTACATTACTTTGTACTAGAGATTCAGCATGTGGCATTATATGAAGTTGCCCTTCGCTTTGTCCAGCAGTGACTAAGACAGACTGTTCTGCTCCCAACAGTATTTGTAATAGATTTTATTTCAGGAGTCCCCTTGCTTAAATCCTGGTATTCTCATATGTGATACTTTCTCCCATGATATTCTCATAGACAAGCTCCTTGTTGGCTGGACAAGTGGGTGGTGAAGTGGTTTGAGGACTGGCTGAATGACAAAGCTCAGAGAGTTATGTTCACTGGAAGTGTCTGTTTGGAAGCCTGTGGCTAGTGGTGTTGCCTAAGGTTCAGTACTGGGCCCAGTATTGTTTAACGTATTCAGCAATTACTAGGATGAAGGGACAGATTCTTCCTTCGCAATTTCACTGATGGCACAAAGCTGGGAGGAGTGATCGATACCCCAGACCCCTGTGCAGCCCCTCAGAAGGACAGATCGGAGAGATGGGCAGCAAAGAACCGTCTGTAACTCAACAAAGGCAAATGCAGGGTCCTGCGCCTTGGGAGGAATAACCACACCAGGACAGGCTGGGGGCTGACCTGCTGTAGAGCAGCTCTGCGGAGAAGGACCTGGGGGTCCTGGTGGACAACAAGCTGCCCATGAGCCAGCAGGGTGTCCTTGTGGCAGAGAAGGCCAAAGGTATCCTGCAGGACATTAGGAAGAGCATTGCCAGCAGGTGGAGGGAGGTGATCTGGTCCCTCTGCTTAGTCCTGGTGAGGCCACATCTGGAGAACTGTGTCCAGTTCTGGGGTCCTCAGTACAAGAGAGACAGAGAACACTTGGAAAGGGTCCCGCAAAGGACTGTGAAAATGATTAGAGAACTGGAGCATTTCTCTTGCAAGGGAAAGCTGACAGAACATGGCCTGTTCAGCCTTGAGAAGGGAAACTCTTTTTTTGAGTTTGAGAGGGAACCTCTTCAGTGTCTATCAGTATCTGAAAGGAGGGTGTCAAGAGGATGGATTCAGGCCCTTCTCAGTGACACCAAGCAACAGGACATGAGGCAACAGGCACAAACTGGAACTCAGGCAGTTCCACCTGAATATGAGGAAGAACTTATTTTCTTTACGGGTGTCAGCACTAGAACATGGTGCCCAGAGAGATTGTGGAGACTCCTTCTCTGGAGATGCTCAAAAGCCATCTAGACACAACCCTGATTAACATGCTCTAGGAGACCCTGCTCAAGCAGAGAGGCTGAACTAGGTGACCTCTAGTTGTCCCCTCCAATCTTACCCATTCTGTCACTCTGTGGCTCCTGAACAACAGATAAATATCCAACAAAGGCCATGCAGACCCAGTCTCAGTTGCCAGTATTGGAAATTAACCAGGACAGCACATATTGTGTTGTCAAATAAGCACTTTTTTCTTGCAGTGGGATTTTCAAAGCTATGCTGAATACATACGGCTTTATGAAACATCTTAAAAAAAGCAAAATATCTACTCCATTCAATTTATTCAGAAACTCAATGCCCCAAAATGTATTAAATTATTAGATTGTGTAAGAGAGGGAAAGAAAGAAATAAGAACCAAGAAACTTCCAGCCTTAAGGTTGCTCCATAGTACTACAAAATATAGAAATACTCTCAGTGGAATAAGAAACAATGTCTGGCTAGTCTAGAAGTGGTTTCAATTTTTTGTCTATTTTGTAGTAAGAATGTATGTGCTAATACTGAATCAACCCAGTATTGCACTCTGATGCAGTAGAGTAAGAGCTTCCTCAGGGATGATATGAAAAACCTTGTCATGAATGCACAACTTGTTCATTGGTATAGCCCTGTCTTTTCAGTCAGGAGCTAATTATTGCTCTTGCAATTGAATCACTTCCTCAACTTAGGTAAAATATTCAGCAGTCCGTTGTATAAG
Organism: Vidua macroura; assembly: GCF_024509145.1. Lineage (NCBI taxonomy): Eukaryota > Metazoa > Chordata > Aves > Passeriformes > Viduidae > Vidua > Vidua macroura. The sequence goes on from NC_071571.1 coordinate 73,924,191, forward strand.
GTTCTAACAATTTTGCTACCAGTGTCTACAAATTGATTGTCATAGTTATTTAGCACCCACCCAAATGTGACGGTTCGTAATACAAAATTTACACTGCAGTAGAGAGAAGAAGCCTAGAGAATGAAATTACTGACTCAAAAATTGATCTCCAAGAAATTAAGAGGGTCAAAGTCAGATTAAATTTCATATTCAAATTAAATGTCATGGACACCAATATGTAAACACTTTTAATAAATCTATGCATTTCATTTTAAGTTGTGGTGAAAGTGTTTCTTAGGTTTAACATACTTGAAAATTATTTTTTAAAGTACCACTGAAAATATTATTACTACTGTAGTGAAAAAAAAAAATCAGATTGGGTTTCTTTCTTCGACTTAACTAAGTTTTAAAAATCTTAGTCAACATATAGTTATGGGCATTCTAGTATATGCTGGACTAGTAAAGAGATGCCTTGCAGTTATGGAGGTTTTCTAATAAATATCTTCTTAAAAAGATCTGTTTTGAAAAACAACTCTTAAGTGTACCAATAAAAGTAGTTCAGTAAATACATATTTGCATATGATAGATTAACTTTTGTCCAGAACTGATGCCCAGGACCTGATAACAGTTGATGTTGTAAATTTACAGGCATGAACCAGAGTTCCATCAAGTTAAAATTATTGATGCCTATATAAAGGTCTGATTTGATCTCTGCATTTGTACATTGAGGAAGCAGAACTCTTTCCTGGTCAGAATAAAATCTTCACATTACAGCTTGGGCATACGCAACCAAAGGGATCATTATGAGATGATAAGGTAGGTGAAACTTTTATTGTGAAGGAGCGAGTAGAACTGAGGCAATCTAATACAATTTATCCAAATAAGATAATTCTCCAAATACAGGACACCTAGAACACCTTTATATTCTGAACGCAAACCTAATCAAACGCAAGTGACTGCTCAATACTAGAATATTTAACTAAAGGCCATTAAGATCTGTGTAAAGGAAAAAGGAGATAATATAATTTTGTTCAACTCCAGCTACCTCACTGGTTTCCTTTAAACAAAAATGTTTCATGTCTTAACAAAGAAGTACCATTACATTTAAAAGTAAAGAATAACAATAGCATATCTGTGCAGAGAATACACAATGATCTTAACTAATGACCAAATTAAAAATCAAAAATATATGACCATTCAAAATTTTTCTAGTCCTGCCTGATACTGTAAACTACTGTTACTATAGTTGAGTAATGCTTGTGTTTGACAGGAAATTAGTTACACACAATGAATAGCAGATGGAGAACAGACCTGAAATGCTGTTCTTAGAAATGGGAAAATAAATTCAGCCATAATGCACTGATATCAAAGTCATTATTTTGGAAATTAAATGTTAATTTCCCTTTACATGAACAGACTGACAAAAAAAAACTTTAGTAATTCAAAATTATTTTAGCATTTATGCCATCAAATATGTTTAGGAGATGCAAACAAAAGTAGCATTCCTTGGTCAGATAGCTTTGAGCAGTCAGTAAACATCAACTGGACAGTGGGAGACTGCGGGCTGTCCCGGACCATGTCCCGTTGGGTGACCTGCGGGGTTGGCACTGTTGCCGTGCAAAGTCCCACAAACTGATCCCCCAGCCGACCAGTCGACAGCACCTGGATGAAGTAATCTTCCACACCAGGAACAAACGGGAGCGTACTCCATGTAGAGTTCCAACTGGGTTTTATTTGAGGGTTGAGTAGAGGGTCCACAGGGGTAGGATGAAGGTAGGCTGGGAATGAAGCAGGTGAAGCAGGAGGGAGACAAACCACAGGAGGAGGGATCCAGGGCCACAGCGCAGGCTGACAGCAGAAGCAAGTGGTGGATACAAAGTATATAAACAGGGGGAAGGTAGGAGAAGACAGGGTACAATAAACCAATGGGGACAGGGGTAGAAGGAGGAGTTGTGGTGGGGTGATATACATTTAACCAATGGTGCAGTAAGCAGGGAGTGACTGTCACACATGAGCCAATGGGGGAACGGGGAGAATAGAACTTTCTGGGCTGTGGGAGGGAGTCCCAGGTGACTGGCAGGTAGCTATTAACATGTGGGAGCAGGGAGCCTCGGCAAATTGACACAGTTACTCACTCTAAGTTAAACAAAAGTATCCTCCCAAGGCATCCCAGGCCTGCTACCTCAATGACTTTGAGCTGGCCAGAAACATCAGCTGGACAGTGTGAGACTACTACATTATTTCTGTTAAATATTAAGATTTCTTTATCTTTTTAATAAAGCTTAATGATCTGTTTCCTCTTCTCCTGAAAAGATATTTTTTTTTCAGTGTGGAATAGACAAGCAAGGGATATTAGTGCAGGTGTTATACTGATGTGTTTGGGTTAGCACAGACAATTAAAAATTAGTGATAACCGCTTAGACTTTACCAAACAAGATCTCAAATAGATCCATCTGATTTTCTCGAACTATAGGAAGTTGAAATAAAATTTGAAATATCCTACCCCACTGCATTGTCTTAATTTTTTACAAAAGTGTAGTTTTACCATAAAACTTTACAGTGCTGCTACTAGTTCAATTTTCATAAGGTGTGAAATACAATAAGGTTGAATAAAATATAAAAGTGATAAGAACAAAGATTAATCACCCAAAATGTGTTTGTGTACAGGAAGAACAGAAGATTGACATATTTGTGTCAAATAACATAAAACATAATTGTGTTTGCAGGCACAGGCCCTGATAATGCACAGGAAACATGAGTTCATGCACAGTGGCACAGATGGTTGTCCACTTGCCCTCGAATGTGGACAGAAAAGCAGATGTCTGTCTGCATCCTATTGAAACATTATGAGCTACTCCACACTTGCTATCTAGAAATTCATCATACATAAAAGACTTTATTGACAGAGACTACATAACAGATTCAGTGTGCTTGCCTCACTGCTTCGCCTGCAGATGTAATCCTTCAGTGTGGCTCATGGTTGTCCTGGGGTGACTTTATGCTGCTAAATCATATCCCCATTTGTCTTTTTTGCCCAGAAATATGTTTTGCACCTTTAAGACTGGTTCTGAGAGTGAAGAGGGGGTAAAAAGAAGCACGCAGTTTGTTTTCAGGAACTGCATTCATTCCTCCACATTCCTTCTGGGCTGTGTTGTCTGCAGCACAGACATGCAGGAGAGAGGTCTCCTTTGCTTTTAGTTAATTTCTAGCTAGCTGAGGCAGAGAAGTGCCCTGGACTGTGGTTTTTCTTTTTCTTGGAGCTGTTCGAGCCTGCTCTGGACTGAAAAACCAAAAAAACACCGTGAGCTCATGACTGTGGCCCACTGGGGCCCAGCGCTGGAGGGACTGATAAGAGACTGAGCGAGCTGAGCTACACTCCATGATAAGGACTTTCTGAATTTGCCATCTCTTTAGAACAGCAAGAGGTTTTATTGTTTAATATTATTCAATTTTTTATGCTTGTGAATACTTTGCTTGTTAAATAAACAGTTTTTTTCCACTTTTCTCCAAGGAAATCTTTTCCCAGACCAGTAGGGGGAGGGGCTTGAGTCTGCTTTCTGGAAGGACTCTTTTGGAGTTTTCTCCCAAATTTGCCCTAAACCAGAAAAATAATGAGAGAGGATTTTCAGATGCTTATTGAATGTTCTGGCTTATAAAATAGCTCATTTTGTCCCTGTTCCTTGATTCTGGTTCCTAGAGCCTGCTGCTCAGATGATGCCGAAGCAGAGAAAGAGATATGTCTCTGCTAACTACAGGTGTTGATATTTGTACCATTATCGGACAATGGGGCTGCGGCTGATGTGAGAGACTAGCTATGGAACAGGCCACCAGCTGAAGATCAAAGTTCAAGAAAGAAAAGTCAAGGAAAATGAGTATTTTCACCTCTCCTCTGCCATTTTACAATATCACCATAAACTGAGCAGAAACTGCAGATGTCTGAAAATGTCCTGAGACCTGTCCTGTACATCTGAGTACAATGAGTACATAAAATTCTTATTAGATGTTTGACTTAGGTAGAGTCATTGCACATGTGCAGAATAGTTGGTCATTAATGCCTTGAGTGGCTGATTGAACTGCCAGCTGCCTTTGGCCAGAATGCTGCAGAAAAAGAATTTGACAAATTTTTAGAGAATCACTCCTAGTGGAAATTTCAGAAAGTCCCAGGGATTCTCCTGCCAAACACACTGCTAGGCAGTACATGGGTGTTTCCATGTCTGCCTCAATTACCAGCCTCCGTGGAAAATTTTCCCATCCCAAAGAGCCCCTTATGCAGCTAGTTACAACCAAAATTAGCATTTCATCTGTATAGACAAGTGTTTGCTGGAGGCTGATTACTGCCTTTCCTTAAGGAGCATTTAAATCATTCAGATGCCTTACTGGCTTACTGTGGAAGCTTCAATTTTTTGGTGAAAAGTGTCATTTAGAATATAGCCTATTTATAATTAATTTATTTTCTTTGAAATAAACAAAGAGAACTTGTAAATTTATGCATCTTAAGGTGTTTTATTTTTGTTATGCCTCCTCCAGAACCTTCTGTTACAAAATAATTAGAAAGAATAAAGAAAAAAAGAGACAGGATTAATTGCATTTATACATACAAGGTGCTATTTCTTATTCTGAAATTTTTACATTTTATTCTGACATTTTTACATTTTAAAAATCAATAATTATGTAGAAAAATGGTAGCTTCTGTGCCAAGGTTTACTTGAATGAATTGACATACATGGCAGAAGATAGGAAACTTTATGAACTCTTTTTTTATGCTGCAGGATGTGTCTTAAAAATTTTGCAAAAATTATGCCACCTGGTTGTCCATTTGCACATAATCAACCATAGAGTAAGGTGGAATAAATGTAGTTTATTCAGCCTCACTAGATTCAAATGAAATCGAAAGCTAACTTTGTTTGATCTAGTATAGTAAGATATGTCTGCGGGGATTGATTAAAGTAAAAATACTGCCTGCCACAATCTTAGAATATATTTCAACATCAAAGACGCTTCATTTAGTTTGTTGAATACAATCTGAAGATAACAGATAAAACCATTCTGTAATGCTAAATCCTTCAGACCAAAAATGCCTGTAAATTATTTTACACACGTAATAATTCCAGCACACTGGATTGTCATGGTCTGACAGATTTAGGAATTTTTATTTGAAGTCATTAGTGAAATAATGTCCATGATGCAAAAAATACTTTTCAGCATATTTTATATTAGTACCATAGAATTACAGTACCTATTACCCATGACTGAAAGACAGTATTTGTTGGAAAAATTATAGATTAATTGCCCAGCAGATATTAATTTCTATGATGCTACTGAAAGTGAAGCAGCTACAGCATAACCATTGAAAATCTGATCCGTGTCTATCTTTGACATGCCAAATTGTTTTATTTCAAATCCCAAATTCATAACATTGGAATACTTTCTTCATATGAGCAGTTTTTCAGAACTGGAACTTTCTGAATTAGTTAGGCTCTTAAAAAACTAATGAAGTGGTTCTCAAATTTATCTTTGGAAAGTGTATGTTACTTAGGATGGTATTCACCTCACAAACACAGAGCCACCCAAAAGCTAGTATTGCAACTTGGATAGATAAATTTTAAAAATATGCAAAAGAAACAAAGATAATCCACCCCCAAAATAAAAATGAGAGTTATTCTTTTGGGAGCCTTGAAAATTTTGACCTAATTTTTTTTTTTTTTTTTTTGTGTGTTTCTTTATCAGAGAATCAAATGTATAAACTATGATTGTGAAAATGTTATTTACTTCCTTTTACTTTGAGCACTTCACGGAGTATATACAACCTGAATATCAAAGGTTAAGGGTCTAATTTCTCTTGTGCTTAATTTAAAGAGAGTATAATAAATTCCTGAAATATCTTCTTTCATCCAGCTGGATGAACGATGAGTTTCTATAGTTTGGACTCAGCTATAATTTTGAAGAATCTTTGCATTATTTTTAGTTTCAACAATTTTGAAATATTGTGTAATCTATTAAAGCCCTCTTTTCACAGAAAGTGGAGAAAAAAAGAGAATATTTCTCTGCATCACATCTTTGTGGAAAACTGAGAAGTGTGTAAGGCTAAATATGTGCTTAGCACCTAGTGCTTATTTCTTGCATCTGTTTTAGGCTTTATGTTGTGATGATAACTATGACAGTTCTGTAAAAAACAGGAACTGCTAACTTCTTACTTTATGCTCAAAAATCGAATAATTTTCCAGACTGCATGAACCCACTACATTTGATACATAAACAGTCCACCTCTTGTGCAGAAAACAAGCCAGTGGGGAAGAAGACTGGCCTGTCTGAACAGAGCTTTGGCTGGAAAAGATGAGTTTTGTCCTTTGGAGTGACAGCTATCACCATGATGAATCTTCATCTTTTATTTGATACAGAGGAAAACACAGTGACAAAGGATGAGGAAAAGGCTGAGGTACTTAATTACTTTGACTCAGTCTTTAAGAGTAAGTTGCTGTCAGGGTACTCATCTCCCTGAGCTGCCAGTCATCCTAGAGAAGAGGGAAGGGTGTGGAACAAAAGTCCCACAGTCCAAGGGAAAATGGTCAGCAACCTACTACACCAGTTAGACACACACAAGTCTATGGATCCAGATGGAATAGACACATGAGTACTCAGAGAACTGGCAAAAGTGCTCAATGAACTGGTTTCCATAATTTATCAGGAGTCCTGTCTAACTGGAGAAGTCCCAGTTGACTGGAGTCTGGAAATATTATTCCCATCTAGAAGAAGGGCTGGAGAGAAGTTTTGGGAAACTATAGGTCTTTCAGTCTGATCTTGGCTCAGGATAATGTCATAGAGCAGATCACCTGGAGTGCTATGACATGGCATGCACAGGACAAATAGGAGTTCAGGCCCAGACAGTGTGGATTTATGAAAGATATGTCCTGCTTGCATCCAGTTGGTGGATATTGTTGACCTGGACTTTAGTGAAGCTTTTGACAATATTTTCTCCTGGAGAATATTTTCCTGGAGAAACTGAGTGGTAAAGGCTTCAATGGGTGTATACTTTGCTGCATAAAACCTGGATGAAAAGGCACAGAGAGTGGTGGTGAATGGACTGAAATCCAGCTGGTGGCCAGTCACAAGTGGGCTTCCCCAGGGTTCAGGGCTGTGTAATATCTTTACAAATTAACTTAGCAAGGAGATAAAGAATGTCCTCAATGAGTTTGCAGTTGACATCACATTGGGCAGCAGTGTTGATCTGCTGGAGGATCTGAAGGCTCTGCAGAGGGATATGGGCAGGATAGATCTATGGACCGAGCCCACCTGTATGACATTAACCAGGTGAAGTACCAGGTGAAGGACCTCTATTTGGGTCACAACCACCCCATGGAGCCCTACAGGCTAGGGACAGAGTATCTGGAAAGTGGTCCAGAAGAAAAGGATTTGTGGGTCTTGTTTGAGAGCTGTTTGAACATGAGACAGCGTGTGCTCAGGTGGCCAAGAAGGCAAATGGCATCCTGGCCTGTATCACTAATAGTGTTCCCAGCAGGACCAGAGCAGTGATTGTACCCCTGTACTTGGCACTAGTGAGGCACTGGAGGGCGTCTAGAGAAGGGCAACAGAGCTGGGGAAGGGTCTGGAGCACAAGTCTGATTAGCAGCACCCCAGGGAACTGGGGTTGTTTAACCTGAAGAAAAGGAGGCTGAGGGCAGACCACCACTCTGCCTGAAAGGTGGTTGTAGGTGGTGGTGGTGGGGGAGTTGGCTTCTTCTCCCAAGTAGCAAGTGATAAAACAAAAGGAAATGGCCTCAAATTATCCCAGGAAAGGTTTAGATTGGATATTGAGAAAAAAATTCTTCCTGGAAAGGATGGAATATGTTGGAATATACTTCCCAGGGGAGTGGTTGGGTTACCATTCCTGGAGGTATTTAAAAAACATGTAGATGTAGCACTTAGTCAGGGACATGATTTAGTGATAGACATGGCAGTATTAGGTTAATGTTTGGGCTTGATGATCTTAAGGGTCCTTTCCAACCTAAATTATTATGTGATTGTATGTGAATATTTTTGTATGCCACTGCTTTCTGAAAACTGCACTTAAGAAACAAAACTGTCGAGAAATGTTCCAAGTTTTGGACAGAAAGTATTTACTGAGTTTGTTCGTGGTCTAGGACAGGGAAGTTTAAAAGCAGATGCCTTTTGATTATAATAATTTCCAATTTTCTGTTAAATAGCATGAATGTTAGCCATTAGACATAACCACAACTGTTTTAAGATATGAAAGTATTGAAATACAATTTTAGGGATGCACCCTTAAATATGTTAATTATGCCTGGCATTGATTACATTTGAAACTAGTAAAACAGTGACCTATTACAATGGTCTTGTCTCAGTTTACAAGGATTCCCTGCCAACAGGGACAAGAGAACATAGTCTTATACCATGCCAGGGGAGGTTCAAGTTGAACATTAGGAGGAATTTATTCACAGAAAGGGTGATTGGACATTGGACTGGACTGCCCACGGAGGTGGTGGTCACTGACCCTGGATGTATTTAAGGAAAGACTGGATGTGGCACTTAGTGACATGGTCCAGGTGACATGGTGGTGTCTGGTCACAGGTCAGACACAATGACCTCAGAGGTATTTTCCTCAACCTAATTGATTCTGTGATTCTGTGAATATCCACCTAGCACTGAGCGAACACAGGCATCATGTTTGTACCAACATAACCTGATTTACATTAAGTTTTTGTCAAATTCTATTTTCAGATTAATCCCTGCTCTCCATTGTGTTGTGTTATTTCACAAAGACAATATTGTTTTTTTGAATTTGTTGGTCTTAAGAGATAAAGCATTTCTTTCCACACTCTCTCCTGCCCAAATGAAAATAAAGTGATACTGATTATTCTCTGTGTCAGTGGATGAGGAAGGGAATGAAAAACACACTTGCTGACACTTGAATTTATTTAAGACACAGAAGAAATATCCTTACATGCTATTAGCAGTATATCTCTATAAGAATAATTCATCCAAACAGTTTCTCATGGTGAAGTATGCTTTTACATTTTACAGAAGAGGTAATAAAATGATACATCTTTTGTTTTTTATGTCATCTCTCAGAACTTGTAAACTATTTTAATCTAAAATGAACCAACCAACTCTAAACAAACAAGCAAATAAAATTGCCCACAAGAGAAGAAAATGTTCAAGGTTATTTTAAAATATATATTTTTTACTTTTGCTATTCTTTATTTAACTTTCTAGGCTGATGAGCAGAACATTGATCCAGTTTTTGTGAGGTTGTTTTGCTGTGATATCTGCCAGACTCTGCCTTGCATTGCCTGTTCAAGTACAGCCTGCTTGCTGTATGTTAGGGTAGTCAGTTCTACTGTCTGCCATGAAATCATTTGTATTTTGGGATTTGAATCTGTTGCTTGGATGCTTTGTGAGACATAGCCTAGAAAGGAACAAAGTAAACACTAGTGCTTTACAGATCAGTGTGTTGTGTTGTAACTCCTTGTTAATGCTCTATAAGAGTAGGTATATCCTGTTCCAAAGGGAACTAGCTGAAGGCTATCATCTGAAAGACAAAGCAGTGCAGATGTTGAAGACAGCTGATAAAGGGATCCTGGCTAATGCTGAACTGACCTTGAAAACCTTTCAGTTTCCTGCACTGTCATACGCTGGTGTTAAATAACCTGAAACAGTCACCCATAAGACAAATATTCCTCCATAAATTGGGCAACAGCAGTCTTGTACATACAGATGTTGGCAATGCTGTTGAAGGCTTCCTTCTGGTACGTGCCACTTCTTACTCTGCCAACATCAGCAACTACTAGTGTTTGCTGCCATACTTTGTGTGAACTGCCCTTTTAAAGGTGCTCTTCTCCTTCCTCACAACTTGAGATGATTACCGATCCCAGTTAAATAATCATCCTTGATACACATAATACACAGAAAAATCACATGTGAGTGGGGCTGCTCATTTTTCTGCTTACCTCTCTCAGCTTGACAGTGAGGATTTTCTGGGTTCTTCTAGCACCAACGGGGTGCAAGTCTTACTGAAGTCTCACTGCTTTCAGTATCAATACAGAGGTTCTCTTTTTGGCACTAATTCATGTAGAAAGAAAAGATTAAGCCCACTGAGAAACGTCACGAGTAAGCTAACCTACTAGAAATACAAAATTCCTGTAACTGTAGAAAAAAATTACAATTTCACAGAATTCTCCACAGCCTGAAGTATAAAATTTTGATTCCCATGAAAGGATATTCACTGGAAAAAGTTACCAAGTTTATAAGAATTTATCTTAATATACTTTTAGGAAGGCAAAGTCTATAAATGTGATAGACATTTTGAGGGGTTGCATATTTGAATATTGCTGTCTTAGGTACACATCATTTCCCTTTAACCACATGGTTCAGAGCCAACACCACAAGAGTTAGGATCTCAGCATGTGGTGGCAAAGGACAAATAAATAAATAACAGAGAATAAACAATTTTTTTTCCTAAACTATGAGATATTTTAAAATTATGATCAGAAACAACAGGGAGCATATCTGGATATGCAACTACTCTTCTTGAATACCAAACTGAGTCATATCAGGTGTACTGTGTAATGCAGCAGATGTCTCGCTCCCTTAATATAGAGAAAGCACTGTGGACTGTATTCTCTTTGGACTTGAATTCCCAACACGATCTATTGCTAAATTGCTCTGTATTAGCTAAATGAGTTCCATATACATAATATGTGGTTTATTTCAAGATCAATGTCCAAGAAAGACAATAGCTTCTCCAAAGGTTAAACAAAACAAGAAAAAAAGTACAAAACTCAATTTGTAAATTAATAATCAAATTAAAGAAAAAGAAAGAAGAAAACACACCACAACAAAAGACTGTGACTGCTAAAATTTGGATATTGTGTCTGTGTAACATCATAAATGTTAAGCAGATATTATGCAGCTTAAAATAAAAAAATACCATGACAGTAAAAAGCAGACTTCCACGCATATGTAATAGGAAGCTGCCTTTCATTAAGAACTGTAATAAACAACCATGGCAATGATCCACACCATAGGCATCATATAAATGTCTGTCTCATAACATTCCTCATTAGCAAAGAATTTTAATTCACAATTAAAAAGTCTAAGAAGGCTTATTAGTCATGAATTTACTACCATTCTACTATTTCAGTACCAGAGTTGATAAAGCAGTCTAATATAAAAAAGACAAAGAAAGCTTTCAAAGGAATATTTTTCCTTTTACCAGATGGTGCACACCTTGCATGTTTAGTGATTTGAATTTAAATAAAGAGAAAAGAATATATTCTAACTACATGTAAGCTGCAGAATTCTAAAACATATTTGATTTCATATTAATACAGTATGTTTTACCAGATGATTTATTTGATGTACTAAGTAATTTATTTAATCCAGTATCTAGCATGAAATACATGACATAGCTACTGTGGCAGACAATATATCTAATTCAGTAAGGCAAAATTTTAATTCTACAGCTTCTTTGCTCTTCTGTATCTTCTGAATAAAGATGTATTTTATTGCAGTATTGAGTATTAATTTCAGTTTAAACAATTTCAAATCCAGTATTATGTGTATTAAGAAAAAATAAACCTATCTCAAGAGTGAAGAGAAAAAAGAGAATGTAGCAGTCTTGTAAATGTGCTTGCATGCAAACCACTTGGCTTCAATATGCTACTCTTGATAAGTGATATTTTTAATTAGGACTATTTCAACAGCTGTTGTATTCATGAAAATATCAGTAATTTTTAAAGTGCTTTGAATTTATATTCACATTCTCTTATTGCTCATTAGTTAAAAACAATGTCATGAATCTGAGGAACAAAAACATTATCATGCATCCATTCAAGTGCACTGAATTGGCAAAGATATTTGTAATTTACCTGTAATCTGAAAATCGTCACCTAAACTGTTTGAAGTATAACTAAGACATAAACAATCCATTTGTAGATGTCAAAAATTATGTCCAAAGACAGATGAAAGGTTCTGGCTGCTTTTCAGTAAGATTTTATCAATATATCCTGGTTCTTTGGTGCATTACTTTAAGTAAAGTTGCATGGAATGACACATTTTGAAAGAACTTGTATTCTTGAAATTATATTTCTTTCTGAATAACAAAAAATTTCATAAAAGAATTTTTTAAAAATTTGAGATAGAAAGGTGCTGGTTGAGAAACATGAATTTAAAGCATGAAAAACATTCAAGGCAGTAGGAAAGGGACTCTAAAGAAATTCTAACTGGGATTAGAAAGTTCAGTTTTGATAAATCACATTTTCCTTTAATGAGGTAGCAAATAATAAAGCACTTGCTGACTTCTTTTTTAAATGAGTTTTACTTCAGCCTTTGTGTATTGGCCTGAAATATGTAACAATACCTTAATATGTAATTGGGAAAATTGTATCTCAAAATTTTTCAATCACAATTTCTCCATCAGAACAACAGCAGTTCAACACAGAACAACAATAGCTCAAACATACAGCATCAAATCTTCTCTCCATATAACTCTGAAAAGAATTGGAATTAAGCAGAATGCAAGCCATCGGATCAATAAACTCATTCCATATCCACAATTGGATACAAGACATTTACTATATTTTGCCTATGGAACCAGTACATTCAAACTCTAGAGTATTTCTGAATTTATTTTTCCTTCAGCTTGATGCCATTAAAAGAGAGGTATTTGGAAAGCCTAAGCTTCAGTCTCCATCGATCAGGGCTTAAAGATGGAGCACACTCCTACGAGTGGGTTTATTGAGGAGCTGTTGTTATGCCATCATATTAATATCTATGTACATTATACCTAGTTATTAGACTAAGTATTCAATAATACACACAAAGAAGCAAGATTCAAATCCCTCATGTATATTCTATAAAATGAAAACTGAATGAAATTTTATTCATCATTTATAAGTCAAAGAACTTTTATTAACCTTATAATAGGTTCAAAAAGTAAACAATTTACACAGAAGTCAGGATCTCTCCTGCTGAAGTTGTGTCAAATTATTAAAAAAAAAAAAAATTAAAAAGGGTAAAATCTAGTGCCAAAAGGGGGTCTGAATCTCTGTCACGCCGCTTAGGAAGCTTTCCTAGAAATGGCAAATCTTGGCTGCCAGTCACTCTTTTCAGTCTGACACATATACTGCACTTCTGTAATTACTAGACCAGATCCTCTCAGGGGAGAAAAGGAACTGAGTCAGATTTTCCTAATAGCTGAGTGAGTGATTAAATCACTGTACAGAAGAGGGGAAGGGAAATCAGAAATGTACCATTGTCTTCTTTCTGCACTTGCTTGCAGGAATGTTTAAATACTGACATATTTTAGGCATGAGGTAATATTTTGGCTACTCAATGAAACACTGTTCTGGAGGATGACCATGGAAATCTGAAAAAATTTGGTGATAAAAATGAAATGTATGAAATCAAGCATTCTTTCTCAATGGTTGTTGAGCAAAGCCTTTTTTATATCCTAATTTTGGGCACAAGTAACTGAAATGTTATAAAAATCCTACTTAGGCTTCTCTGTTTGTTTTTGGGCTTCACCATTAGACTTGTTAAAGAAAGTGATGCAATCAGGCAGCAGTATCTTGTGGTTCATTTAAATATAACTGTAGAAATAATTCTTTAAAACCACTTAGAAAAGGCAGGAAAGCCTCACATATAACAGCTTTTGGGAAATAGTGCTTTCTACAGGCCAGTGGGTTAGCCCTCCAGCTTGCAGTTTCCATCTCATTTAGTGTTATATATTCTTCATGTAACCCTTAATCACAGGCAAATCCACCCAGGCACAAAAAGTATCCAATGCTGAAATAGAATAACATCCTGCTTAACATGTATACAAAATTTTCAGAAGATACTCTTAAAAACATCAGACTTTTTAATAACAATTTTCAAGATTTCAGAAGATTAATGAATGCTTTGAATGTTTGAGAAACGCCTGGCTAACAATTAATGTTACCGAGCTTCCACTTAGTAAGTGAATGATAGTTTTATTTACTTTTATTTCTTGCAATAAAGGAACTGATATCCCTCAATTATTTGGGACAGTAAGAACATACATACAACAACATTGTACAACAATACACATATTTTCTCCCTATGCTTTATTCAATAAAAACTGACAATCCATTTTTCCTCCTTTCAACTAAAAGGGACTTTCTGCATTCAAAAATCTCTTCACTAAACATTTGCAAATTGGATGTTCCTATGGACTAGTATCAATGAAATAATCCATTTCACTGTGTAATTGTATTTGATAGGTTATGCTTCACACAGATTTTTCTGTACTTTAAGCAGTGACTTATACTGTAGAGTTGTTTTTCTGAAATCAATGACTGAATATGTAGCACAAAATAATACTTAGCACCAGTAAAGCTTGAAAAAGCTAGCAGATAATGACATATATATTTGTTTCTATGCCAATGTCTATCTGGAATTAATACATTAAAAATTAAACTTTTTAAATGAAAGATATATCAATTTGAAAATAAATGTACTCTGTGAGTTTACTGCTCCTGAGAAAAAGACACTCCTCATTTCTTTCTTTGTATTTCAAGTGCTGCACAGTTCTGATGTGGTCTAAGAATTATTTTTTCTCTACTGAGAGACAGAGACTCCAGCCTCTAGCTGTATAAACTTTTACATTAGCGATGTTAATATTCTGCTACCAAAGCAACTAAGAGAGGATATGCTTTCATTGACATTTCCCTTTGAAGTGAAATCCTAAAGCTTTAATTTTTATTAATGCAAATCCCTGCTAAAAAATACCTTATCTGTGGTCACATATGAGGCACTATAAGATCTAAAGACATCTTTGCTTTCAGACTTCAGTATTAAACAGCTTCTGCCTGCAATCACACCACCTTAGGCTCTGATAATGTTGGCTTTTATAATACAGAATAGGCAGGGACTAACTGCTACTTGAAAAGGAGACTTCCAAATAAAATCCTAAACTTCTGGAAGTTGCTGAAAGAATGATGGACTGCTTTACAGAATAAGAACCTGCAAATCACTTAAATTCCAGGAAAAGCTCACAAAACCAAAATTTTATGATGGCTGGGATACTGCAAGGTTGACAGAAGAAGATAAGGAAATGGTGGTTTCCTAATGAATACATTACTTGTAAATTCACAATTACATGTCAGAAAGTTGTGATGTGTCCTGGCTATTTTTTACTGCTATAAAATAAAATAAATTATTTCCTTATGATTTTTTTCCTTATGATTTCCATATGGTTAAAATAAAAGCAGAGTTCAAAGACCAACAGCTAAATCAACATTATGTAAAGACACAATGCAGTTGTCAAATATTGCATTTTGTATAATAGGGTATAGACACACACTTCCTACCAGATTCTGTCTGCAATTCTATTTTATCAGATACAAAAGTTTGCAATTGTTCGGGGCATCTTACCAACATTTTGCAAAAGCTTCTGGCCTGCTCCCTAATGAGAACAGCTATTGTTACACTGTTTCTCCACATTTGCCAGTCTAACCTACTAAGCATTCTACTTCTCTGTGACTTTACAAATATTTTAAAATATGAAATATCATATACATGCCCAGCAATAGAGGCAGATTGAATTTTGGACTCTGGAAATGCTGTAATGATCCTATTTCCAAATTAATCTGCCTCCTGTAAAAACAAAAAGGGTGATTAACAAGAATAGTACCCCTCATTTCTTCCTAAATTAAAAAAAAAAAAATTCTCACACACTTGAACGATTTAGTCAAACTCATTCAAAAGAAGGATATCAATGTCACAGATTTATAATAAACAGAGTGAACAGAAAAGACTTTCTATCCTTGTTTTAGCAGCTATTTATGCTGCAGCACTTATCTTGCCTCTTCAATTCCTCTCTTGCTAACACATTGCCTAACTCTAAGCACACAGATGTATAGCTGTTCCTTAAACACTTGTGTCACTACAAACATTTTCAAATATGGTTTTAGGAGAGGGATTTGACCTTAACACACTTTGCCAATATCATCCACAGTTCAGAGGCTGAAGTTGAAGACTAGTTAACCTTCCAGTAACACATGCTGTTCTCACTTCTGGCAGTATGTTACAGCCCTGGCTTGGTGAATAGTAAATTTTAGAAGAAAGTCCTATTCAAGAGCTGGATATATTTAGCATGCTACTGGGAGCTCTGTCCAAATGATACATTGAGTCATTGGAACAATCATTACAGAAACTGATTTAGTGGTAAATATAAGTTAACAGTGCAAATACTCCCCAGAAAGACAGAGAGTTACTTTCTACTTTTTTTTTTCCTAAGATTACTTTGCAACCCCTGCTTGTAGTTCAAAGGTCTAAATTTCTTTGCATAACATATATGTTATGTATGTCAGAAGCTTTAGCCAGGAAAATACTTGCTGAATTGAACACAGTATCTGCAGTGATACCATTCTATTCACTGATAAAGTGCCATTTTCATATATGCAGAAAAGCTGTAGGAGAGCAGGTACTTTGTTAAAGTCAATTTAATTTAAACATACCCATTCCTGACATGTGAACTTTGAAATGTAAAAGATAGTAACTGTTGTATTATTACTAATTAATGTAGTGGGGGTGTTGATTGATGAGAAGCTCAACACAAGACAGCATTATGAACTTGCTGAAAGGCAACCATATGTATCCTGGGCTGCATCCAAAGCAGCGTGGGCAGCAGAGTGAGGGAGGGGATTCTGCCCCTCTGCTCCACTCTGGTGAGACCCCACCTGCAGTGCTGCATCCAGCTCTGGGGTTCCCAGCACAAAAAAGATTTGTTGGAGCAAGTCCTCCTGAGAAGGGCCATGAAGATGATCAGAGGGCTGGAGCACCTCTCCTCTGAAGACAGATTGAGATACTTGGGGTTGTTCAGAAGGGAGAACGGAAGAGTCCAGGGAGAATCTACAGCAGCCTTCCTATCTAAAGGGAAATGTGCAAGCTGAAGGGAGACTTTTCACAGGGTTATATAATGATGGGCAAGGGATTTATTCTCTTTCAGTTTAAACTGTGAGAGAATATACTTAGATTAGGTATTAGGAAGAAATTTACTGTATGAGTGTGATGAGGCACTGGAACAGGTTGGTCAGAGAAGCTGTGGTTGCCCCAGGCCAATCTGGGTGGGCCTTTGAGCAAGCTGGTCTAGTGGAAGGTGCCCCTGCCCATGGCAGAGGACTTGAAACAAGATGATTTTTAAGGTCCCATTGAACCCAAACCATTCTGTTATTCCATGATCTAACACAGCAAGTTAGATATCCGGTGTGCTGTTCAATATACCTAACCAAAACAGAAACTTTCAAAAATACCTTTGCATGCCAGTCTGCTTCATGTTATTATCTAATGTTAATATCTTCTAAAATATTACTGATGGGCTGTAAGTGTGCATTTTCTACATAAATGAGAATTTCGCCATTTAGACATTTACATTATTACCTCTGCACTCTTTGAAATTTGGAAATGTGTGTGTGTGTGTGTGTGTGTGCGTGAAATACAGTTTAGCCTTATATAGGATGAAGATATGATTGAATACCCATGCCCAGTGTCCAATTGAAAAAAAAATTAAAAATTATGCCTTTAATGACTAGATATTTCAGAATAAAAAAAATTTCTTATCCTCTTTTATAGAAAAATAAGGTGGGTTCCTGTGAGGGTTTTAAAAATCTTTTTTCCAGTTTTAGTGTTATCAACAAACAAACAAATTCAAATTAATACAGACATTAATTATCAAATTTACATTAATTGCTCTCAGCAGACAAAGATAATTTTGATCACATTTATGCTGAACACTTATGAAGAAACCTAAGAGATTGACAGGAAAGACAGAAAGCCAGAATGAAAGCTATCATTTTTATAGCCTGGGTCATTTTGCTGCCACAAAGAAGAATAAATATATGTGTTCCCTTGTGTTTGAGTATGCAAAATTTTTTTGCATAGATTAGGAAATTAGGACTACAGAATTCACTTTTTTTACCCCTTTATGGTTTTGTGCTTGATGGTATTGTGGAATTCTAAGCAGAAATTTAAAAATAAAATCATAGTTAATTGATAAGTCTACATTACTTCTATGATATTATTTCTGTTCCTTAAGAATAAGCAAGAAAATGTTTGATTATTTTTTTTTGTTTAATTTTCTATAGAATTAGCTTGGTTTTTTTTCAAGACTTTTTCTCTTGATTATATGTCAGACATTGCTTGTGAACTGAAATTCAGTTCAAATTGCTAAGTCAGTTTCCCTCTATTCTTACCAAGTATTTTGACTATTCAAACTGAGCTTCCTGAAAACCTGCACAAATCTGAGTAACTGGAAATTAATTATTTTTTTTTTTCAGGTAAGATTTGGCTAGTGAAAAAAACACCATAACTAATCAACCACCATCATGATAGATTGACTCTTCAGTGGTAAGAATTATCTTACGATCATGGTTTCAGACTGCATGTGTTTGATTGTTATTTGATATGTGTTCCAAGCATTTTCTGTTAGTTTTCTAAACTAATTTTTTAGTATAGACAATATTCCTTTAGCTATTAAATCCACAGTTTTAAGATCAAGTTTGAAATTTTACTTTGGAGACCATGCTTATTTTTCCAGGTCAACTTTGTACTTTAATCATCATTAGTGTATATTTAAAAAAGAAATTAAGAGGTTTGTGAAGAAATAAAGTTTACTGCTAAGATAATTTACAAAATGTTTGCCAAACACTAAAAAAAAAAAAAAACCAAACAATTGAACAATTACAACTAAGTGAAGTCAAACTTTTGGATCAAATTAATAATTTCATGGAAGCTGAAAGAACTAGAGATCTTTGACATTTAATCACTGCTTTTCTAATTGAATTTAAATCAGGAAGAGGAATCCAAATTACTTCCTTCTCAGGCAAATGTCCAACAAACCAGACTACTCTGATGTTATCCCTCTCATTTAGTAGTATATCTGTTACATTAAGCTGCTCAGAATGTGCTCTGATTTAACTAAATTTTCATTCCTTGGTAAAGATTTTTTTCCGTAAAGTACCATCCATCTCACTCAAAGTACTTCTTAGCATATTATGGAATTGCATCTATTTGGTGGCTTCCTTTTTATCTTACCTGGTCCAAGAGCTAAATCATCAAAACTAAAGGCCTATTTTCTTGCATTACTGAGAATTTTCCTAAATTGATTTTCATCTGATATTTTTCCCTGTTGGTTCCATGTTCACATTATCTCTCCAGATCTTACATTTTCTAATGCTTTATAATCACAAAACTCCCCAGGTTTCTCTTTGAAATTTTGATTTATGTCTTCTTATGAAGTGTGCTATGAAGTTTTGTTTTGTTCTACTTTGCACTCAAACTATAACATTTTAGTGCCATAGAAGACTAATGATGGTTGTAACAAATCTATGTTTGAACCCTTGTAAAATGTCAATTGCTTAGTCAACTGAATTTTTTTTGGTTTTTATTGATTTGTCATCAATAACACAGGCTAAAATCCATTCCAAAGGTTTCATGATAGCTCATCATGCCTCTTAGAACTCAGTGCTACACAAAATACAGTAACTAATATTCCCATAATATTTTCTCTTATATGTCAGTGTTAAAAATGATTCTTCAAAATTAAAAGTTTTCTGAGGTTTAAAAAAAATATGTTGCTATCCATGTAATTAGAAGTTAAAGAACTTTTAACATATTATTAATGACTAACATTACATAGAAGCAAACATTGCCACCAAGCATTTACTTTTCCTTTCTTGGATCAGTCAACAGAATTTTGTTTGCATCATGGAATTCAGTGTGATTCTGTGATATTTTAATATGTATGGGTATACACAGGAAAATTGATGTTAAGTTTTAGTCACACTTTCTTAGCACATCACTAAAGCTGGATAACATTGAAAGCAGTGAGAGGGTAAACAAGACAAGAATACTTTGGATAGCCAGTCTTTAATTCCCACTCAGGTGAGAACTTAGATGCAAATCTTTTAAGCAGGCCAGGGAGGTCACCAGTTTCTTTGGTATTTGTCTTACTTCCACTGATACTAATAGATCATAAAAGTGTTGTATATCAGCTCCAAACTTCCCTTGATGTTTGGTCCCATTGATTCCAGAGGAGGGCTCAAATCTTTGGGAAGCTAGAAACTTGCACTTTATGGTAGGATGCTAAAGATAAATGCTCTTTCATTGATTGAGATTAGTCATACAGAAGGTCTATGGATTTTTCTATCTTTTGTGATTATACATAACACTTTGAGATGACCTTAAAACTAGGAGAATGCTACTGTAATCACCTACTTACCACTAGCATTTAAACAAACAAAAAACACTTCACAGAGCTCAAAATGTGTGGATTTCCTTTCAGAGGTGCAAAGGGACTAGTGAAATACTTTTGTTATTTACATTGCACTTAAACTCTATCCTCACTACTATATGCAAATCCACTTTAGAACACATATTCCAGTTGAATATTTAAGGGATTTTGAAAATTCATCCCTTTGGGGATGAAAGTTACAGCCAGAACTAGACCTGGGTAAAAATATTTAATAAATGCAAGCAAATCCACCATGTATAGTCCCTTCAAACAAATACTGATTTTATACATTTGTTTACATACAATATTTTGTTCATGTTGATAAGTCAATAAAATAAAAATTAATCTCTAAACTGAATTTGCTCAATTCAATATACCAGAAAAATCTTGTTTTCTTGTTTAGCTAGTTACTGTATTGATGTATCTTTTAATTAAAATGTAACAACCAAACTATTTCATATTTCATCAAACCATTTCAACTTTAAAAGACAAATGGTATAAATGTTTAGAGCATTTTGTTTTCATACAATTGAAAATTATTTTTAAATAATTCCTTTCCTGAGATATGTTTACTGCTAACAAATCAGAAAGCCTATTTCTTGCCCAGTTCTCAGTTTAAAGGTATGACTTGTCCCAAGTCTGACTGAAGGCAGTAAACAGACAATGACCTCTAGCAGGTAGCAACTATAGTCTAGAAAATGGTTTCAATGTTAGTTAAAATAAAACAATATAGTTATTTATCACTTTTTTTTTTTTTTTTTTTTCATATTTAATTTCTGACAAGCCAAAAGAAGCATTCTAAAATATTTTCTTGTTGTAACCAGAAGCTGGAGAGCAAAAGAACTGCATGGGGCTAAAATGAGTAAAATTAAAAACAGAAAATGACAATCTATTTCCTGAAATACAGTGAAAACGATAATGCAGTTATATGGGCAAAAGATAATTTTAGACTACAGCATGCATATTTAAGTAAAAATGACTGGGCATTCTTGTCCACAGTTTCACAGCTGGTGACTTATTTTCATACATGAATTTGTCATTTTATGACACCCACTGTTGCATCCTGGGTTTGGGTTCAGATTAGGGGTTCTGATCTTTGTTAGTTAACTGGTGCTGTGTACCCTCATGCATCCCCCGTGTTTTCCACCCCCCGCGGTGGTTAGCTCCAGGCTGCCTGCCATTGGAGTTTCCCCCTGTCACTCCTGTAGCCACTCCCTGTCCACTCCTGAGGATTCTGTGTCCGTCACCCCATTCCCGCGATCCCATTCACCCTGAAGCCCCCTGTCCGCCCCTGCCACATTCCCATTGGTCGCCGTGGCCACGTCATCGCCACGGCACCTGCATTCATTGGGCGGGAGGGCTCCTGCTCTCCCTGTCCCACCCCCCATATCATCCCACTCGCCCCCCCCAGTCCCGTCACCATTTTCGTCCACATGAGGTTGGGAGTGGGCTGCAGTTTCTACTTCATGGCTCCTGCGGCCAATAAAGCCTCCAGCCGCCACGCAGATGGATTTGGACTTTTTCCCTGCCTCTTCATTTCCTCCCTCGCGCCAACGGCAAAGCACGGCCAGCCCACCCCGAGGCGCGACAACAGAAGCGCCTGGAAATAGCGACAAGCGCTGGCCCCAGCGAGAATCCGAGACACCCGAAGCCAGGCACTCGGGAGCTGACCGGGGCCGAGAAAAGTAACGCACTGTCGCTACCCACTTATAGAATCTGACTTGTCTACCACAGCCCAGAATATACATAGAAATATTTTTTGGCACAGTTTCATACATTAAAACCAAAGGAAAATACTGTGACCATAAAGTTTTGGGTAGGGCAGAGAATCTTCCCTGGCTGATTCTACATGATGATAATTTCCATATAAAAGCAAAGAGATTGCTATTATCTAAATTACCATTTTGTATATATTCAATTGCTTCCACAGCCTTGAAAAGTAGAAGGATGTACTCAGTTTTAGCACCTTTTAAACATTAAATTCATCAGCTGTGATAAGAGCATGACTGGAGATTTGCCACAGACCACTGAAGCATTTAACAGGTATTCCACTAACCTTTCTGCTCCATCTGAACCTGAACAGCCTTCTTACAGTGCAATCAATGAAATGAGCCTGCCCATTCCTAATGACTGCTGCAGGGATACAAAGTTCTGAGTTCTAATACAATAGTAGAACTACATACTACAAATGCTAAAATATGTCAAGTTTTACCAGATATCTTTGAAGACACTTGTGGTATGCCATCATCTGAGGTTTTGCATTTCTACCTGGCAAATTTTCTGCAGCAAAAAAATACAGAGAATGTACGCTAAGTAAGTAAGTTATAATGAAAATCATGCACTAAATATATCAGTTGATATCAGTGATGAACTTCAACATTTTAATTTTTATGACTAAAAAAAAGGGAACTTAAGAGGATTGTGGAAAAACTTTTTAAATTTTTAGATAGGAATTAATTTTACCATTCCATTGATAGATAGTAAGCTCAAAACATTTAAAACTAAATCCTCATTAATTTTTTTTATTCTGTACATAAGAAAGCAATTTTTATACCTTCAGTTATGCTTGCTTCTCTCCAAGCATATATAAGCATATCTAAGGTTTTCCCATGCACTTAGTTATTCAAGCCTCCTTGAGGTTGATATAATTTTTCAGGGTTCAAGGGAAAGAGAACTTGGTCGTTTTATGAAGGAAAGCAAGAGTGAAGTAGAAAAATGAAGAATTTTCTTTTGTATCATTTGATAAAGCACTAAACATGAAACAGTAAATACCACTGGTTAAAGATTATTGCATCTACAACAGGCTTCGCAATCAATATGATCATGCAGAGCAAGTCCAGAGGAGGGCCATGAAGATTAGCAGATGGCAGGAGCACCTCTCCTGTGTAGACAGCCTGAGAGAGCTGTTGTTGTTCAACCAGGAGAAAGGAAAAGTTCAGAGAGACCTTACAGCAGCCTCCCCATATCTGAAAGAAATCCAACAAGAAAGCCAGAGAGGGACTTTTTACAAAGGCATGTAGTGACAGGACAAGAGGTGAGAGCTTTAAACTGAGAGTAGGTTTAGTTCAGATATTAGGAAGAATTTTTTTACTGTGAGGCTGGGTGAGGCACAGGAACAGATTGCCTAGACAAGTTGTTGCTAGTTCATCCCTGGAAGTGTTCAAGGTCATTTTGGATAGGGCTTTGGGCAACCTGGTCAAACCTGGTCATGGAAGGTGTCCCTGCCTGTGCCAGGGAAATTGGAATGAGAGGATCTTTAAAGTCCCAAATCATTCTATGGTTCTATGATTTAATACTGAGACTGATACTTTGTACTGATTAATCCATACCAGCCTGGGTGATAGAGATAATATAGAAAAATATGCAGTAACAGCAGTAGAACACATTTTATATAAACTTTATTCCGTAGATAGCAAAGAGGATAATTTAGTACAGAAAAACTGAGCTACATCTTTCTAGTAATTTTAAAATTTATTTTATATTTCAAAGAAGTCCAGAATCCTTAAAATTTGACATGTTTATTTTTACATCTTTAAAAATTGTGCTATTGACATTTTGCAACAGGAACAAAATCACAAGGTCTAGTAAAACTCACAAACATTAAAGCATCAATACAAACAAAAAATATAAAGAAAAACATTAATAAATACATGTTAAACCATTACATAACTTTTGTTAATTTTTCAAGCTTACCTAAATTATTTTTCAAGTTTAATTCAAAGTCAGTATGACTTTGTTGCTCAGTGATTAATCATTTTTAAAATTGGATCTCACATCAATGATGAATAATAGAACATGATATAGAAATTAATCACAATATCTTAGCATTCAAGAGAATCAGCAGATCACTTAGCCCAGTTGTTTTTACACAGCTTGATGTCAGAATTACTGAGGTAAATTGTTTCTGCATGTGTTTTTTAGGTTTTTAAAGCATTAGACCATTTTTCACTGTCTCCACCATATCTTTGTTTCTGACCATTGGTACCTTACACAGTGGTCTCACAGGATCCGTGACCTAGTTCACAGCTTGAAAGAACCCAAGCAAACACAGGCAACTCTTCAAAATTGGGACGGTTCTTACCCAGAGCATCACACAAAACAGCTGCACTGTTAGACTTCTGCATGCACAGAGCACAGAGATTTATAAGCTGTGAGACCTAACTCGTCATCCATGAGCGTAAGTTGTGCTCAGGGCCTTCAACAGAAGGTGACATTTATTTGTGGTTCCCAGCTCTGCCCCCACTTCTGTTTGTAGAAGCAGCAACAACCAGCCAAGGTCAACTCTGTGACCCAAAACAAAGATAAATTAATGTCTCTGAGAGTTTGGTACACATGAGCCAAAATTTCCAAAAGGAAAATGTTTTATCCAGTTCTTCATTCTTTCTTCAAGTATTTACCATACTCTTAACAAACAGAAAAAAAATGAAGCAGTCAGACTATGAATGTTGTTGTTTTGGTTTGTTTCCTGATACTTACTATACAAGTCAGTAAGTTAATAAATGCCATCCTGATGTGTTTCAATACACCACTGTAGTATTTTTAGTGATGTAACTTCTTAGCTTAGCAATCTTAGCAAACTCCCATCTAGATATCTGACAGTGTTCACTCTTTTGCCCTTTAGCTGAAATTCAAAACACAAGAAAGAATTTTATCATGTTTTCTAAATAAATTATTTGGGATGGGGAAGAAAAGGAAACAACAATAAGTTGTTAACAATTCTAAAGGGTGAGCCAGTGGCCATGTGTTTGTGCAAATGTAACCAGGTTTGAGAAGGTGAATTTTTATCATATGGATTAGTTATTATATAGATAGTTTGGAAGAGGAGGAAATAGACTTTATGCTTTGCAAATGAGAGTAGCTCTAGCAGAGTTTGTGGCACTGCATGAACTAAGCCCTGTGCAAACTGAAACATCTCAGTGCAGAGATAACAGCAAGTCCAGCATGAATTCATCCCATCCACTATCCACTGCTCCAATAAATTAAACTTGCGTTTTAATACAGTGTGTGTTTTCTATTTCCTCAGTATAGCTGAAAGATTTTTTTTCCGTGCATTTTCTGCTACATGCCACTTTGTTGAACACATATGGGTTTGCAAATGAATATTGCCTTGTCCTTTTCATTCTTTTTACAATTTCTCTTTAATTCCTGGTTTTAATTTTGCTCTTGATTTCCTAAAAGAATTGTTAGTTCAAAAACTCTTGGAGAAAAATAATCAGTCTAGCCCAATCCTCTGCAACAGAAGAGAGTTCTCTACAATTTAACTTCCAAACTTACCTCTTATTCCAAAGTTTCATTTTGAACAAGTTTCACTGCATCTTTCAGAACACTGTGCTTTATTGTTTTTTCTTTGAATGTTTAGCCTAATTTTACTTCTATTCCTTCACTTTATTCTTCACTTAGATCACTTATGTTCTAGCACTTAATTATGCTCTTTTGTAATTCTTAACACAAATCCATGCTTTCATTTGATATTTACACCTTCCTTATACACAAACACTTAT
The DNA here is from genome assembly GCF_024509145.1 of Vidua macroura. Taxonomy (NCBI): domain Eukaryota; kingdom Metazoa; phylum Chordata; class Aves; order Passeriformes; family Viduidae; genus Vidua; species Vidua macroura. The sequence continues at coordinate 73,949,940 of NC_071571.1, forward strand.
ATCAGTCTAAATCACCATTTAGTGAAAATTTAAATACATTTTTTTCCTAGTAATTCTTCATTTCTCTCTCCTTATAACACCTCAATAATTTTCTGTTCTTTAATTTCCCTGTAATTTGCATGAGTAGTATTGAATTGCACATATTTATCTCCCTGTACTTTGATGGTCAGTCACCTTTACTCTATTAATACTAGGATAATAGCTGGTATTCTAAACTATAAGCTGAAATTTAAAAGGCAACACAAATTTTTGCATGCAAAACTGTAAATGTTTTCTCTACACATCAGACTTCTCAGTTTCGCAGCTAAGTAACAGTCCAGTATATTTGTACTTTGAAATATCAAGCAACAAAGCTTTCTTTTACTTTGGGGACAGTGGGCTTCATCATTTTCAAACATTTTCAAATATTTTTTATTCCACCTTAATAAAGACATACCATGGCCTACATTTGCAATAGAGTGCAGTGCAACTGCATATTTCCATGCACATATATTTTTCTACAAACACTTAGACAAACTGTTTATTTGTAATTTACTTCTGGCCTACAGAGAACCCTGCAGTGGGTTTTCACTGAATAATCTCAGTCTTGCAGAAAAAAAGAAAATCTGCTGTTACCTAGAATGAGAATGGAAAGGGGAAAATACCAACTATGAAGTCCTCTAAGAGGTAGTGACTACTTTACCTGTTTTTTCCAAGTTTTAACACCTAAATTGTACTCTGTACATGGATTTGACTAGAATTAGATTTGAGAGACAAGAAAGCCCAGGGCAAAACTGGAGCAGAGCTGTAAACAGATTCTCAAGGGAAATGAAGAGGTATAAAAATTCTCGGTGCTGAGGATTTCTAGTGGTGAAGAGATGCATTCCTTGACTGTGAGTTATATTTGAATTAAGGCTAAGAGAAAGAAAATTTTAGAGGTGTTTTCATGGGGGTCTGGGAAACATTTTCCCAGGCAGGCCAGGACTGATATTTAGGTTATTTTCTGAGGAATAATTTATCTCTGGAGAAAGTGAGTACCCTTGACTGTGGCTCAGCCAAGTTTTATGGCCAGGCCTGAGTTGGAGAGTCTGGAGTTTTGGTGGAATGGGGCTGGGATGAGTCTTCTAAAGCAATGTAAGGCTTGATGCTTGTGTCTGAACTGAAGGGTGTCTATTCCAGGTTTAACTTTTGCCTTAGGGATCAAAGGATCGATCTCCACCAGAAATGTTGTCACCTCATCTCTATCTTCCCTTGTGACTCTCCCCTAAAGGTGACACACAGCAGGTGTGCAATCAAATGGCAGTAATTGTTATCATGAGGTGCAGGCTACAGCTTGGTGCACCATGTACAACTTTCCACTTTCCTATTTTTTACTCACACGTAAAGACATAGCGGACATCTTGTCCATTCATGGACATGTTTGGCAACTCTTAACCCAGATTTTGCTTGAAGTGCTCAAGTTCTCAGATTAGTCATGTTCTAGCTTGGGCTGACCCTGAAAAGGAGCAAGAAGGTGACAGTGATAAGGTCCTTTAAAAGGTAGTCTCTTTTTTTCCCCGTTTTTCTAGTATACAGGTACAAGGTAAATTAATTTTGTGGGCAATATCCTGATAATAAACAACTTCAGTTTTTCTTTTATGTTTCTTGTTTTTATATTATTTTATATCTTCTTTATATTATAAGAGCATCTATACACATGAATCCACAAACATCTACTGCCAAAATATGCACAACCTAAGATGCATTAAAATTACAACTGTCAATAGGTGTTTAAATTCTCCCATGCTTAAGTTCAGATTCTTTCACTGAGCTGAAACTAGGAAGAACATTTTTCTTTTGATGGTGTTAAATATAACAGAAATTTAAAGATAATTAAGTGGTGCTCTGTAGCACTTCATAGCAGAATACAGTGAAATATTTTTCTTCTCTTTCTGAAGCGTCAGAAATAACACTCATGAGAGCTATAAGAAGAGTTCAGTAAATTAATTGTTTGTGTAGGATAACAGGAATCCTAAGAGGGCAAAAATATTTAGCCTTAGCTTTGACTGGAAAAATGTTATTTTATATTGTTTTTCTGCTGTTGTTGGGGGTTTTGTTTGTTTGTGGTTTTGTTTTTTTGCTTTAACACGTTTAGATAAGCTGGATTAATATTCTCAAAATGAAAAATTTGTTTCTAAAGCAACCAGAACTTATTCACTCTTTGCGCCTAATCAATGCTTAAAGGTTAAAGGACTTTCTAACACAACGGAAGAAAATTAAAAGCAAGCACAAATCTATCAGTCCTGCTAAACATTGCATTTATAGATGCTAATGAATTTATTCTTTTTTTCCCTGCATAAAATGCATCTTTTCAGAGCTTGGTTACGATTCCCTAATTAAGAATTCACAAATGTGCCATGTAAACGTACATAATTTATCTCCATCATATTGAAGGTCTGGGAATTTTGCCAGTGAATGAAACATTGTATTCCATAGGAACAACGAAATGAATACTTCTGTGTCTGATATGAGAGATTCATTCCTTAAACTGACATTGTCATAAATCTAAATTAGAGCAAACTGTGCAGTCAGGTTAATATCTAATCAGTCTTTCAGTCTGGGACTTCAGAGGCTTGAAATGTTGATTACTTAATAAGGCAAAGAATAGCCAAAACTTTAAAGGCAGATATGAATGAGCTTTGTTGTCAACCTACTTTCCTCTTTGGAAAACAGAAGCTGGTGTTGCCACTAATCTCTGCTTTTTTATCTGTTCCAGAAGGCAAGTTTGGGACTTTGATGACTTAAGGGGGTTTTTGTCGCGTTAGAGTTGCCAACAGCTGCCTTAGCGCAGAGCCAGGGAATGAGGCAGACGTGGGACCAGATGGAAGAGCAATCTCAAGGGGATTGACCTTACAAGAAAAATTAGAAAAAAATTAGAGAAAAAAAAAAAAAAAAAGTCTCAATATCTCTGGCTTCTGGCAGTATGACCAGAGCATCATGAGCCTGTGTCCTTCCAAAAAATCCCATCAAGGTTCCACATACACTTCAATAGCAATAAGCCCATGTCACAGGCTGTATTCATTTCTACCTAGAGAATGACAGTATGTCACTCTTCTTCATTTAATGGTGACAGAAAAAGCAGTCAGAGTATAATCTGGAGTTCTGGTTACTCACACTTCTTTTTTCTGTTTCACATATACTGTAACAAATTGGCTTTCTTTGCTGTGCCCTAAGTGCCTAATGTAAAATAGAATCAAACTGGCGAAACTGAATAGGAGACACTGATGTCATGTTCAGGGGCTCATTATTTACAATCATCTTAGTATTTGAGACCTCCTTAAAACTGAAGAGGTTCTTCTATGAACCCTAGAAGCCAAGTAGGTAACAGTATGGAAATCTGGCTTTAATCTGGCATGGAATGCAAACATATCAGAGATACATTAAAATTTGTCCTGCCCAGTATAATTTTCAACAAACGCTTGCTTCCACTGCAGATCTTCCCACTGTGCAATAATTTGCCTTTAAAGCTTTAACTATCATCCCTCTCCAATGTGTCCATGGATATAAAATTAACAGCATGGTTTTGCTGGATAAATTAGTGCATATGTCATGACATTGAAACATGTAATGAAATTCACAGAAAAAGATGCATCTGATTTATGTCTCTGAGGTTAACAACATTCTTTTCTTTTTCTTCCTTTTTGTTTTTTTTTTTTTTTTTCTGAGAGAGAATATAGTTGATATTCTGAGATATTTAAAAAACATTTTAAATAAAAGACATTTTGGTTTTTTTTTTTTCTGACATTTTGTTTTTTTTTTTTTTTCTGAGAGAGAATATAGTTGATATTCTGAGATATTTAAAAAACATTTTAAATAAAAGACATTAAAAATGTGGAGAAGGAAAGGCCTTCAGACCCTCAGAATCTGAAAGTTCAAGGTAGAGTTTTCAACCATTTCATTCTGATTAACATATTCTAACTTTGAATTAATTCTAAAAAATACTCCCTCTTGCAAATATTGTTTAGGAAATAATATATTTGAATAATATTTGAAATAATATTTGAAATTCATAGAAAATACATTAATATCCTTGGAAGTGTTCAAGAAACAACTGGACATGGCACTTAGTGCTGTGGTTTTGTTGGCATGATGGTATTTCGTTAAATGTTGGACTAAATGAACCTGGAGGTCTTGTTCAATCTTAATGATTCTGTGATTCTATATGCTAATCCTTGGGATAAAATTCTAAGAGTTAGTCAAAGTAAATCATCTATCTCTGCTATGAAAATTCAAAGTGTATGTTAATTCACCCATGATTTGCCCATTCTGAAATGAATTCTACTTGTAAGAGTCAACCCTCTCAGAAGAATCTGAACAAAATAGTGCAGCAACACCTCTTAGTTATGAACATTCAGTGAGAAGCTGTCATGAAATAAAGCATAGCTTTCCCAAGAAGCTCAGATTCACTGTGATAACTCAGCAGAACACATCTGAAACCAGTTGGAACTACACAAGGAAGTTAATCACTTTGAACCTTTTCTAGTTCTACAACAGTCTTTGCTGTTCTTTAAGATAAATTCTTCTTAAAAGTGAATGGAGAGTTTGCTTATATTCATCAACAGAATGGCAATTGCAGCAAAGGCTGCATAGAGAGTGCTTTGTATTAGTGAAAATGGGCAGAATTTGTACATTGGTAGAAATGTACAGCTCTCTTGCTGTAGAGCTGTTTGGCAAGATTGCCAGCATGGGTCAAGAAAGATGGAGAAATTGTCTCATTTTAGATTTCAATTCTGTGTTTCTGCACTCTGGTGTAATTCACTAGTCTATTAAGAAGGGACAGTGAACTGGGAATAACCCTCTTTTCTGTAACTGGAAGAGAGGGGAGAAACCCCTCCCAGCAACCCTGCTGTGTGATTTTAGAAAGAGAGAGAAAGATGAGGTTTCTCAATCATGGGAGGGATAAATTTGAATAATTAGGTCTTCTAACTGAAAATAAGAAATTAAGTTTAATGATATCTTGGCACATAGTACAGCCATTAATTTAAAAATCTCTGGTTCACACCTGATCTTTTTTAAGACAAAGTAAAATTTATAATATCCTACATTTTATCTTTTTTTTTTTTTTTCTTTTTTTTCACAGCATAGAGATACCTTTGACGTACCTGATACCTTTTACTTCAACTTGTTCTTTTGGTTCTTGGGTTGATTAAATTCTATGTATTTTTCATCTTAAAAAGGTATAATGCTATATCTGGTCACCATTTTAAAATTTAAGTTCAAAGCCCAGTGGATAAGTCACCAGGATGTCTTCCACCTAGCCTGATGGTATTTAAAATTTATTTTGACAGTTCTAAAATATTCCAGCTGATTGAAATGTCAACATTTGCTAGATGGTGCACAGTATTTAACAGCAGTTATTTTCCAGTGAAGTTACATCTAAAGAGAATGATAGAAGTAAATGAAATAAAATTAAAATATAAGAAAATGAAAAAATAATAGTAAGAGAGAAAGATAAAAAATTAAACCATACAATGCTATTTGGTCTTTTTAATGTTTCTTTTTCCACTCTGTTTCAAATCACTAATCAAAATCACTTCCCTATTTGTAGGCCAGAAGAAGAATTTAGTTCTAAGATTATATCTTGAACATCTTGAGATAGATGGTGGAGGAGAACTCAAAATAAACCATAATTGGGCACCACCCGTCTTCCACAAAGCAAAGGAGATGCCAAAAGCCCCAACGTGCCCTAGGACTGAGATTGTTGCTGAAAGAGTCAAGATCCTACATGAGGTCAGCATTGCAATCTGGGACAGAACCAGTGCAGATCCAACATGGAAGACCCATACTAGAAGGAACTGTGTCATTTCCAAGCCACTAGATAGAGGTTGCTGGTGTTTAAAACCCAGTTCAAAATGGTGCAACATTACAACAGTGAATCAACAAAGTCAGGGATGTAGGAAAGTATGAGAACTGTAGTAAGTGTCCTGAAAGGTAAAAATTGAAAAAACCCAAAACACTGGCAATGACTGTCAACAAAATAACATCAACTTGATAAGCACCTTGTAAACCTAATATTCTAACAGTTCAGAAGAATGATTTTATACTCTGTATGCACAGCACATGATACAAACTTCCTTCTCTCAGTCAAAGACAGCAGACAAAGCTGTAAGAGAATTCAAATGGCTCTCCTTGCCTGACCACAAATGATTTTTGATATCTAGGTTTTCTTCAGTGGCTGGTAATTTTGGTACTAATTGGACATATTTTTAAATCACTTGATTTTTTGAATAACCCAAAGTTCCGCCATTTAAAAGCACATTATGAAAAGGAATGCTTAATTATCTAACCTAGTATTAACATTGGCTCCAGAAAATTTATAATTAAAAAGGTTACAAATAAAAAAAAATAATAAATAAATTAAAAAATAAAAAATACATTGCATCTCATCACTTGATATATAAAAAATATTATGAAACAAAAATTTAAGGAATCCCTTGATTGTTTTCCATAGGAGTGAACCATATATTTAAATCCCTTTTATCTCTAGTTTAGACTTCCAGTCTAATGAACAAATAAAATATTAAAAAAAAGAAAAATAGAAATAGTACTCATTATAAAGCAGACATAACTATTAATATATCCTCTTCTGACTCCAGTAGATTAACTGATGTCACTGCAGTAGAATAAATATAAATTATTGTAATCTGAAAATATTTATAAATTAAAAATCCCAGAGTTGTAAAAATGCCATGGTATCTGTGTGATCTGTTTGTGCACAAATATTTTGGATGCTGCAATATTAATATGTCTCAGAGACCCCTCTTGTCAAAAAAAATCAGATATGTGGTACTGTCTGGTGAAAAGCCAGCAAAAGATTTTTTATGTTTTCCAATTTAATTGCTTGTAATACTGAATCAATATTAATCATACCAGCTGGCAAAAAGGTAAGTGAAATCAAGAAAGTCTACAGTAGAAACAGCAATATAGCATTAAATTTATACAGCTGCAAGCTTGACAGCACTGACTGCATATTTGAAAATCCATTTTGCTTCCTCACATATGCATATGGTTACGGCTTGCTTTTCAAATAAATCTGATCAACATTTTGTGGTATTTGAACATTTTCCCATCTGGTGGATTGTTCATAAAACTCATTTTCCCTGATTTAGTGAGGCAAGGAACACACCAGACTGAATGGTTTTAGATTTGTATTTGGAACTTCTGGGTTTTTGCAATCCCTCATATGTCGCAGAATACATTCCTAATTTTTCAACAGATTAATTTATGTTTTAAAGCTAATAAGCCAGGTGTCATGGTACTTGACTATTCTTTGCTATATTATGATATTTTATTGTGAAGGGTCATGCTCACTGGGTGTCTGTGTATTTTATTCCAAAAGAAGAAATTAATTTAATTTTTAGAGGCATTTTACTTCTTTACCATAATGCTCGATCTTCTAAAATGAGTCTCACTATCCCCAAAAGTATTAATTAGTCCACATGTAGCTCTTGCTTTCATGGCACAAAATACTGCTTGTGACTCTAATGATCCAAATTAAGTAATATTTTTTTTTTAATTAAATTAAGGCATTAGTATTTCCTGTACTGATTTTTACTTCAAGAGTCTTATGGTTTAATGACACCCAAAAGCTTGCACAGTGCAGCAATTAAGGCAACATGGGAATATCTTAGTAAATATCTAAACAACACACCTGTGGTAAATTGCAAACACCTCTCTTTCTCATCACTAGAAAGTATGCTAACACTGTGCAGAAACCAGATATTTAGTGTTCAGTTCAAACCCTAAATCTGTCCACTGGTTTATAGAAAACAGTAAAAAAGATGGAACTTATAATCTTGAAATAACCATATTCACATGATACATGTTTTTTCTTCTGATCCAAAGCATTTTCTTTAGTCTGTGACTGGTCAGCCTGAGCTGACAAATATTTTCCTGTCATTGCTTTTGTCCTCAGTAATATTCTTTCCACAAATGTGGTGTATTTCTGAATTTCTTGTCACAAGTCTGACAGTTGTGTCCATGCTGCCAACCTCCTACATGGCACTCAGTGAGCAGATCTAAACAGATATAAGTGTCCCTCATTGGATGGCCTACACTAGGTGCCACCTTTGCATTATTAAAATATCAGTCATGGTAGAACCCTTGTGGTGTACATGATTCTGCTGAAGAAAAGGAAGTAAAATTAAATTCTCTGTTAAACCAATAGAAAACATGTTAACTTTCAGTATTCTCATGTTGCTTCTCAGCTATTACTCACTTCTTTGACAGAATTTAAAGAGCTTTCCTTATTATGTTATGAAGTAATTAAAACTATCCTCCAATAATGCTGGCAATATTTTCTTTAAAGAACCATCACTGTCAGACATTTTCAGCTGCTCTACATCAGTCCTTTGTAAAAGACTTCAACATTTTAACAGGGAAAATCTCCCTTGTATTTTTAGGAAGTGTTCTCTAACTTACTTATTTATATGCAGATCAATTAATATTGCTGGTTTTCCATATTTTCACTGAGCATGTCTTTGACTTAGTTCATGCAGCAGGCCTCAGCAGGCTGGATGTAGGGTACAGAAGCCTCATAAAATGATAAATGCTTTTCAATGAAAATTTCTTGCTCAGTTGACAGCTGCTGGATATATTTAGTTGGTTCTGATAAAAAGTAGGATTGATATCACCCCATGTTTTTAAATGAAAGTGATAATGGCAACTATGTCCTGTGTTAATCTGGTTGTTGATGGGTTGTATAAAATGTGGTGTGAACACAAAACAGATTGGGCTACACAGATATTGCAGCTGGGAGAGAGACATAACAAGTATATTACATACAAGCTGCTGTGTCAGACACTGTTTCTCAGATCAAGCAACCTGGACATGCACTCCACAAGAATTATAACTACCTAAGGAATTTAAAGGATTAAAGTATTGATGTGTATGGATGCCCTGAAGACTAAGCTGTGAGGCAGGTTTTGAACTAGTCTTTTGTATCACTTGAGTACATGCATGTAAGTAATGCTTTAGATATAAAGAGCCTGTATCTGTCCCAAAATCTGATTTTTGAGGAGATTTAAGCTTCTAGAAACTGTTAACTTGAAAATCCTAATCTGTTGTGTCATTCATTTTATTTCATGGCAGCTCTGTGTCCTATTTAAGCACCATTTTATTTTTCCAGACTTTATTAGGCTGGTGATTATAGGAAATGTTTAGCTGGAGAACAGTTGAAGGACAGCTACCCTTACATCTTAAATCTTGCTTATGAGGCAAGATAAAGCTTTAAAGAAGAGAAATAAATCCAAAAAAAATGCAATAAAATGTAATTTAATTAGAGACCTGGCAACAAAAGTATGGTTTTTATAGCATCATCTACTGATAAGTACACTTTCACCTTCTTCTGCATCAGACCTTCCCTGTTTTACACTCAAGAATGTCTTGGCATTACTGAGCAAAAACCTCACACATTTAATATAGACCAAGGATGAAGGTAGTTTGGCAGGATTAAGTATTAGCACATCAAAACCACTTGGAGTATATTTTTTCCATTCATGAAGCAAATTAATGCAGGTAGTCATTATAGAAACAGGTATATTAAAACAGAATCAAGGCCATACATCTAACTTCATTGCAAATCTCAAGGAACATGCCTTTACAATAATATATTACACGACCTTCAGCTCCAAATATCCATTAGACATTTCTAGCTGTCATTCATTCTAAATTAGTAAAGTATACAAAGTGATTTCTTCTTATGAATTGACGTGGTCTGGATCATCACCAAAAACATATGACTACCTCATTGAGTGTCTAATCTACTTTTCCTTGATAATGATTCTTTGCACTTACATTTCACTTTATCTTTTCAAAGATTTTCACAAAGTACTTTGCAGTTCTTCCTCTGCATAAAGGGAATGTTTAGTTTACACTCGGGAGATACTGTACATACAAACTGGAAAGGCAGTTGGGTTCCACTAGTGAAAGCTATTTTTTTCCTTAAGGTATTTTTAGTAGTTCTTATAGCGTATGACCAAGGGAGTTTGTGCAAGTATTACAAGTTATGAAATCCTTTCAAAGCTGAAATAGGTAGCTGGTGATAGGTAGATGTCTAGTGAGGAACAATTGCACCCTGTTCATTTCACCACCATTTGCCTCACCAAGAAATTCAGGTGCTGACCTCTCACCTTATTTTAGGGAGTAACAGCTTCAAATCCCCAATTAAATAGATTTGTTTGGCACACAGGGGTTTTTTTTTGCTAAAAACGCAATATCCAATTCTTTCAAATGAATGTTATTTTCATACACTTAGAGATGAAGCACAGGTTGGGTCTAATAGTTCTGCAGGATAAAAACAAATACTTAGAGCAGAGAGCCATATCTGTTCTTTCCTCCATGATCCAGAAACCCTTTTGTTTTAATCAGAGCTAGTAGGGATCCTAGTCTCTCCCCCTTCCCAGCCCTCCTTATGGCCACACAACCTAACACCCCTATTATAGCCTTTTGTTTCACATTTTTCCACTTTCAATTCATCCCTAAAAATGTTGTTATCAAATTAATGGAGTTTAATGTGGCCATACTCACTTTGGAGTTGGCCAGTAGCTGAGTAGACTGATTGTCTCATTCATTGTCAACATTCAATAACTGGAAAAACTCCTCAAAGTTCTTGTCCACAAGCCCTTTGAGAAGAAATCATACCATTTTTATGAAATCCGTATTACATGTAACTCTTATTCTTCAATATAATGACACTTTAAGGCTTCTATTTTCTGAAAAAGTTAGTTATATAATCACTACCTTAATGCAACATAAGAGATTAATTTCTTTCTAGTTTAGGACTGAACCCATGGGAATACAGATCTCAATCACAATAATAAAGCAACCATAAAATGTTCAGTACTGTACTGTGTTAAGAAGAAGACCCAAACTGACATTCTTCATGTCCTTCTGGATGATTATCTCTCTAGAACAAGTACTCCATGTCTCCACAGGATGACAGCAAAAATATGTATCTGTGGACATGTAAGGTGAGCATAGAGACATTATCATTAATTACTTCTGAACAGCAGTGAAAGTGCTTCAAGGTTGTTTGCTGCCTGCAGACTTCTCAGTTTCTCCATGCAATGTATCACAAGGGAGAGATTTTTGAAGAAATATCAGCATTCAAAATAAAATAAAAAGGTATCAATATGATATATGACTCTAATCTCTGCTTTGCAAATGTTAATGCTTCTGCTTTTGACAGTAAAAGAGAAAAAATAGAAAGAATAGCTAAAGAAAGCAAATCTGGTCATTTCAGAGTGTAAAAGTAATATTTGTGTTAAAGAAAAAGTACTACATAATTTGAGCAGATGGAGTGCTTTGCACACCCCACCCCACCTCCATCCCCCAAAACAGATAATGCAAATCTGAAAATTTTCACATTACATCAAACCTTTTTTAGGCTTCTGCACATAGTTCAAAAGTTGTGTCATATGTGATACTTCCAAAATGCTAAATACAATAAAGGTGCCTTCCATAAAATGCTAGATGCAATGCTATCCTCTGAGGATAGAATCTCAGTTTATGCCCATCAGAAGCAAACATGCTCTAATAATGTAAGGATTTTGAAATCTGCTTAAAAATAAACACATTCTGAATTATGGAAATAATTAGGGTGTATCTTCATTTTACTTTGGAATAAAAATATTTAACCCTTTTGTTTTGTTCACTGTTTTAAGCAAATCATGAACACGTGCTTGTGCCAACATGGATAGGTGCTGCATTGAAGAGAGACCATTCACATTTTTCAAAATATTACAAAATAGCAGGGCAAAGTTTGGTGTCTTGTCTTTAATTGGGTCAAGATCTCCATTATGGAAAAGGAAATAAAATACAAAGGATATAATAAATATGTTAAAAATGACAAATCACTATAGTACCTATTTACTTAAAATGGAAAATGACAGACTACTAATGCTCTGTTAAAGGTGAGACACAACACATGCTTTGAGTAAGCAGGCAGAATGATGGAAAGTCTCTGTCCCTTTGTTAAATTAATATAAAATTAAAAGTGTGTGGAGTAAGAAAAAGCAAAAGATTTCTATCTTCATACCCTAGCAGAGACCTTTTCATTTTTTCTTTCTGTTTATTTGTTGTTTTCTTTTTCCCAATCACAGCTTTTATAGAGTCTGAATAATATTTGTAGATATATCAAATGTAGGCAGTTGTCTGACTTATTTTTCATGTTGAATGAATCTTCACTGTGAGAAAATTTTTTCACTTACTTAACCCCAAGTTAAAAGTGTTTCATCATGTAGACAAACATTCAGTGGACACTCAAATCCCCAAGTATGTAAAATACAGGAAGCTGAGTTTGATTTCATGGCTTTGTACATTTTGGTAATATTATACACACCTCAGACATCTCTCTTAGTATCATTCCAGAGGTGATTTACAAAACAAATTACTGCTGAAAATGTGGTTGAAAGATAAAACTGTAAGTTAATGCTTGTAAAAATTTGGCTTTGATAATTTTCTACTGATAAGGAATCTGTGCTCAGCAGTTGATATTTCAAATTATATATTATATAATTATATTTAGCTTTTCTATCAAATTGTACTCTAACATCCTTTCAAATATGGGAACACTTTCCACCCACATGACAGACATGGAAGGCATTCTCTGTCTTAGTGCATACTTGCTAGAGTTTTTAAAATTATTTTTAACCTTGAAAAGGGTATACAGACCTTGGTAATATGAAATGGACCCCTTTATGTCACCAGAACATAGACAATCATTACAAAGGATTTAGCATAGCTCTTCTTTTATACTAACTCCTCATCTTTGCCTAGCTGATTTTCTTTATTTCTGCTTTTAACTATAACAAACACAGGGGAAAATAGGATTTTGACAGATTGAGTAACATTGTAAGAAGCCAGGGTGTTACTGTTAAAGCTTAAACAGGGTGGAAAGGGAATAAGGGTAAAGGCAGTACAAAGGATTTACACATTAAATAAACCTTGCTTCAGCAGCTTGTGCTTCCCACACATAGCATAGTGCCAAAAAATCACATGTGCATACTGCACGTACAGGTAAACCAGACAAAGCCTCAAAAGCATGAGGGTATTTCTGAACACTTGACTGCAATACTGTTACCCCGCAACATATTTCAACATTTTCATGTACCTTCCTACTCCTCTTCAGGAGTTGTGAACAGTTTGTACATGGAATCAATTGCCAGAAAACAGAAAACTGTTGTGACACAAGAGGCTGAATTCCAGTTGAGCTACAAACTTCCTGAGAGCTTGTACAGCAGTGAAGGTCCATGCTCAACCCCACTTAATTTCGGGTAGCTGACTGCAGGGTTCTGTAAGGCGAAAGGCTGCTGTTATTGTCAACAAAAGGAAACAGGAGCTCCAAGGGCACTTCTTAAACCACCAGCTAAAGACAGAGATTACAGCTGTTGTGCTCTGTCATGGTTTAACCCTAGCCAGCAGCCAAGACCTACACAGCTTTTTACTCACTCCCAGGATCAGGGAAAGAATCAGAAAGGTAAATGGTAGAAAACTTGTTGGTTGAAATAAAGACAGTTTAATAGGGAAAGCAAAAGCCACACACACAAGTAAAGCAAAACAAGGAATCATTTCACTCCTTCCCATGGGCAGGCAGATGTTCAGCCATCTCCAGGAGAGCAGGGCCCCATCCCTTGGTTAATTCTACCTCAGAGAAAACTAGTACAACTTTTAATGGTGAAGATGTATCTATGCCTTAAAACTCAATCACCACACTGATAAGTTTTTGTACCACATCGAGCTCCAGAGATTTCAGTGGAATGCAGAGGTTCTGTCAATGAGTCACAAAAAAAAAAAAAAAAAAAAAAAAAAAAAAAAAAAAAAAAAAAATTAGTGTTTTCAGAGTGGGGATGCACAACATCCCAAATGTTAGAAAAGGAAGGTGGATAAAGCAGGAGACAGGAAACACCTTACACAGGGATGTGACCTGAAAGAAATTAATCCTGTTCCTTCCTTATCTCAAGCAATTTACCAGGGCTGCAGAGGAGTGTCTCCTATTTGTACTGTAATTATTTTGCATCCTGCCATAAAATTAAACCAGATTTTCTGCTGTAAAAGTTAGAAAGACCCTTTTTTATTTCAAAATGTACCTAAAACAAAATAAAGTATGATATAATACTCCACCAAGATATGAAGACCTAGAAGTCATATTTTCCATTTCCTTGAATGAGGATTTGAATCTCAGTCTCTGTCCTTTCAAGTTCCTAAATCAAGTGTTGTTGTAGTGTGTTTTGTTTGAAGTTCATGTCTGCCCCCTGTTCTCCTCCTTAATCCCCTCCTCTCCCAAGCTGCCAATCTTCCCCAGGTCCTCCCTAACCCCCTCCATTCCAAGTTGTCAGTCCTCCCTTTCCCCACCCCTTTTCTCCAGAATGTTCCTTGTCAATCCTCCCTATCCCTACCCTTCCTTCCAGAGTGTTCCCTGTCTATTTTGTTATACTCGACACCCTATTTGTTACTTTGTGTTATTCCACTCCCCTACTTCTCCTGATAGGTTTATAATAGTTTAGTCCACTTTAGACCTCTCCCCAGCTTTACCCTCATTGGTTAATGTTCCTGCACCCCTCCTCCTGTGTTACTGTATAAAATTTCTGTTCAGCCCCCGAGTCTTGTCTTGGGGCTCCATCTTGTCCATCCCATAAATACACTCTGGTTTCCCCCAAGACCCGTGTCTTTGTTATCTGTCCCTGCGCCGAACCTGCCGATAGCTGGGATTGCAGAACTCGCAGGGGGACAGTCGCGCCCCTGCATTCGCCGCCCAGCACGCCCCGTGACAGCGCGCTGCAACAAAGCGTAATCTCTGCTGCTTGGAAAAAGCATCACACAAAGTAATTTAACTTTTGCTGCTGAAGCTGATCCACATACTCTGGATTATTTACACATTTGGAGGGAAAGACTGACAAAGCTAGAACAAGAAAAAATGTGATTCTTTAGCCTGGTGGACATACATATCTCTTGAGACAGTGGAACTGCAGATTATGGTCCCTGCTCTTACATAATGAGTTATTGGAGCATGTCACATTTCAGCCAGCAAAATCACAAAGACAGCAGGACATTTTATTAGGAAGGAGAAAAAAAAAAGTTTAATCTCTCAAAGTGCAACATCTGGTGACTATTGCTTATATTTTCTGATGTTGGATTAATATCACATATTCAATGTGGGTGCATTTGAACTGTAATCTAATTAGATATTGAAAGTATTCCAGTGCCACTTAGCCAAAATATTGGTTTTGTTTGCAGTCATAAGCTGCTGCATTTACTGACACTCTGTTGTTGTACCAATCTTTCCTTCACCAAGGTCTCATCATTCTGCAGTAAGCAGCAGGAGGGTACTAATCCTCTGCAATAGCACTTCAATTTTCTCATTACAAAAATTGGCTCCATTTTCCTGGCTTAGGCAAACCCAGTGTCGCTCAGACCTTGGGGGCCACAGATTGGGAGCAGCGAGAGCAGAAGAAGCGCCAACTGCAACAGCAGATAGATATTTTAGCAGCAGCTGTCTGGTTGTGTGTGCTCCTCCTGGATATCGGTTTAAATGCTCCAGCTCAGCCAGCATGAGGTGTTTGCCCCTTGACACATTACAGAGCCAAGTAAGAGTAGGATGGTCTTTAGAATGAAGCAACAAGCAATGTCATAACAGCTCAGCAGATTGTTAGCATCTTCATATATTCTCAAATGCACTGAAAGAGTAATCAGAGTAATAGTAGCAATATAGATACAAAATTATGAACCAAAATCATCTTAAAATCACGCCTTGTAGTTGTACCAAGGCTTTTTTACAGTGCATGTCACTGTTTTTAAGTTTCATAGCATATCTGAAAGAAAAGCAAATTTCACTAGGCTGACTGTGAAAGTGAGAAAACTGAAACAGAGAAGTCCATCTTTCATGAGCAATTAAATGGCACAAAGGGCAAGAGCAGCAAAGTCTCTTAACTTACATCTTTGTGCTATTCTATTAGTTAGTTAGCTCCATCCAAGGTACTGAATGGATCATTTATTCCTTATTTTATTAAATTTCATTTATTCCACTTCAGTATTCACATGCAGCTTTGTGTACAGGAAGAAATTAAAACCATGAGTTCCTATTAAATTACTCATTAAATTTGTGTAAGTCTGGGAAGGTACAGGGCTCCCTCCACCTTGAAGTCTGAGCACTCAATGCATTGAATCCCACAATCATAGAATGGGTTGGGTTGGAAGAGACCATTAAAGGTCATCCAGCCAAACTCCCCTGCAATGACCAGGGACATCTTCAACAAGAGCAGGTTGCTCAGAGTCCCATCCAACATGACCTTGAATATTTCCAGGGATGGGACATCCATGACATCTCTGTGCAACCTGTCATAGCATTTCATCACCACCCTCATTGTAAAAGAAAACCCTTCAAATTTCCGTATATTGAATCTAAATCTCTTTAAGTTTAAAACCATAACCCCTCATCCTGTTGCAACACACCCTGATAAAAAGTTTGTCCTCATCTTTCCTCAAGTCCCCCTTTGAGTACTGAAGGGCTGCAATAACATCTCCTCAGAGACTCCTACAGATTGAACAATCCCAATTCTCTCAGCCTTTCCTCACAGAAGTTCTCCATCCCTCTAGCCAACTTCATGGCCCTCCTCTGAACCTACCTAGACAGGACTATGCATTTTTTAAATAATAATAATAATGTATTATTGCACTATGTAATTGTACTTAATTGCACTATGCAGTGACACTACAGGCAATCATCCATTTTATTTGATTTTTCTTGGCATGTCCTAGACCTGCAAAATAGGATTTCAATTAGTAAGAATAATTAATATTTCTGCTTTGGTATAAAAACTGAAGATACATGAAAATAATATCTATGTCCCTAATTAATAAAGAAAAACAATCACAATACTGCTATTTGTTGTCTTGTAATGGCTGTTGGTTTTACCTATGCTTAGTTGCTAGTCTGTGGTCTAGAGATTAAGTCTCTGACCTAGCAATGGAAATTCTTAAAGGTTTCACATGGAATCAATCCCAAATTTAATAACTTTTTCAATACTTAATGTTGAAGTATCAGCTTTGTCCACTAATTTATAACTGGAACATAAGTATTCATGATAACCTATTTCACCTCTTCAGAAAAATTTTGCTTCTTAATCCTTTGTTTTCTAAAACTCTACAAGTAACTGTGTTTAAGTTCTACAGGAGCAGCACAGCAGTTGAACTCTTAACAATTGGCATAATATATCTAATAAAATTTCCCACAATTTCTGGATAGGTGAAAAATAATCAAATGCCTTGGAATTTGTCCAAGGTCTAACATTAACACTCTCCTTTCATAAGGGCACCAAGAGTAGTGTTTTTGAATTTCAGTTTTATGTCCCCTTTATTATAAATTATAATAATGAACTTATCACTTATTCTTGAAGTTGGTCCATGCAACAGAGATTCTCTGTCACTAATTTCTAAATGAACTTAGCAGTGTTCTTGCCAGAGTTCTTGGCTGGAATTGTTCCTGGAATTAAAAAAAAAAAAAAATTAAAAATGAAAAAGTTGATCCTACAAGAATCTATGGGAAAAAATGTCTAGCAATATAACTGATGTAAAACAGGAAACTGAGGTACTTATAGGACTTTACAGTCTCTCAGGCAAATAATATTTTATGTGACTGCCATGCAATGCTGACAGACAAGTTTGTTTGCATTTTTTTAAATTTTACAAGTTTAATTTCCCACAACCCCTAATCCCCACCCTTCCCACACAAAGATTAAGAATGCTTAAATGACATAACCAATTTTCCCTTTTTTCATGTTATCTATAGTATATATTCAACTGAGAAAAAAAGAAAAGCAAACAGTAAATCTGAATAAAATTTTGATCTCTAAAAGAGTATCCACTGACTCTCCCCTGATCAAAATGGACTTAATAAAAGCTGTTTCTTTAAAGAAGAAAACAGAAGGGAGAAGTATATTTATTACTTTGGGGTTAACATTAATTATAAGTTTTCAAGAATGTTGTGGATTTAGGGGCCTCTAGAGAATTACATGAGAAGCACGAACAGTATTTAACCACTTTTTCAAATCAAATTAAAAAAATGCCTTTTATTTTCAAAAGTATATTTCAAGGCTGTTTCTATTAACAAAAACTTATTTACAGGAATGTTGCTTTCCTGAAAATATTTTCAGGACAGAAACCCTGGGGTAAGAACAATAGATCTGCACAAAGACACACAGCTTTCTGATTGAATATCTTGAATTTTTAGTTTTACCCTTTCCTGTTTAATGGAAGAGAAGACACAGTACTATATTGTCTTGGTGACCAATCCTAAGTGATTAACTAAAACTTTAAAATCATTCTGAAATCACA
The DNA here is from genome assembly GCF_024509145.1 of Vidua macroura. Classification (NCBI taxonomy): domain Eukaryota; kingdom Metazoa; phylum Chordata; class Aves; order Passeriformes; family Viduidae; genus Vidua; species Vidua macroura. The sequence goes on from NC_071571.1 coordinate 73,968,288, forward strand.
ATATCATCATGGAAGAGCTCACAAACACCTTTTTTGAAATATAGTCATTTTAAAACTTCTTAAGGTACACTGAGTAGCAATTATGGCTTATAAAAAAGTTTGTTTTATAATAATTCCTTAGCTAAAAACATGGCCCAGAGCTGCTTTTGATAATTATAGGATTTCTTCAAAACCCAAAAGCTAGCATATAGCTCTCTGGATTCACTCAGAAACACTGATATCAAATTATTTTTTCTTCTGTATCACTAATGGGATTTTCTTATGCTGCTTTGGGTTCATCTGAATGGCTCTTCAAATTCCAAGACAGTCCCATCTCATTAACATGAGTGAAGTCATACCACTGCAGAAGTGCAGAAACAGAAAATCTTTCTGCATTAAACTTTTAGAGATCTGATATCTCTCTTCTGCCTGTCCACCATGGAGGAGTTCTTCAGGTTATGGTGATAACATGTCTCAGTTAAGGCATTGTCCTTTTCAGATTTGACAAATAAAATTAGCCTTGTGCATATGTAGCCAGACCATAAATGTGTGTGTGAAGATGTATCATCACCCATTTAGTATCCAAGCTACTGCTTTTAACTGGCCATGTCCTAAGCAGACATTTTCCAAACCCAACAGTGTTTTCCTAATGCTTTCCCAGAAAGCACTTCCTGTACGTGCTGCTCAACCCATATTTGCCTTTTGCACAAAAAAAAAAAAAAAAAAAAAAAAAAAAAAAAAAAAAAAAAAAAAAAAAAAATTATTAGAATTGCTGACATGGGGGGAAAATTTCTCTCACCTATCCTATTATTCAGTGTGTTTTACCTGCGTTGATAAATATTTGAGGTAATAAGCCAGAAGGAGGATGAAAAGAGGATAATCATAAATGCAAATAGCATATGAGATGGCATTGAACCTGTACAATCAGGAGTCAGAGATGCTATTCTAACACAGCTAATTATTAACAGTGCCTGAGACATCCTTACTCTTCCCAGTGTGCTTTCAGCCACAAGCCTCTTATCCTCACTCTGTCAACACAGTGACCTTATATCTCCTTCCTGAAATGACAGTATTAATGGCACAAATACATAATTTCCATTGTCTAACTTTGTGGAATTAGGAAACTTGCTGTCACGTGTGCCAGGATGTTTTACAGGGTGATTTCTGTCCTCCCTCCCTGTTTGAGGGGGTGATGCTGCTGTACAGTGGCTGTTGCTGTGTAGCTCACCACCAGGATCAGTGACCTAGAGACATGCAGGATCTTCCATGTATCTCACACGTTGTCATGGAAAATGCACCATGCAGGCAACCTAAAAGAGCAACACAGAGCTGTCTGGCAAAGGAACATTGCTCAAGAGAGGAAAAGTGTTTGAAAATACCAGTAGATGTGGCAGATAGTTAAGCAGTTCATTCCTTATTGATCCACAACAGAACATCCATCAATTTAACATGTACATACGGAAAGGCAAGCAAAACTTAAACTGATTAGAACCAAAGTCAGAGAGTTGGTTAGATTTAGATTATTGGCTGTTAGTAGGGACTGACATGTTTTGCACCTCTGGCCAAATGATAACAATATGTTTCAGAAACTAATAATATCTGAGAATTTCTCATGCCAACTGAATTCTTTTCTGTAAGTCAACTGAGCCTACCAATGAGAGCAGGCAGGGAAATAAAATTTTACTGGAAAAATTTCTTATTATTCTCTATTTCAAATAATGAGGGAAACCATTTGACTGTTTTGGCTTCTATGCAATTATGTTTATTTAAAGAAGCAGAACACTACTTAATTATGTATGTGAATACTTGGCACGTATAATTACTACCCAACAGGCAAACTCTGTTTGGGTTTGTTGGAATGCCAATGGGCTTTTATTAGTTCAGCCCATCATTCTGTTGTGAAATGGAAATGAAAAGTGGAAAATATGTTTTCCTTCTCTAGGGATCACTTCAGCTCCTTTTTCTCTTTATTTTATCAGACTTCTTGTTGCTATGGGGGTCTTGAAGGCCTATTATTAAAACACCCTGCAGTCCTAAGGGAAGAAAAGCAAGCTGGTGCTGCAGATGGAAAGAGTGTGAATGGAATAAACTATAAGCACCAGAAAATTCCAATAAATGCAGCAAAATCTATGCATTATTCTCTTTTGTTTCCAAAGTTCATCTAGAGTTTTCAACTTTTACCTTTCTTTTTTTTTTTTTCTGAATATAAGATAATTTATAGTGTAATTCAAATATAGAAGTACAAAAGAAAAAACAAGTTAGTTATGCTGGCTCTTCTTGGGTCTCCTTTTGCACAATGCAAGCTATATCCAAGCTAATCTATTCCATAAAGATATCCAACCTGAAGCAGGAATGGATTTAATATTAAATATCATTGCAGAAATGACATCTCCATAGCTCATTCAGAAAAAGAAAGGAAAAGACACAAGATACACCTACTTGGCAGTTAAGTACTAGTTTAACCAACAGGTTAAGTCTATTGAAAACTTACATGACAGTAGTTTTTACAATGATTTAATCATTATACCAAAAGAATAAAATCTGGAAAATTATTATAATTGTCACCAGGATTGTTTTTGTAATTAGCTTTGTAAGAATGAAAACTGATAGACGTTACACGTAAGCTTTTTGGAACTTAATTACAACTAAGAGTATAAGTACTGAGCATATTCTATTAATTTTCTTTTCTTCAGTTGCATACAATAAATTTTTAACATGGCCAAAGAATATCCATGCACACTGAATAAGATGATGATATTGCACTTCAGGTGAGTCAAATAATCTTCTAAAAATTGTGTAAAAGTCAACTTCCACAAACTGAACACATCAGAAAAAGCAAAGACATTTCCTATATTTCTCTGACAGCATCTACATGAACAGAGTCAAAGATTATTTTGTAATAACCAAATGATTCTTGATCAACTCTAGACCTAATAGTGACACATTTCTGAAGACCAGGAAATAAAGCCACAGCATAAATTTGATTTTTCTCTGGAAGAGAAGGAGCATATTTTGCATGAAGTTTTTTGTTTTGTTTTTTTTTGTTTTTTTGTTTTTTTGTTTTTTTTTTTTTTTTTTAATTTTTATTTTTTATTTTTGTTTTTTTCATCATTTGTTTCAAAGGGCACTCTGGTTAGACTAGTTTCTAGTTTTATCTTGGAAATATTTAATTTCTCATTCACATAATTGTTCTTAACTTCATCTTTGGCTTATATCATGACTTCATATATCCAGAGAATGGACTTGCTCCCTTCCCTTCCCTTCCCTTCCCTTCCCTTCCCTTCCCTTCCCTTCCCTTCCCTTCCCTTCCCTTCCCTTCCCTTCCCTTCCCTTCCCTTCCCTTCCCTTCCCTTCCCTTCCCTTCCCTTCCCTTCCTTCTGGTTTTATCTTTTTTATTTCCTTTGAGGAACCTGGAAGCTAGTTTTAATTTATTTCAATCTTCTGCTAAGAGGTGCTACCTAAAATGCATTCACTGCCCTCAGCTGTGTTGGTTCCCTGTAATAGAGTGCAGAAAAATTTGTGGAATTTTCTAGAAGAATTGTACAAATCCATGGACATGTATAAACCTAAGCACAGGATTTTTAAGGTACTTCATTATGCATCAACAGAGGCAGTACTAATCTGCAATACATTTTTGAGGTCATTCAACTTGAAAGGCAGAATAAGCACAGCTTTGCAAGCCCTCTCCTTAAAATGCTTGAAATATGGGTGGCTGTCAGGACTATGAGATCAACAAAAATTATGTTATTGCAACTGACCTAAAAGAGTGGAAGAAGAAAATAACAAGTAATTTGTGTCTGGCCAGAATGAATAGCCTCTCAGGACTTTTTTGTGATTTTGCCTTTTTGAGGGAAACACAGGTATTGCTAAAATAATACAATAGTGGCTACACGACTACTTACTCCCAGCTCCATTCAAACTGAGGCTTCAGCAGTTAGTACAATACTTCCTATCCTACCCACCACATATCCACATATATTTTATTCATCATCTCCTGGTACAGAAATGTATTACAGATTTTGTTACAAAGTACCTTATGCACATTTATAAGTGTGCTTGTTCCACTCTGCCCTGACTTACAGAGACCTAAATCTTTATATAATAATTTTTGGGTTTGATTAAACTGAAGTACATAAATAGCTGTAAAATGCTGTAATCAACATATTGCTCAACTCTTTCCCAAAAGCAGTGTCCAGTTCTGAAGCCTTCTGTGAAGGAAAACTTTCCTGGCTGACTGACAAGTACTCTCCATGAAATTGCTTCATGAGAGTCGTAAATGCAGTAATCTTGCCCTAGAGCCTCATGCATTATGCTCACAGTACATACCTGTCATTATGTGGCACTAAATGCATCAGAATGAACTGATTTCATTAACTTTCCTGGATCTAGATTGGAATGGATAAAATACTCTGAAGCCTTATCACCAAAGAAATGGTCTTGCAAGCTAATGTTTACAATATAGATTCACAGTACCAGTGCATAGTGCAAGACTCAGGAGCTGCTTAATTTATTTTTAATTTGCTCAGAACTAATTAACACTTGTTTTAATCTAATTCTAACATTCAAGGAAACAGGGATGGGGGGTTGAGAAAAGGTCAGAATAGGGGTTGTACACACCAACATTTTTACATAATTCTAACTTAAGGCTGAAGAAAATCCAACAATTTCTCCAAATCTGATGAAAGAAAAGTGTTCCAAATATAACTGTAGAACAGCAGGAAGTCTGGACAAGGTATTGCACCGTTTATTATCATACCATTTTGGACACTTTGACAGTAAGACAGAATTAAAAAGGTCAATAGTAATAGAAGCATAGGTTATTTCATTCAAATCTGAATTGATAATAAAGGTAAACTCTCTCTCTGGGCAACATGAATCAGTGATTCTGCTAAAGCTGTTTCAACTCCTGTCATAAAAAACCTTATTTTTCAAAACTTGTGTGAATATCTGGCTGAGTAGAAATTGCAAATTGTCCTAAAATAGTTGATTCTTTCAGTATTGTGGCTACTAACACGTATACAAAAAAAAAATAACACTTTTTATTAATGCTTCAGAGCCTGTTCTGGTGCAGGGATATTGTAGTTGATATTCCTCTCTGGGAAATTCTTCAAACTCCATAAACTTATGGGAAAATAATATAATATTCAGGTGAATGAAGTGCCATTTTATGTTTATATACTAAGCTATTACTACTTTTTCTTAGCATTAGTGAATTAAAATATAAGTTTAAAAAATTAAATAATGGTGAGTGTTCTTGGGGGACAGCAATTTCTCTTAGCTGGGTAGATTTGGTGACATCACATGAAGTATGTGCATTGGAAGTAAAAAAGACTCATAGCATAATGTGTAGGTCAGTGGTTTTGAAGTAAAAATTCAGAAAGGAAGGTAAAGGACCCATAACACAAGTGACCAGACAACAAAAATAAGAAATTTATGTGTTGCACACCTGCTAATCAAACAAAACAAACAAGGCAAAAATATAAAATTATCATAGGACTTATTTCTTCATTTATTATTAAAAAAACAAAAAACCCAGAACTTAACTATAGCTGTTTAGAACTCTATTATCCTGTAGGAAGTATGGGCTTCATTTCAGATTAATTTGATGATGCAACTTTTTTTTTTTTTTTTCTGGTACACAACACAAAGTGGAAACTGTTTGTTGTGCCAATACAGATGCCTTTCATTATTCTACTTTTCTCCTGCCTAGCACAGTAAACCAAAATTTTAACTTTAGGATATTTATTTATGTGGATAAAGATGAGAATAATCTTAATAAACAGCTCTACTAGTCCTTACATTCTGTTACTGTTCTTCAGTAATGCTCTTTCTCTTTGCCTCATTGTCTGATTCATACAGGTAAATACATAAAGCTTCTAAGAACTGCATCATGGTCCCTGTAGGGAAATAAAGTTCTTTATGCCAAAACTTTTGAAATGAACACTTAAAATGTTTCGGGCTGTTGGTCTTCTTTATCAATGCCCTAAGTATCAATTTGAATGGATTTATGACTACCATTTGAATCATTACCAGTCTCAGTAGTAGTGTATTTATGAGCTAGTTGTGCTGCATTATAACCACTGACTAATAAAAAATGACACTCATTAGCAAAATTCAAAAAAGACAGAACAAAATTTTTGCTTTTTTTTTCTTTTCCTTTTGCCACTCTACCATTAAGAAATGAGAAAAAGAAACCCGTTGTTATTTGAGGTTATTTTTTTGTTTTGTTTTTACACTTCAGTATTTTACTGTGACAGCTGCTGGTTTCTATTTTTTGTTTCTTCCAATTTTGCTATAACTAAATTTCATTAACACTTTAGGAAATGTGAACATTTTCCTTCCATCTGCTAAATGGCTTTTAAAACTCATTTACTTTGATTCAGTAAACCTGGAAACAGCTGGCAAAAATTATTTTTATTAAGTTCCTCAGTTTCATATTTACAAGATATGTGACTTTTGTATTCTTTCTTAAGTTCTGTAATTGGTTTCTATTTCTCAACTGTACAATTTCTTTCTAAATGCTAATCAACCAGGTGGTCAGATGTTTAGTTATCATTCTGCACATTAACCAGTTTAATGTGTCTCAATTTAAATGTCTACAGCTGATGATTCAAATGATGTGCATAAAAACTGTAAGAATGGTTATTTAGTTTTCAGTCATTACTTTCTTCTTCCTCTTTCTAATTCTGAACTTGATTGTGATGATTAAATAACCTAAGAAAAGAATATGAAAAATATGTTCCCTGCCCTGGATGCCTGTATACTAAAATGTTGATATTTTGCAGCCTCTGATGTACTATCAGAGTGAAAGAATGAGTGATAGAGACTGGTTCACAGCCTTCTGATTAGCTCCTTCTGCTTAGTTTTGGATTTGAGAGCCTATATGCACTACTCATTCACTTTTAGCTTGCTCCAATTCTACAAGAGGAGGCATCCTGCAGCCAGAGAAAGACACTAATTTGTTTCTGGAGTGACAAGTCCATGATCCTGGTCTTTCAGAGCTGCAGAAGATATGTCCATGAGTGCAAATCCATTAACGCAGAAAAATTTATCCTTTTGAGACATATTCTTGCACCTGATACAACGCTAAGGGCTGTACTCTGCCACCAGAATTTAAGGTGTGAAAGAAACATCCAAAACCAAAACCTTTCATATCACTTGAGCTGCACACAGCTGTATTAAAACAGCATCACTGAGATGCTTTGCATCAAGCCGTACTTGATGGGCTTTTTCAGCACCATGAAGATATTTCAAGTTGTCATTTTGGGAATATGTAATTAAAGTTCAGATATCCATAGAGCAGTGCCAGTCTTATTACCAAAAATAAGACTTGAGTCTAATTTAATCAGTTCTTTGTTTAGATCTTTGACACTTAAGTAAGGACTCTATTTTTTTTTCCCCATGAAAATATATTTCTTTCATCTTCTTAACAAACTTAATTTGTGATTAGTTTCAAGCAATAACTGAGTTACAGGAAAAAAAGATACAATAAGCATTATTATTTGAACAAACAAATATAAATCAAAAATTTGTCAAAAAATTGTGGCAGTGGTGTATGCATCATCATCATGCTCAATCTATTCCCACAGATTCTTTCATTATCTCTGGTAGATGCCATTGGCATGAACTGAGTCAAAGACTTCCAACACCTTTGGGAATCCAGACTGCACAGATAAATCTTCACTGACTTTCTGCAGATGAGGTTAGCTTCTATGAAATGAGGGAAATATCTGTGTTCCAAAATAACCTTTGAAAAATGTCGCTAGACACTCTGGCACAGAAGGTTGACTAATTTGAATGATGTTTCCAAATAAAGGAGTGCAAGACTGAGTAATTTCAGGCTCAAAGGACAAGTTTTGCAATATTTCTAAATAGAGTACTATTGTAAAATGTAGGTGAACTTAATGGGAAGAATGATGATGTTTAACTCTAGTTCAGAAGGTTGAATGATTTCTTTATTATAACTATGTTATAATACATTAATATACTATATAAAGGAAGATATTAAAACTATATACTTACTTTCATTAATTATTATATTTACCTACTCACAACTCATGACTCTGTTTGCCAGAGTCCTAACATAGGTGGATCTGATTGGCCACCAGGCTCAAACAATTCTCACTAGAATTTAATCAAGCAATCACCTCTGGTAAACAATTCTCTAAGCACATTCCACATAGGAAAAACAAGGAACGGAAATAGAAATTGTTTTCTCTTTCTTTCTCTCTGTGCACCTCTATGAAAAATCCTGAGAGAGAGAGAAATGTGCTTGCCACAGAGTACTGACAAACAATTACAACTTTAGCCATTGGAAAAGTTCCACACAAACACTGAAATCTGCCTTTGCTCCACTGAACATGAATCTTCAGATTCTTATGATGTTTTCAGATAGTAAGAACAAATCCTGTTGAAATAGTATTTATGTAACATAGACAGTGCTGTCCTACCATATCCGTGTTTGAATTATGTACACATGACGTGCATATTCCACCAGAATAAAGCCTTAAGTCATTAAACAGTAAGATTCAATCAGTTACCATGCATTCCTAAATATTCATGGACACATCTGTCAACTCATATCCATATCTTCTTGTGTAAGTAATTCTGATACTCTGAAATGTACCACTTAAAATTTCATGCTGCACAGTGTAGATTTTTAATAGGCTAAGTTACGAATATTACGCCTTTTCTTGTCATAATGAGCTAGAAATACATTTGTCATTAAAAGCTTCATTTAACATTTAGTTGTTGACTAAGTGTCGACTGATGGTTGAAAAAAGATTAGGTGCATTTCACTGTGCTGTTGTCAGTAAGGCAGTGAGCTTAACCCTGTGGGGTACAAAATAAGTCACAGAGGATGTAAAGCTGCTTGGTCAGTAGCACTTTAAAAACACAGTTTCAAATTTGCATGCAATCTAGGTAACAAGGGCTATCTCTGTTTTTAACAAAGGAGAATAGTAAAGAGATGACTTGTTAGGGGATGTTTCTAGAGTACTTTAGAAGTTGTACTTAATTACACTAATCGATTCATACTATCATCTCTCAAGTTTAGACTGGCTTTATGTACGTGACAGAAACCAGCTGGGGATGGCAGAGAAGAGCATATGAAACAAAAACCTTCCCTCATCTCCAAAACCAGAAAAACTTCCCTGTTCAGGTTTCTGAATACAGGCACTTAGGAGGGCAGAGAGCAGAATGTAGTCAGAGGCAGTCACACATCTCACAGCTTCTCATTCAGATTCCCCTCCTCCACAAGCTTCTCTTTGCCCCTTGAAAAAGCAGTAGTAGTAGCAAGAAATGTGTGGTCCTCCATCCAGTGAAGACCAGCAGTGGTGCTCCTTTCCACTGCCAACTCCAGCAAAAGGAGGGACGCGCTGCTGAGGGCAAAAGTGCCTTACCAAGATGTGATATGTCTAAGAACCTTCAGCTGCTCTTGAAATACAATCTACTTGGTGATAGTCCAGGTGACTCAAATGTGGGATTATCTGAGTAAGCAGTTCTTAAAGAATATCACACCTTTCATTTTCACTCATTTTAACACAAAGGTCATTTATATTCCTTGCAAGGATTCAAATCGTGGTCCTATGCATCTTAGCCCCTCTTAATACCTTGAGTGCTGTCTCTGGGTAAGAAATGCCAAGCATACTATTCAGAGCTAAGTCTGTTGCTCAGAAACTGGGTACACACCAGCAATCCTCACTTGCTGTGTATGAGATGTATGAGATGGGATTCAAGAAGCCTGATAATCTGGGGCCAGAAATCCCTCAGTGTTGCCAAATGCAACCACATGCAGTGAATACATTTATGAATACACTGTTTCCTGTGGTTTTAATTTCTAAAATAAAATCTAGGTTTAGGACTAGATGTGGGGCTTTCTCTTATTTCCATGGGAAAAAAAAAAAGATTTTCAGACCTGGCAGCAAAATTGTAAAAAAAAACAACAAAAAAAAAAAAAAAAAAAAAAAAAAAAAAAACAACAAAAAAAAAAAAAAAACAAAAAAAAAAAAAAAACAACCAAAAAAAAAAAAAAACAAACAACAAAAAAAACCCCAAAAAACCCAAAAAAAACCAAAACAAACCAAAAAACCCCCCCCAAAAAACTAACCAACAAATGCCATATTAAATAAATAAAGATCAAACTGTATTTTTAAAGTCTCTACTATGATCTTTTTGTATACTATGCATGCCAGTCTATGAATGCAGCTTTACAGAAGACAAAAGCAACAGTCTCTGAGGCAGCAAAGGATATAGCAATGCTTGTATTCTCTCTGAATACTGGGAACTCCAGGAGCCAGAAGGCAGAAGTTTTCTAGAAAGCTGTCCAAGAGAACAAATGTAGGGCCTTGGAGCATAATTAAGGAAATAACTACTTCTGTTTTACATTCCTCATGAAAGAACATGTTAAGACTTATGAATTCAAAACATGAAATTAAACAAAACACATTCCCCCTTCTCTTGTTCCCCAAATAAAGTAATTCAGAACATTGCTTTGAATTGCTGCCTGTATTAGCTAGCACAGACATCAAATATTCAGCTGGCAGCCTGTCTGAACACAAATGCTTTAAGCTGCACTCCAAAAGTCAACTAAACATAAGAAAAAAATCAACTCTCCATAACTACTACATCTATGATTATGAATAATTCCCTGGCACTTATTGAAAGAAAATTATACATCAAACCTCCTTCTTCTCCATATTTTGTATGCTTTCAACTGCAAAAAATGAAAGACATCACATTAAGTTGAGTTTTAGCTGCATTGTAGCTATCTAGTATGCATTGTGGAAAACATCTTCATCTTAACTTTGTTAAAGTTAAGTTTTAAATCCAATGGGACAGATATTTACAAATTGGTATTTATCCTGCTCTGTTTAAAACATACTTAGAATGCAAGAGCTGAATATTATCAAATTTTCAGAATCACTCTCAAATTAGTTTCCTTATTATTCCTGCTCAAGATTACACTATATGAAAAGATGTGTAGTAGTTTGACTTCTTATAATGAGAAAATAGTGAAAATGTAAAAAATTTCATTGATGTATTTGTTTTGCAGAAGAAAAAAAACCCAACAAAATATATAGCATAAGATGGTTCCTTTGTCTTCCACCTGCAGTTTGATTCATTGATTATGAAATACAGTAAAAAGAAGGAGAGCAGCCTTGGTGAAACACACATTCATAAGGGTCTCCTTCACATTTCTGAATCTCCTAAGACCATGTCACAATCCACCCGTAGGGGTAAAGGAATCGTGATGGTTCTTTTCACCGATCCCAAAAGTGCAAAAAGGCAAACAAGAAGGGACTATCAGTTAATCACAACAAATGCACCTTTATTAGGGGTCAAAACAGTAAATGCGATAGTGGAGTCAGAAAGGAGATAAAAGGATAGAGAGAGAGAGAGGAGGGGGATGGGAATAGCTACCAACACAGGCGAGATCCTCAGTGGTCAGGATGATGGGGATCCGTCTTGTCGTGTCAGGGGAGTCTCCAAAGTTCTGGTCAACTCAGGGGTCCAGTTATAGTCCACCAAGGAAAAAGCAGGGAACATGCAGGACAATGAGAGTCTATTGAAGTTGCTGCAAGGGAACAGGTGAGTCCACTGAAACCACCAAGGCAGGACAAACACAATGAAGAGTAAGTCCATTGGAGTTACTGAAGAAGCACACCACCCTTTTCCCCACTCCCTGTGGTAGGGGTCTCAGTCTCAGTCCCTGGGAGGAGGGTTCTTGATCTCCATCTGTCATGGTGGCAATGAGGCAGATGAGGGGTCTTCAGTGAGAGACCACTAGAGTCACCCCAAAAGTTCATTCGGCTTAAGGGAGGAGAGTGGGCAAAAAATGCAGTAGTCTGTTCCTTGCTGGGTCCGTGCAAGGTCTTTGCCGATTCCTTGCCAAGTCCTTGCCAACTCCTTGCCAAGTTCTTGCCAGGCTTTGTTCGGAACAGCTAACGTAATGGTACAGCAGTTGCACCTGCACTGCCGCTGTCTCCAAGCTGGAACAGTAGTGGGGGAAGGGGTTTCTCCTCATGGCAATTGGAAGGCAAAAGGAGAATGAGGGGGGCTTCAGACAGCCTCTTACAGAGTAAGATATAGGGCACCAGGTAGGTGTCTAAAATAGCAAACTTCAGAAGCAGGAGGAATGGGTGAAGTTTCTTGATATAGCATTTATGAAAATGCAGCATTTCAAATTTAAATGTTTTATGATTTTATGAATTCCCTCTCTTTTGAATCCTCTATTTCTTATGAAGGGATTTCTATTCTTTATCTTGTAATCTGTAATGTACTTTTATCTTTCAACTAGGCACCAATAACTATCTTATATATTGTCAATAACTTTATTTTATAAAAGGTCTATGTAACTTAAATTAGTATTTTTTTAAGACAGCACTAAGTATGCACACTTTCAGTCATAATTTCAAATGTATGTGACTAATGAGACTTTAAGAAAATGTACTTTGCGGCTGTGCGTTACTTTTCCCGGCCCCAGTCGGCTCCTGAGCGCCCGGCTTGGGGCCTCGGCTTCTCCGAGGGTTGGTGCTGGCCGCTACTTCCGGGCGCTTCTGCAGCTGCGCCCCGGGGTGGGCTGGCCGCACGTTGCCTTCAGTGCGAGGGAAGAAACGAAGAGGCAGGGAATTCGTGCAAATCCGTCCGCGTGGCGGCTGGATGCTTTATTGGCCGTGAGCTGTGCTGGAGAAGCCGCAGCCCGCTTCCAGCCTCACTTGGACAAATCTGGCAGTGACGCTGGGGGGGAGCGGGATGATATAGGGGAAGGGATAGGGGAGGACGGGAGCCCTCCACCCAATGAATGCAGATGCCGTGGCAGTGACGTGGCCACAGCGACCGATGGGAACACGACAGGGGCGGACACGGGGCTTCGGGGCCAGTGGGACCGCGAGAATGAGGTGACAAGCATGGAACTCCCAGGGCCGGATGGGGGAGTGGGCACAGGAGTGGCAGGGGAGAAAACCCAATGGCAGGCAGCCTGAGGCTAACTTCCGTGGTGGGGAAACACAGGGGATGCACGAGGATACATAGAACTGGTAAGCTAACAAAGACCGGAACCCCCAGTCTGAACCCACACCCAGGATGCAACAGTACTTATCATTAAAAATACTTAAATAATAACTTATGGAGTAGCCATGCTCTAAAAGTTTCCTTGATGTAGAAAATTGAAAGACCAGTCATTCAGGGGTGAGAGAATGAGAACATCCTGGGAAGCAGATTTATTGTGAGTTTCTAGATTAAATCTAACCCAAACTCTCTTAAAACCATGTTCATGCAGTTTCACAGTTATAATAGATACGTTCAGTGAAAGAAGGTTCCAATCAATACTGGGCTCTTGTTGAAGTAAATTTGTAAATTAAAATTGGAGTTTTAGATCACAAAAGGCACTTTTGGTAAATTCAAGCTGAAGAGAGAACATTCTGGTGATTAAAATTACTCTATGTGATTGTTTCTTTACTTTCTTCTCCATACTGTACTTAATGGGTTAATAAAAACCAGCAAGATCTTAGACAAAACTTAGTGTTTTCCCCTAAACTAGCCAATGCATGAGTTAGCAGCAGATGTAAATGTGAGTACTGACTTTTTTTATTTCCTAAAAATTAATAGATATCCTCAAGCATTTTGCAAGAAGGGAACAGTTTTCTTTATAAAACTGTTAACAAACAACTTAGAACACTTGGGGGGGTGGGGGTGAGGGGTTGGTATTTGTTTTTCCTTCTTTGCTCAGTGGCTAAAAATAGCACAGAAATTTACAGTTTGAGTGTCTTCTTAAAATTAACTATGATATTCACTTTTCCTGAATACTACAAGGCAAAAGCTGTTTAATTTACCAAATCATGTGTAATGTTAGTAACCATGATCAGGAAGAAGGATTTTTTTGCCAGCTGTCTAAATTTATACTTAGCCATGCAAGTTACATTCCAGGTTAAATATATTTTTCCTCTCACTTCAGTGTGAAGTAGACAACTGTACACTTGGATGAGTAAATTCTTAGGACTTCTCCACAAGATTAATATTTTAATGCTCAGTCACTGTATGCTCTTTTGTTTAAAATAAGCCCTTTGAAGATCAAGATTCTATTGCCTTAGGAAATGTACAAACAACCAAAGTCTATAGCATAAAAAAGAAGAGCAAAGACAAATCACATAGCAAGACTTGGTAATCTCCCTAGCAGAGCAGGTTTCTGCCAGAAACATGAACAGAACTCAGTAATTCCAGTACATGGCCGGACCCATTGGTTTCCTATTCGCTAAACTTCTATGTAGCAAAAAAATTGCAACTAAATAGAAGCTCACTCAAAAATCTTAACTGAGCATCAACCTCTCTGTCATTTTGTACAGCTTCCAATGGCACTGCAGCACTGCATCTCTGCACCTACCTGCTGATGGCCGTGCACCAGACAGTTTTCTGAATTTGGGACCTTCGTGCAGGCAGCTTCAGGATACAGATCAAATGTAAATTGTGTGACACTTTTATGCAATTGGCTTGCTGGACTTTCAAGAAGCCTTCAAAAGTTTAAGTGAAACTTTTCTCTGAAATGATGCCAGTTCTTGAAAGAACTGAGATAAAGTAGATTGAATTTCCAAACTGGTATCTGCGCATTGCAGTCACAGGGAAGATGTTCTTCAGCCAGCTCACTCTTCAAGGCCGATGGGCAGTCATGAGAGCGGCCGCCCCTGGATCTCAGCAGATGGCTGTGGCGTGGGGAACACAGCAGCAGCACAGTACAAGAAACTGAGGCAAAGGAATAGAGAAGGGTCACTTGTTTGAGTTCCAAGGAAGGTTTATTCCCCAGAGGACTCAGGAACAAGTGACAATAACTGACGGCAAAAAGCTGCTTTTAAGGAGAGGCGGGAATAAGGGGAGGACACAACCTTTTACCAATAGGAAGGGATTAGGGGAGGAGTGCAGGGTAAGGGCTATCCAATAGAAGCCAGCAAGGGGAAGGAGCAAACTCTGCACCCCAATCTTGCTTCGAGGAGAGGATGAAGGACAGGGAACATTCCAGAAGGGAACAAAGGAGGTACAAGGAGACTGACAGGTGGATTGACATACACTTGGCAGGAGAATCTTGGGGTAAACAACTCAGGACTGACTCATTAGGAAGCCAAATGGGGTACATGAGTGAACCATTACAAACTTATAACAAGGAATATTTAAAACCTACTATAGAAGACCAAAGTGTAAAATAACAGACTACCACACAAACTATTATTTTTTTCTTTCTGTCTTACAGGAGGGAAAATTGGTATTTTCTAATTGAGAGTTATGCACACCAATGAATAAAATACTCATTTTATCAAGAGCAAGACAGGAAAGATTAAGATAAATGCAGCCCTGTGGCAAATTATTGACCTTGGCCTACATGACCTGCTTTTGCAATAAGCAGTGTTGCTGCATCTAAAGAACCCTCCCAATAAAACACAGAAACTGACCAGAAGTTCTTTTTTGACATATCTCAGATTCAATGTCAAATATATTTTCTTTAATTGCCTGATTCTGGGGGCATTTGGATATCATCTTATTGATAATCACATCTCACTTGAGATTAATCATTTAAAGAAGAAACATTGACGTTTTAAATTAAATGCTGCTCAAAACATAATGTATTTCACATTGTTTCATGACCAAAAAAAAAAAAATACATTGAAACTTCTCCCTCAGTCGTTATTATATTACATAATTTTATTTTTTAAGAGATACTTCATATTCAGTAAGCCAGGTATAGGCAGTACTTTTCAAAAGAGAAACATAATGGAACCACTCAAAATTAAGTGTCTGAAATAAACTACTCTGATGATGCCATTTGTTCACCATAGTCTTGCTACTTCAAGTGACAGAGAATTTAATTAAAACATAGTGTTCTTAGAGGAAAAAAAAAGAGAATTAAAGTGTTGTGTAAGTTGTTTTAGTGAATAATTAGGTCATATTTCATTCAATCTAATGAACAATAAAAGATTATCTTTGCTTATATTTGAAATCTTTATTCAATAACATATCCAAACAAAATCCAGATGTCTCAGGACAATATTTTATGCATATGTTAAATAGCTTGATTGTTCATTTTATATACTTACTAAATCAAGATAAATGCTGCTGTCCCTTACCTTTTTTTGTTGTTTTGCAATGATCACTGAGTATATCAACTAACATCTGAGTATATCATCTAACACCAACTCACTAGCTTCTCTAACATTTCTTAGAGTGGATCTATTTTTTTTTCTGTTTGTGAGTATTGTCAGGAGACTTCCTTTAGCCTCTGTATTTTTATCTGCAGCAGATAATATATTGCGTTCTATTTCCATTGTCAAAAAATAGCATTGGCATAGTCAGTAAAATTGGTGAAATTTAATGGATTGTTCTACAATTACATTCTTTTTCTATAGTCTATCATTCAATTGCTGGCTTTAATCAAACATACAAGGTAATTATAATATACATTTGAAGTTACTCTGAAAACAAAGATTATCCTTTACATTAATAATTTATACCAAATATTACACACAGAATGTGTAATTTGCTTTGCCAATACCTCTGTTACTTAACCTCTTTGCAATTTTCTTAACACTTCTACAAATCCAGTGTAAATCATTACTACACAAGAGTGGATTTCAGAATATGTGAGAGGTAAAAAATGCACACAGCTTCTTCTGCTTTTATCTGATGCATTAATATTATTGAAAAATGCAGTAAAAATTCACTTCCTTGAGCTGATATAATTGACCATTTAATTTTGTGCCTCTGAAAGTTCTTATTAAATTTGTCTTAAGGTGTTAGATGTTAAATCTAAGAATTCAGAAATATTTAAAATTGTCACATATGTGCAACCTCACAGGAAAATATGTTAAATTTTTTACTACTTTAGTAGGACTTCAACTTAATTTAATTTCTCAGCAAAGAATCTTGGTGAAAAATACATGTTTTTTGTTCACGTTAAAAGCCCCTCTATGCTCTATTGAAAAGTGGTCCTTTTAGCCCTTTTCCACAGAGGGCCTTATAGTCCAGAATATTTAATGTAGCTGTAGTGTTAAAAATAAAAGATTCTGAGAAATACACACACACACACACACATATATATATATATTTTTTTAAATATATAAATATATATATATATATGGAAAGGTTGCAAAAAATAAAGACAAAGATAAAGATAAAGATAAAGATAAAGATGATAAAGATGATAAAGATAAAAATAAAAAATAAAGTGATCTTTTACAGTCCTGCTTTTTTGGCATTCATTTCCAAGGTTTTCTTTTGATCTAAGCTAGTTTTATATCAGGGCTTGCCTACAGCTCATGAAAGTTGATGGTAGAGTAACTCTGGTACAACACTGGGGAGAAACAGGACATGATTTACACTAGAGAAGAAACTCAGTATAACATTGAATGTAGGAATCAGACTCTAAGTCTGGCATAATAGAGCAAGCCAGCAGATTAAACAGTTACCCAAATCCAAAATATGTTTTAAACTACCTTAAAAGCCAAGAAAATGAAAGGATTTTGTTCCTCATAGACTCGAATCCAATGAAAGGATTTTGTTCCTCATAGACTCGAATCCAATCCCTAGCCTTTATTTTTTTGGTAGCCTGTCTAATGATGAAAAATAGGCATAAAAGTAGCCCTGACCTGATTAATAAGCATGAACTCTTCTTTGCAGTCTTCAAGTAAAACCGAAGTTGCTTAGCCAAGAAATTGCTGCCATTCTGTTTCTCACTTAAAGTACATGCTTTAATCTCTTCTTTAGTATTTTTGAAAACTCATTTTACCCTTATCCTGGCATGCTACAATATGTTACTTCAAGGTGACATCAAATTCTTTCAGTTTGGCACTTTAAAACATAAATTTTTTGTACCTTTCCCATTCCTATATTTTTGGGGGATTATTCCTGTTACTGCTTAACAACTGAGTTGTCCTATTTTAGCTGAAAAAAAATCTCTCCATCTCTGCAGGGTGTTGAATGTACAAAGTGTCATTGCATTTTTGTATGGATTCTCTGTCTCCTTTTTTTTCCTTCACAAAAGCTTCCGTCTGAAACTGGCAGAGATAGGAAGCTGCACTTATGAACCATAGGGGCAGCTGGTTGCTTCTTGCTGCATCTTTTCCTTGCTGTCTTATGACTAACCCTATTTTTCCCCTATCATGGAATAGATGATGCAGGGTTATAGTTGTAGCATTTAAGTGGAAAGAGATCATTATGAGAGACAACTACTGAAAGGCACACCGTAACTTTGGTACTAAAATTTGGAACCAGCTAGAAACATTGAGCTTGGTGAAGGCAGCCTCAGGCTCACACAAATTCAAACCCTAGAATAATGGAATCAACTTTAAGAAAAAAGCCCTTGTATTCTTCCCTACACTTTTATGGTATACTGCTTCAATGTTTTAGATACCACAAGTCTTCCATTCCATTTCAAAAAGCAATAGATTCTCAAACTTCCAAGCTCCATTTCTCAGCTTTAACAGCAACCTTAGGAATGTCAAAGTAGAACAAATTCCCATCTGCCGGGATTGTTTGAAAGAGAGAGATGCCAATCTGTTAGTATATGCATATGAGGTGAGATTCAACACAAGTACAAAGTATTAGTTGAATCTCTACTTGGAAAAAAAATACCAGTTTCCTCATTGTTCTCTGCTAGGTTACTAATGGCTGCAAGGATGATTTGGGAATAAAATTCTCCATAGAAACTGATGATGGACAAGACATAAGAGAGGACAAAAAGGAATTTTCAACTCAATATCTTACATGAAAATAAATTTTAAAATTCCCAGTTGAGTGAATTAAAGTAAAAGGCCTTAAGCTGTAGATGTCTTCATTGTATTACTAGTAGTTTTACATCTAAAATTAAAGGAAGATTTTCCTAAAAGACTTCTAAAAGAGAAACAATAAATCATATTAATTTGAATTCAAGGCTGACAAATTTAATTCCTAGGTGAATGTAATGAAACAGACAGGAAATTCTATGTTAAGTTTCTGGCACAAAAAGGTACAAATCACTTCTTACTTTCAGACACTGTTTCATTCTTCATGTTCATGTGCAAATATAAATAGAGTAAATGATTACTTAATAAGGTTAACTCTGATTATTCTTTACATGATTCTGTCATACATTACAATTGTAAATTGTTATGTCAGAAATCTACACAGTGTTTTCTCTTTTAAAATTTCTATAGAACCCTGTATCCACCAAAAAGGAAAAAAAAATCTATCCTTCTTTTCTGCTGTATAATCAGGTCATGGTGCCATTATTACTGCTGCTAAATTTTCTGTACAAAGTTATTCCTGCTGGTTTGTCAGCATTTGTGCCATTTGTGTTGGATAACCTGAAGATGAAATAAAGAGCTTGTGATGCTCTCCTGGCGCTGCAAGAAAACTGACAGTGCCAGAAAGAGCCTGTTTGTGATAAAGCAAGTCATGAATATTTTTTAAAATTCTTAAAACAGATAGACCTTTTCATATGGAATCAGCATACAGACCATGTGGCCTTTTTAATTCAGAACTTTGAGGTTTATAGGTAGATTTAGTGTAGTGTTGAATAAGAGTTTCAGATAAACCTCTGCAGGTAGCAGATGAGAAGTTGTGGTTTTAATCTCATAAAAAGTTCTCTGTTCTCAAATCCTCTACTGTCTTCAATGGAAAGCAAAGTTAGTAGCAGAAAACAAGCAAATAAGCACTAAAATATCTTATATTTGCAAATGGCTAAACTAAATCTCACGGCCCAGAACAGGAAATATTTCTCAAGCAGAGAATTCTGGAATCCTTGTCTGTATACGGCCTCCAGCTTCCATCTTTCCTCTTTAAACAGTCCATTCAGCTGATGATGGATAGTAATTGAAGAGTTCAAAGGATAATTCAAGTTTAAATGGCCCTTAGATCAGACTAGTATCTCAGGGATTTACCAAGTCTGATCTTGAGTGTGTTAAGGACTAGAGATTGCACAAACTTGTCACACAACATCTCAGATTCACTGTTCCATGGCAGCTACAGCCCAGGCTACCATTAATTGCCACAACCCAGCACGTCTTTCCAGTGAATAGCAGATCCATCTGTGTCACCCTTGGTAGTGACAACCAGTGTCTGTATCATGAAGTTATCCTTGTAACCCTTCAGAAATCTCCTTAACTGTTCACATCTCATTACATTGCCCCTCTAGTTGATGTAAGGGAATCTTGAGCCTTCAATGAGCACCAGTGTCTGTGATCCCAAGACTTCCTAGAGCTATTTAGCTTTTCACATTTTTATCCTGACTCAGTAGGCTGTAACAATCTACCCCCACACTCTTGTCCTCTCTTATCTCATCTTAGATTCTGATCCACAAATGTTTACCAGACCATCATCCGTTCCATAGAAGCACTCTAGGCTTCTGAGCTAATCTTTTTACAAGAATGCAATTTCCTTCTCTTCTCCCTGCCTGTTTTAGTGGTGGACTGACTTGGCAGTGTTAGGTTAACAGTTGCTCTCAATGATCTTAGAGGTCTTTTCCAGCCTAAACAATTCTATGATTTTATCACACTCCCTCTCTCTTCATGTGCTTTCCCTCTGAGAGAGGCCTTGAGAGCTGCGTCCCCTCTCCAGACCTTCACTGGGCCCAGGATAGTGCTCTGCTGTGGTCCTTCACCATTTGTATGAGGAATGAGCAGATTCTGCGCCCTCCCCGTGCATTCTTCTGCACAAACAGATGCATTTGTTGGGTACTGCTGGGAGCTGATGTCTGGGCTGGCAGGCAGTGCAGGTGTCTCCCTAGCACCCACTGAACAAGGATTATCACTGACTCTTCAGGAGTCAGCTGAAGACAGAAGGGTAAAGTGTCCTTCAACCACAATATCTGATGGACACTACCAGAAACAGGATCTTTGCTAATAAAAGCAAAAGCCACTAGAAGCTCTGTAGCAGCTGCACCAGCACACACCAGCATCACCAGCACTCACCCTGAGGCTCCCAGAAGTTCCCAGAGGATCTGGAAGCAAAATTCACAAACTGCTGTGCAAACCACTGTGGCTGCTAGCAACATCTGTTTACATTGCTTATTTACCGAATAAGCTTACAACAAGGCATAACTAAAGGATGATCAAAATTATCATCTTTTCATCAAAACAGACAGCGCTATAAAGAATAAATTCTTTGGTGGAAACATCGCTTCTTTCCAGTGTTTCAAGATCTAAAGGAAACATTTCTTTTATCTTTTTAACTACACTAATTTTGACTTCACTTTCAGGTCAAACATTTAGTTGAATAAAATACTTTATGTTAATGATTTTATTCAATATGATTATTAGATATTTTCTCATCAATAAAATGTGCAGCAACCCTGTAAAAAATTAACTTACTAACACTGACCTTTTGACACATCTTAATTGAATCTTTTATTACTGTTTCTATTTTGTGAATATTTTATCTGTTGGGCTTGATTTTGAACAAAAGAACATCTTCAAACACTGAACTTTTCTAAGGAACTCTTCAAGCAGTGAACTTACCTAGTGACTCTACTACAGAGCATTGATCATCTCCCCAAAAGTACATAACTTGGAGGAAAGGAAGGAAAATACAAAGAGTATTGTCAGAGCCAAGGAATTCTCCAGAAAAATAGATAACAAAACATCTGCCTATGAACAGAAGTTGATAACTGCATTGCAAAATGATAAATAAGCACATACAGTGTTTGAACACAGTTAGTGATCCTTTCAGCAGGGAAATACCATTTTAAAATTAAAATATATTTTATCATATTAATGAAAGATACTATTTTAGTTAATAATTTTAGAAAGGATGTTAAGAACTCAGGGTGTTTTCATGCTGCAAGAATGTGTCCAGAGTATGGACAGACAAGGAAGTACACAAGGGCAAACCTGGAATTAGTGAAAAACAATATTATGAAACAAACTAGATTTGTGTAACTTTGTCATTTTAGAAAGGTATATTGAACTTCCAAGCGATGGTATTTTCAATGACAGCACACTCTGAGACTTATCTCAAAAAATTCTGACTTACATTCTTTTCTATATCGCCAATCAGGTTAGCAACTGCAAACAAAAAATCTAAACTATAGCAGGAAGTTTTTTCCCTCAGATAACCTGTGCAGAAATAGCATTTCTATACCCTAAAAATAATCTCAAGTGACAAAATATGCATTCGCATCAGGTAATTTGCATCATAAAGACTATATCATTTAAGCATTGTTATCCTCTCCAAAGGCTTCCAATTCTACCTTCAACCTGCTTCATCAGAAGCAGGTTGAACTACATAATCACCAAAAGACTGCTTCAACCTCAACCATTCTGTGAAACAGCTCAGGTCTTTAGCTCATATATTAATGACACATATGTGTTCTGGAGAATCTATCTTTTGAGGACACACTTCAGGAGCTGGGCCTGTTTGGTCTGGAGAAGACTAAGAGGTGATTTCAAAATTTATAAATATCTCAAAGTCATTTGTCAAGAGGACGGTACCAGACTCTTTTCAGTGGTGCCCAGAGGCTGGATGAGGAACAATGGCTGTAAACACAAGGAGTTCCACCTAAATATGAGGAAAAACTTCCTTACATTGAGGAAGCACTCCAGAGCACTGGAACAGGCTGCCCAAGGAGGTCATAAAGTCCCCTTGTCTGGAGACATTCACAACCCACCTGGATGTGCTCCTATATAACCTGCCCTAGGTGACCCTGTCTTGGCAGGGAGGTTGAACTATATGGTCTCCAGAGGTCCCTTAGATCCCTTCCAACTCTATGAATTCTGTAATTCTGCAATATTGACAGATTTTAGCAAGTTTACAACATTGTTTGCAATGGGACTTAGCAATTTAATGCCAAGTTTTTCACTAGATGGCTTTATACACAACTAAGTAGATAATTTTGATCTATGGAATGGCAAAGCAGAATTATTTTTATCACATTATTAGTGGAAATGTCTACTACATATGTAAGGGTCAAGCCTTATTCATGCAAAATGGCTGCAGGAATTGGACCCCTAACAGTCTCTAAAATATTATCATGTTTTTAATATTATAAGTCATAATTCAAATCTATCAAATTCAGTTGCACTATACAGGTAAGCAAGAGTTTAGACAGGCTTTTTAATAAACTGAATCTTCTATTCCCATAATTAAATAAAAATTTGACAGTTGATTTAACATCAACTCTCTTTTTACACAGGAATTGTACCTTTTTTTCTTTTCCACCAAATATGGTGTGGATTTCTAAGTCTACAGAGGTCATTATTCACTCCAATTCTTACCCCAGTATCCTTATGTTTTTTTAAATTTCTGAGACTAAAGCAGCAGCTAGTGTCAATGTATCATTTTTCTTATGCTTTCATAAACATATGAGAACTTCTGTGATTTTCACATATATTTTGTTCAAGCTCTGAGCCAAGATTGAATCAATTAGAGTGATTTTCCTAGTTAGACATAAATATGTAGCAACTCTAATCTCTGTTTAATGACATAAATAGCTTATATTTAGTTCTTCTGAAAATACTTGAGAAGGTTATGCTACACATAAATGCTCTATTTCAATCGTTCTTTTCCATATACTGCATTTGAGATACGTCTTCACTACTTATGACAAGTTTCACAGACCCCTTTGTATCAGGCACTGCTATGTATCTACATGAAAAGGAAGATCCAGGTCCCAGACAATTTGCAGTTTGAACATAAGGCAAGAGTCTATGAAATGACAGCAACATATATCAAAACAGTAGAAAAATAATGGGCAGCAAGACAAGCTTCTTCTAATAATATAAGTTACTTCTCAGGTTTTTTTAAACATCTGAAATTTTTTTATGAGATGGGCTAGCCGTGTAGCAGATTAGGGATAAGGGACATTTTTAAAGGAGCAAGAGGAGCCTTCATTATAAAAATATTCTAGCTAACTGAGCTATCTTAGCTTCTTCCATCAATTTTTCAGCGAAGTTCAATTTGTCAACACTTTCTCTGCAGCTTGCAGACCTAAGCTTGGCGTAGCAGATGCTGGTTGGGATAGAACAATGTGTATACATTTGTGCTGAGGAGGATCACTGACACTTGCTTTTCCTGATCAGTAACATAACACTGTTTGCCTATCCAAAGGACACAGGTCCATTACAGCTGGTGCTAAAGATGAAGTTATAATCACTGTAGTTTAGCATTTTCAAGGCTCACTTCTGTTCCCATGCAGATTAACCCAAGACCTGAAGAGAGCAACTTGGTCTTCTTTCACCAAAGTAGTTGTAGATTTAACTTGCAGTGATATCCATGCTTAGGTCCTGAATTTTGTCCAGCTAATTTTACATACACATCAGTCATACTGATAAGGTGATTATGTCTTATCAAATTTCCTTTTTTCCCCAAAGAGTTTAACATAACTATTAAAATAAGAAGATAATCCTGTGTTTATAATAAATCCTTAGTTACAGCTAAATTATTATTTAATTTCATTTTTATGTATTTTTTTAATATTGCACAGGTAATTTGGAGCAAAGTTTAATAAAGTTCACTTTATAAATCCATATTCATATACTCCTTTTATACAAATCTCTTCTTTGTGTGAACTTAGAGTGGGGAAAATGGGATAGAAGTCCATTTTCACTTTTAATTTGCACTGTTAAGCTCAAAAGCTTCTGTACTACAAGAGTAGAAGATAAATTCATGCTGAAATTTTTGAATTTATAAATGAAATTCTGAAAAGAATTATTCATTGTCAAGCTCTGAAGAGCATTCTACAGTATAACTTTTTGACCAAAAATGAAGTAAAAATGCTGCCAAACCACTTAAATAGTGTATTTAAGAAGTCTGTGCTCTGTTACAAGATCCACCAAGACAATTTCTGTGAAGTTGGAGATTTGCCTAGGCAACACCCTGCAAAAAGACACAAAACCCCTGTCAGCCCACAAAGGACATAGAGGGTCTCTCAAGGTACATACATTTCTAAAAGCCAGAAAAAAAAAAGATAGCAGAAACCCCTTCTTTGTAAATAGCAAAGGAGAAACCAAAGTGCCAGTCACATTAAATATTGGAAAAGAACAAAACTCTACAAACCTATACTGTAGAATTGAAGGATTCAACATTCATGTTCCCTTAGATACTGGAGAAAGAAGTATTCACTGCAAAACCCATTCTTGTTTTAGGAAGCCCACAATGTTCAGTGGACACTACATTTCCTGTACTTCAGGAAAAGCTGACTGAAAATGGTTAAATTTTCCATAGCATTCAGACATTGAGAAACTGCCTCCTGCACACAGCCCACCTAATTCAAGTGTCTAAATTCCTGCACCTGGTTGGGGAGGATCAAATACAGTCACCTTGCTGCCTTCAGATGGCCCTGATACCCAAGGGAGGGATGATGGAGTTAGGTGAAGTTGCAGAAATTTGATATCTCACGTCTATCTACACCTTTTTAGATTTGTTGTTTGTTTGAAAGATTTCTGAAGCTTTAACTTCAGCCAGACTGTTTTACTGCACCTCCGTAGTCAAAAATGCTCGGGAGCAAACATTAGCTTTGGGAGAAAGGAGATTTCTTCTGAACTTTCATGTTACATGCTTTTATGTTTTGTCTTCCATATTTTTGGTTTTGAAATAAGGGAAGTGATCTAAAGTCTAGCAAGTTGCAATTTCAAGGATTCTGCTTTTACAACTTTATGATTTGTCTTTATACTCAGAGATGCTAAATAGTATCTTCAATCTGTTGTACATCTCAAGATGCATAATGAGGTTCACAATATCTCATCCATAGCAAACATCCCTTATCAATAGAAAATTCTCAGACATCACAAAAATTATATTTATCATTTACCTGCATTTCTGTTTGAGTCAGAGGAAAAGACTCTTTCCACCTGCCCCTTAAAAAACATGTATTTTTCATCACAGGGAAGAATTGTCATATGCAGAGTTCAGAAAAGGAGAGACATTAATCTAAAGCACACTGAATTATTAGTAACCTGAACTGATTGAGAGCTGTGTTTTCTAGATTAGTTGTAGCTTCTTTTTAAATAAAAAGGCAGCTTAAATGAAAAAAAAGTTTGAGTCAAATAAGCTACTAAAATAAAGGTGAAGACAACACTGCTTTTCCTTAACCATCCTAATCTTATGTCTATTTCTAGCTTTTCTCTTTATCATGATAAGGGCTTTAAATTATGTACTTCTAATTCCTTCCTATTTTTTTTCTTTTTTATTTTTAATTTCCTAAAGCCAAAACTGGTTTTGAACCTATCCATCTGCCTTATCTCATTATAACTGTCTGATTGAAATTATCTTCCCTATGGCTTTGCTGAACCCATATATTACTTTGCCTCTGAGAATCTTCAGTCTAGTATCTTTTTTTTTCCTTTTTTCTTCTTTTTTCTTTTTTTTACTTTTTTAAAAATTAACTTATGAAACTGATTTAGGAATGATATTTGCTTATCACCTGAGTACCAAAGTTGGCTTTATCATACGTCTCACTGAGTTTATACACAAATGGCATCTTTACAGGCAACAAGGAATATAAATAAACTTCTTAAGCACTCAAATTTCTTGCATACTAAAGCAAACAGAACATTATGTGTTTGTTTGTTTTCTAAGTGAATGAAACATCCATAAAATTGACAGCAAATACATGGAGCAGACTTATGCAATTATGGTTTGAATGTCAGACAATAATATAATCTATATTATTTAAATTGGATTAGCACTAATGCCAATACATTTATCACCCTTTTCCCTTGTGACTTTGTTCAGAAGTTACAGAAGTCAAGGGAAAGAAATTTGTTGACAACAATGAACTTTGAATTAGGTTCAGGCTGTTTACTTGTTTTGTCTGCTATGGTACCTAAGAAAGCACTTTTTTCTTTTTCAAAGCAATACATTCTTTCTTTCACAGATTCCAATTCTACATACCGTCAGCATAAAGACTAAGCAGCTGACAGCATTTCTCATACCATGATATTATGCTAATTTCTGACATAACTGAAAGCAGACTGCATGAACAGAAGGAGTTGTGTTGTAGATCATCTGTTTGTTTGCAAAGATACATTTTTTCTCAAGTGACCAGTGTGCTGAATGGTGGTTCTCTTCCCAAAGTTTTGTATCCTATATAAGTGGCCAAGATTATCATAAATAAGTGGCAAATATGAGTAAAGTATTTGTGACAGAGGTATCTGGCCTTCTAGAAATACTAAGCATCCACTTTCAAAAAATCAGGGTAAGTTAAAAAGTATCTGTGGTTCGGTCACCAAAAAAATCCAAACAATCAAACCAAAAACAAAGCAATAAAATCCAAGTTTTAGACTGGCAAGTTATTATACATTTCTGGAAAAGACAGAATGTCACTAATATTAATTGCCATTCACTATTTATGTTTTTAAGAAACTATGAGCAAAGATCCATCATCTGCATATAAAAGACATGTACATGTATTTCCAGAAATGGAAACAACCTGGATAAAATCTTGGAGACATAACTCATATTTTATGGAGTGTATCATTGTATTTGGTTGTTTACGAGATGCAGAATGGCATGACAAATGAGGTGTGACACAGCAAGTCAACTTTAAAATAAAACAAAACTCTTCTATTTCTGGATCTGTTATTTTGGATTATGTCTCACAAAACAGATCCATAGGAACAGAATAATAAAATATTCAATGCATTTGAAATGTCAAGGGTTGAGGTAGCTCAGCTAGAGTTAAAGCTAGGTGGAGGTAAGTTTGGTCTTCCAGCTATGGAATGGATTTTAGTTCATTTCTAATGCCTAATTACAGTTTAGTGCACCTTCAAGAAGTTTAAAACAATCACAACCATTTCTGGAAAATATTTCTGGCCATTTGCATTCACTGTGTCCTCAGTACTGAAGACTGGGAGCTATTTTTGAACATATTCATTTTGTGGAATCAGGTTGTATACCAAGAACGTACGATAACATTAGAGATGAGAGATATTCAGTTCTTAACTACATAAGTGATATATTAAAGGAAAAAATATCAGAAACAACCAACTTGCTTTGGATGTTTTAAGTAATGTGATAAATACTGCCCATTATGTTTTTTATATTCTTATAAGAACTGTGACACAAGTGAATACTCCTCCCAACAATTTTTTACATAAGTATTCCTGATAATGGCATAAGATTCAAGTAATTCAATTGAAATTATGACTATTTTATTGTAAAATCAGTTTAGAACTACAATCAGGCTGCAAAATATCTTAGAGGCACTTCAGGGTAACTCTACTGCATTTGATGTGTGAAGAGTAATAAGGGATAAGGAATTTTTTCTCCGCTTTCTTGTATTCTTGTATTCATAAAAGCAAATATAGAGCATAACAAACATGAGTATCAAAGTACAGCACTATTCTTCAAATATAAAAACACTACATTTGAAACCTGCTACTTAATTATTAAAACTAGTTGAATCTCTTAGAAACTTTTTCTCTGCCACACTCCTGTGAAGGCTGGCTGGGAGTCCTGACTGCAGGCTATCATACCTCTCTCTCAACAGTAATAGCAGCATCCTAGGAGTGCTTAAAAGGATATATATTGTCTGAGGCATTCTGTTGAGAAGGAAGCCTTGATTTAAGACTGACCATACTGAGAAACTTGAAAACAAATGCCCAAAGTGGACATGGTTTTCTGGGTTTCTGGGTTTTGTTTTGAGATTAAGGCAAAAAAAAGAAAGAACTCCTAGGAGAAAGTAAGATATATATCAAATCTTTGGTATCCCTTCAATACAAATTCATATTGCTGGCAACATCAGCAATCTTATCTATCAATCCACTTACAAAACATGAGAAGTATTTATAGAGATCATAGAAATTCCTCTTCCACAAGAGGAATGGACAATGGACAATGACAGGAAAAGAGGCAAGGGCACAAGTTGATTCAGGGAAAATTCTACTTGCATGTAAGAAAAAAATATCTTCACCATGAGAACAGTTCAACACTGAGATGAGTAGCCCAGAGATGTGATGCAATCTTCCCTGTTGGAAATATCAAAGAGTTGGCTTGACAGAGCCCCAAATAACCTAAATCCTGCTTTCAAAGGAAGATTACACTACACAATCTCCAGATGTTCCTTCCAGCTTAAAACTTTCTGTGATGTTACAGAATGCAACCTTTACTATCATGCAGGTTTTCTAAGTTCTTTGTGGTGATGTTTTTGTTTTTATATTTCAATAGATGCTAAACTACCATAGCTACAAGAAACTTCAAGAGTAATCTAGACCAGAAGCCTGTTTTAAGGCAGCATCAACTGTACCAAATATCACAATGACAGTCAGAAGAACTGTTGCTTAATCTTAAAAGCCTTATTTGACAAATACCTTTCAATTCTTACTGTAAACAAACTCTCCTATTCCTTGCACCTAACTGTAAGCTTTCTCACTGCAGTTTAAACCTATTGCTTTTTTTCCAAAAAGCTCTTGGTGCAATTACTCTTTTATTTTTCTTAATGAGTTTTGAGAGTATTTTATAATGTCCGCCCTCAGACTCTTCTTCAAAGAAAGCAATATCTTCATTCTGCCTTTCCTGATGGGTGCTGGCCCTTGATGTTTAAAATAAGAAAGTACACAGCTCTCTCTATGGAGACAGCTGTCATAAAAGACTTGGTGCATAGTGCCATCCTCTCCCCAACGCTTCACTGAAATCATTGGGAACTAAGCACATAAGTACTGCTGTAGAAATCTGCCCTAAATAGAGTAATTGTTCACTGCAATGATTGGATTTTTTTGTTAACTCACATTTTTGTCTGTGGGATATTTGCAAAGGGATATTTTCCAGTAGCAAAATTTGCTTCTTAGTTTTATATAGGTATAGTTTAGTCAGTGTCAAAGCTGGTTTATGAAGGCTCTGAAATCTGGAATAAGTAGTATTTTAATGATAGGGAAACAAAGGGAAACTCAAATGAAAGATTACTTAAGTTTTGTTTCAGAGCTGTGACCTTTCAAATAATCTGCACACAATTTTTTCTTCTTTTCCATTCTTTCCATTGCCTTTGATTGTGAATAAGTGGAAAAACCTCACTCTTAGGTTCACAGTCATTCATATATATAAACATTATCTAATGTAGTGTTAGCAAGCTTAAGATAAAAATATTGCTATAAAGTACTAAGGGTTGCAAATGAGTTAATGTGCTGTAGAATTGAGCCTGAATACAAATGTAAATCCTTGTAAGCTATTCATAAGTTTAATCTCAATAACTATTAAAATTATTTCTAGGTATTTTAGCCTGTATCTATTTGTAACCTTGTCTAATTTTTACTGTGCCATGCAGAAAGGTGCAGAAAGTATGACCTAGATTGAATAGTTCAAAGAGAAAAAAACACACAAGGGACACGCTGATGTTAGCATCCTAATTAAAAAATGAAACAGTTAAGCAGAGATGTAATATTTTTGTTTCATAATAGAAAAATTGTTCCAATCATACCTGGCAATGTCATCAATCACCACTTCTTCCATGGAGAAAAAAAAAAAATATTGGCTTATAGTGTTCAAAAATGTCAATGTTTTACCTTACTTGAGAGCAACATTGGGACATATCTATTAATTTTATTACAGATCAGAAATGGAGGCAGAACAAACTAGATATTTAAATAAGATTAAAGGTCCTAGTTAAATTGACAAGAGACAAGAAAAACAGTTAAGAATGACACTGAATATTCCTATGTGCCAATGCAAAACATAAAAAAAAAACCCCACAACAATTCATTGGTGTTTTAATCTAACAAAAACTGACTTGTGCTATATAAAAATATCTTTGATTATGAAGGATTACTAAAATGCTTCAGAAATGTAGCAACTATTAAAAACCCCACATTTTTTAAAGTGGAGAGAGCCACTAGATATGATTTGCTGTATGTTTATCAAATTGTTTGGCATGCTTTAGAACAATTACAACTTTTCTATAGAAAAATTATCCAATGGGTCTCTACTTTGCCTCAGCACATAGCATGTCCTATGCTGAAATAAATATGTTTGAGGTCCATTCCTGCAAACTGATCATATTTAGTGAAAGTTGATACATATTTGAATGAAATTTGAAATATTTATGTATAACAGAAAATATTTTCCTCCTAAAGCTGCATTAATAATAGGTGGGAGAATAATTTCCTACTGCCAATTGTGACACAGCAAAACATACAAGTAATATATCATTAGTATTGAAGCCTATGGTCCACACGCAATCGAAGATTAAGCAGAGCAAGAGTTGTAGATCAAATCAGAGTAAACATTAATAGCTGACTGGTTTGCATTTCTTGTGAGATTGTTGCAATAGGTCAAAATCCTAAAACAATTAAAGCAGAAAGAGGAGACAAATAAAATTAAAACAGATGGAAAGAAGAGACGATATTAAATAAAAAAACCCCACACACTCTTTCCAAGGAGACTGCATTGTATCTAAATTCTTTTCGTAGAATTACAAGACTAGTCTGTGTGTTTAATACCTTTCAGAGGTGAAGCAGAAAAGAGGGGACACAGAAAGGTCTCTAAAGAGATTGTTTTCCAAGCCATCCAAGCTACTAAGTATAATATTCAGAATGAAGGAATCTTGTTATATTTTTGAAATCATTGAAATACATACCTATATTCAGGGGTAATAACTTAAGAAGTGGAAAAGGCACACTGTCAAAGAAGAAAATGCAAAGCAGGAGAATATCCAGAAAAAGGAACTGACATTTTTCTAGAAAACAAGGATGCAATTGTAACTCTGTAATAAATGCCGGCAATGACTTTTAAGATGCATAATTAGAATCAAATAGTTTGCATGCATTCCCCAGGTATCCCAGCAAAAGATGTGGACCAGAAGCAAGCTCCAAAAGGCCTCTGATCAGCCAGCGAGTCACACAATTACAGAAAAAAAAATGGAAAAAAACTTGTTCAAATTGCTCACAGGGGGAAAAGCGGTTAGGGGTAAGGAAGAAGGAGAATAAGCCAAGAACAAGTGACTTAAATGACTTATTGGTCCAGCAGTTGCATCCCAGTGAAAATTTCTATCAGACCTCCAAATACCATACAGCTAAAAAAGACATTTATACCCATTAACATAGTTCCACAACCTTAATACATGGATCAAATCAGTGACCAACTCTCCCTGAACAGTAAACTTTCTTTATGACTCACTTTTTCTGTTCTTTATACACGCACTGAGGAAACAAAGCTAATTTCTGTATCTTGGGATCCTGTAATTGTCCAGGAACTGGTGCTCAGAGGTGTGTTGGCAAGTTTCATGGAAAATGCTCCCTTCTCACGTGTCAAGAAATTCATAGAGATTGAAGATAGACAGTGACAATGAAACAGAATTTCAGCATCTGACAAAGACAGTAAGAACACTCCCAAAACAATAATGTCTTTTAAGAAGTTTACAGACATGTATAGGAACTTGGAAGGAGGGATAATAACTATGCCAGCTTTCAAGAAGTAAACAAACAAATAATAATTTTGTATCTTCTACTAATCTTCTGCTTTATGAATCATCTTTTTTGAAAAAGGTTAGAATAATTAATCACTATTAAAAAAATCACTGCTTATAAGACCACTGGGAAAAGAAGGCAAAAAATATTTCAATTTTCTTTTGTCTTTCCATCAAAAAATCTTTTAAGTTAAGGAGGTTTGGCTCTGTTTTTAATTTAGTATTTTACTTTTGAGTTATATTTCATAGTTTTGAAATGTCATCATATAAAAATTATCATTGTGGTATACGTACATCAAGCATATAGTACATAAATTAATTATAGATACATATTAATGTTGCATGCATATTACTCTGATATTACTCATTCATCTCTTTTATTCTGAGTAAGTCATGGTTTCATGGTTACACTTGCTCACTTTGTGTTATTTAGTTGTAAAAATAAATCATAGCTATTAAGAATATGTCCTACAGTCCAGGTTTACTACCTATTCCAGTTAAATTATCACTTGATAGCTGTATAGACTACTTAAAAATACCATGCTATTAAAGAAATTAGGGCACAAGAGAAAAAATATTGCCTTTATTCACAGATGAAACTTCACTTGAGATTGCTACAAGTTATCTGGAAATAACTAAAGGTAGCTTTTATCACTTCTGTCTCTCTTCTTCCTTTATCCTGTTCCAAGCACATTAATATTAATAAAAGTCATTCTATTATTTCACTGGGAGTAGGTCTACAAATACCAGAATGTTACTTTACTTCATGGTATCTAATAAACTCACATCTGCATGGAAATTCCTGGATGCTTCCTGAAAAACTGGTGAGCTTTCATATGCAAGCAAGTTATTTTAATGATCAATTAAACAGCATTTATAGAGGTACAGTAGACACTGAGTTTATCAACTGAAATTCAAGAGAAAGGTAGCTACATTCCTAACCAAAAAAGTCCAGGTACATAACAACAAAGCATGATTCCAGCCCAGAGGCTTCAGAGAAGGCAAGGACAGAAATAATACTACAAGTTGTATTTCCATAAAGCACCCAGAAAGAAATTGCTTTTCATGGACAAAGAACTGCATCTTTTATTGAAAATTACACTTTTTTTCACTTACCAATAGTAAAGCTCTTCTCAGCTTTTAGCAAAACATGAAGTACTTGTATTATGAACCCCAAATCTCCTTTCTGAAGTGTATTCTAAAGTCTTGTTTTTGTCATACTGCATTTAATTTTTTTCTTCTCTGCTCTCATTGATATTATATCTGTGTACTAAACCACACTTAATTCCTAATAAATAGGCCACAACCTGTAATCAAATAAATCTGTACATTCAACCCAACAGAAATGTGACCTAGATCACACTGTCAGAATATCCACTAAGTCTTGTCCAAAAGGGCTCTAAACAATGTCAGAGGTGTCTTTTCATTTTCCTGAGAATCCTAATGTCAAGTAATGACCCTGAGAACCTGTGACAAATCTCATCCTCGTCAGCCTTTAAGAACAAATAAATTGCAAATGCATATTCCTAAGGACCTGCTAAACAGTATTCCCTGGCCACACCCTAGCAGATGGATGAGGGTTTGGCAATTATTTTTGGTGTCTGGTGATCATTTCAGGTGTCAAACACAATGTTGTAGTGTAAGAATATCAGACCAGAAGATTCTAAGCAATTTAAAGGTTTTTTTTCTTGCTTCCATCTATTGGCAT
Organism: Vidua macroura; assembly: GCF_024509145.1. Classification (NCBI taxonomy): domain Eukaryota; kingdom Metazoa; phylum Chordata; class Aves; order Passeriformes; family Viduidae; genus Vidua; species Vidua macroura. The sequence goes on from NC_071571.1 coordinate 74,002,322, forward strand.
CAGTTTTATTTTTCTTTTCTACTAGTCTCTATTTTTCTTTTCTAGTCTCCAAACAAAGTCATCTTACTCACATTTTTTTGTCCCTATTTCAGTGGTATCATCCTGAGCATATGATTTGAATATGAAAATACAATCTCAAAATACCAATAGGTACCTGATTTTTCAGTGAATATTTAAACATAAACTTCAATTCCTTTAATTTTATCAATACAACTAATTTCTACTTACTTATTTTTAAAGTTCCATTTTTTTTTCTTATAGAACATCAGTAAAGCAATATTTTGACAAGGCTTCATCACACACAAACAATAATAATGAGCACAGAAAATATTATAATATTGTAATAATAAAACCTTTATCTCCTAATGTTCTTTTGCTAATGGGAATCAATCACTGATTTATTTTGATTGCTGTATTTATAAAGACAAAATGCATATAACAGTTGATTCTGGACATCTAAAAACCCATTTACTCATGAGCAGCAATGTAAATGACCCTATAATTTAGAAATCTTTAAAGATCAGGAGAAAAAAAACCCAAAAAACATTTATTAAATGAGATGGTTGAATCACTAGGGAGCTGGGGAGCTGAATGATTTCCAGCCTTCATTTAACATGGATGAAGCTCGACACAATGTTGAAACTTTAGCAATCCCAATAAACACAATGAAAAACAAGACTGTCTCCTGTTATATTCAAGTTATTCTGTTTAATGAAAAAGAACTCACACATTAGTAAGCAATCTGCAAGACAGGTACTACTCTCATTTTAGGCTTATTGAGGAGGCTACAGGTAAAGAAACAATTACAGGCACAATAGGGCCTCTTTTTTTTCCCAATTTTTTTTCCAGAAGTTCACGTGCAAATGCAGCACATACTGAAAAGATCAATAAGTAAAAAATATAACCTGAAATTATTCATAAGGCACAAATGAACTAAAAAAAAATAAGACAAAATATCTAGATGTTCTTCTAAACTAAAATAAATAGCTGAGCAATAGTTTCCATCAGCCATCTGCTGTTCCACATAATATTAAATAATTTTTAATAAATCTATTTGGTGAATACTTAAGGAATTTGACCCAAGAATTAAATGTACCTAATGTATTCTAAAGTTTTTACCATTACAGTGAAAGATTCCATTAAAGGTATGTCAAATATGTTAGGCACTCCTGAAATCAGAGCAGGAAAAAGGACTATTTCTTCTGAAGTTGTTTATCTTCCTTCCCCAGCCTCTCTGTTCACAAAGCAGCACTCATGTGGTATATGCTGTGCTTCAATAAAAATGAACTATGGCCTTATTAACAAAAGGAAGAGAACAAATTTTGCTTTAATAAAGAAGGTCATGCATAAGATTTTTCAACAACTGTTTTGGTAATAACACTCTTTATAGTCCTTGCAAAACTAAACCATTTTGTGGATTTATTATTCTGATGGGCCTGTTGCTCATGAAAATTAAAAACAATTTCCACTGGTAATAAAATCACCTATAAAAATACATTAGATGTCACTCATATTTCAAGGTAAGAGCCAACATCCAAGTTCCAGCACCATCTTACGCAAACTTTCTTGCTCCTTCTTCTGTGTCTTCAGATACCACGCAGTTTGAGACAAGAGCCTGAAAAACAGATATACCTTTTTAATGTTAACCATTATGGAAACTTGTATGAGCTTTTATTCCTAAAGAAAAGCACCAGCAAAATCCCAGACATCCCGATTAATTTAAGAGCAATTTCATCACCTGCTAAAGGTGGCATTCTATTTTGAGGTAACATTAGTGGGATTCAGTTGCCTGAACACCAGCACTCAAGTGTCATTTCAGACATCCTAAAGTAAATTAAAATATTCACCTTAAACTGGAAAGAACTATATTTGCAATAAGATATATATATATATATATATATATTTTTTTTTTTTTTTAAAGAAGGAAACAAGGTTGTGTGAAATTCAGTTTCCTGAATTCAGATGTCTAGCGTCACTTCAGGATAACACATCTGGCCTTCAATTCTTCCAGAATGGTGCAAGCTGATTGACATATCTGACAGATCATTCAGATTGCTCAGGAAGCCAATATTTCTGACTCATAATTTTATCCTTTTTTTAATGTCTCCATGAAAGACATATTTTTGAAAATTCTTTGAAAGAGATAAAAAAGAGTTTAGAACTATTTGAAATATTAGCTAGCCAAACACTAAAACTTAGCTGAAATGTATGTCATAAAAAAATAGAGAGTATTAAATTGGCATAGATTTCATGATTTCATTCCTTGCAGTTGTGAATAGAGGTTAGATCAGTAATTAGGAAAGAGAAAATAAAACCTTAGGCTGTGCATTTCCAGTCAACTAAAATTGAGAAATTTTCTTCCTTCTGTTCTGTATCTCTCTGAGACAATGGCTTTCTGAGGTTGGTTCTTCTAAGCTCTGCACCTGAAAACAGAATAACAGAATTTTCTGTTATTATTTCATTGCTTTCTTCTTATTATCTGGGTTTGGGTTTTGGTTTTTTCTTTTTTTTTTTTGGTTTTGTATTTTTGGTTTTGTTTATTTTTGTCTCATTTACTTAAACATCAGTAGCCTTACAACACCTGTCTACTTACTTTACTAATGTCTAGCTGTAGCACCTACACATCCTTCATGTGCCTCACTCCCCATACTTCCACCTGTATATTTTTTCTCAACTTTCCCATTGTTTTCATGGAAGTAGAACTGTTGCTGTGAAAGTCCTGAATAAGGAAACTTAAGAAGCATGAAAAAAGTTCCCCTTATGGCACTGAATGGTGTGCAATAAAAGATTACAGCATGTAAAACCAAAGCAAAGATGGGAGAGAAGCTGATGACATGGATTTGAAAAATGTATGCTTACAACTGACGGAGATTACAACAGCTTTATTATTACTGCAGATTTATTAACTTTATTGTGGTTACATCAGTGACTCAGTTATTGTAACACAAAGAACCCACATTTATTGCTTTTTAAATATTTGGGACTTTTTAAAGGTGTAATTATTTTTTTAGCCTACTGTGACTGCCATTTTTGAAGGATGAATCCTTATGGGAATCTACAAGTGATCCATGTACAAAACACTGCTTCTGCATGAATCATCCCTAAACTGACAACTCACACTGCTGTCAAGATTTTAGTGGTTGCTTTTTCACCTTTGGTGGTATGTTTAAGTAACTGAGTGAAGCGACTCATCTTTTTATAACTTCATAAAAAACTCTCTGCATCTTTCTGACTTCCTGCAATTTGTAAAAGAAAATACTGATATCAAAATTATCAAAATTCAATACAACATTCCAGGTGCAGCTGAATAGGAGCAAAGTAGATGAGCCGTTCGAGCAAAACTATTTCAGTCTTCTGTTTATGCTGACAGTGAAAAGGAAGCTCAAAGTCAGTGGAAACACAGGATTCTTCAAAAGCTTTCCTATAGGAAGTGAAAACAAACAACCCTATAACTTCAGAAACAGAATTTGATAATTTAATGGAAATGTATATGATACATAATTGCAAGACCAATTTCCCATAGTGTGGAAAACTGTATATAAGCTACAAGTCATATTTATTTAAAACCACTAGAACAGAAGACAATTACAATCAGTTATTGCATAAGAACTAATATGTACAATAAAACCAGAAATTTTCTACATCTTTCTTCTTTTTCCACTTCAAGGAATGTATGCTAATTACATATCCACATAGTTTTCTAAAAGTATTACAGTAAAAATTGCATTATAAGCATCATACATACGCAGTGGATCTTTTGCAAGCTGTAATTTTGTTCTTTGCAGTTCTGTTTGCAGAGAAAAATCTCCATAAATAAATATTTCCTAGAATAAAACTACATTAGAAAAATATTCAGCTCATTTGAATTCAGAATCACATCCCACCACTTCTGGCCTGCAGATGTTTAGTTTTGAAAAGAAGCCATTTACCCATATAGTGTAATCAATTTACATGTGTTGTTATAGTTCAGTCATTGTTTGAGTTGATGTCTGACATAAACAACTTTCCCCCCTCTGTAACATCTTTTTTTTTTACTATTTATATGAAAATACCATCATGACAAGATCATTCACTGCTCATGCAAACCTTTCCTTTCATGATGCTTTGAGACGCATTTGCATCTCTTGCATTTTCCTCTTTTTATGTGAAGATTGAATATCCAGCTGTTACCTAATTAAGTCTGCCACAGGCAAAAATCTGGCTTTATGTACCTGCAGAGAGAATTTCATGGTGTTTTAATGACTAGCTATAGATTGAGCGAAGTGACTCAAGAGGCAATGCAAGCAAAAGCTTAGCTCAAATGAGTGCCAGAGCTGTCAATTTCCAATTAAGAGACTTGTTTGTCTCTCATGACAGTGAACCACCACAAATTACTTGCTTTAGCTCTGCTGGTTAATCTTTTGCCACCTGACAGATGGAAGTAAATCAGTTGACTTATGTTAATCACTTCCAGGAAGTGAGAATATTTAAATCTTGGCACAGTATTGCATCTGTGAGGACAGCATTAGGAGATATCACAACAGCAACACATTATTTATAGATAAGGTGTCATTTCAAGTGTATATGTGTGGGGGGGTTGTGGTGGAATGACTGGCAAGGAATATGGGGAAAATGAAAGGCATCATTTAGCTTTTTCTCAAAAGCTCTTCCACTTGAGGAGAAAGCTTCTGATTGTTCCTTTCTTGCATATTTATGTTTTTCCAAAGCTGAACACAATTTTCAGCAAAATCAAGTTGTTATCACACACACACACACACACACACACACACACACACACACACATATACATATATATATATATATAAGATTTGAGTACAGGTCTCCTGAAGAGTTTTATACCTAGCAACAATATCTGTGGGTAATAATTATATACAACTTTACTAAAAATAATAAAATAAGTATTGCATTAACATAAAACCTTGGGATTAATTCTCTGCAGAAAAAGGGAGAATAATTTTCTCTATTAAAAAAAAAAAGGAGAATAATATTTGAAAAATTATGAAACATCTATTAAGACCTTTAACATGTAGCTCTAAAAATCCAAGCTGATGACATGAGCCTTGAACTAATGCCTGGTAATACCTGACAATGTGAGAGCAAAGAGCATTTCAAAGTAATTTTAATATGATTCTCAGTTTGCTTCTGGCAATTTTCCTATTTTAATAAAACTGTATAATAATTTGGAGAACAGCTTGGATTTCCGTGGTACCTCATCATTCTACTAGTGACTGGCCTTTCCACAGGATTAATACTACCAAAATTGCAGTAAATTATTTGATGGATATGGGCTTTCAAACACTTTTAGTTAGTTCATAATAATACGTGATATCACGTAATTTAGGATAAAAGGTAATAAGAACATTATTTAAATTAATTCACACTTAAAATTCAAACTTCCACAGTTCAGGGCAGGACTTTATTTGGTAAGGAAAAGTACTTCAGGAGAGAAAATAGCCTTTTCTGGGAAATGCCATCAAGGGGTGGTTAACAGGTACATTTTTAAATATATAAATAGAAAAACAGTTCTATGCCTATAAACCACAGTTTGCTATTTAGATTGCAGTCAGTCAAGTAAGCAGGTGTCATTTTACCACAGATCATTAACTTGACCACCTTGAGGTCATGAAGGATGATGCAGACTGAAACTGCACCATTCCCTTGTATCATCAGCACCTTCCAATTCACACAAATATTTACTCACTCCAGCTCCCTCTCTGACATAAGAAACTGAGCTCCACTTCGTTGAGATTGCAGGACAGAGGCACTTGGGCTGGATTAAGATTACACAGATATTAACAAATTCAAAACTGCTTCTGAACTTTTCTAATTTATTTTAAATCATTTATCTTTCTTACCTGGCTCCCTTTGGAGACAGTTCATTTCTGTGCTGCATGGCTCAATGTTTTTCCACGGACTTCAGAAATCTTTGTGCATATAGGGAGTATTACCAGGAGTGCTAATTAAAAAGATAGTATTATTGCATTCTGAATTGCATATGAAATTATACTAAGAATTGTTACACTCCCCTCCCATTCCCCATATTTTTTCTGACCAAATATACATCCACCTTCAAAAAGAGTGCATTTTACTCTGGCTCAGAAGTCTAACTAGCTTGTTTTCCTTCTATCTACTTTCAGAATCACACCGGGTTAATTATCATTCATGTTTGCAACAGGCAGCACAAACTCCACTTGAATGGATGGAGGGGAGTCTGCAGTGCTGTTCAAACAAAATAACAGGCCACAGAAAAACATGGTGCTAAATATCACTTCCCAGGTAATTAACTGTGTCTTGAGCGCTCTCCATCAACCTTCTTTCATGTTCTGTTGATATTTTCCTTGCATGCAAAATGTTGTGTCTTTAAAACATAATACACCAAATTTTGTTTTACATTGCTGTTTACTCACAGAAACGCACATATTTATAAAAGGCTGTTCTTTGGCTTTCTGCCTACACAGCTGATTTATTTTTCCTGGCATATAACACATGCAAACTGTAAAAAAAATCTCACATTCAGAAATTCAGTTAGAAGTGAATAGCAAAATTACAAAATAAACTTATTTATGACCTCATTGGCTTTCAAATTGCAAAAATATCTTACTGCTCTATCTAAGCATATACAGCACAATGTATTCAATCGGCCCATATAAAAAATATGTAGAATACTGTATTTTGAATATGCTAGAGTTGTTCCCCTCATGTTAAACATAAAATTCCTCAAGTTGTAATTGTTCTTCAAAATTTCCTTCTCTAAAATTGAAAGTATTTCATTGGTTAAAAGATGATATCTTGAGGTTTTTTTTGCCTTTTATGTACCAAAATTCCTGTTTGCTTTGCTATATTTTCCAAATAAGTTGTGTTGAACTATTACAAACATCCATATCATGTCTATGTCCTTAAATTTCAGCTCCAGTAATACAGAGAGCTTAGAAGGAAAGATAATACAAAGATCCACAAATGCTGAGCTTTCAGATGGAGTCACCAGGTGGTATTCTGCTGCATTATATTCAACTTAGAAAGCTGCCATTTAAAAAGTATGTAAGTACAAATCCCAGTGGAATATCTGATTATTATGATTCATGAGTAATTGGGAGGGAAAAAAAAAACCCTAAACTGAAAACCTGGTAGTCTGCCAGACTGAAAGCCAGAAAATGACTGAAGTGAAATAAATAAGTAAATAAAATGAAAATTAAAACCTCACCTAATTAACATGAATAATGCCATAATAAAAACAATAAAGGGGTTTCTCTATTAGAATAAAACCAGCTTGTATATTCAATTTTTCCACTTTATTAATACATCTGCTTGAATGTCAGATAGCTATATATACTAATTTTTATGAGTAAGAATTTTGTGTTCTTTTGGTATACATACAGCACACTATAGCCTTAGGTCATTAGAATGTTAGTATCATAGCAAGATATAGAGTGGGCAAACATGTTCTTTGAAAAATAGTGGGAAAACCATGATAATAGGGGAACTATGATATAATTTCAATTTTCTCAAAGAAATTTTTCTTGACTTGACAAAAGGGAATAAAGTATCTTAGAATATAAAATTCACCTATAAGTAATTCTTGGTGAGCAGAAGCTAAAAGTTTCAATATTGACAAACCTACTAATGTATCTAATTCAAAAGGAATTGAAGCTCAGAAAACACCATAAAAATTATTACTACTGATAATGCAAATACAATATTTTATCTTATAAAAAAGAAGTATAGAGACCCATGTAGTAGAAGTAGTAGACATAAAAATACATATATAAAAAAGATATATTTACAAAAGTATAAAATAGAGAAAATTACTTGGAAAACAAAGGTAAAATAATCAATTATGGGTTTATAATGATCTACATTGAGTAGGATATTATTATCCTTAGAAAAGAAACTTTGAAATAAAGCAACAAATAATTCATGAAACCAGGAAAATTTGTATTTCCATATTACATAGGAAATGTAAAGAACACAATAGTAACCACATGAATATACAGCTGGCTCATAGAGTAAGGTTTTGGGGAAAATATTAACTATTTAAAAAATTTATTTTAAAATATTTGTTAAATTGTTATCTTTAAAATCATAAAAGTTTTAAAATATCTGAGACACTTGGCCACAGTTTAAGGTAAAGAACAATCTGATTCTCATAGCACTTGATAAGTGGAAATTCATCTGTCTACCTGTTGTTGAAATGAATGGCTTATCAGCAGATGCAGGATTTTAGGCCAGCCTTGCAGTGAAGAAGGTAAATATATCATGAGCAAGCTTTTAAGTCAACTCTTTTTCAACATACCTGTTTCACATTTCATAAGAAAGGAGTTTAAATTCTGTAATATTTGTGATTTTGACTTTGATGTGAAGAAAAGTACAAAAGTACAAAAGTACTGAGTAAAGTACCACAGAGATCAGTACAGGGACCTATTTTCAGAATTTAATAGTTTTATTAAGAGCAGTATGGAATATATGAGGTCAATCTACTTTTTTTTTTTTTTCTTTTTCCGCAGCCAGATTTGAACAAACAGGAAGACAACACATCTAACCAATGCACATATTTTTTTTTCTATTTTGGAGTAGCAAGATGCCTGACTTAGATGAAATTGTTTTAATATTAAAGAGCAGCTGTATACCAGGATACAGCTAGTAAACATAGTCCGTATAAATATTCCTGGATAGCAATGTATGAAAACAAGATTAAAACATGTCTATGGTATATGAAACTAAGTAAGAATTGCTGTATTATTATGTCTGAATAAGCAGCAAATTAACAAGTAACTGGGAAGAAGTAGAGAGGAATTATTTTTCTGTATATGCAAAATCAGTTATGGCTTCAATAAAAATAAATTTTAATCACAAATAAACAAGCATGAAAAACAGAGGAGACTGATTTCTCTTTATAATAGGGTATAGACAAATGTAAGATATGAGGATTTTTCATAAGTACATTCAGCTATGTACAATTGTTTCAAAGCAATCAGAAGGAACAAAGACAACAAAGTTCATTTAATCTCTGTCCTTCATTCCTATGGCCCATACCAATGCCATTTTTAAAGGAACATTTCTATGATTATTTCAAGAATACTCCAAGAATTCCAAGGTTTGTGTCTCTGGAACCTCCTTCAGCAATCTATTTTGACACTTTGATCTTTAATAATATATTATTTCTGCATGTTTCATCCAAATATTCCTAAGTAAAATTTAGTCTCAGTACTAGTCGCCATAGAAACTTCACCAACTGCTTGCATTAAAAACAGTTCAATATCTGTACTTATTTGAAAACCAGGCAATGGGACGAAAGAAGCAAGGGAGATGGATGAACTCTTCCTTAGGATAGATAATAGCAATTTATTGAAAGCAGTCCACACTTATGTTTGCTTTAGTAAAATAAATACTTCCATGGACCATTTCCAGGCTGTGAAACTTAGTTTCTTTCACAGCTAGATAGTTAGTATAGCTTTCATAGTTTGGTCAATACAAATTTTGCATTTGCCAAAACAATTCTGAAGGACACAGAAGGAACAATGCCTGGAAGCAGTTCTAGATCCAGTCATTCCTTTCTGAAGTGTAGGAAGTGGTATAATGGTGTGATACGAGCCATTCTCTGCCAGTTGTTTTTCCTGACAGAGACAGGTATTTGGTTTACTGGAACACACTCAGCCTAATCACTGCTGAGTCACCACTTTTTTCAAGGCTTACTGCTTTGAGCTATGCAATTATCCAGGCTTTCATACTAATAGAAGAAATGGTTCAGAAGACTGTGATCTTTTGAACTTTAGAATCAGAGCTTTCTTTTGGGATTTAGAAAATGTAATCTGAAACTTGGAAAAAAATGCAAAATTAAGGAAGGCATTCTCTTAGTACAGATTCTAATGAATAGAGCATAATTCTAGAGAGATGGAACATTATTTACAAAACTGTGGCTTCTATCTACATTTTTTTTTCCATTTTTACATTTAAAATTAAAATTTTCTATTCAGGCAAGTGAAAAAACAGTTGCTTTATATTTTATCATTCAATTTTTTTCATAAATAATATTTACTCCATTAGGTATTTTTGTCCATTATTTAACAATAATTTTCTATACAAGTTTATCTTCCCCTTCAATTATTAAGGCTTTGTTCAGCACATCCCTCTAAACTCTTCCTACACTAATGTCTTAAATGTTAGTCTCCTTGTAAATTACTGCAGATACAAAGAGAGCAATAAAGAAAGAACATTAGAAGTTTCAATCAGGAAAAAGAATATGACTTAATATATATAATAAAGTCAAATATTTAAAGGAACCAAGATGTAATTAAAAATATCTATCTTGAAATATTTTTCAATTCCAAGAGTAGATTTCTTTTATGTTTTTGAATATTAGAATTTGAAATTTACATTGAAGAGAAGCTTTCAATTTGATGTGTAAAATAGACTTTTGAGTATTATGTAAGATTCACTTAAAAATAAGGAAATGTTTTATAATTAGGATAAATACGTAAGCAAAGTGATCATTGACATTAAGATTTCTCCATAAGTTGTGAGTGTTTCCTTTTGCAGGAGCACAACATATTTCTTGATGCCAACTTAATTTAATTAGATGCTCTTTGATACTGCAGAGCAACTGAAGTGTTCTTAAAGTGGAAAGCTATATCATAAAAGTACAACTAAAATGTTTGAGAAGTTGATTCTAGAAAATATGCTTTTATTAAGGGGAGACAAAAGTAAAAAAAAAATATCTTTCAGTGTCACAGTACCAGGTTAACAAAATAATAGGAAGTGTAGGTAGGCAGAGGTAATTCAGAATACAAGTAAAGGACCCACAGTAAAGCAATCACATCTTTATAAGTTTTCAGAAGTATTTCTAATGAAAAACAATACAATTCAGAGGAGAAAACCCCCAATATCTGTAAAACATTAAAAAATCTTTATTCTGGATTAGTATTTGAAGATATCACTATTATATGGAATTTTTGATACAACTATAATTCAATTCCCAATGAAATAGAAATGATGGTAACCTTTACTGAAAGAATGCTTATTTTCCTAATAAGCATTAGGAAAACACAGCTTTGGGACAAAGTGTTTCAGTCACTCACAAAGGAAAATGTTCAGGTGTGGTTATGCCTCATTTAGTCAAGACAGTTAAATTTCATACAATATAGGAGTATGGAAGACAAAATACAAACCCTTTTTGTAGACTTTTAAATAAAGCTATCACTCAGAATACCCCAAATATGGATATGCATATTGCATAAATGAATAATCAAATATTCATATTTGCCAGCCATTTGAAGAGTTCCAGGGAGTTCATTTCAGGCTCATGTGGTGTTGCTGCTGTAGAAGGAAGAAAGTGCAGTGTCATTTAGTGTCTGCACAGACTGAAGGTCTCCAGTGCAAGCAAAGTCCAGTTCTGGGAGTTTTTTCACCTGCCAGAAAAATGCAGGTGGAATGGACAGAATCAGGATGAGGACAAAACCACGTCTTCTAGTCAAAACAGATTCAAGAACAAGCATCATTCAAGTCCTCACATTATCTTCTCAAAATATGAACTGAAATCTTCAAAGTTACTTCTCAGTTTTGTATTCCTGGATTCTGCTCCACTAGACTCAACAACCATCATAGACCTCTGAGTGAATTTTTCACTCTAGTGAAAAATCTATCTTAGTTTGATAAAAAGTACTAATCTAACATAAAAGGAAACTGCATATTGGGTGGGTGGGGGGGGTGGGGGGGTATATTTTTTATATTTTTGTTCAGAGAAGCATTATTGTCTTATTGAAAGCTTATGTTCCCTTAGGTGGCCAGGCTATTCAGCTTTACAAAATATCCTCAAAGGGAACAGCACAGTGCATGAGGGATCCTGACTGCTTTTAAGCTCCAATAGTCAGAGCTCATTACAACAAATATTGTCAAGAAAGCACCCTTATTCTTGAAGGCATAACCCATGGCAGAACTGGATAACTCAACAAATTTCAGAGTTAAGGAGAAATTCTGTGAAAATAATTTGTATAGAACAATTGACAGCCTTATTGTGGAAGAGGTGTGTGACCTCAGAAAGAAAATATTTCATATGTAGAAGTGAAACTGTCCCCTTGACTGTAAATAAAATCACACACAAAAAAAAAAAGCATCCAATAGTCAAAACTTAAATTTCTTATCCTTTATGTACAGAAGAATATAAGAGTAGGATGTAAGAAGGGATATTGCACAATACAAGAACAGTCTTACATTTAACCATGGCCGGGAGACCTATGAACAGGAAGTTTCTTTCTATTTATTTTCTGTTTCAAAGCCTATACGTAAAAAAAAAAAAAAAAAAAAAAGCATTTAAAAAGCAGTGAAAGTTGTGAAACTAACCCAATGCTCAATTAATTTAATAAATTTAAGTCTTCCAACAGACCTGCCTGAGCTGGACTCTAAAGTGATTTAAGTTCATATTCTTCAATTAAACAAATGAATTTGTCTTATCCCCTCAATGCAAGCCTATCTTGACAGCAACTGCCCAGAATTTTAAGTGAAAGAGGGGACTGTTGCTTTTGGACTTAAAGGGTCGGGGGTTGGGGGGAGGATAGATATAACAAAATGATAAAAGAAACAAGGGTAACATATGTAATTTGTTAGGAGTTGTGTAAATTACAGGATTCAGGAAATTCCTTATTTTATATTCTGTCAGTAGGCTGTGTCAAGCATATTATCAGAGCTTCTTCCTTCTCCTTATATAGTCTTCTCTTGGGTATATAGTGTAATGCTTAAGTGCCTCCCTACATCTATTCTCTGAAGCAAACAATATATTTATATTTTCATTCCTGTAAAATAATGTGAAATTGCAGAGCAAACTTGCTTCTATCTGCTCTTCTCTCTCAAAAGATATAACAAAATATATAATATTTTGGATTTTCTAAATTTTAATTTAATTTTTTAACAATTTCACTATTTCAGGTATATCAAGAAGCCTCCTTGAACTCACTGAAATTAAGAAAGGAATGTTGGAGAGAATCAATATCCTTATTTCATATATTTCCCTAGGTTAAAAGCTAAGCATATACATGTCATTTATATCTTTATTTCAATCTGTATTATATGAAATATGATATCAATAATATGAAATTATATGAGCAGTATTTCTGAAAATTAAAAAATGGATATTGACTAGAAGTAGAAAATAATTTTTGCATGATAGTCTACAAGAAACACTATGTAATGTATTCCTCTTTCAATTTAACAACTAGTAACAACCTGTCAAAGGAGGACAGACAAAAAAAAGAGGATTTTGAAGAGGTGTGAAAGTTTTATTGAACTTCAACCACTGTTTTGATTAATTTTAGCATGTATGGATAAGTATTTTTCATGCACACTATTAAAAATAAGAACTCCCCAGAACAGTCCATTCTATTTCCTCTTCACACCAATCCACTTTTTCTAGGCCTTTCAAACAAATATTCTCTGTTTTTTGCGTAACACCCTTATGCACTTTACAACAGGATTTTGTGAGCAGTGAGGACTGGGTATTGTTTCTATTTTAGAATATCTGTGTGCTAGATGAAATAAAAGGAACAAAATGTGTCATAGGACTACTTTCACATTTCCTGGTACCCCAGCCATCATATTAGTGGAAAAATATAAAAGTTGTTATTAAAAAAAAGTTGCAAACTTTCCAAAGATGACTTAATCTTTCATTTTCTTCTACTGCATGTATCCCCATTCTGCTAACAAACATTACCGTGGTACTGGGATATAATATGACGTACGGGCTATATGCTAAGCCCTCTATTTCTATATGGTATGACCTTATACCAGCAGGATCCTGGAGCAGATCCTTCTGGACACTGCTTAGATACATGGAAAATAAGGAGGCAATTTGTGACAGCCAACATGGCTTCACTAAAGGCAAATCATGCTTGATGACTCTAGAGGGCTTCTACAACAGGCTTACAACCTTAGTGAATGAAAGAAGAGCAACTGCTGTCATCTATGTTGACTAGTGCAAACCATTTGCCATCACTCCAAATAGCATCCTTGTCTCTACACTGAAGAGAGATGGTTTTAATGAGTGGACTGCTGAGTGGATAAGACATTGTCTGGATGCTTGCACTGGAGAACTGAGGTCAACAGTTCATGTCCAAGCAGAGGCCAGTGAGGAGTGGCATTCCTTGGAGGTCAGCAGACTTTTGCTGTTCAACATCCTGTCATGGACACTGGGATCAAGGGCACCCTCAGCAAGTTCACTGATGACACCAAGTTCTGTGGGGCCATCAACACGCTGGAGGGAAGGGATGCCATCCAGAGGGACTTGGACAGGTTGGAAAGGTGGGCCCATGCAAAACTCATGAGGTTCAATAAGGCCAAGCACAAAGTCCTGCACTTATTTTGTGCCAATACTGAGCATAAATACACATTAGGGGATGAAAGGATTGAGAACAGCCTTTAGGACAATGTCTAGGGAAACTGGTGGATGAGAAGCATGACATGACCCAGCAATGTATATTTGCAGCCCAGAAAGCCAACTGTATCCTGGGCTGCATCCAAAGCAGAGTGGCCAGCAGGACCAGGGAGGGGATTCTGTACCCCTGCTCTGGTGAGACCCCACCTGAAGTACTGCATCCAGATATGGGACCTGCAATATAAGAAATACATGGAGCAAGTCCAGAGGAGGGCTACAAAGATGATCAGTAGGCTGAAGCACCTAATCTATGAAGACAGGCTGAGAGAGTCGGCATTGTTCAGCCTGGAGAAGAGAAGACTTTCAGGAGGCCTTATAGCTTCCTTCCAGTACCTAAAGTGGACTTTCAGGAAGGCAGGAGAGAACCTTTTTCCAAGGACATGCACTGCTAGGTCAAGAGGAATGGCTTTAAACTGAAAGGTGATAAGTCCAGAATAGATATTAGATGTTCTTTACTGTGAGGGTCCTGGGTTGTTGCCCAGGGAATGCCCCATTCCTGGAAATGTTCAAGGCCAGGTTGGAAGGGGCTTTGAGAAATCTGGTTTAGTGAAAGGTGTCTCTGCCCATGGCAGGGATTGGGACTTGATGGTCTTCAAAGAACCCTTCTGAATCCCAAACTATTCTATGATACTAGAGCAAAATAATAAGTAGCAGCATTAGACACTATTAATACCTGAATAAACCTACAATCATCTACGCATGCTAATTCTCCACTCTTTCTTGAAATTAAAACTACTAATTTTCCTGTTGAATTGTTTTGCTTGGAAATTCTCTTTGAAGTGCCACTCTTTTTTAATGCCAACAAATTATTTGTTTTTCAGAGGAACAAGTATTTAACTGTTAAAGCTGGTTTGCCGCAGTAAAACAAAACAGTTTTAATATATTTGGTCTCGTCATTGATAAATAATCCATCTAAACGCAGAACTCTTGAAAATTAAAACAAACCCTCCTTTGGTGCATTTAATTGTAAAATTTTTGCACACCCAAACTTATGCACAACTTATGGAAAATTTTGTTGGGTAAAACATACCAAAAACAAGACAGAGGGGCAGGAAATAGAATAATGGTCCCACAGAAAAATGCATTTTGTAATAATTTTTACAAGATTTTGAGAGGAAGTGCCAAAATATTTCAAAGAAAATAAAAATTTTTACTATAGCTGACAAAGTAATATTTATTTGTTTTCTTCTGATTTCCTCACAATACTGATGACTGTGCAGTTTCTTTTTGTGATACGTTGTGTATACCATGTAATTTTATGTTTCAGAATTACAGCTCTTTTTATTTTAGGTGTGATTTTTTTGACTCAACTTCCTACTTGGATGATCCCAACTGTAAGCAGCCCAATTTAGTAAATCAGACGTAAGAAGAAACTAAACAGATTATGCTTCAAGCTGCTTCTGTCTCATTTTAGCATTGTGTTCCACGCCTACTACAGAAATAGTGTTAAGAACATGTAAGAATATTGAAAAAATAACTATTTTCTCTCATTTCAAATGTTTCTGAGAACTACACTGGGCTCCATAATCAACCTGGTTAGGACACTTCCCTGAGTCTCAATAGAGAAATTTGCCTAATAGATACCTAAACAAACTAGTATATTGACTACCCTCAAATTTTTTTATGCAAAGCATATAATTTCTCCAGGTTTGATTTTTTTTCTAGCCCTACTTAAACAAAGGCAGTTTTGAAGGTTTTTGAGACAAGGCAGTAGAAACAGATGTTTCTAGATTAAATATATATATTGCTATATTGACCAAAACTGGAGCATAATTGCACTATTTCAAATCACAGACTGATTTCAGTTTCAGATGAGTGCTACCTAGTAAAGTGTCCAGCTGTGACCTCAGGGCTTCTACGCTGGCTGTTGACAGGAGCCAAACCTTCATTAAAAGCGAAGTGATTGCAGCAATTGAAGAGTTGTTGCTCTGGTGAAATGAACACTTCCTGAGTTGCAGAGCTGAAATCTTGTGCCCACCTCCTGTGAGGCCACTTGGCAGTTCTGCCAGAAGGCTGGGTGTCCTTTCAGCCTGTAAGTCAACCTACCCAATACTGCAGCTGCTCAAATGTAGGGCTACTACATCATCTCCAGAGCTGACAGCTGGAAGCACTGGATCCAGGCAATGTAGAAAGCATGTGGGGGGCACTTCCCCAGAAAGCTTCCAGCAGTCCAGAAAACTTTCTGGGACTTGGAGGAAAAAAATGTTCCGAGTTGGTATTTCCTGAGCCAATATTGATCCCAACATGATACAGGAACCATAAACTGTTTTTACCTATAATTTCTTATTAAGATGAGAAATGAATTTCAGTTAGGGTATTCTGAGAGAGATGCTAACAATTGAAATAAAGCTTCCAAATGAAAGAAAGCTTTCTACACACTTCCTTGAATTCTACTTGAATTTCTGTAGCAGTGTCATGCTTCCTGTCAAATTGCTACATACACATGAGTTTTTTTAAAAATCACGTTTTGCCTGTTTTAAATACAGCAATAATACTGCTGTCTGCACATTGCCATTTCAAGTAATGAGTCAACACAGTGTTTGGAGCAAGACTTTACCTAAAGAAGAACACCAAAAGACATTGGTATTCCCAAATGTTAACCCTAGGCAAGGTGCAGTATCATTCTAAACCAGTAATTAAGCTAAATGTTTACTTCAACATATAGTGTAGGTTTTCTGTTGGCATGCTGGCCTGCTTAATTCAAGATGTGCTATATCATGATCATAACCAATATTTTTGAGGAACAAGTTACTCACTTGCATTGTGTGAAAATTTATTTAATAATGGGCTGGTTTACAATACCAACTTCCAGATGATACCAACTTCCTGTCTTTTAGAATGTTTTTTTTTTTTTTTCCTAAAACCAGAGAGAAATAGGAAAAATAGGCTATAAATGTGAAGCAGAAAGAGGCTTGTATCAGATTGTTCCATATTCTTTTCTTATCTTTAGCTAAGGAACAACACTGTTAGATTTGAACTCAAAATTTATAAAGCCTGGACATAGATTTTTAATAGGAAGACAGCTGGGAAAAAAAAAAAAAAAAAAAAAAAAAAAAAAAGGAAAAAAGCATCATAAGGAAGAGGTTTCTCAAGAGAAGAGATATCAATCTAGTATGCATGGGACAAAATGTCCCTGAAATAAAGGCACATATATTAGTAAAACATTTCTAACATAATGTGTTTCTGGTTAAAAGCTGGTTGAAGTAATAGAGCAATAAAAACAAACATAACTATTTTAAAATACCAAAATAAGTGAAAGCTACATACAGAAAAAGCATTAAAACTCACATAGAATAAACTCATTTATTTCTAATATCAAATGATATTGCAGCCTGCCTATATTCATTAGGTGGGACTACCATTGTGACTAGTCCTGAATTGTTTAGAACTGAGCATTTAACAAGCTGATATGACTGTATGCATTATTGATTGCTAATTGCAAAAGGTTTTGCCACCACAAAGCCTCTCTGATTCAGCACCAGTAGATTAAGGAACAGCCACTATTTCTTAAAGCTATTTCTCCACAAGATCACAATAGCATCCTACTAAGGAACATTGTCACCAAACACCTTTCTTACAGCTGTGCTCAGACTAACTTAGTCTGAATTATAGCATTTGCCTTGGAGAGCTTCCCATATCAGTATGCAAAGTTGTACATGTTCGACATTTTGCCTGCAACACATAAAGAGTTCTGCACAAATTCATGTAGTAGGTCCGCCTTAGGACTATGGTGAGAATCACAGCATCCTAACTCCAACTGTGGAGCTTTAACTATCATGCTGTATGTGAGGGATACCTCTTGGCTCTGGCAGGTTTTACATCAAGCCCTAAGGATTGTAGAATGTGGCTGATGACTGTAATTAGTGTTTATTGTTTGTTGTGTACCAACAGCATGCTTGGAGCAAAAAAGAAAATTAAGGCAATGACTGCTGTAGAGAGAGGAGAGGCAAAAAACAAAATATAACAGATAAAGAAATGAAAACAATTACAGATCTATCACGCTGACTTAGAATCCACGCAGTTACAAAAATAATAAAGTTAAATAATAAAATTGCCTGCAGGCAATCTAAAAGGGATTTAATTATTTTTGAATTACCCATCTTGGATGAAAAATCATTTCCAGAACCAGGAGAATTAAACATTCTTTTGACCCTGACATGACATTTTAAAGATTTCTTCTTTTTTAATATGAAGCTTTTATGTAGCACAGTTGTATACCCCTGCTTTGTTTATTAAATGTATAGCATTGGATCAGGCACTAATTATATTATATGAAATACATTTGTAAATAAAATATGAAGTTGTGATGTATTTAATGATAAATACAATAAACTGTAACCAACTGTTAATTGTGAGCTCTGGTACATGGTGCTTATATATGTGAGTGTGTGTGTACGAAGCCACTGCAAGACTGACTAAAACTTGGACGAATTAATTCAATTCAGCACCATACAGCAGCTGTGTCCTAGGTCTGTCTGTTTTTAAAGGCAGCCTCAGACTGACCTCTATAAATGCACACTGTAGTAAATATACATATTGCTTCCTGTAAGGTCCTGAAGGCAGCTATCACTTGCTTCATATCTTCCAAATTCAGGCTGCATTTTTCCTTCCTGTAGCTACAGCATCCTACCTAGAATCCTAATTTCCTGTTCAAGAGTAGAAGAATTTGCACATCTCTGCTTTCTTGTGTAGCAAAGACATAATCAGCCTCCCATCACTGCTCACCTTTGTGCTGATTTCAACCACAATTCTGGATTCACTGACCGAACCAGAACTGAGGAGAGTCATCAGCCAAGAAAGGAGGAATTTCAGGGATGTTTTAAAGAACATTTGAAGGAATTTAGTATTTCCTAAAGAACAAGAATGCTGTTTGAGCCTTAGATCCCTAGAGTGATGCAGATATTTAAAAGTTTTGTATTGCAGGAAAAATATCTTTTAAAGATATTCAGTAGAAATAACCTGTTAATCCACAAAACCAGCCATTTTTTTCTGTAATGACACAGGAACACAATTTTAAGACATATATACAATATTTTGAGTATATGCAGGTATTCTTCAGTTAAATTACCTAAACATCTGCTTAGTTAACTATTAATAAATGAATGGCTTAATTGTTCACTTTAAAAATCAATGTTTTGAGATGGGACACATCAAGAAAATACTAGCAGAATGGTTTCTTCTTATAGTTCTGGTATTTTAGTAATGAAACTTTTTCTGCAAAACATGGATGTCCAATAGTCAAAAATTACAAATTGACAAGAATAAACATCACAGAAACTTAGCTCTTTCAGAGCTGAGCCAAGAGTACAGTAACAGCAGCCTTTCATGTTGGCTTCTGGATGGAACATAGAAGATGCCGAGATATAAAACTGAAAGATTATGGCAAAAAAAATTTCCATCTTTTTAAAAAGTTATTTAAAAAAATCCCCAATCCTTTGTTATTAAAGGTGTAAAGTAAGTTCAGTTCTGACGTTATTAAATCTGATTAATATATCTATGTTAAAACTACTGATTCAAGCCAACTTTATTTCAAGAACGCTGAAATATTTTTAAATACTAGATAGAGGAAGTTTTTGAGTTGCCTCTGTATCTCATTTACTACAATTACATTACAATACAATAACACAGTTATATTTAATTATAGTGTATAGCTTCACACAAGAGGAATCCAAAAAAATTTAAAGACATGTCCTCTTTGCCTGCAGTAAATACTCTACTGCTAGACAGCTAAATTGCCTGTCAAATATTCTCATGAAGCTTTGATAGGCACTTCTATTATATTATACCCTTTTTTTTTCATTTTACTTGCATTAGAAATACCTTAGCAGAACATGAAACTGCTTTAATGGTCCCCGTCTTTTACCTCACAAAACAGCCTGGCAGATAAGAGCTCATACTTTCTGCAAGAATTCTGAAAAAAGTTCTGTTTGCGCCTTTATTTGAATGAAAGACCTAAATATATCTATTTAAAGTTCTCTTTAAAAAATAAGCATCTTAAGGAAGGCAACCTCAGAAATGTCTAAAAACTGTTAAGGCTAAAATTTCCTTTCTGCATTCTCTAACTGAAAAGTTATTATCAACAACATAGATAATTACAACTTGTTCATAAAGTCCAAATCTGCTAAGTCTAGAAATAAGATTTACAACATTTTTTCCCAGTGACCAGCAGCATCTTCCATGAACCTAATCCGGACAAACAGGAAAAAGCAGCATTTTATGAATAGCCAAAAGCAGACTCTCTCCTTTAGCCAGGTGACAGCTCCAACTGGGAAAACAGGAAACTAGGAAAGAGAACCATCAATATAAATCAGAAGTCTTTTCTAAAACTTGTATTATTGTCAAACAATCTACCCAGACATCTTACCCTTGAGTACCTGAAACATTTAAAGATTTGCATTTGAAAGAGTATTACCATCAAGGTGAGATGGGTGAAATTAATACATCCTTCAAAACATTAAGCTATTTTTCTATTTGTAGTTGATTCAAGATTAGTTCTTGTCAAAAAAAAAAAAATCAATGTAGCTAATGAGGTAGTCTTTAAAAATTATTATAATTTCTTAAGAAAGGATTGTACTGTTCATATGTAAATGAGTTTTCTAGTTAATGAGTAAAACCAGTCAATCAAACAAAACTGCAAAAGGAAAAATTATTAATAAAAGATTTTTTTTGTCTGTCCTTTGTTCCTTAATTGCAGGGATAAAAAACATGGCTATTAATGTGTTATTGCCAAAAAGTTCCTATTTTATGAACAATTACTATAAAAACATTAAAATGTAAATAAATGTATCCCAAAGAACACAAATGAAAAATATTTTAAATACTGCTAGAAAATAATCTATAAGATTTTGTGTGGAATGACTTTTCATCATTTTACATGAACATACTTAAAGAGTACAGAATGATATTTACACTGAAAAATATACTAATGTTTCCTCCATCATCTCAGTGACATGTAGATAAAGAAAATATACTTAAAAATATGTTGGGGGTGGTGATCTTTCTGCTGAACTTGTAATTGAGCAATTGAATAATATAAAAGTATTACAACGTAGCCCAATTCTCACTTGATGTGTGATTATAATGCCTCTGATAATAAGAGTTAACAGCATTTTGCTAAAGCATTTCAAATAGATTAGCACCCATTTGCATGCCAGAACAATTTGTTCAGAGTTTGAGCAAATACATTCTTTAGGAAATATAGCAGCAGCTTTTGCATTTTTGTCCATCTCTCTGCAGAATGGCTTTCACTTTGTTTCTGGAATCAGTCAGAGGTACAATAGGAGGCTACTCCTTGGGCTGCAGTTAAACATGACCCATCATCCTTTACAAATCATGCTGAAGTACTGCCTGAGAAGTCTTACATTACTCTTTACCAACAGAAAGCTGAGTGAAAATCTCATGTTCAACAAAACACATAAACCTATCTTTCTTTTTAAGCATGCAAACAATGTTATAAAGAAGCAGAAGTTTATTGTGTACTGTACTCAGATTCAAAGAGATGCTAGAGGCCCTTGGGAAATGGAATCAGAATATTTTGTATTTACAAGACTGAAAAGCATTGTTTTCAAATTGCAATGTGGTTAAGTTGAATATCTTCTTTATGTGCCTATCTTACTATGATAATAGGAGTTAAAAAATAGAGAAAGAAAATGAGATCAGAATAATTCTAATGCCTTATCTAGCACAGTATTTCAGTATGTCAAAGGACATCTGACCTTCTTGTTCATGATCAAATTTTTAACTTCTGATTTAATAAAAAAAAATCACCTTCTGGCCTCAGAATGAACATTACTTTGTTCATTCAAAGATTTTCAATTAGTATTCAGTTTATCACTGCATATGATCATTACATAGAAATCAACAAATTATTAATTTTTTTTCAGATCTGAGCAAAGTAGACATATTTCTATCTAAGATTTGCCTAAGAGAAATAGCAAGCCTGACACTGAATTAATAATACATCCTCTGTGCATGCTGACTAAATCAAATGTGTCTGGGAAATATCTTATTTTCTGCAATAATCTATGAGCTTTAGCAATTGATGATACCTTCCATAGGAGCATGTTTTGCAGCACTTCACATGATATTTTGCCTACAAGTAAAATCCTCAATACATCCAGTATCCAGTTTCCATGTACTTTTACAGTGATGCAGTTTATGCATAAATCTATGATTTCATTGAATACTTCTGAGCAAGAAAAAAGACTTTTTTGGGGAAAGTCTAAATGCAGATAACTGCAGATGCAGTGCAATCTATCAAAAGCCAGCACAGATTCACCAAGGGTGAATCATGCCTGACAAATCCAGTGGCCAGCTACAGCAGGACATGCCCCTCAGAGCATTTTTTTAAACCTCACAGCAAACACAGTACCCTTGCCTAAGTGAAATCAAGGCACATGTGCACTTGATGTGAACTCTGATATTAGAAATCATTAATTCTTGTAGAAATTATTCATGGGAAGTACTTCTTTCATACAGCACTGGATATGCCCTGCAATTTGGGTTATAAATATTAAACTATATATTTTGGAAATTGTAATGGCATACTGCTAATTAGCAGTAGCACCTACAGTCACAATTTATTGCAGGCATTTCTGTGGAGGGAAGGAGGATGAGACTAGTGATATAAAAATTTTGAACTGCAGCATCCAGCTTTTGCATTCTGGCTACTTTTTGCTCTCTTGATTTATGTGAAATGTAGTAAGGTATAAAATTAGTAAATGTAGGAAATGAGAAGGTGCTAGCAAAAGTGTCCACCTGTGATCAGAACTGGGTGCGAGTTCATTAAACACGCTAGTTTTAAAATATTTTCCAATAAAAATCGCTCACAATATTTAAAAATAAGTAAATAAATAAATAAAGCAGGTCCAGTATTGCAAGTGATTAATTCTCCTCTCCTCTCCTCTCCTCTCCTCTCCTCTCCTCTCCTCTCCTCTCCTCTCCTCAGAACTTTCCTCCCTCTGCTCATTGCATACTAGTCAATGAACTAGTATGTCACAAATAATCCAGAAACTGAGATTTTGTCATGGTTTGACATGGAAGTGTTTTTTCCCAAAACTTCATTTCATTTCTAATACCTATTTTTTTCTGTGTGATAAGTCATTTTGGCACATATAGATGCAGCATTTAGTTATTGTGTTCTAAGTACTTTTAAATCAAAATTGTTAAAAAAGTCCAAAGTCTTCTAAGCACAGAAAAATTTGCAGCAAGTCTATCTGAAGCATCTAGCACTCTCATCCTCAGTAAGTTTCACATAAAAATATACAGTTATTAAATGGGCTTGAGCACTCCAGTTTATGAAGAATAAAATAGAAGTAACTGACTCAGAGGCTGGT
This sequence comes from Vidua macroura, assembly GCF_024509145.1. Classification (NCBI taxonomy): domain Eukaryota; kingdom Metazoa; phylum Chordata; class Aves; order Passeriformes; family Viduidae; genus Vidua; species Vidua macroura. The sequence goes on from NC_071571.1 coordinate 74,026,073, forward strand.
ATAAGATTTAGAGATGCCAACAATTGTTGGGTTTTTACAGAGACCCTGAAACTTGATTTCTCTTTGGCACGTATAGGGTGAAATTATTTATTTGTCTGTGTAGTATAGCATGGAGGAATTTAGGACTTTTGTTTGCTCTAAGCACTTTTGAAAATACACATACATTATTACTTCATGTCGTAAACCAATCAGTTTTGGAAAGATTAGCAAGATGTTTCATTCTGTAATGGTAGCTAAACTATATCTTCTGTTCCACTGACACTAATTGTTCAACATGAAACAAAAGTAGCAGGGAAGATTTTAATTTTTTTTTCCAGCTCCCACACCAGCTTCAGTGAAAGCAAAGCACCGAGTAAAACAACATTAGCTGCTATCAGACTTATGGGATGATGCAGTATTCTTCACAGATTGCAGCAGCAAACTGTCAAGAAAGGGCATTCTCCACTGGGCTTGGAGTCAAGGCCAAATTACCCTGTGCGGCGGCTACCTGCCACAAACTCAAGCAGACAAAATGAGCCAGCTAGCACTGTCTGTGTGAGGCTGGGTGGCCACCATGTGAGTGGGCATCCCAGGGAAACGGCGTCTGCCACCCTGGTAGTGCTGATTGCTGCGGCATGGGTTACGCAGCTTTGGTAACTTCACACGCTGAGAGGAGACGAAGAGACAAGAGAAGGACCCTTGTTTGCTAGCTCAAAGAGTTTTATTCCCCCATGTATGGTAGGAACAAAATGCTCTCAGAGAGGATGCAGTGACAAAATGCTGAGAACAAAGAATGACAACAGGTTAAGTAGGGGGTGGGCAGACAGGGGTGGAAACCTGGCTCGCCCAATGGGGACAAACGATAGAGAAACAACATAGATTATAACAATCAATGGTAACATAACAGAGGTGGGTACAGTGTCCTGGGACGAATAGAAGGGCTAAGGTGGGGTGATTGATACAGAACTTTCATGAAGAAGCTGGGGGTGGTTACAGGATTGACACCTCGACAGGGAGTGACAAACCTTGACTGATGGGACTAAATAAGGAGAAAACAGGGAGAGGTGAGGAGATTGACAGGTAACTGTGGATCTGGGTGGTGGGAACTTTCGGGGTAAACAACTTGGAGCAGACCACTGTGAGGGGAAGAATAGGGAAGTACAAGGAACGAACCTAACTAACGTTAATAAAACCCCTGACTAAATAAAACCAACCCACAACAACCCTGTGCTTAAAAACTAGTCTTCAACTTCCATCCAGGATCTCTTGTCATATAGATCATACAACACAGCCTGTTTTACCTTCTTTTAATCTGTTAATGTCCTTCTCATTTCTGCATCAGGATATTATGGCAGCATTGCAAGTCTTGGCAGACAGAAAAAAAAATCTCCTTTTTTAATCAAGACTCAAATTCATCTAAGTGTAAACTAATATCAAGCAGCATGTATTTTTATAAGCCTGAAATAGAGATGTAATGTGTTACTAATAACATTTCAGGTACTCATTTTCATCACAAGCATAACATTTTCTCCTCTTTAAGAAATAAGAAGGAGATGGAAATAACTGACTTGGTCTGGAACTAAAATTTTGCTTCAAGGAAGGAAGGAAGGAAGGAAGGATCTATTTCCTCCCTTTGAGTTGATCTTCTACTATATCTTTTGTTCAGTTTTCCTCTTACCTGAGCTCTCCACCTGGGTAATTTAGAACTGGAAGTTTTCCACTTTTGCCTCTCAGCATTACCAGAATCAGACTTGCAGTTGTCTGGATCCAAAGTATTGATTTAGACACCATGTTAAATAGATGTAACAACCAATCCAGCTGTATTTAGAAAGTTATTAGACTGTTTCCTATATTGACATATGCACACATAAATTATTTTTTATTTCATGGCCAGCAAAATGAGAAGTTTATAAATCACATTTATTAGACATTTCTATAGCCTCAAGTTGATGGGCACAAATTCAATTTTATGTTAACTTCCTTGAACTCACAATTAAGATCTTGAAGAATTAGACTGGTGGTAATAACAATATATGAGAATTTGATCTAAATGTTGGGATTTAACAGCGGTCTGTGAATGAGTTTGTATGCAGCTTATCACCACTGGAAACCAGCTCAATATAGTAAAACCAGATCAGAAGGAAAAATTAGTTTGACGCTGGATAAATGAAGCATTTTTACTTTCCTATTTATTCATGCAGTTTCTAATCTACTGCATTTCAGTTAGAAAGTCTCTGGTTCACAAAACTAAACAAACACTCCTACATATACTGAGTACCTTAAACATCTTTGCAGACTGTGAATGAGCCTAAAGAGACTAAATGAGGAAGTCTTTGTTACTGCATCTGTGATTGTTTTATGATCCAGTATTAAAATATTCAGATTAATGACTAAAGACAGAAATACAGAAATGTTTGTAAAATAAACAGACCAACTTTGAAATTCAATGTTTCCTTTTCTAAGTCCCTTTTTTAATGGAAGGCAATGCTTTTGGACATCTTACAAGTAAGAAAAGTGTATTTTAATTCTAAGAATGAACAGTTGATAATAAGGCACAAATAAAAGTATGCATTTAAAAACTTACATAAACCTTGATCCACAATATGCTCCTGTTATTCTCTGTTCTTGAGTTAACTCACAAATATAGTATTTAAAAAAGGCCCTAAATATAACCTTGTTCTGGAATTTTTTTTTCTCACTGCAGCACAATTGTGGGTCTCTGATTGACACATTGATTTATTCCCAGCAAGGGTCCTATAATTAATGTGACCTTTTGATAAGGTGGGAGATATGGGGTGAGACAAGTGCTCTCAGGAGAGCTATTAGCAACTTCTGAGCAATTGCTAATGTTAGAGAGTTATCTTTTTTAAAACAGTTTGGAAGATAATTGACAAACCATGATAATGACTATGTATAGGGAAGGAAGGAGGGTATAAAAGAGGTGCAAGAACTGTTAATTACTCAAAATGAGGTGAGATCTTGCCACTGGTAAACTGTGCATTTTGGGCTATGGGCTATTGCAATTAACAATTCCAATAAAGTGGAAAGAAAGAAATAGTAGGTCTACATGGGTCAGAAACAAGAAAAAAGAGTAAAAAACTTTATCTATCTTAAGAAGCCTTAATTCTCTGCCTTTACATAGCATAGCAGGTGGTTTTATTTCTTCTTATCAGATGGTACTTGTACCAAGGGAGTTTTCTCATTTCCCTTCCCATCTGGTTCTGCACAAAATGATATAACATAATACTAAGATGACAAAGTCCCACTAATGTTATTTGAACATTAGTTGTATAACTAACCTTTTATTTCATAATCAAGATCCAGTAACCCATCATAACAACAGAACAAGAATTTGCATGATCATTTTTGAAACAAAGGGTAAGAATAAATTGACCTATCAATAATTAAAATTTGTGACTTTGCATTCAAAAGGATAAGGCAATAAAAAGAAATGTATATATTTAATGTATGTATATATATATATTTGAAAACATTTTGTTTATGATTAACAGGAATATATACATCTACAGTGTGAATTATCTCAGTGTGTGCAGAACACAGAACAGCCGAAAAACCTGTAGGAGCATAAGTGAAATGCAAGCAAATAGAGAAAATGTGAGGAGACTGGTTCCAAACCTGAATGGAACTGTATGCTATGACTCTATCTGGGACAAAATTGATCATCTAAAAAGAAAACAAAAAATCTTCCACCCTCCATTGTGTATGGATTTTTGAATGTTTGACTACTTGTGCAGAGCTTATTTTTTCTCATTTGCACGTTACAGTCTAGACCCCAAAGGAAATCATTGGACAAAACTTGTCTTTTTGGTTTAACACATCATGATAAAATTATGAGACTGGGGGAACAGCAGAATTTTTCAACATTTTTTCAACACTAACTTTGCCAGAAGTACTGAGTAGCATAGCAAGAGGCAGTAGATTGATTATACACCAGAAGCTATCTGGGAAAAAATTCTTTTGAGCAGTGAGGCTTTATGGAGTTGTATGCAAAGCTTAGCCAAAAGAGGATGAAATAAGGGAAATGTAATGGCTGATAATACATCACTGGACAGAATAAAATCTGTGATAATTTCAGCAACCATGAAGGAAGAGTGATTCATAAGAATCTCTGATTAATACTTTCATTTTCAAATTTTTGGCAGACTGCACTGAATTTCTGCCATTTCAGAAAATTAAAATTGAAGTAATTCTCGTAAGTTAAAACTAGCTGTACAGAAAAAATTAGTATTTCTCTGTAAGGCATCATTTTACTCTTCAATATTTTATCTAGGGATTTTAGATCTTGTGCATTTGTTTTTACTTACTGACACTTTTTTTTTTTTACTGAAATACTTTTGAACAACACGGCTGTCATGATGAAAATAAGGACTGAAAGAGTGAATGGAAAAAGAGACAGCAAAATTATTGTGAAATTATTGATTTCTGAAAATCAATAATTTCTCAACCTGAGCTTTTCACAATCTTCTATAACAAGGTCTTTTAATAATCCTGTTTTTAGCCCACCTCATCACCTTTCTACCCTGACACAATCTTCTTTTTCATCAACACTAACACAAACAGGTAACTACAATTCCAGCCCTCTGGAACAGGTAAGGTATTTATCAATTGATTATGGAGGTGTCAGCTTTGCACCCAGAATAATAAATTAAAGAAATGTAACAATGGGCAAGAGTTTGAGGAGAACAGCTAAGAAATCTGTCAGGGATGTGATCATCTACCTTTGTGCAAAATCCTAAAGATGACTGAATCTTTGTACCCACACCAGGCAGATATAGGGGAGCACAATAAAACACTCTAGTTGCCTTGAAAGCAGGCAATTAGCATCAGTGCTTCCAAGCATCCTTTTTCACTTTGAGCAGAACATGAAAGTGGTCATGTGCCATGGTGCATCATTATTCCTTTTAACTGCTAGTCAGCATTGCATGCTGGAATGCTGCATCTAAATGCAGCACCAGAGATGGGATCAGTAGATGGTAAAATGCCAAATTCAGACACCAATGTGGTCTGCCAGCAGTTGTGTCATGCATGTCTTTTGCAAGCAAACACAAATGTCAGTCTGTGGTGGGAAAAACCTGTGAAACAGAGCTGTGATTTTCTGCATTTCTGTGTCTCACTTCAGTTTTTCTTCTGCCTCCTCATCAGTAGCTCCTTTCCTTGATAAATTTTAGGGAATTTGATTTTAAAGCAAGGGAAAAAAAATGTTATCAGTCCTTACTTATCACCACATGAATGCCTGAACATATTTTTGTCACATGCTAGTTTTTCAGTAGAAAGCTAGCACATACTTCCCAAGTGGACGTTGGAAAAGCACATAGCTGAGGAAAGGTGTTTTCATATTTTTTCTTAGTTTATCAATATTGAATTCCATTTTACATGTCAATAAATTAAAATAATTTTGCCTGTGTCACATCTTTTATCCCCATTATGGTGAGTGGTAAGAGATCTCATTGTATTTATCTTGACCCACAGGCTTTTCCATCTTTTTTCTTCCTTGATGCTGTTGGGGGTGGGCAGAGGAAGACAAAGCAGCTGGATGAGCATCTGGCAGCCAGCTAAGATAAAGCTGCTACAGGCATTGACTAAAAATTATATGAAAACATCCCCAAATGTGTATGAATAAACATCACTATTTTTAGATGCTTTCCTTTTTTTGGTTTTTTTTTTGGGTTTTTTTGGGGTTTTTTTGTGTTTTGTTTTTGTTTTTTGTTTGGTTTGTTTTTGTTTGTTTGTTTGTTTGTTTGTTTTTTGGTCTCCCGTATGGAACGCTTATTTGGTGCACATTGCATTTATACAAAAATCTTTCTTGGACCTTCTTCCCCTTCATTTTTCTCTGAGATGAGCCTCATTCAGGTAATTCTTCCTTTTCCCAAAACATATTAAAGTTTCACCCCCTCCTCTACAAGAATGCTAAGAAGGAGGGGATGGTGAACACCTCTGCTAAACTCAGCAGGCTGATGCAATGTGCACAGAGAGCAGCTGGAGCCACAAATGGTGAACCGTTAGCATGAGCTTCAGAGACCTTGATGTATGTGCTCCAGATCAGAGTCATCACTCATGGATACTGAAAAGGGTCCAAACCACCAAAATATAAATCAATGCATAACAGCAATAAACAACTGCTAACGTATCACCAGTGGCTTCTGGAGTCTTGCAGAAAACAAATCACAGAGATATTATATGTTGCAACAGAAACCACTGTGTGAAACAAAGTTGTGCCTGTTAACAGTCACATGTACATGTGCTGTATTAATAAAGGGGAGGGGACTTCTCTCTTCTTTAATGCTTTAATTACTTTGCTTTCAAGATGAGCTTTTGCGGGGAATAAAGTCTTCATCACTTGATATTTATCATGCTGCATTAAATATATGTATGCCCATTAATTATATGCATGTATTAAATATATATACACATGTTAGTGAAATAAATTGTCTAGATGAGGCCTACAAGTGTCCTGCCTACAAAGTAAACCAAACCAAACCAAACCAAACCAAACTAAAAAAAAAAAAAAAAAAAAAAAAAGTAGGGCAAAGACAATAAAACAAAGTTTTAAGAGGAACAGTAGTGTGTGTCACTGGTGCTCATTAGTATTGCTGAGGACTGTCCTGCCAGCACATCCATTTTGCTGTCGGCGTTCCTGTGCTGAGGCTACAGTCGTCTTGGAGCTAGCTGGGCACTCCTTGGGCTGTGCTCTGCTGCACAGTGTAGACATACCCTCAGGGTGTGGGCTGTTAATTCACGTTTCCTAAGAAGTGCTACCTACTAATAACTGCTCCTGCAATTTTTCCAGAGCAAGCAGTGCACATCCATTCTGCAATATGCTTCCTCCCAATTTACCCCATGGCACTCTTACATGTATCAAAATGTAGTCAAAGCAAAATAACAGAACATACTGAAAAAGAGGGAAAGATAAAGATTAGGAAAATTTGTGGTCAGTTTTTTCTCAGTGGTTTCTTCCTTCTGCCTTAAATGTTTATTTGCAAAAATTACATTGCATTATTTGGGTGAGGACTTTCACTGATAAAAATATCCCACTGAATACTGAGGAAAATTAAAATACATTACAGCAAAAGAGGGCAGGTGAAAAAACCAAAAGAAACCAACTCCTGACCCTTAACTCAATTCATGTTTCTTGAATCCACAGCAATTATATTATCATGCTAACACCATTATCATTTGTAGTAATGAGAAAACCGCTCTGTTTAAAGATCACGAGACATGCACTACAAATGTATGAGAATGAAATTCCTAGGGGATTAATGATTTTAGTTCCTTGTATGCAACACAATTAAAAGGTATTCTCTAGCAATGGGAGACTCACCCTTTTCAAAAAAAAAAGGGCAAAAAGGAAAAAACAAAAGTAAATTAAAAGTAATCAGCTGCAGAAATTAAGGTTTAAACCTTTTATGTAAAAGACTACAGATTTCTGTCTTGGATAGTGTAATTCAAATGCAAGAAAAGTGTGACATGGAAAGAGAGATCGTCACAGTTCTATTCTTCCCTGTCCTGCCAAGAATATCAACATCTCCTTAAAAAGTATTTGCTTACTTTTAAAAGACCCTGCACAACAGTAGCAGTATTAAAATCTTTAAGACTGAGAGAAAAACATGCAGAGTCAAGAGGAAATAGAAGAATATAATTTAATAATTGCTTGTCACTTCCAGAATACTTTCAAGTAGTAAAGGAAAGGGAAATGCATTAGGCTCCCAGAATTGTAGGATATACCAGTGAGTTTTTTACACAAGCTTTTTTCATTCATAATGAGTAACATACCAACTTCTATGTCTGAAAAGCCAGCAGCAAGCTGTTCTATTTTATTATGTTCTATTATTATTGTAAAAAAACAGAAAAGGGGTAGAGGGGAAGAGATCACAGAAGAACATCAAAGGTTTTACAAGGCTGAGATAGTAGGAAAAAAAAAAAAAAAGACTTGACAGCATATGATAAGGAAGGAGGTAAAATCCAACAAAAAATGTATAAAATCTAGCTCTACTTACAGTTAAGGGCTACAGCTCTGTTACAAGCACCTGAGCAGCCTGCTCCTCATCTGTGAAACACTGTACAGAGTTTCAGAGACTAAAGCATTAGGAAATTTTCAGTGGAAGATTGCTACCTCACAGCGCATAAAGACCCCTAGAAGGAAAATGTAGGATTTGAAAGGAGAAGATAGAAAGGAGTAGGATGTTTGAATCTTTTGCTTTGTAGGTAGGGAACATTCAAAGCCTCCTTACATATGTACAGTCATGAGCCTTTCACACCAGCATCAAGAGAAAAATCTTAAACTGTTACTCATTTGCAGCAAAACTTATTCAGGGCTCATTTTGAAGTCTTTTCAAAGTATCTTGCTCCAACAGACTTCACATTTCAGACATGAAAGCTCTGCCTTTTCTCCCCCCTTGCAATCACGTATTTGAAAAGGCTGTCACTACCTGGGTGTATTGCTCTCCCTCCCACCCCTTTCTGCTCCAATGAACTTATAAATGCATCACTGAGAAACAAGTGCTGTGATGTCAGGTTGATATCTTGAATAGAGTGGAGAAGATATCATAGTGTCTTTCAAAGAGAGATGTCATTGCTCCTCCCAGATCTCATCACCTCACAACTTGTGGCAGGATGTGCAAAGTCCAAAGTTAAAGTAGTTGCTAACACAAAAGTTACTCTGAAACACAGACACAGGCAAATTCCACTTTCTGAGAACATCCTTAAACACTTTCCTGGCAAGCCTAGAAAAACACTATGACATATTCTCCTTTGTACTCAGTATAAACAGCTTCTTCTGCTAGCAGTAAGGACTGGGGCTAGAAAGGGACTTGGTGGTGGGAAATGAGCATGTATAGGCAGGAATGCATTCCAACTCAGTGTCTCCTGTGTCACTTAGACATTTGTAGCAAGCTGTATTCAGGAGACAGGCTTAGTAGGTCAGGCTTAATAATGTGGCACATAATTAGGAACAGTTAAGGTTATATTAGAGTATTCCTTTTCACAGGAATATGACCCTCTAATTACATTCTCGCTTGAATGAATTTTAAGAAAAATAATTTCTGTATTCTACTGCATACCTATATAATACTGTGTTCTGATTCATTAAAAAGTACTGTGTTAGCTCTTGGCACAGGACCATGCAATTCTTCCAGCTTTAAAAAAAAAAAGATGGCTATGAAACAAAACTTGGCTTAAAAGAATTTGGAGGCAGCAGCATGTTGCAGTTCAAATATATGGAAATTCTAGGGTTATGGTACTTGTTAAGGTATTAATGTACAATCCAGAACAAGAAAGACAAACATATAAACCATCTTGGTTTACTTGCATGCCCGATGCTATTGAAGAAGAAGTAGTGAGGAATACATACAGAGACACCTGAGCGAGCTGTTTACCAGCCAGCCAGCTAAAGCTCGTCCAGCCTAGAAGCAACACATGGCATGGTGACCACATTAGTATTGCTTTGGAACAAAACTGCAGAGTTCATTGCACTACGTGGACATGCTGACTTTGATCTCTGCTGTTTTGAAGTGACTTCTAACCTCATTATAAACATTGGTGTGCCACATTGGATAAGTCACTGAAACACTCAGTAACAAAAGCTTTCAGGACACTAAATGCACTTGCTTTTGGCTAACTCTGTCCAGGTTTTGCTTCTTTCTTGCAATGTTCTTTCCCTGCCCTCTTAAATTCTGTTCTTGTTTACAATCTCTGAGACTTTCTAGGCAATCTGAGAGACTCTTGGAATGCATGAAGGGTAACTTCCTAGGCAGGGAATAGACAACCATACCAGAGGGTATGCGATATGGGATGTAATGGTCACCAACACAAGTGAGCTGACGGGTGACATCAAGACTAGGTCAACACTGCTTGTGCTGCAGTTGTCATGCATTGGTGGAGTTCACAGTCTTGATGGATATGGGTCGGGTGAAAAGTAAAGTCAGGAACCTGAATTTTAAGAAAGTGAAATTCCAACTATTTAAGGAGTTAGTCAATAAGACCCTCAGGGAAACTGCCCTCAGGGGAAAGGAAGAAGAAAAGAGCTGGTAAACCTTTAAAGATTCTTTGTATAAGGTGGAAGAGCTCTTGATCTTCACATGTAAGAAATCAAGAAAGGAAGACAAAAGCTTAATATGGCTAAATTGAGACCTCCTAGTCAAACTAAAGGGTAATAGGAAATGCACAGACAGCTGAAGCAGGAACTTGTATCCCACAAATAATGTATGGATGGGATCAGAAGGTTGAAGTGCAGCTGAAGTTGAGCTTGGCAAGAGATGCAGAGAATTGTAATATTGGCTCCAACAGGAGCCATTGAACAGATCTATCAAACTCGTAACAATAGAGGAGAAGAAGGCTGAGGTAGTCTGCAGTCAACAACTTTTTTGACTCAGTCTTTACTGGAAATCTTTTTGCTCACATCTCTCGGGTGGATGGACTTCAAGACAGAGACTGAGGGAGCGAAGACCCTCTGACAGTAAGGACACATCAGATTCAAAGCCACCTCAGAAACCTCAATACATATAAGCCTATGGAACCCAATGTGATATATCCCAGAACCTTAAGGGAATTGGCTGATGTAGTTGCCAAACCACTCTCGGTGATATTGAAAGACCACAGAAGTTAGATGAAGTCCCAGTGACTGTAAAAAGGAAAATATTGCACCCATTTAAAAAAAAAAGTTAGAAAGGAGGACCCCAGGAACTGCCAACCTATCAGCCTCTTCTCTGTGCTTGTGAAGATCATGGAACAGAACCTCCTAGAATCTATTCTAAGGCACATGGAGGACAGGGAGGTGATTCAAGAGAGCCAGCACAGTTACACCAAGGGCAAATCCTGCCTGACCAACCTAGTGGCCTCCTATGATGGAATTTCTGCATCAGGTGACAAGGGAATCATAGAATCATTTAGGTTGGAAAAGATCTTTGAGATTATTGAGTCTAGAAGAACTACTCATTTTATCTGTCTGGACTTCTGTAAGGCCTTTGTTCCTCACAAAAGCCTTCTCTTTAAATTGGAGATATATGGAGATATATATTCAGTGGATAAGGAATATAGAATGGTTGATCTTTCTCAGAGAGTTATGGTCAATGGCTTGGTGTCCAAGTGCAGACCAGTGATGGGTGGCATTCCTCAGAAGCTGGTATTGGGACTGGCACTGATTAACATCACCAGTGACAGAGGGATCAAGTGCACTCTCAGCAAGTTTGCAGATGACACCAAGCTGAGTGGTGTGGCTGACATGCCTGAGGGATGGGATGCCATCCAGAGGGACCTGGACAAGCTCTTGAGTGAAGAGTTACCTATGGAAACTTCGTGAGATTCAACAGGGCAAATGCAAGATCCTTCATATTCAGGATCCTCAGTATCAATATAGGCTGTGGGATGAAGGAGCAGGGGAAGAGTTGGGGTTTCTGACTGTTAAGAGGCTAGACCCAGGCCAGCAATATGTGCTGGAATCCCAAAAAGCCAACTGTATTCTGAGCTGCATCAAAAGAGCAGCATGACCAGCAGGGCAAGGGATGTGACTCTCTCCCTCTGCTCTTCTCCCCACTGAGACAGAGTGAAAATTTAACAGGGTAGAAATCTATTTGGATTTAGGTGAATGTGCCACTTTGAGTTTGCTAGCATAAGTAAAATATGCTGTTTAGTCTGGTAACTTTGCAAAACTAATAAAACTGCCCCAGCTGAAGAGATAAGAGATAAGAAAGACTCCTCAGACCTTGAAACAGGGCAGAGTGACCCAGGAGTTCTTTCTGTATTTTCTGACAAAAACTGAGTACAAGTGTAACTAGCTGTAGGTGTAACGTGAAATCAGCAGAATGAATGTGCACAAACCTGTCGTAAAATTCTATGGATATGTAAATTAGTTAAGGGTAATAAAAAAAGGATTTGTAGTTCTCAGGGGCATGCATGTCCTTTGAAGTGGAACAATTCCCCACATGCGTCCAGTGCTGTAATAAACATACCATCCCTACAAATCTTTATAGAAATTGTGGGGTTTTGATTTTTCATCCATGTTTCACCACTTGGAGTACTACTTCCAGCTCCAGGCCCCCAAGCAGGTAGACCTGTTTGAACAAGACCAGAGAAGGGCTACAAAGATGGTGAGTGGGCTGGAGAAACACTCCTATGCAGACAGGTTGAGAGAAATTGGGTTGTTCAGCCTGGGGAAGAAAAGGCTCAAAGGAGAATTTTATGCAGCCTTTTAGTACTTAAAGAAGGCCTATGAGAGTGAGACAGATTTTTTTAGTTGTGCCTGCTGTGATAGGATGAGAGATGTGGCTTTACAGTAAGAAAAGGTAGAGTCACACTTGTTCTACTTGATGATGTTCCTGTTCAGTGCAGGGGAAGCTGGACTAGATGACCTTTAAAGGTCCCTTCCAGCCTAAACTATTCTTTGAATCTCTGGTGCTAATCAAGTTGCAGAGTCAGTTCAACACTATTGACTCTTTCCACCTCTTACCAACACACTCAGGCTGAGACACAGTTTTTGCCCAGCTAAATTCAGCTATTCCCACAGGACTGAGCAGCCTCTGCCTCCCATCAAGATTTCAGCCAACCCCGACTCTACTCTTTAAAGGAAAAGAAGTTCTCTGACTAAGAATAAATAGACAAGTGCCAACCATCAGCCCACAATATATGAAATATGGCAGATATTATTCATATCAGAGATTAATCCTTTTCAGGGTCCCAAAGGAATATTGCCGGAGAAGATTTACTGACAGATTATCAAGCGCTAAGGTGAGAGAAATAGTAAGTGTCAAACAGAAAGAGGATGAGAAGGAATAATCTAACACCCCTCATTATTCCCAGAGGTTGATGATGATCTTAAAAGTATAGGGCAGATGAATAACAGCATTGTATTAAAAATGCTAGTTCCTCTGAGACCTAAGTGCTTAGATATTACCTCATAACAGTGATTTCCATTTCCGATCAACCAACAATTTTATTTTAACCCTCATTATCTGTTCACTACATTCACTACATTTTTCTAATATGTAATTTTCTACCTTCAAATGTGCTCTGACCCTTGTAAGATTTTTCCATAAATACAATTCCCAGTCCTTCTTCAAACCTCTCCATGAAAACTTTTCTTGATGAAAAGGTTGTAAAGATCTCAGCAATGGCTAAACAGGTGGTAACTGGCTTCAGATGATCATACAAATATTCTATTTTCATTTCATGTGTTTATCTGTGTCTGACTTTCAAAATTTCTCATGGTAAGGATAATCTTTTAGACAGTTTGCAGACTGTTTAGCACAGTGGGAAAGTAATCTCCAGGCTAGAAAAGCTAAGAAACTTTGCAATGCAAACTAGTGATAACCACCATCACAGTAGCAGGCACTGCTGCGTCAAGCTTCTGGCCTCAGTTGCACTCAGTTAGGCTGCAGAAGGTACATGACATCAGCTGGATGTCAGCCACCACACATTATCATTCCACCCTCTGTAAACACTGCTAGAGATAATCACTAAATCTCTGCAGAAATGCATAGTGATTTGTTTCTCTTTTCTTTGAAACTAATAATCTTACTACTAGTGCTCCAATTAGAAAATCAATAAACAAAACTCATAAGATTCTTTTTTCCTACTAAGAATTAGATATTACTAATTCTAGTAAGATTTACCTTACTGGAAGTACTAAGCCCCAAACAGCTGGAAATATATATATATATATATATATTTAATATAACCCAATCTGATATAATTCATAACCGTTGTAGCAGATATTCAATCGGTACTGTTTGAAGAGATTTGCCTCCTGAGGATGTGGCTCTATTGCCATATTTTGATTTTCTTCCACAGTGTCAACAGCTGAATAAAATGATGAGGAGGTTTAGAACCAAACAGTCTTAGTATCAAGCCCTGCTGATCTAAGTGGGGGTTTATTGGTTTAACTTAAATGAAAAAGCCTGTTACCCTTTTAAACTCTGCAGTGAATTTGCAGACATAGCAATCCCAAGCAATAAAGATTATCAAAAGGAATGCAAATGAAAATAATATCACATCATTAGATCTTTAGGTATTAAGATAATTAGTCTTCAACTCATAGTAACTATAGTACGACTATACAGCTCTGCTGCAATGGTTTAATTAAACCAAATACCCGCTAGACTTGAAATCTTAAAAAAGATAAAAAAGATCAAGGCCATAAAGATTCAAAACTCTAAAAAAAAAAAAAAACACAAGTGGACAGTGGTTCAAGTCTAAAAGGAGGACACAGGAGAAAGAAGTGACCAATTTTCTGCATCTCTAACCTATAGGACATGGGAAAGTAGCTATGTCTGAAAATGCTAAGTCAATTTATGATCGTGTCTTACTTCCAGATTCCACAAGAAGAATTTCTGCACACTTTTTTAGAACATAAAGAAATTTTTAATAAAAATACAGCAAATCAAAACCTCACTAATATCCAGAGAAGTGAAAAAATGAAATTACAGACCTTCTAACACTTGCTCACTGTGATTAACTGTGTAGCCAACATTTTTCAGCCTTTTGAACAGCACAATTATTTCACTGTCTTTGCCAGAAAGAGATAAAAACAATATAAATTAAATAACAATTTCATCTCAAGCTATCCAGGCCGAAAAGATAACTTGAGACTTCTTAGATTAAGACAGTAAAAAAAATCAGGCAACTATGGAAGTAGCACAATTTGGAACTGGGGAGCTTTCTTTAAGTATATTGATCAAAAGAGATGTGGCAGCTAAAGGGCACAGGCTATTATCTTTTACAGTCTGTTTTGTTTGTTCTTTTAATAGCAAGTGGATAAAAATCCCACTCATAAGCTCCCATATGTTCAGCCAGAGCAGAGAAATATGCTGCATATTGATCTATTTCTGACAATGAGACTTTTATTCTCTACCAAATTCTTACACATTATCCAACTGTTATGAGCTCTTGCAGATACCTAGAGTGACACTTCAGCCACAGTCATACAGAACTATATATATATGAGCATAAAAAGTAATACTAATGAACATATAAATGGCAAAAACTCTAAGTGTGACTTGAAATTAATTCCCAGGTAGCACACAAAGAGAATTCTCTCTACGTGGTCAGGTTTCTTTTTATTACTACCATCAGAAATTTGCAGCTTATACATGTAGCTTGTGGAAATGGAACTAATATAATAAATTATCTATTTCAAAATGTTAAAAATATTGACATGTACAATAAACATACCACTTAACCTCCTAACACTTTTAATACTATACTCTGGAATTGTCATGTATTCTTTATACAAACCAGTGGTACAATGTATATGTCACCAGACTACATATGTTCATCTTTCTTAGTATTTTATCTAATACATTTTCTCAGTACATGGTTTTAAATGGTTTTGTTTGGGTTTTGTTTGCTTTGTTGGTTGGGTAGTTTGGCTTGGTTTCTTTGGGAGTGGAGTAGGGTGTGTTTTTTTTTATACTAGCATTATTTCTTTATAAACCTTACTACATATTTTGTCAAATTCTGCAACTCAGTCTTTGGAACTACAGCAAAATTAATACCTTTCTATGGAGATTTAAAATTCCATAGGTGCATTTATATGAGACAATTGTGTGCTGTACATTCTTGTATTGGCTTGTAAAAGAAGCACTACAAAGGTAGAAATTAAAAGATTGTAACCATTTTGAAGGAATTATTGTTTGAAGACGGACGGAAAACATACCAGACTACCTAGATTCCTTAAAGTCTGTATTTCATCTGTTCTGCAGTTTGGACTTTGGATGTTTACTTTAAATTTTTCATAAAGACAAGATTTCTGTACCTGCTATCTGCACATGGACCCAGTTAGAAAAGGATATCTTCCCTGTGCATCAATCTAAATGTTTGGTTTATTTTCTTTTTTTAGCAGATTTTAAAAGTATTGTACAGTCTATACAAGGGATATTACTCTTAGGAAAATCACCGGATGCTTTTGTTGCATTAAGATTGTGCTCAATAATTAAGTTTAAAATTAATGACATTCACAGCTGCATGCCCTTCTATAAAAAGTAACATTTATTCAAAAAATGAACAATGGAAATGGTCTGTATTCTTCCCGTGCTGTTTTCTGGGAAACATTTTGTTTTTAATTTTTAAGTGTGCTGTCTTTCTGCCTCACTTTTCCACACTCCTTTTGTCCACCTCTCCCTAGATACCTTCTTTAGAAAAGAAGACTAGGAAAGGCAGATATTAACATCCATTATACAAAAAACACTGTCAAATCAGTCTTCCTAGTATACAGAAAAACAGTCTTCATTACTACTCATTGCTTCCCATGTAGTAGTTGACAGAGATATTTAAATATTTTTTTCTCCAAACTCACAAAAAAAAAAATTCCTCTTGTTTTTTTAAAATGAAATTTAAGTTAAAAAGAATACTTTTCATTTCCTATCCAGAACTTTAAATTACGAGGATAAGAAGCAAGGAGAAATTCATTATGTTTAACTACTAAGAGAAGTCAGTACTGCATGTAGTCTACAGTTCTGCATGCTGATGAATACTTCATCAGAAGAATTATCACTTAGCAAGATGGTGAAGGCAATATATCAATTATCAAAAATATCTGTATTCTAATCTGGTGCTTTGCATTATTTAACATTTTCTGACACAAAATATATCTTAACTGCCTTTTCTATTCTGTGGCCATTAATTCCCTGATGTAGAACACAAATGCCAATGACATAGCAAAACACTGCTCAGATTAAGATTTAAATGAAAATCAATGTTTCAGTTGGCAGAAAACGAACTTCTCTGACTTGCTGAATGGCAGGACTAAAAATACAGCCCATGGTTCTGTTTCATGTACAAAATTTTGGGTTTTTTTCTTTCCAGTTGTTCCAGATGAAGATCTTATTAGTTGAAAAAGAAAGGTGGGGGGGAAAAAGACACATGAAACTTGTTTTCAGTTTTACTGAAAGATTAGAACATCTCTAGGTCAAGCATAACTCACATTAGCACTGCCTGACAAGCTACTTTTGCTGAAACTAAGTTTGCACATAATTACTTATTCAAGCCTATCTTTTCTTCTTCTTTGAATGTTATTTGGATGCTAAATGGAGGAAATTATTCTTGCATTCTGGTTAACATCCAGGGAATTACTATAAAACTGTAATTATTTTAACTAGCTAAAAATCTTACAAATCTCCATGACTGTTACTTACTCCAATTTTTGCATCCTTGATATGACACTTTTCTTCACTGCAAAGTGGAAATGGCAAATTTTTTTTTTACCTTGTAAGAGTTTTGGACTCTATGGTTGAAAACCCAGCAATAAATGAGATGCACATGACCCATCTCCAAACTCTGCAGAAGCTTCCTTGTAACATCCCTGACTGTAGATGATCTCTTGAATTTGTATACAAGAGTTCTGTTGGAGTTTGTTTGGTAAAATGGTGCAAAGTTCTTTTTATCTACATTTGAGAATTTATCCTCTCCTTAAATGGAGGAAAAAAAAAAAAAAACAATCTTCATTAGATATATGTAGATGAAGCCTTTGAGGCATGACTGAGATAGTTTAAGATAAAGTCTAGCAGTATGAATTGGAATGCATACCACACTGGTATAGGAACACCTATGACTGTCAAATATGGTGAGTCAGGGCAAGTGGCGCTAGTTGTAATGTTGTTAAAGCTCCTTTTCTCTTCTGATTTACTCTTTATCACTTTGTGTCCAGGGACAAATAGAAATAGGAATTATACTCCAATCAATGCACACTGCAAGCTGAAATATTAGGTTAATTGGAGGTTAGACTAACATGAAACAGCTTTCTGTAAAGTATAAAATTAAACTGTACCATGCTACCTCTGAATGTAGCCTGTGGCATAAATGAGGTCTTTAATTAAAAAGCCACATGAGCAGATATGTGAATGAGTGAACTTTTAGCAGATCACAGTGAATGTGGAGGTTTTGGCACCAATTTAGACTTTCAGATATAAAAATCTGATGTTGAAATCCTGGGTTTTTTTCCTAAACAAACAAACAAAAAAAAAAAACAAAAAAAAAAAAAACCCAAAAAAAAAAAAAAAAACAAAAAAAAACCAAAAAAAACCAAAAAAATATTTCTAGGCCTGCCTGAGGCATTACTTTGATGCTATTAAAAATTTAGACAGTATTGTAGACATGCACAGGAAACAGTTGATTTAGACCCCCAAATACTTCCAAAGCCTTATCCCAAGCACTGTCTCCAAGCTTCCACTGCTGCTTTTCCCCCTTTATGTGAGACAGAGACCCATGTAAACTAGCAAGAGAAGTAAGCTTCTGTGTCAAATCCAGCTACAAATTCCACTTAAAAGTAGTGCATCCTGAAACGCACCTCACAGATGTAGTTCTGAAAAGATTTGCCCTGGGATGCTATGCTGGAATGTCCTATGAACATGGGCTCCAAATATTTTGCTTAGAATTAAAGTTTGAGTGAATTTCAGTTTATACTTTCCCATTCTAAAAATAATTTCTCCTTGCTTTCTTCTTGGGTAATGTATTTAATCGTAATGAAATTTTCATTTCAAAACAGTGAAAAAATCTGGTTTATTTACTTTCAGTTTCAGTTGTTGAGTCAGGATGACATCACTGGTTTAAGCAGAACTTAGGGTACAAGCTACTGACTCTCCCACTTAGCAAGTAAAATTGTATGGATTCAGCAGAATTAAATCCTGCACCAACACATTGCCCCAAGAATCATCAAGTTTTCCTCCATCCTCTAAGTTTTTTTCCCTTCTCCATTAAGTAATACAAGTAATTTCATATGCTTTGAATAATGCAAAGACTGTTTTATCCTTCCCAAACATACGACAGCATATATCAAAAAGTTAACATATATATATTCTTAAACACCATTGGGGAACAAAGTGCTTTTCCATAAACACCATACAGAAAGTACACACTAAATTACATTCTGACCTAAGAAAATCACAAGCAAAAATCCCCTCAAACATTCTGCTGCATTGTCCTATGCAGATCTTCTTGCACAAAAATTACATGGAAGTTCCATAATTTTTAATAAAGTAATACAGGCAGTGCATTAATAAAATATTAAGAGCTAGCTGTGAAAGACAGACTTATAAATAAATGCAGATGTTTATTTACTCACAGCTAACTAGAGAGGTACTTGTCATAGAAATTATTAGGGAAAAAAAACCCCTATATTTTTGTGCTAATACAAAAGGAATGAGAAGAAAGGTTGAATATGAGAAAAATTTCTTTACTGAAGGAGTGGTTAAGCATTGGAGCAGGTTTCCCAGTGGAGTACCTCTCCTTGGAAGTGTTCAAAAAATGAATGGTCCTGGAATTTAGTACTATGGTTTATTTGGATTGGGGATATTCAAAGGCTGGACTTGATGATCTTGATGATTCTATGATAAAAAGCACTTCTAGGAATCATTCTGTTAACACTGATATGAGTTGATTTTAAACTATTGTCTTTATTATGTTTATTGTACTGAATACAAAGAACTCTCTACAGTGAAGCAATAACTTTTAATTTTTACATTTTATTGCACTGAAAATTTACTTTGTAAAGAATTTGTTTATTTTATTTCCATTACACTACATGGGAGAGGATGAAGTCAGTTAAAGAATTTTTTTTACTCTTCTTCATATGGGTACTATGAGTGGGTTTATTGAATGAACCAACTCAGCTTCCTGGGATGTGCTTTCTTATGTAGTCAACTATTGACAAATCTCTCACAAAGCAGCTCATTAAGAACAGCTTCTTTATGTATTGTCCTTGGAAATATGCTATATTGGAATAGAAGATTTCTAATTAACAAAGATGGATACTTAAAATAATTTCAATAGGTGATAATTTAGACCACTATTTTATTTCTTGTCAGTAATGACTGGAGATGTAGTGATGAGGAAAAAAAAGATTTATTTCAAGGTTTGTTTACATAAGAATTTACTTTCACATCCTCATGTTCAGTCATTCTTAAATATTTGTCTTTATTTTCTGCCCCTACTATTTTATTTCCAGGCCCCCCAAAATAAGAAATTCTAGTAATTTTTGAAAGGAAAATCACCATCTTTCAGTTAAGAAGCATGTGATTTCCCACACTAAGTCCATCTCTCTGGTATCAGAGATAAGGCCCATTATGCAGTTGCAACTATCCCAATTGTTAATGAAAATGCTGGCTTCAAATTCAAAAAATCAGAAGGTATTTTAACTCTTTTCTAGCATTTCAAATGTTAACTTTATTTCCAATAGTGTTTTCTACTGTGTTTCTAAAATACTAGTGTTTTGGTGTTCTTAAGCTCATTGGCTTTGAAAATAAAAGGAAAAAGAAAAAAAATTAAAAATATATTTGAAGTTGGGTATGTTATGAAGCTTCGAAAACACAGATGTATAATGCTGAAGCTGTTGGTGTCACTTTCTCAAAATAAAGGAACGGTTAATGCTGGAGTAGTAGAAATACATCCATGGCAAATTATGATGCCACACTCAGGAAGGTTTTTTCCTATCAGCTCTTCACTGGAAACAACGCTATACAATTTAGATTAAACTTACATGGTCTGCTGGGATCCTGAGGTGAATGTTTTCTTCAGAGTGCTTTGTACTGGGCCTGAGATCCTTCCTGTCAAAAAAAAAAAAAAAAAAAAGACTGATGCCTATTTTCCACTCCTTACTTCAGCTACTTGTACCACCCCAATCTGGCACACAAGAAGAACGGCACAAACTCTTCCATTTATCCTTTTGGGCCACTAATTCACATTGTCTTCAGGAGAAAATGAAATTGGTTTACAATAACTCATATTTTTTGCTATGGAGTATTTAGATAACCATGTGAGCAAATAAGTCCTGTCAGGGCCTGGAAATGCATGAGTCTTCATACTCCCAGTCAATGAATTACCATTTAATGATAAGTTTTATATTGCAAATTCCAGAGAAAGGTTCTCTGCTGTCTGAAAGCACGTGAGTGTGCTAGTAGGGCTCCCCAAACCATGAAGTACTGGTTACAATATTTAACCAATGTTCCTCTTCCTGCCTTCTGATCATAGCTCTCAACCTTTGTATTTTATTAACACATATTTGAGGTAGTTGTGAGTTTGAGATTTTTTTTTTAATAAATGTACACACTTGTAGTAAGATAACATTTCTCTCTGCAATTAGCATTTTTTTGTACCTAAACAACTAACTTCATTGGCATTAAAATAATATTTTTAATAATAACCTCATGAAAAAAAAAATATTTTCATCTTGTTCCAAAGTAGTTCACAAGCAATATCACACTATTTTCACTGTTAAGGATCAAAAAGACAAGTAACTATTCATATTATTTAAAAAAACCCTAGGTTTGTATTGGAAAAGAGTACACTTTTTGAAGAGCTACTAAAAAAGCTGATCATGATTTTTTAGCAATTTATATGACTGGGATGTTTGTATTTCCAGAGTCTTTACTTTAGATTTAAGCTAAGATTTTTTCATATTTCTGTGTATGTATTTTGCTTCCTGCTTTCTGAATTGCAACTTCTGATTCCCCTAAGGTGGGCAGTGAAAAATGAGTAATTTAAACACATAAATATATCTGAAGTCAGACAATAAAGTATTTACATAATTTGAAACAATAAATACAATGAGATTATACAGTACATGTATTTTAGATTTCCTCTGAGTAAGGATCATTTTCATTATATTTTTCAAGTTTTCCTTTCAGTTATTTTCAGTTTGTCATCACAATAAAATGTTTCTTGAGGAAGTGCATTAACTGTATGAAATGGAAATGTGAAAACCTAGGGGCACAATTCTCTTCTTAATAAATATGGCTGTGTTGCCAATATGGTGTAGAACTTTTTTGGAGCCAGAAGTATTTCAGTTTTGATCAATCATGTCCTGGATAAAAACTTGAGCTAGCTGATTTCAGCCTAACCTTTGAGGCAAGCAGGCATTTTCAATGATAGTTGCCACTCTGGAGAAGTAGTATTTAGCATTTCTCACCCTCTCTGGTTCAATCTATCTCTTGCTTTTAGAGTACTGAATTCTGCATTATAGAGACCTTGATGAACCTCAGCCTAACAAACTCTGTGTATAAGGTTGGCATGCATTTTCAGAAGCTGGGCTTTTCCATGCTCCCAACAGCCGTTCCAGCCCCAGGTGTAATAACTTTAGGAATAGAGAAGCCCTGTGAATTCCCTGGATGAAAAAGTGAGGTACTTGGCAGATGATGAGATATGTACTAGAACCCTTATGGATTTATTCAATTAAAAACAATATCATGAGATTATTACTAAGGTCTGTGAGGAAAAAAAATCTATTTGGGATAAGCAACAAAGTTCTTTAGGTTTAAAAACCTTAATTTGTTCAATACATGGTAAAAAGATTCACATCCTTTCTGCAGTACAGCTGTTTTATGATCTAAAGAAGACTGCAGGAACAACTGCAAGTGTCATTAGACTGTACAGATAGTGGGAAAACTTTGATAAATTCCAGTTCATATCTTAGATGATAAAACAAAAATATAAGTTGGCACTGCAGCCTCCCTCCCAGAAACTCAAATTTGAAAGAAATACATAGATTTAACAGTTCACTCCATGGATTTAATCCTGTGGATTTAATTTTGCAAGAACCCCAAATGAGAAGTTCCTTTCAAAATCTTCTGATGTGGCTCAAACTCCAGGGAATGAGGGATGTGTTGATGTTCACACATTTCAGCAGTGAATGACCTTCATTAGAACTGGGGTCAGGAATTTTATCATAGTCTTGGAGTACACGTGTAGCAACACACAAAAAAAAAAAAAAAAAAAAAAGTGAGCAATACCAAAACTAAGGTCTAGTACTGCTCAGAAGTAATTTGAGTTCCCACGTCCCTATGCTTTATCTGCATCCATAACTCCAACTGTACTAATTTCAGGAACAGCTTCTGTTAGAGACTCTGTAGAAGCTTTATTTAATCAACAAAGTAAACAACAACGTTATTAAGAAAATGAGCATTATCCCTTTATTAGCTGAGGAAATGAGACCCACAGTTTTTGACATTCACAATGTCACCTGCAGCTGTGGACAAGCCTTTGTTAGCACACTTTTTTGCTCCTTAAGATGCCAAATTATTCACTCCTAGTGAAAATAGAGAGAACACTATGCTGACAGAATAACCAGAATTACCATAGTAGGCGGTCAGTACAACTGCACTACATAATAAAATCTTACTGATAAGATCCCACATGCTTTCACCAATGCTGTTCTTCCATCTCTTTTCTCAAATAAAACCCACCTCTATAACCACTATGTCTAAATATTTTCACATACAGCTTATGTGCTCCCAGCAGAAAGATAGAAAACCACAAGTGTCATATGCTGGTTACACTCCGCTATGTTGTACCGACAGGCATCCATGCACAAACTGTGAGGTCTTCTGTTAGCTTCTGGCCTGAATGTTGCTTTTGGAAATGAAAGGAAGAATATCTGAGACTGGCTGAATATGCAGCCACATCCATGTGTTCCTGGCAAGAGAAAAATACAGCAGGTCCTTCCCCCAGCTTCTTAAAACTCTGCTTATATGTTTCACAACATAGAAGACTTGGGCCTTTCCAATAGGTCTGTACCCAAATCTCTCCAAAAGTTAGATAGGGTGGGTTTTTTTATCTTCTTAACAAGGAAAAAGTGAAAAAAATAACGTATTTGCCTCAGATATCTCATGGAATAAGAATGACAAAATGCACTCCTATATTGCAGACTTTGTGAAAAAACAGCCAGATATGGACTGTTACAATGCAGTCACATGTGAAAATAATGATGTGGTCTGATGCCTCAAGACTTTTTACCAGGCACCTCTCATCTTTCAGTATTGACACTGAATTAATCCTTCTGCTACTCTTCCAACACCAATAACATTGACTTCCTGGATATAAAGTCATATGTAATTTATATCATTTTCTCAGATAATTGTATAGACTGGAAACCCTGTGAGCTGACTCAGAAGGAGCTTTCTTTTTTATCACACAGGTCATCAACTCTTCATGGTGCATGTACACTTTGGAGAGTGGAACTAGGTGTGTGACAGGAAAAGACTCTTGCACAGCTCCTTTTCCTCTCTGTTGGACTGCTTCATGCTTTCCTGCTTAACTGACTTGTAAATCCACTCATTAAATAGTGCCAGGTTTATGGAAAAAGAGGAGGAGTAGAACTAAAAGGAAAGTAGACACCAAATCACTTCTCCCACGGCTGCCTTTGGCAATTTATGAGGTTGAGTGTGCATCTACAGGCACACTACTGTGTTTCTCCTGCATGTTTCTCACTGTACTCCTGCTCTACTAGAAGGTGCCTGTGGGCTCATTTGGGTTCTAGTACTCAGTTGTTAAAGGGCAATGGAGGGTGAGCAAATAATCAGAATTTTTGAAATAACTCCCCACAACTTTGTTAAGAAACATCATCAACATTCAAACTAACTTAACTGAAAGATCTGTGTTTACCAAGTGTATTTACCCATGATTCTGTCTACATAACTTAGTTGCATATCTCATAAACTTCCATTAAGACTTTGATAAGGGATAAGCAACTTTTCTCTAATGGAGAAAAGACTGGTGGAGGTGTATTTACAGTAAAGTAAGAGTACAACATAAAATTTTCAAAACTAAGTACAGTATTTATTTTTACTGTTAGGAAAAACTAAACTAGTAAATATAAAATAATGATGGTGGAAAAAATAATCAAGAAGTGATGAATGAACAAGTCATGATCTTTCCTTTTTTATTACTTAAAATAAACTCTTATTAAAAACTGTATCACAAAAGACATTTCTTTTCTATTCAAATATCAGTATCATTCTATAGCCACAGAGAAAATGTTTTTCTCTTTAACTCCAGATCCAAATTAAAGATGTCAGTCAAGGGTCACAATAAAGCCTGTCTTGCAAGCATTTTGTTTAACTGCAAAAGATCTCTTTGACATTAAGAAGATTTACATTTTGTTTTTTTTAATTTCACAAAAAAAATAAATGTACTTATTATATACTATTATTTTAGAAAACTATACGTTTTTTAGATTTCAGTAGATTTTCTGTTTGGATTTTGATATTGAATCCTAGTTGCATGCTGCTACTTTTGATTCCAATCAGCAGGCTAAAGCTCAGGCCCCTAACTGGTCTGGCCAACCTGAAAAATTAGTCACCCAGTCTATTAAAAATTCATAATTAACTTTAATTCATTATATACTGTGTTTTATTGTCAACTCTAATTTCATTTTTTGTTTTGAATACAGACAACAGACCTGTTTCCAAACTCACTGGAAATCTGACACTTAGTTTTTCCCTCTTTTGAACAAAACTTGTCTGAGATACTTTTTTTTTTCCCCAGTCAGCTTAAAATTACCAGTATCTTGAGTACTTAGATCAGTAGATGATTACAGGAAGATAAGGAAGATAGCACTGCAGGTGATTTCCTGGATCATTATATCCACAGTTCCATTATTATTGGTGGAGTTACTCAACAAATAAAACTGATTATCACACATATATTAGAAATGAGGAAGGAAAAAAGTCCTTAAGTTAGACTTGCAAATATGAAGGCAAATATTTTCAAACGAATACATAAGTCTTCAGGAATTTTTCAGTTCCTGTGGAAGAATCCAGACCATATTCTAAATTATATGATGACAAAGCACATTCTCCCCATACAGAAAGCTTGCGAAATTTTGCTTATGCTTTTTAATAATGTTTCAATACATCTTTGAGAGTTTCTATGAGGAAAGTAATAAGATGGAAATATTAATATATATTTTGGGCCCAGAAAAATTAGGCAAGGAGCCCATGTTAGTATACATGTTGATAATGTGATGTATCCATCTACAAGATTAATTTTTTTCCTTAGAATGTATCTTTTACTGGATCATAGAAACTTCAAGAACACCCATTATAGTGGGATTTGATATTTGAATCAATGGGAGCCCTAGTCCATTTACCTTTTTTTAAAACAGCATGAGAGCTATCTGCAGAAAATAAGTTTATATTCCCTTTGTGACTTCTCTGTCCTACCTGTGAATTTAAAAGGAAAGTTTATCTTTTTAATTTTATTCTCAGAAATAGGTCACAGTGTCTTCTAGAAGGCTTAGCATTAAGGAATCTCTTTTCCTTTAGGAGATACAAATCTTAATGAAGAGAGCCAAAAATGTCTTACTCTTTAGAATAGGTTTATTACTGATTTATCAGTTCATTATCCTCCTAATTTCCCCATTTATAAATCTGATTAACTCTTGGACTATCCTCATGTCACTGTCTATGAGATATTACATTAAATCCTCTGATGACTTACTAAGATCATTTCCCTGACTTTCCTGAACTCTATAGATATTTTACGTGCCCTGAGGAAAAAAAAATATAAAAAATACAATAGTATAGATTTGAGGCAAAAGAACTCTAAAGCTATTTAGGACTATTAGTCCTGAAATATTAAGAAAATCACTTCAAATAACAACAATGTTGGTATATTCCTAGAGATGTTAATATATTGGGCGTGAATCTCCCTCTTCACTATGTTGGTATTAACAGCTTTTTAAAGGTGGTATAATCAAAAGGTGTGAAGTGTTCTTCTAATTTCACATCCTCTTTAGTATTTGTATTTCAGGAATGGAAGAATGGGAAGAGGAAAAGAGATAATGATAAATTTGCTGCAAAGCCAGCGATATTTCCTTTCAAGCCCCACCCCCCCTCCATCTCCCCCTTCCCCATTTTATAACACTATTTGTTAAAACAAAGTCTCTTCTTCTAAGAGGAGATAAAATGGTAAAATGCCTTGGTGATCCAATTCAAATGCATTATAAGAATTCTTCATCATAAACAAGCACAGACATTATGGAGTACTTTGCATACTTCAGAATTACATCTAGTTGTTCACCCAAAGAACTTAGGCTGCTACATTAAGCCTAAACAGCATAAGATATTAGAGTCTTCTCAATTTATTTAGTTTCACTTCAGGGATGGTAAAGTGCTTTGCTAGCTTTTCCATTTTCACCATTCTGAATAATTAATTGTTTTAAATGCCATTTACATTTTCTGACGTATTTAAGCAAGACTTAAAATTTCATAAATAATAAGCATGCATAATTTGTGTTTCAATTACTGAATTTATAATCTCCCTGAATGCTATTCAATGCATTACTAATGTACTTTTGGCCAAAAATTTCTAAATAGATGCCTTTCTAATACGTATTATTTCCCCTGGAAGTACATATCTCAAGCTTTTCTTCATCCTATAGCTGGAAATAAAAGCAATGTGCTGGTTGGCTGCATATATTTAAATTTCAGGATTAATAGCTAATTGCATTTATAAAATGCAATTATAGCCATATTTTCCACTCTATAATTACAGAGCAATTGTTACTATAACTTAAAGTGCTTCAATATTCGTTAGAATGGAAATTAGTAGTTAAAATTTGCTACAGTGAATCTGGCATATTCTACAAATACAACAGTGCTAGCTCCTAATTCTTTCTAGTCAAAGATGACACCTCACCTCACATCAAGTCTGTGGCTCTGTTCCACTTAGAGAATTACTGGAAGTAAAACCAAAAAAGCCCAAAGTCTCTACTGACGTGTTGTCATGGTTCATCCCCAACCAGCAGCCAAGCCCCACGCAGCCACTCACTGACTCCACCAGAAGCATCAGGGAAAGAACTGGAAGACTAAAATGTAGAAAACACATGAGTTAAGATAAAGTCAGTTTAACAGGGAAAGCAAAAGCTACACAAGCAAGCAAAGCAAAACAAGGCATTCATTCACCACTTGCCATGGGCAGGGAGGTGTTCAGCCATCCCAAGGAGAGCAAGGCCCCCTCCTGTGTAACAGTGACTTGAGAAAACAAATGCCATCAATTTAAATGTCCCACCCCACCCTTTCCTCTTTCTTCTCCCACATTATATGCTGCCCATGATTTCATACAGTCTGGAATATCCCTTTGGTCAGCTTGGGTCACATGTCCTGGCTGTGTCTCCTCCGAAACTCTCAAGCACTCCGAATTTCCTCACTAGAGTGGCAATGCAAAAAGAAGAAAAGGCCTTGGCCAGGCCTGGCCCTGCTCAGGATAACAAAAAATCTCTGTATTATCAGCCCTGTGTTCAGCACAAATCCAAGACACAGCCTCATACCAGCCAATGTCAAGAAAACTAACTCTGCCCCAGTCTAAACCAGCACACATAGACTATGAATGAATAATTTTTGTACTAAAATACTTAAACAGTGAGTTTAACAATTGTTACTGTGGAAGCTATATTGGCTGTTATTGATAAAGCTAATTGCTTAAATATTCCATTGTTATCTCTTTTTGTTGCATCCCATGACATAGAATATACAATAGTATAGACACACCCCTTTAGGTCAGAGTGAGACAAAAAGATGCTCCCCACAGTTCCTTGTAGTTATATGTTGGTGACCCAAGTTCTCCTCTCCAGTTCTAGAATGTTCCTCGCTCCCACTCTCCCCATTGGTCCCCATTCTTTACTGCTCTTCCCCTGGATCCCAGTTGGTTGCTCCCCTGTTCGCCTTTGTTGTTCTGCCTGAACAAAGGCAGAACTTCGGCTTTGTTCTGCCCTTATTCTCTCTACGCATTGGCCCTCAGACTTGGTGCTCCACCTCCCTTGTCCCATTTAAAACCCTGGACCTTCCTCTTTCTTGTTCTTCTATCCCTGGACCCTTTCAGTGTGTTGGCTAATAAACCACCATTGGAACTCCAAAAGAGAATCCCTTCCACCTGCCTTTTCTGTCAACCTGCAATCACCATCTGTAGCGCGAGTTTCTGGTGCTCACTGAGCTATCCCTTTCCTAGAGGAGACACTCTTGGGAAGGCAGTGGTCTCGACAGCTTCTGCCACAACGCTGCGTCCTTTCCCCTCTAGTAAGTTCAGCCTGCCTTCTTTTTTTTTTTTTTTCATGGTTTTGAAAAGAAGCCGTTTTAATGGGGGTAGACCAAGAGACTCAAGGGATCTCTAAGTCCATAATATGTCTGTTATAAATATGTTAGGACTGATTCAGTAAATTTGGAGAAGCAATAACTTACAGTAACTACAGTTGTCTTATACTGAGGGAGTCACAGTTAATAATGGCAGACACTAAAGCCACTTGACCTTGCTTAGGGACTCCATCTGATGGAAATAGAATGAGATCACATGGAGTTTCTACTACTGGAGTGCCTGGAAGAAACCACTCCTGAACCCTCTTCACCAGCTTTCTGAACTTAGACTTTTATTTCATTTTTTGGGTCAGTTTTTTTTTTTTTGTTTGTTTGTTTAGTTGGTTGGGGTTTGGGTTTTTTGCTGTTGTTGTTTTTTTGGCTTTATTTGTTTTCTTCTTTAATTATTAGACACTCAAACTGGTATTAGTGAGAAATTGTGAATGTTTATTAGACATCAGTCAGGAATCTCAGGTGATCAGGATCAGGTACATGAACATTTATAGTGAAAGAACCATTCGATAATTGTAACCGAAGGCCTTCGGCAAGTAATACTTAATTGCTCTGGTCTGTTTGAATCTTCAGTGAATAGTGTTTCCAAGTAATTCTCTCAATTTAAAATAAATGTAATTGCTAACAAAGCCATGTGCAACCTGCACAGTGAATGGTTCAGTGATTAGTGACTAGAATTTCACTTAGGCAACGTTCATACTGGAAGCTCAAGCTATTTAAAAAATTCTGATTACACTGCTCAGTATAAGGATCAGGCTTAGGCTGAGGGAATTAATTTGACTTCTGTGAGTCAGAGACTAATAGCAGTTCTTTTTACTAATGTAATTTACTATTGTGAAATATTCACTTCATTGCAGTTATTTGTTAACAGGAGGCCAAAGGTAGCTTAATTTCAATAAATAAAACCAACTATTAAAAACAAGCCCCCAAAGCAATCTACCTATCATATATGTGTTATACGAATATAAGTTAATCTTCAAAGTAAATCATACCCTATGACTTTTAAATTTAGGGGAACATATCACACACACAGAATCACCAGGGGTTGGAAGAGACCTTTAAGATTTCTGAGTCCAACCTATGCCCCAGCACCTCAATTAAACCATGGCACTGTGTGCCGCATCAAGTCTTTTTTAAAATACATCCAGGGATGGTGACTCCACCATATCGCCAGACAGCCAATTGCAATACTTCATCACTATTGCCATAAAAACATTTTCCTAACATCCAACCTAAATTTTCCTGTTTACGTAAACTACATTATTTTTGCAGTCAATTTAAAATATAACAAAAATTAAAAGAAAACCAAAAAAAAAAAAGCTTTGTATGTTCATATCTCATCAATACCTTGTAGATGACAACAGCATACCCTTCACTCATGTGAGGTATCACAATTATGCAAGTCTGAGAGAGTTTTACTTTTTTCCCTTGTTTTGTCTTCTTTTAAAAGTACTGACAATATTGAGAAGCCTCAAAAAAGGAAGTTGTTAAATGATAAATTTTGTCATATACTGCAACCTTAACCTTCCATATCCAACTGGAAAAAGATTAACCTCAAGAACAACAACAATAACAGAGAAAATAATAATAAGAACAAATCATATACTTGGATGTCTCATTATTTCAAGTTTATTTGGTTATGTAAAAGAATCTGTTTTCTACAACCACAATATAAGTCATCCATACAAAGAGACAAATTGATATTTGTAAACTAATGAAGGCTACCTAGACAAGCGTTTCACCCACATGCATTACCTCATTACCCTGTGAATATTCAATAACATAGTTGAACATAAAATTCATACAATTGTATAAACATGACAGATCAGAAAAATGAAAGAATATGAGAATTGTTTTAATTATCTATGACTAAATATTTGTTTTGACGTTTAATTTTCATAGATGCCTGGAGTAAATGATGGTTATGGAAGGCAAACAACATACACTGGTACAGTTGGTACAGAAACTTCCCAAATTTTTGTTTATCTGTCAAGTGGAAATACAAATACACCACCCTATGCCTGATACCTCTCCCCTTAAAGTTAATGGAACATTTAAGACATCCAGAATCAACCGAGTCCATAAACAGAAATTTCATTATCTTAGATAAGATACCTAATAATAAATCTCTCATAACAAACATGTACTTGCAAAGCAAAGGAAGGTGGTGCTTGAACGAATACTGACTTGAATTACTCATCCTTTAAAGCACAGCAGTGTTTGAGGACACTACATTGTGTCTGTGTTAGTACATATGTGTATTTAATGGGAAGGCTGTAGCTGGTCCAAAGAGCATTTGAGTCACAGAAAGCATTAGAATTTGTACAATTCCTTGACACAGCTCTGACAGCTTTAACCACATTTAGCACAGTGACAGAACCAAGTTCACATGATCTTGTTCTTCAGCTCCTGGGCAGGCTTGAGTGAGAGCACACCCAGCCTCTCTGCCTGAATAAAGTTGCAGTACATAGATGTATGAGAGACAGCTGAAAGCTATTTCACCCTTCTACAGTGATGCAGCTGCTTAAAACCAAGCAGGAGTCACAGTTTAATGTGCTCAGATAGTACTCTGCTCAGAAGTACTCTGCTCACCTGTTGCCTTGTTAGGGAAAGTGTTGAGCACACTGGAAAGGAGCTATTCTCCCTTAAGACTTTTAATTATACTTCGTGTTAATTATGAGTACAGTTTGTATTCAACATTTCTATTTCAGTATAAAGTTAAAACATCAGACAAATAGCATTCTCTATTTGGCAGCATCTCAATTATGGTATAGACAGACTGACTGCTTGAGAGGGAAATAAATGGATAAGAGCATTAGGCACCAGAAGTAAAACACAGATCAACAAGCCATAGTTACATAACTGTCAAATCAGCTTCTGCCAGACAGCTGAGTGAATTCTTCCTTAAGGAGAATTTTCTTTTGATATCTTTCACACAGATCCCTGCACCTGCACAATGTGGTTTAAAAATACCAGGTGCCTTGCACAGGTTGGGGATGTGAATGTGCAGGGTAAGGTCCAACTCAGTGAGTGGCACATTTAAATGCACAGTTGTCTGAAGGAAACCAAATACAATTTGCTGACTCTCTAACTGCAAATAACATATTATAATAAGGTTAAAGGGAAGAAATGTATGGAAAATCACACCATGAAAAGCCAGTGTCCATAATAGAGACAGGGGAGTCTGGCAACTTTATTTGAATAATGGCAGAGAGTCCACTGGAGCACATACCTGCCAGGATTTTCTCTCTCGGTTTTGGCATCTTTATATCCCCAACTCCCGGCTGCATGTTGCCCTCTTCCTTTCCCCATTGGCTGAGGTAGTAGGAAGGTACAGCCTTCCCAAACCGCCTAGCACATATCCCTCCTTGAACCTACTATTTTAGCCCAAAGTCCAGAAGTTCAGGCTTGTGAAGACCCCCTTGTCTGTTTCAGGAGCCAAGGTGTCTGGGCTCTGTAACAAAACTGCTGCTTGAAATTAGTAGAGACATTAAGACCCATTTCAAAGATGTAAACACCCATCCCTTCACCCTTGGAATTGTTTGTAAAGACATTAGCACACATTTTCCCTATCAAAGTCATTACCTACTCATTCTGCTCCCTGGTGCATGATGTATTGAGGAGAATGAACATTTAATGACCAGATGGTCCCAGATGTCTCCACTGGCCTCACTGGAGGGCACAGCTGAGCCCCTCAGACGTGGCAGAGCAAGGGTGATGTGTCCCAGAAGTTCAGAGAATGAGGCAAAGAACTCTCAGCACAATGGGAACAGAGAGCAGCCTTTGTTTTAGATAACAATTCTCCACAGTTGCATGGATTAGCTGGAGACAGCAGTGTCTCCCTCAGCTAATCGGACCAGTATAGGGAGAATGAACACTACTTCAGCCAATACAAAGGACAAAGCCCAGACAATCAGTAAAATGATTTGGAAGAAAGCAATAGGCTTGAGCTGGTTTTAGCCCACATATTCCCTCCTGGCATGTGGGGACACCCAGTGTTGGGAGAGTGGAACAAAGTCTGGCAATGGGAAATACATTAGTATTGTGTTTGAACTGTGTATTACTACTGCTGTATTTTGACAAGTATAACTTGCAAGTGTTGTGTTTTCAGTAGACATTGTATCACTCTGCTAAATCAGAAATCCAGTGTAACAGAACCTGGGGAGATCATTTGACTACATTTGACATCAATGATCATTTGACATTGAGCAGTCTCAATGTCCTACTCTATTTTAATTGCTATTTTTTTCCCCAGACTGAGTGTGTTTTGCTCATGACAGTATGAGGGATGTCTCTGGCTGTACTTCAGTGCATGAGTCTCCTTGTCCTGTTGAGCAGAGCAGCTGAGTGGGAGGTTGGTCAGCCCAGATCAACTCATCACGGGAACCTCCACTGAAATAGACAAGTAACCAACTACTGTTTAGTCTTGACTAATTCAATTTCAGAATCATAAAAAAAAAAAAAAAAATCTAGTTACAAAGACTTGCAAACTAATTGTGAAACCAGTCAGCAAGTATTGTTAAGTGACCTTGTTTTGGTTGTTGAAAATCCATTCCACTGTAAGAGCTCCACTGCTTTGTACTTCAATTCATACAAAGGAAAATGTAACTGAGGCTGTAAGAAGACTCTGCACCAACTCCAGAAATGAAGAGAGCTAACAGTGAAATATCACTGCATTTCTTCCTTGCTCAGGACATAAGAATATTGTATCTGACTACTCAAAATGGGATTATAAATCATGCTTAGAGATTAACTAACCCTCACGAATCATTCATTGCTTTAGACCATTTGTCTTCCCATGGATAAGATTCCATAAGTAACAAGACTTACTGGGATATACATGCATTAAAAAGAAAAATGCTTTAATGCACAGGTTAAGGTGAATGTTCACTCTAACATAAAGTGACATTAATGCTACAAAATCCACATCAGTCTAACTTACATCTAAAATTCTATTACTACATTATTGATTAATCACTTGAACTTTAAATTTAGTTGAGAATGATCTGAATGATTCAAGTACTTTATCAATTTATTTTAGAATATTTTGCCTGTCAAAAAAAAAGGGACTGGAAGGTGTTCTTTACTTGGGACATAAAATTCCCTTTTACATAGTTGCCTATGAAAGTAGATGGTACAATCTTAAATTTATGTTACAAAGCCAATAAGCATTGGAATAACAAGCACTTTTTAAGTGTTTGGAATTTCAGATATTTCATATTACTTTAAAAAATATTCTTTTTTTTTAGCAAATAATTTTATAATTATTTTATTTTACTACTGTAACCCACACTGATGAAAGCCAAAACTTTCTAATGCACTACTAAATCTCAGCCAAATCCATATTCAGTATTTGCTAAAACTGAGCATCCATAGAGGAACATGTACTACCAAACCAAGTTTCAAGTAGCAACTGGAAGTTGCTCTAGCTACTTTTTCCTAACCTATCTGCCAAAAATCTCAGTCATAGAAATAATTTCTCTTTAGTATCATATCTGTCAATTCCTCTGTCTAGTTAGTAAAACACTGTATCATCTAAACAGTATGTAGCTCACTAGATCTCAAATCATGGTGGGAAATAAAATATTTCTCTTACCCTGAACTTTTATTCTATATTAAAATTAGGAAAGTTTAAGTGTATTGATTTCAATTGGGTCCAAATTTAGCCTGATGTGATTCATACAAAGAAGGATTTGTATGAAGGGTTTTACTAAAGCTTCCTTGATTGGGGAAAAAGCCACCCAAGCCCAGCAATCAGATAACAGCACGAAATTAAACCCAGAAAGTAAGGATAACTAAAAATGCAAAAATAAATATACAATTTGAAATACTGTGCCATGAAGATAGAATGAACAAAATATGATTTAAAAATATTCTTGAGGAATGGATTTTAAAGAGAAAACCAGATGAACAAATTAACTACTTATCTGTGTCATGACATCATCTTCTTCCTTTTAGGTACAAATACTATCAGCCAAGAGATCCTAACCATTCTACCTGGAAAACATCAATAATTTTTAACTTGATAGTCCATCTGGTTGGGCTAAAGTTTTTTATGCTTCCCCTGACTTGAGTAAATTGCATGTATTTCTACTTGTAAAAATGATCTTGCTACATTTGGGTTTCTTTTTTAATGTGGACTTCATTCTTAACTTTGCATACAGTAGAAAAGACATTGAACTCTAACTTATACATTTTTACAAAGATAAGTCTGTAATGTGCACATGTGCAGAGACATGTGAAAGCATTTGTTTATTCAAAGATACTGGATGTATAAACTAAGTAGCCTGTAAGATTTACACTCAAATATCTAATTTAACTCTTGATGCCAATCCTTTTCAGACATGTCTTCCAATAAAGATGGGCAATTTTTCTACCACCTCAACATCTCAGAGTGGAAAACCTTACAGTCAGATGATCAGGAAGCACCATAGTTATATAAATGACCCCACCCCAAAATGTGTTTAATATCAAATGATGCCTCATATTGATTGAAAAGACTTTTTTTTTTTTTTATTTATTTACAGTTATATCACTGAAAGCAACTGAAATTAAGTTGTTTAACAATTTACAAACTGTTGGGATAAAGCTTTCTGTTTTTTTGCTAAAAAATAAGTGTATCATTTATGTTGTAGATGACTAAATTATTTATCTGAAAAATGCTGTTTCAAATTTATGTTGAATGAATCTCATTCCATACACTTAAAAAGTTTTCTTACTGTGGTGTGATACATATGCTGATAAGAAATTTACCTAACGGAGTCACACTTCATAAGCTTAAGGGAGAGAGGATTTATTATTTTGCCCTCTAGCAGTAACTTTTATATGTACTTCTCTAAAAGATCGTACCCCACATGTTCTTCCCAATGCATCACAACCAGGACTATTTTATCTAACTGTTTATCTAAATGTTTATCTAACTGACTGTTTCAACAAATCAGCTAAATTACATGACCAGACTCTAATT
Organism: Vidua macroura; assembly: GCF_024509145.1. Classification (NCBI taxonomy): domain Eukaryota; kingdom Metazoa; phylum Chordata; class Aves; order Passeriformes; family Viduidae; genus Vidua; species Vidua macroura. Next base: position 74,061,875 of record NC_071571.1, read on the forward strand.
ATCTTTAGGATGAAACACATAAGATGTTTTGTTTGTTTGTTTGTTTGTTTTTTAATTTATAAAGCAATGTGATGAGACTATGTTCAGACATTGCTTTCATTGTATCTGACACATGCTCATAATTTTACTTTCAATGCAGATTTCATTCTTCTGATTATTGAGTTTAACTGAGGATGGAGAAAAAAGAAAAGTGAAATTACTATCCAGAAAACAAGAAAGGGACAAAATGGGTTGCCAATACAAACAAGCATTCAGGAGCTGAGCAATTTGGCACCAGCAATCATCACAGGTGAGACTGAGGTGATTTAATAATTATACCCCAGGCTCTCATGGGAATACAATCACAAAAAACAATAAAGAGCCTCTAATTGACAACTAAAGCCAGTCATCTTAGTCTACTACCAGTGAGTAATTAAACTGAAGTATGCTGGATTTCACAAGGATTTTGGAACTATCTACAGCATAACAGCAAGATGAGAGTCAGTATTTCACTGAGATAGAAATAAGAAAGCAGCTGCAGTGCTAAGCAACAGAACACAGTGCTAAGCAACAGAACACAGTTTGATGATTTGTGCCCCAATTATGTCTATAGTACCTTCCAAACATGCAGAGTGTTGAAACTCAAAATTTCTCCTACTTTCTGTATTTGATTCTTTTTGTCTTAGCATAAATCAATGTATACTGGACAAAAAATACCATCTAAAGCTAAGGCTGGGAAATGTGAAAGAAGAAAACTAACAGGAAAACTGAAAATAAACATTAATGTGATTCACTGCCATATAATATATTTCTATCTTGGATATTATATCAAACATATTTTCTCACACACACACACACACACTCATAAAAGGGTACTGGGCTTTTTTGAGGTATACCAAAGATCACAACAGAGAGATACTTCTTGTGAGGTATATTTTCGGTAAGATATTTCTCCAGTAGGCAGCAACTGGTGAACAGTACAATCAGGGATGTTAGGAACTTCCTCCCAACAAAAAGGTTATCTGTTGAAAAACTTTAAATATAGTGATTAAACAACATGTTTATCTCCTGTAGTCGAATGTAATTCAGGCCCAAATTTCTATACCTCATCCTAGACCTAGCCAGTTTTAGGTTAATTGGCTCTTCTGGATAAAGTTATGATAATTCTTTAGCTCTTTGCAACATTTAATCACCATTCAGTGCTGGGACTCAGTCTGAAAACTGTCCCTTAGTATATTTTTTCTTATGTGTCAAGCAGCTATCCATTTATATGTTTACATATTATAACATTAATTCTATGGTAAAAGCAAACTTTGCAAAGAAGAATTAAAATGCAAGTGTCTTCCATATGTATTGATGTATAACCAGTATTGTAAGCAATGGACCAGAGTGAATATTTACTACTCAGAATTTCCTACTCAGAATCACAAAATCAGAGTTAGCCTCCAGAGAAGCAGACATTACTATACAGTGGGATTGTAAGCAAGTCTAAACCTTTATTTTATATATTCCTTTGATATTTTTCTGTTCATAAAGGATACAAGCAGGTAAAGATATATGTTGACTGCAGTTGGCGCTCATAAGAGCAAGGCCAAACAGAGTTATTTTTCTGTGAGGCTGGCCTGTGTAAACATATGGACTTCAGTTATTGACACTTGTGCCAAAATGGTAAATCTGCTATTTTGTCTGTTAGTTTGATTTTTATAAAGTATTTGTTTAAGCATGTTTACACAGCTTCAGGATTATTATTTCCTAAGAAATTACATCTCTCCAGACCTTCTATCTTACTGTCATACTTGTCAGCTCTTCCTATCAGCCTACCTTTCAGAGTACTATTAATTCATATTAAAGTCAACCTGTGTTTATATTACACAATATTTTTGTTCACTATAATTATGGAAAATATGTATAAATAAATGCCTTGCTTAGGATTTTGCTTGTTCTTTACACTGAAGGCTGTCTAATTGAAGGAGACATATTGTGCTATCTGTAAAAAGTGCTGTTGAAATATTTTAAAATTATAATTATTTTGGTCTCCAGATGAGTTCAAATATAAATGCCAATTATTTTACAGAACAAGTTGTTTTTACACTGGTCTGTGGTTGTTAGCTAACTAATCATAGGACAGGAGAACCGTGATTAACAGATATTATATTTAATAAAATGCCAAGTTCATAAGGTTCCTGTAATTAAGAACTCCAAAAATAATTTCCATTAATTTTATATAGTTTGGAATGATACTGAAATACTATTAATAATAATTTCTTCTGAAAAAAAAACCAAATAAAAACTACTATGGATCTTTGCTTGGGGTTTTTTGACAACATAGAGGACAGAGCAAATCCATCAGCATCTGCAAAGAATATCACAATCTTTTTTCTAAAATAATTTAAAATAGGAAACAAAGAGAAAAAAGTACTATTAATATGTAAGTTTTGAGGAATCTCCCTCAAAAACCTAGTAGTCAAGTACACGGTACAATACTATACCCATTGAAAAAATCTGGGGCAGGATCAATGGCAAAAAGACAAGCTTTTCAGTGGATTGGAAATACTTGAACATAGGAAACAAAGTATTTAACATGGAAACTCATTTAAAATGCAATAAGTATGAAACATATTAATAAAGAGATAAATATGGGTATAATGATTCTTGACACTTTGGAAATTAAACAGTCATACATTTTCATTTACAAGAGAAACAAAACAAGAAATTACTAATAATCTAATCTGTGAAGGTCAAAACCCTTTAAATAACTACATAAACATAGAAACTTAGTACAGTGTTGGCAACAGTACTAATTTTCCTAAAGAACCCATTTTAAATTAAGATATAATTGTGCTTTTGAACAAAGTCTTACCTTGCAAAGTAACTCCAGACTAACAGCAATCACAAATACTTTATCTTCTTGTTCTATAATCTGTTTTATGAGAACAAGAAGCATTATTTTTCATGAATGCTACTGCTCACATGACTAAAATTTAAACAGTGTTTTGGGGAAGGTATTAGATTTTATCCAATAAATACTAGTTAAGACCACAGGAATGCTGATCATTCTGTAAAAGCTTGTCTTGTTGTGAAACATTATTGAGGTAAAGGAGGTATAAAGGGAGAACATTTGAAACTTACAGAAATAGGAGTTATTTTTGGTAACATAACTGTATATTCTTTGATCTTTTATAAGTTCATCTTTGATTAGAATTCAGCAACAACTTCAGTTTAAAAAAAAAATTAAAAAAGGACAAGGTTAAAATGAGCAATGAGTACAACCTTTTCAGTTTCATTTATTTATGACTCACATCTGAGAGAGGAACTCCTAGTCTGTAAAAATGAACTCCTTTACACATAGCCAACATGATCATTGCATTTTTGCTGTGTCTTCATTAAAAATGTACTAATTTCATTAAGCATGGCAAAAGCATCACAACCAACCAAACCAAAGTTGCCCAGGTAAAAATCCCTCAGCAATATTCATAGCATAAATATTAAAATTTATAATATTTAAATTTAGAATATTTCATCCTTTCAAATACATCTTCATTAATCCATGTTCTTACTCTGTACTATAAGATGTACAAAAAACAAGTGGGAGAATATATCTTATATGTGTATTCATTACTTTGCTAGAACACATGTAACTGGTTTCTGATACTAATGGCTCATCAAACACAGTGTCTGCTGTCCTTTCTTATTCTGCCTATTTGTTTCTATTCCTATTGCTTCTGTTAAACTCTGGATTCCATTTCCCAAACTCTTTAGAATATGTGGTTTGGGAAGCCAAGGTATACATATCGAAGTGAACAATTTGATGCAGTCATGGGATAGACAGAGAATTCACTTAAATTAAAGAAATAAACAGAAACTCATGCAATTGGTTATCTTTTTCAATACAGATCTTAAAATACCATTTTTTAAAACAACCCTACTTATTTCCTGGATGCAGCACAAATAGAGGGACATCCGCAGTATTTTTGAGGGTCTTTGGTGTCCAGACTCAAACATTTTCATTATGCTTTTATATACTATTAAATATGGCTTTGGATTCTGGGTCCCAACCCTACATTTCAGAGAACTGAATTTTTGAAGATTAGTTCACATTTTTCTTTCGTAAATTATATGCAGTTGCAATAAGGAAAGTGGAGAACTAGTTTTCAGTAAAAGACTCAGAGACATATGAGCATCTTAAACTGGGTTTTTTTATTATATTTGGGTTTTGCTGGACCATAACGTTTGCCTCCAGGTTGGAGCACTTCATTTCACAGTTACCAGTTAGCTCCCTTTTTTTTTTTTTTTTTTTTTACCTGGTAAATCTATTGCTTAATTTATTGTAGTTGGCCAACATCTTACAGCTGGCCAACCCACTTTATATTGTCTTTGTTAAGTTACTTGTTCAGAGATTTTTATCAAGTCAGACTAAAAGCAACCAGAGAATTCAAGTATTTTCAGTTTTCATTAATTCAACAAGAATTGCCTTCCTCTACTAACAGATTTTTCCAGCTTATTTGGCTTACTTGTGAGTTCTGTTATGGGATTTGGAAGGTATCTGTATTGCTTTAAATTCATTTAGTAAACCCCAAGAGAGTTTCAGAGGCAAAGCTTCTTAGCAAAGGATTGCAGACTTATTGATGAGACTAAGTTCTGCTAAAACTTTCACAACGCCTGCAGTTCAATACAATTCAGTTACTCAGAGAATTTAAACTCATTTAGTTGACTTAATATTTATCAGTTAATTTAAGTCATACTATGTAGTATGCAGTGAAGACTGTATATGGACACATACGAATGTGTAGAGCACCTTCTGTATTACCAAAACAAATAAGCTAAACCAGGAAATTATAGGAGACATAAATATATACACACAGACACAATGTTTTAATGTGAGATTTTTTTGTGCTATTTAATTAATAGTTTAGACGCTAATAACCACAGTCGTTTGTCTAGGAGCATTATTTTAGCAGAAAACCTGATGCATTTAAAATAATCTAAAACATGAGAACTACATTTTTTCACAACAAGCTGAACAAAAAATAATAAAATACATGGCATCAATACAATAAAATAGATGGTACCAACCATCTCTCTGTTGGGGTAAAAAAAGTACTGTGGTTGCCAGCCCTCAAAATTTACTAACAGTATGAAACACAAATTCTCTGGCAAAATGTGCAATTTTGCAATTGTCTAACTAAAGAGAAAACATAGGCTTTTTGTTTTAATATTTTTGTTGCCATGTAATACATACAATTGTTTTACAGTACTACATAAGTAGGTTGAAATAGTCATTAATTATCATTATACACATAGAGATTTGAGTAAATGACTCAAGATTTCATAGAAAATAGGATGAATATCCAAAAGCGTATATTGTGTTATATTCCACTTTGTGCTTAAGAAAGTATTTCTCAACTGTGCATATTACTGAAAAATATTTTTGTATCTCAAGATGCCTTATCCCATATAGATAACTTATGACAGAGAAGTAAATTAAATCCTGATTTTCTAGACCAAGGGCAGTGCAGTAGAAAATCCTTTCTCTCACAGTTGCAGTGTAAAACATAATACATCTTAAAAGTTGTCTTGCCCCAAACCCAAACCACAGTCCTAAGGAAAGTGTCATAAAAAAACCCCAAAAAATAATAAGAAGAAAACATCTTACATGCCTGATTTGAAAACTGAAACAATGGTTAAAAATCATTCAGTTGAAAAGGGTGGGCTGGGAAAAAAAAAATCCCACAAACAGAAAAAGAAAAAACTGTAGGGTGAATTGATGTTCTAAACTTTTAAATTTCTGGCAAAGACCTATTTTTCCCTGAGGTTCCCATACCTCTGGATATGCCCCATTACTTCAAAGGCCAATGTTTTAATCATAATAACAGAAACAGACACCCTGTCTCCAGGACTAGAGCTCAGACTTGATCTCAGACTTCAGGTTCAGTTTGTCTTCTGCCTCACACAGATGACTAATATTTTGAACCTGAAAATGCAGCTCTGCATCCTCAATGTAATAAGAAGCTTTTCCTTTGAATCCTGGACTTTGAAAGTCCAGGAAACAGGCACTTTAGACAGTATTTAGAACTTAAAACATTTTGTGTGCATGCATTCTGTAGTCCAGATACAGCCAATACTCCCAAAATCTTGCAAGAAGGACACAATATGACAGGCCTATCACAAAAAAACCCTGACATCTAAACTCAGAGAAAGATCTTCACTTTTTAATTAAATAAATTATTTTAAAAATATATCTCAATAAAATATATATAGTGGTGTCTATACTTAACCCCAGCAAGGGATATTTTGATAAGAGGATGTAACTGAATTTCCTTAAAATTACTGAGGGACTTCGGGACTTGCTGAAATTATCTCTCTTGTTTAATTTTCCATTTGGACATGAAGAGCTGAATATGAATCTTCATAGAATTGGGGAACATACTGATGGAAGAAAAAGCCCTTAAGTGGTGGCTTCCCTATGGAAAACTATTCTACAGCCTAATGTATCTTCCTGTCAGAACGTTTTTCATTCTGTTTAGTATAGTCTTTTCCGCTCCCAGTTCCATCATATTATTAATATATATCTTAATGTACAACATTAAAACCACTTCTAGCCTTCTTGACATTTACATAATTATATTCTTATGGATGCCCTTTTGAGTCAAAGTGAAGGTGTCCTTATTTCATTGCTAAGAAGTTTCCTTTGTGTCATCTCTTCAGTGTTTTTCTCTTCCTTTTTCTTCCCTATTAAAAATAAATTATCTCCCAGTAGAGTCCTTTCATCCCATTCAATTTCTTCTAATATTTTTTGCAAGAAATAGTGGTGCCACTTCCCTCACATGGGATGGAGCTTTTAAACCATCCCTCCATTTCATCACAGGAAGATGTAGTTTTGTGGAAGAAACTCCTGCATAAGAACATTGGATGCCCATGCTAGGGGTGCAGCAGTCCCCCTTGTTACACAGTGTTCAACAGATGCTAGCAGAAATTGACAGCTGCAAATATTAGTAGGCAGGCAATCTATCAGGTGAGAAATTCACCCTCTGAACAATTTTCAGCTTCCATTCTCTAGTTTCACAAACTCTTCTTCCTTTTTCACCACTCATAAAAGAAAACACCAACACCCACACAATCAGTCAAATAGCAACAAAACCAGCAGAAACAATTCTGGAATATGGAAGTGGTTTTTGATATGTGCTTTATCTTCTGGGATTCTGGTGTGTGGAAACCCAGGGCAAGGGGAATATTTCTTTGTCTGCCCTGAGGGGTTCTGACTCCCAGGGAAGCACTGACTTTGACCCTCATTCATGGAGAAGGCCTCCAAAGCCTCAAAATAAACTAGAGACCACAAAATTGTGAAATAGATTATAGAGAGTAGTATAGTATGTCACTTGGGTGAGAAATTTAGGCTTTAGGATTTTTAGTATGCTGTAGATGGGAACAAGATGGAGGGTATAGGGTGTTGTCTCGGGAACAAGATGGAGGATATAGGGTGTTGTCTCATGTTCCTTTTTCTTCCTTCTTTCTTCTTTGTGGGTTTGGGTGGTATCTTGTAATTGGGCAGAAAAATCCGCATTGTGGATCTTTAGGGGTCAGTTATTTAGAAGGGAAAATAATCTAGGTGTCACTTCTTAATTGGGCAACTTAGTTTTTGATTAGGCTTAAAAGGCCTTGTAACACGAAGTTGTTAGACGCTTTTGTGCTGTTTTCTTGCATGCAAGGTCTGGCACAGAGAGTGTGCTGAAATTTTGATAAGATAACAATAAAATAAGAAGCTGAAGACTGAAAAAGTCTTGTGCATCCCTTTTTCCTGACACAAAACTGTTCCAGGAGGGTTTCCCCCATCAGGGGAGCCCCCAGGGAGAGGCCCAACGTGGGGCCAACAAAGCCATACTGGTGTTTTACTAAAGGTTTCTTTGGCAAGCTTACTGTTGTAGGTTGGGTTGATTTAGTCAGGGATTTTTTTAATGTTAGTTAGGTTGGTTCCCTGTAGTCCCCTATTTTCCCTCACAGTGGTTTGCTCCAAGTTGCTTACCATGGGAGCTTCTGCCACTCAGACCTGTCAATCTTCTCACTTCTCCCAGTTTTCTCCTTATTGGGTTCTGTCAGTCAAGGTTTGATCACTCCCTGATGAGTGTCAATCTTGTAACCACTCCCTGCTTCTTCATGAAAGTTCTGCATCAATCACCCCACCTTAGCACTTCTATTTGTCCCAAGATGCTGTACCCACCTCTGTTATGTTACCATTGGTTGTTATAATCCATGTCACTCCTCTGTCGTTTGTCCCCATAGGGCGAGCCAGGTTTCCACCCCTGTCTGCCCCCCCCACTTAATCTGTTCTTTGTTCTGTGGCATTTGCTTTGCATTGCACTGAGAGCGATTAGTTCCGACCACTCATGGAGGAATAAAAGTTCTTAGGGCTCGCAAGCAAAGTGTCCTTCTCTCGTCCCTTCGCTTCCTCTCAGCGTGAAACTACCAAAGCTGCGTTACCCACACCGCAGCGCTTAGCGCTATCAGGGAGGCAGACACCATAACCCTGGAGTGCCTGTTCACGTGGCGGACCCGGCCTCACAAAGGCAGTGCTAGCTGGCGCTTCTCGACTGCTTGAGGTTGTGGCAGGTAACCGCTGCAGTTTACAATGCCTTAACTTCCTTGCTGGCACTGCACCAAAGAAATGAAGTGAAATTTTCTAATTAAATTGTGACATTTTTTAGATATGAAGTGTAGCAAAAATTCGATACCAAGATCCTAAAAATGGAAATCAAAAGTGAATATAGCATCATGCAAATTCAAATGCACTGCTGAAGTCCTTACCTACATCAGAGACAAGAATCTGTGACTTTCTTTTTGAAGGGCTTCTTTTTTTTTCTCTTAAAAGATGTGATACATTAGAAGACATTGTACAAGGTGTGTTATTAAGTGTCGCTGAAAAATTCCAGTTGTTTGTATAATATATATCAAACATATTTCTATTAGTTGTCCAATTTATTCCTAAAATCTTTATTTTATTCCCCACTTATTCATTTAGATGAACTTGTTAAAACAGCTCTTTTGAAGACTTAAGAGTACTAAAAGGCTATCTCTTAGTCTCACTCTGACAACTTGATCCCAGTAATAAATATAGGATATTTCTTTATTCTTTGAAATAAATTATGCCAAAAAAAGCTTTTCTCTCTGACTAGCATAGAAGCATGCCAGCTGGTTTGGTATTTCTCTGAGGTAAAGCATGTACAAAGAAATCAAGGACTAATCTAACAAGGTAATCATCTTTGCTTGTGTCCTCACAAGTGAGTTAAATGTGGAATACTCAGTCTAAGCTTTGGTCCTTAGACCTTCAAAGGAGCCAGCAAAAAAAAGATAAAACAGGGAAATTGCTGTGACATGCATCTCATGGATGGAAATGTTCTGTAACTGGATTGTGGAAACAACTGAAGGGTCTGTACTTGATTCAGTCTATACTTGTTGCAGACTTCAATGTTGTTTATTTTTTTTTTTGTTTTGTTTTGGTTTTGGTTTTGGTTTTTTTGTTTTGTTTTGTTTTGTTTTTTTTTTTTTGAGAAATGGAAGTAGACAGGATCAGTCTATAGTTACTGAAATAGTTACTGAATAGTTACTGAAATGTGAGTTGAAATAAAACTAAGAGAGAAGAGATTTAGATTACATTTTAGGAAGAAATTCTTCACTCAGAGGGGAGTGGGGCGTTGAAACCACAGAGCGTGGGGCGTTCCACAGAGAAGCTGTGGCTGCCCCATCCCTGGTACTGTTCAAAGACAGGTTGCATAGGGCTTTGAGCATCGTGCTCTAGTGGGTGGCATCCCGCTCAATTGTATGAATTAATTAGATGATTTGTTACTAGAAATATTTGAAAGACAGAAGGGTAGAAATGCAGATACAGGAATTTGAAGTTCCTGTGACTTTGTGATTAGAGAGTTTTCCTAAATTGCACACTAACACTACTGGGCCCCTGCTATTGTTCATAGCCCATAGCACTAAATTCATATCAAAACAAACAAATTAACTAGCGCAAGCATAAAATAAATGAACAACTGTTGTGGGCTTAGTATCAGTATTGGATGATAATAGGCTGCATCCAGGGATGGGAGTAACTGCTCAACAAGAAGCTGCACCATTAGCACTACAGATGTTTCAAATACACCTACATGCTGTAATATATTTGATACAATTTAACTCCAAGTTCTGCTCTACTGTTTGTTTCTTTTAAAATTGCTGTAAAAGTTGAAATTTAGAAGAATTTTGTAAAAATACCTATTTAATGTATGAAATATATATCACACCAGAAAAAATAGTTACAGAAATTTACAATAAAAATTTCTATGTAATGTCTGGTTTTATAGTAAGGGTATATTTTTAGATAATAAATTCTTTAACACTAATTACTTTGTTAAATAGAGATAGTAGGTTTCACATCCATATTCATCAACAAATTCAGCAAGCATATAATTTTTTTACTTATTACCATCAGTAACAAAAGCCACTCCATAAATAAATACAATTTAAGTTCAAGACAGGCTTAGGACATAAATTAATCATTTATTTATAAGTGTGCTATTGTAAAGTTACAGTCTGTGAAAAAAATGTTCTAATTATGTTAGACAGGAAAAAGGAGAAGTATAATGGACACTAAGGAGCATCTTTTTGATAAATACAGAACAATAAATCAATAGTATAACAGATTTCCCCTTGTGCCCAGCTCTCCAATGGGAAGGAAACTCAGACCCTGACAGTCGTATGATGCTGCCAAGTGGGTGCTGAACTGCCCACCGGAGCTGGGCTGGAGGCAAGAGCCAGAGCACCTCATCTGGAACTCTTTTGGTCCTTGAGTATTTGTGCAATAGAAACACTTTGCTCAGGGCAGAACAGGTGGAAGCAGAGCAGCCACAGGAGCAATCTTGAAAAGAGCCCAGAGAATAAGCTGGCTGATCTCATTTTGAGCAGCTGTAGCTGTGGATGCTCTGAACAGCAACAGCAGTGGGAGGGCCAGCTCTGTGTGATCAGAGGGCTTTAGCAGTTGTGATCTCTGAACTAATTCCAACATGTCAATGAAATGGCACATCAGGATGAAAAAAAGACTGTAAGGAATTTAATAGCTTAGGGGGAGAGGGCACTTTACTTAGGCCCAAAAATAGATTTGAGAAGAAAAGCAAACTACACTTTTATGAATATTAAAGAGAACTAGAAATGGGTTTGGTTTATTTTCCTTCCTCTGTGGGTATCATTATTTACTAAATGGTAATTTCTTATGATAATTTTAAAATCTTTTCAATGAATAGGGTATTAGCACAAAGGAACTGTGAGCATCATCTGTAACTGTGTGACTAAAAGCACTTTCATCTGAAAAGTCACTATTGTTTATATTTCCCTCTACGTAATTAGACACTACAGCAAAAATTAAAGCCAGAATTGGAATGCTTAAATTTGCATATTTTATAGGATAGAGAAGTAGAATAACTATTACAGTGCTAGTTTTGAACAAAGACAACCTGGATCCGATTCCTTAATTGGCTTCAGGTGTCCTATTTAATCCTAAGAAAATCAAAGCCAGAATTTTAAAGGTATTCAACTACTGATTTGAGTAACTTAAAAAACTTTTTCTAGTCTCTCTGGAAAGAGATTCGGGTCATCTGATTTTAGGCCTTTAATTTAAAAATGTGAGGTTTTCCGAGTATGAATTTATGTAGTCACTGGAAAAAGGCAGGCTCCCAACAGAGGAACTTGTGACTAAGCAAGGCATCTAAATTAAATCCCATAAAAGAATGGGATATCTGGTGCATATCACACAGAGTTAGATATTTTTTCATACCTGGATGTTTCTCTAATCATGTATCTTTCCTCATTTTTGTTGCGGTTTCCCCATCAGATGGCGATATCTTTCTCTTATTTACCTTGCAGTAGATTCTTGAGACTTAAGCATACACTATTTATAGAGCTCTTCAAAAGGAAGCAAGACTCAATAAAATATTCAGTGAAAAGTTATAGAAATGGTCAAGAATCAAAAAAAAAAAAAAAAGAAAAAAAGAAAAAAAAGTAAATTTGCGAGAATCCTTTGTGTTAAAGAAAAGGATGAAAGGGGTTACTTAGTAAATATACAGCAAATAAAAATGGAAAAATTATTTAAAGCAAATGTTTACATTCTGTGTTCCAAAGACAAAGAAATATTCAACTACATGAAAATATGACAACTGGTTCACTGATAAAATTATATCTATCTCATATTGTGGTTAAATTGTGGAACCCATTGCCCATTAAACTTACTTTAAAAAGCAACCATAAACACAGCAGTTGTAAATCTGATGGTTCAGAACTTTGGAAAGTTTCTAGTGATACAGCTAAGAGCATATGCGTTGTATGCCGGGTTGGTCCAGTTAGAGGTTTTAATAAATGTTAGTTAGGTCAATCCTCTGTACCCCCATTTTCCCCCACAAATGGTTCATTCCAAGTTACTTACCATAGGAGCTTTTACATGTCAATCTTATTGCCACCCCCTATTTATTCTTGAAAGTTCTGTGTCAGTCACCCCATCCTTGCAATCCTATTTGTCCCAGAACACTGTACCCACCTCTGTCATATTCTCGTAGATTGCCGTGATCCACGTCATTCCCCTGTCATCTGCCCCCAGTGGGTGAGGGGGACTTCCGCCCCTGTCTGCCCGCCCCCTATTTAACCCAATACTTCCATTGTTCAATTGCCATTTTGCCCTTGCGCAACCTGGGAACGGCTGCTCCAGCCATCGCTGCGGCCACGCGGGAAATAAAAGTTCTCAGGCAAGCGGGCAAGGTGTGCCTTCTCTTGTCCCTTTGCTTCCTCTCAGTGTAAGGCTACCAAAGCTGTGAACCCACGCTGGAGCGCTCAGCCCTAGAGCGCCCATACATGCGGCAGCTGCGGTCTCACAAAGGCCAGCGCCTAGCCGGGCTTCCCAGCCGCCTGAGATCGGAGCGAGGAACAAAAGCTGCACATATGATCAAATATTGCAGCGTTACTGCAGTTTTTTGACCCTGTTTATCCCTTTATCAACAATGTTTCAACTTATGCACACTCTGGCCCAGACCAACTGTGACCAACTGATATTGTTCAATGAACCCTTTTTATTTAGAGTTTATCACAGTCCAACAGCTCAAGCATAGCTATATCTAGCCACTGTGTCTGAGGACATTAAATCTGTATTTATACCTTTAGAAATGAAAATATATCCAAACTTTGTCAGTAAAATATCTCTCTGTCCTTTCTGCAAAGTCCATTCACCTTTTTCTGTCAGATACACCAGAGTGAACTGCGTGACCTTGGAAGACAAAAAAGGTACAATATGTCCTAGACACTAAATATTTTGGATATGAATTTTGAAATATTCAGCATTGACTCTAAGCTTAATTCCAGCCTGACTGAGGTTGACATGAGATCTGAAAAGGTAAAAAAGGTTGTGATATCAGAATATAGAAACATCCTACAGCCTCTTGCTTCAGGCATACCCAAAGACAAGGGTACCAGCCAATAAGACAAGACACAGACACAACTGGGATTCTATATATTAAGAAGACAGAGATGAAAGGTGTCATCAGGAACTGCATGGAGACTGACTTGCTTGCTTTGTGAAATAACAAACTTCACAAAGCATTCAGTCATTCAGTCCCTAGCACTCAAAAAGAGAAACTACACAAAAAATGTAACTTAGAAATAAATAAAGAAAGGAAAAAAAAATTAAAAAGTGGAAGAAGATACAATATATCAGAAATATGTTCAAAGAAATGTAGGAAATTAAAATAACCAACAATATAATCTCTAGCAGTTTAAATTTATATCACAAGAGGTTAAGGAGCTGCCTATGAGTTTTTATGCCTTTGATAATGTGTCCCTTAATGGAGCCTACAGAACAGGAAGCCAGGAGAGCACATAATCAAGTGGTAAAAGGACTGATCAGTGAAATTAAAGGTATTGCAGAAAGGCTAAACTAACTGAATGTATTCCTACTGGTGGGAAGACAGTTCTCAGACCAAGCCTGCATAGGAATCCACTGTCAGAGAAAAGGCTCAGAGATTTTAAAATTAAACCCAATACATAAAACAAAGCAAACCAATACATTGAACTACAGTCAATCAATAAGATCAGACAGTTCTGCAGCAATTTGATGTCTGTGTTTGGCCATAACGCGTGGTTAAATATCAATTCCTATGTATAAAGTAAACTTGGTGTCAGAGGAATGAAAGATGGCAAATGCCATATTGGTATTTAAGCATCGTTACAGAGGTGAAACTGGCACACACAGGCGTGAAAACCTAATTTCCACACCAACCTATCTGACAGAAGTTACAGCAGTTAGTATTATAAGTAAATAACAGGGTTCTGTCGTATTAAAGAAGGTAATGTAGGGATGTGGCTCTTCACAGTGTATTTTTTCAGTGTTACAACAAACATTTTCATCTGGGTTATGAAGTGGATATAACATGCTTGGTCTTTTATAAGATTATTCACCAAGAAAAAGCAATTAAATTGTTATGAGATATAAAAGAAAGCCAACTTCTAAACTAATACTTATTTAAATATAAAAAGCAAAAACTGGAATAAATGGACAGTTTATACAGTGAAAAGAGATTATAAAGTGTGTTGATATCCTTCCACATATTTCTTGCGAAATCTATCAAGATAAAAGCTATCAGCAAGGGATTAGGTAAAGTGAGAAAACAGATCAAAAATTAATATTGAGAGTAATAGCTCACATGAAAGGTATAGCTCAGGAATCCCCTTGATAAACTATTTTTTGTCAGACACTTGCAATCCTCACATTATCTCTTTCTTCTGTGGTTTTCCTTGGAATTTCCAGTTGCCGTTCAGGAAGATGAGCTACTGACACAGACTTTGACCTGGAGCAGGGCTGCAGTGAAATTTTTAAAGCTGTGTAGGGAAAACAACATTCAAACCACAAATCTAATGTCTAAAACTTTGTGTTCATGCTTGATTATTTAAAGAGTGAGACAAGCTTTCACTTTTGCATGTAACATTAATAAATTCCTTAGATGTAAGATCCCTTAATGTGAGCTTTAAAAGGCATATTAAAAAATGAAGTTAGCTGGATCATCCAAGTGTTAAAGAGTACAACTTTACCCGTACATGTTCCTGTGGAACAGAAATCATACCTTTTAATTCCCTGATTTTACTGAAATCACTAGCATAGACTTTTACTGCTAATGACACAAGAAAGGAAATCAAATTCTTATGATAAGTAGGTTTATATAGACATAAATTAATCAGGTTATGACTCTATCTGTTCAATCACTTCAGTAAAACCAAAACCATCAGCCACAGATTCTTTAGCTAATTCCAGGCTCATTGACAAGTCAACAGGTGATTTAAAATAATTCTTTGTGACATATGAAGTAAAACTGTGCTTTTCTTTAAATAATCTCTTGAATCCATCTGGCATTATCAGAAACTTTCCAGATGCCTTTTAAATACACATATTAAGATTGAATTGTTCTGAACTGGTTTGCATACAGTCTGTCAAAAAAATAAATATGCTCATTCTTCATCACTTAGGGTTTCAGGAACTGTGGACCTTGAACTGATTCCCCAATGCCTCTAGTTTATGACATCATTCTCCTCTAGTTTATTGGATACGTCTTTGAAATCCAATCTAATTTGATTTTTTGCTCTATGTTAAGATAGATGTAGATTTTTCTACCACCTGTACCATAAATGTTTCAAATGACCAAATGTTAGAGAAAATATTAGAAAGTGGAAGATTTCTAGTCTTCCTTTGTATGTTGCAAAGGAGCCATACCACAAGGATGAACTGCTGCGAGTATGGGTAATACATCAAAAAAGCATTCACTGTCCCCTGCTATCTTTCAATAATTTGCTAATGTCTTGATTTCCTGGTCTACTTGCACTCTGAGAGACCTGATTTACAAAGCAAAGATAAATGCAAGTGTCTTAAGAAAAAGATCGACTTGAAAAAGTATGGTCAATACAAGACATCTTGGAAACAAATTTTTTAGTGATTCCTGTGTAATTTTCAGAGCATCGCCAAACTACCTTCATCAAGTACAATAACAGGTTCTAGAATTTGCTTTAAAAGACTTCTCATGTAACTTATAAGATTCAGTATGACTCTTGTAAACCACTGCTTATTTCTACACAAAAATCCAGCTTATCCTGCCCATGTTTAACATGAAATGATTTTGCAGAATATATTGTATTCTCACCTAGATTTCACTCCACGCTTTCAGTCACACAAATCCAGAGAGAAATGAGTGTTTTAAACACATCTCAAAATTATTCATTTATTTCTTTCTTCAGGTCATTAATTGCAAGCAAGTGGGCATCATCTATTCATTTATCACTTCTGCTCAACTTGATAGGGCAGACAAAAAAAGAAAAACATGAATATAGTACATCAAAAAGTGGAGAATCATGCAGTCAATAAGCTTTTCATCCAACTCAGGTCATCTCAAATATTGCCGTAAATGCAAGCAAAAAAAAAGTTCCATGCCATCAAATCTTAAACTAAACTTTAAAGACTTGGAGGCAAGGTTTTTTGTGTTTTTTTTTTTTTTTTTGTTTTTTTTTTTTTTTTTTTTAAATTTTTTTTAATTTTTTTTTTGTTTTTTTTTTTTTTTTCCTTTTCTTTCTCTAGGTCAGTCTGGTGTTCAGATTTAGTTCAGCTATTTATAGAACTACAGTTTTAGTACAACAATATTGACAGTTTAGCTTAACTATTTCTAGATCAAAGTGAGGTGTAAAAATGTGAGGTGCAAAACTGTGAATCTGGACAAGCACATTTTATTATGACACTTAAAATCCACAAAGATAATGTTTCTCCCATCATTCCCCTGTTTTTAAATGAGTTTTGAAGAATATCTCCTAGAGCAGCAACTGTTGTTGCACTCATTGGCATTCTGGGAAGCAAAACAATCATTCTTTGCTGCTGGAAAAAGCATCTCTGTGGATTCTTTCCAGTCTGGACCACCTGATATATTTCACATTTTATGTACTCTATGAAGAATGACATTCATATGAATGATAACTTTACCCTTTGATAGTCTAATCCTTCCAAATACAGTCATACAATTCAGCAATCCCCCTAAGGAACAAAATGAAGAATAAAAGATACCACTTGAACAAGAATGCAAAGTGACAAATATAGTCATCATTTGTCAGAGCTAGCTATACCATAAAAACAGATTTCTCAAGAAGCTGTTGTGCCAAGTTATTAACCTCACATGGTTACCACTCTCTAGAAACCTTAGGTTTCTTTCCTGAATGGAATTAACCCCACACTACAATCTATTATACTGACTACACAGGCAATATTTTACACTCCAACAGACTCAGGAAAAAAACATTGTTTCATCTTTTCTACTTTATTCATACTACCAAGAAAAACTATTCATTATGAAGATTTGATTGCCTGAGCAACAGTAATTCATAACTTATTGCCTTAAAAAACTCCATTTATTCCCATATAAACCAGCATATGACTTCCTAGAACAGTGACTTGCTGTTAAATATGTTGGGCTAAATACCTCCAGAGGACATGGAAGCTTTGCCTGTTCTAGTTTACTCTGGCAGATGGAGCTTTTAAATATTTATTAAGCATTCACTATACCCTTGCTGTGATGAAAGAAAACCTAAGTATTTCTATAAATGAGCTCCTCACCAAAGATTGAAGAGAAAAAAAAGGTTAACATATCTCAGAAACAGAACTATTATTCTAAGATTAAAGAAATAAGTTTCTGTGAGACAAAAATGCCAACATTGCAATAACTTACAAGTTGGGGATTTTTGGTACCATAACATTACAATAGCTTACAAGTTTGGGATTTTTTTTCACAGATAATTGCATATCTCATAGGAAGGTTTTAAGAATTTTATGTTGACAGAATTGATGCTATAGTTTTAATTTGAAGGATATGCTAAAAAGATATGCTAACCCCCATGGCCTCAGAAAAGTATTAAACTCCTAAGGCTAGTAAAGTTAACCTCTGCTTATATACAAAGAATATTTCATGTCTGACATGAAAAAGAAAAAATCCTTTCTTAACTTTTTTTTTCTTTTAAATGTTCACATTTAACAAAGAAAAAATTGTGAATAAAATGTTATTATAAAATAATTAATAGTAGTTGCTAATGTCTAGATGGCTCTTACATAGCCAGCCAGCTACTGCAAGAGCAGACAGAGAACACTGTAGAAATTTCTCTTTCCACAGCTGAGTGCAGCACATTGCAAACCCAGCAAATGTAAATATGGAGCTTTGATGGGCCCTGAGGCTGAACACATACGTATTGGAGGAGAAAACATTTAAACTAAAGAGGGATAGATTGGTTAGCAGGTGGCTAACCAGCATGATCCCAAACATAACCACAAACATTTCTTTTTCATAATTTCTCTCTCAATTGAGGATTTAAACACTTTGGAAGTCAGACAAGATGAAGTGATTTTATATTTCATGGGATGGCTATCTCCAGTTGATCACTGTGTGTGTCCACAAAGCACTGGGACATGATCTAGAAATGCTGTTATGTATCTTTCTGTAGAGAATCTGAAAATTAAAGTGGTGATTCTGTGAATCCTTAGAGGCCTAATTTACAGTTGCAGATCGAGGCTGACTTGGCAGAGACTTCTCTCTCATTACTGAAGCAGAAATATATGTAGGAACAGCTGTGGAAGAACAAAACTAAAATAGAAAAGTTTGCAATGGATGTATTTGCCCACATAGGCACACACAGGCACACACATAAACCATTACTGCCAGCATAATGAGTGCTCCTAATAGAAAACTGATTGACATAAAAAACAGGCCATCATGCGTATCAATAAATTTTGACCTTTAGCTTAGTGTTCACTGGGAAAGTAAAAATTCTGCTTGGTAGAATATTTTGTAGTTTTGAAATGTAAATTCATTAATCACAGAATGAATAGAATGAAGCATTTAGAGAAATACTAACATACTTGATATATTTTTAAGCACATTACATTAAATGTATCAGTAATTTCATAAGTTTTATATGTATATTGTTGCCCTAGACAGCCAGCTAATCAGACAGTGAATCTTTAACATGTTGTCTGTTACTACATTGGTATCAGACTCAAAGTATAAAAACCAGCTTCCCTGAATATACAACCTGTTATAGCTACATTTTGTCTAGAGATAAAAACACACCTTTGAGGACAATTAGAATAAAAGTAGAAATGGCTATTGATTAATCCAACAGAGGCTATGTTCTATTCTATTCACTAGGGAATGCTAAATAAAATCTTTCACCATGCCAGATAAGAGTTTTGGATTTAAGCACAGAAAGGTATAGACTTTATACAGTATTCATGGCCCAACAAGTTAACTCTCTTGGGATTTTTGGGCATTGGATAACCTAACATAAATAGCAAAATACATTTATTAATCCATTTGTTTCTAAATCTTAGTGGGAACTTGAGAATTATTTAAAATATGTTTTGAGCAAATGGTCACACAAGTTTACAACAAATAAACATTTTTTTTAAATCTTAAAATATGGCAAGAATATCTGAAAATATTTTTCACAACTTGTACAGTATTTTCAGGCTCCTTGAACTTAATTTAGCATGCATAAATTCTATAAGCCCACCTCAGCACAGATAATAACAAATATCAGCATAAGGTAGACTCCACTAACATCAGCAATTCTGTATCACTGCTTGTCAACCTGCAGTTAGAACTTTTACAACAAGATGCTGATAGGAACTGTATTGACCAAAAAGAGCCCTATCAGTACTTTCTAAATATTGAGTAAACAGAAACAGACAAAGAACAAAACACAAGTAAATGAATGTTTGAATGAGAAAATGGATACTGTAATATGAACAAGCACAGTTTGAGTTAAAGTGGAATTCACAGATTTCTAAAGTGACATTCAATGTCAAATGGGAAAGCACATTACAGTAGCTTGACTTGGATTTGTTTCAGGGTTTTCCTTAAGGCATAACAATTTCACCCTTGATTTCCTATCCAGGAAAGCATGGGAATCTGCATTCTTATTCATTCTCTCCTGTTTCTTTGAAGCAACAAAGTTAGGAATCTCTAAAAAGTTCCTGCACAATGGGAAGAACTTACTGAGGAGTGTTTGTTGGGGTTTTTTTATGTGTATTTAGGCACAAACAGTAAGGGTGACAGTCAAAGATATCACCTAGTTTAACTTTTCTCAGCTGCACAAATTCTCTTTCTCTGAGTCACTAAGCATGGTGAGAATTACAAGGAATTGCAGGGTGGTCTCAGCTAGGAAAGAGAACACCTGGAACTTGCAGACAGGTGAAGGCATCTGGGAACAATGAAGATCAGTGATGAGTTTGAATCATACCAGGAATAATGCTAATTTCCAAGAAACATCAGATGCATCTACTGATTTATGAAGAGCCTCAGCTCTTCATAAGTGGAAGAATTTGATAGACTTTTCAAGAAAAAGGCCCTACAAAATATGGAATGCAAATGGACAAACATGTCTTTATAGAACAGATATTTCAGTCTTGTAGATTCCTGGAATTCTCAGATGTAATAAAAACCAAAATTGAATGCTTTTAAAATGTATATCAAAATGCCATCAAAGGAAACTGGAAATTTTAGGATCAGCTATGAATTGCATTCCAACAGCAAAATAGCTGTGTGTTTCTGAGATACTTTTACTATAGTAAATTTTGCATTCCTAGCTTTCATAACTTCAATAACTGAAACTGGATAAAATTAAAATAGAGAAGTAAATAAATTCCATTAAAAGGCTACTTTTTCTTTCCATTTTAATACAGCTTGGAAATATAAATTCTACCACAATAACAAGAATATGAAAATTTTCAAAAGTTAGGACATAGTTTAATTATTTGGACTTAGTCCAAATAATGCTTGAGCTTTAATTTCTGAAAGATAAAATATCTCTGAAACTATGATTTGAGTGTGACACAAAATTAAAAATTCATCCAAAAGCCTCTCCATGCTCCTCTTATTCCTCTATTTGAAATGGGAAGAGACAGTTGCTTGCAATCTACTCTTTGTCAGGGAAGCACAATATGTTGGCACAGGCAACAAAACAAGTAGGAATATAACTAATGAGAAAAGAGAATAGTCCCTGTCCTCTAATGTGCCCTACTAACACACGATGAGCTCATGCCAAGATGTCCCACTCTTTCTAATTTCAATGGGAATGAGGCACAGTGTGAAAGTCTGAGGTACAAATGCAAAGGCATTACCATCTGGCCTGTAAAACTATTGAAAACTATTTTTGAACTATTCACTTCAAAAGTGAATGTGGTAATACTTTATAGTGAAATAGTGAAAGGAAGAAACAGTTCTGAAAGGACTTAGGGATATTTTGAGGAGTTTCAAAACAAATTAATACTTTTCAAAAGTTAAATAAAATTTGCACTATAAATAAAAGCACTAGATTAAGAAAACCCAATACTGAATGTAATAAAATTGATGTCACAAATCTAATAATACATTACTACTAGTACAAGTGTGAAATCTTGTCAATGTCATGCTTTTTTTCCTCTAAACTCTGAAATTCAAAATAGGCTGATATTTTTTTCTGAAAAATAGCTTTCATAAGAGGGCCATGCTTGTATTTCTGCATCTAAATGGCTCCCAGGTAAAAAACCCAAACCAAATCAAACCAAACAAAAAAAAAAAAAAAAAAAACAAAAAAAAAAAACAAAAAAACAAAAAAACAAAACAAAAAAAAAAACCACAACTTGGTAGTCCAGTTATTTTTTCCTTAAAAAAATGACATTTTTTTCCTAATTTCAATTTTTAAAATATTTTGAAAAGAAAATTTTAATAACTTTATGGAAATAATAATGACTGTATACATATATTTCTTTATAGTTCCCATTGAAGATTAGCAGTTTCTCCTCAGTTGTTCTACCTTTGTGCAGAGCTTCCTGGCAAATCCAAAACTAATTTGTTCCTTTATCATCTATCTAATTTTTGTCTTTCATCATTTTAAAAAATATTGTATGACTAATAATAGTAAAGACATTAAACATTGTTTACCTCTGCCTTGCTCTCAGCTGCCTTTTTCCCTAGCAAAAAAATGAACAAGTTTTTAAAATAAAAACCTGAGCTTGTCCTGAAGAGTCTGAATTAATTTAAGGCTTCTAACTGCTCTGTTTAAAGGTTTAAAATCAGTCAAGAGAATACCTGCAGAAAGCAATTCACCCACCAGAGTTCCCAATCTGGCATTACATTGAAGATCTCTTCAATGACTGAATGCCTCAGTTCACCAAAATGAATCTGTGCCTGTTTTATATGTATGCTCCCTTCATCCTATATATGTTTTAAAAATAAAGATAAAATCTTTAGTTTTCCTAATGTATTCACATAGTTAGATTTTAAGCCATGTCTCGATAGGTCCTATGTAGCTTTTACACAACTACTGACTACCACAGAGTGTTGTTTGAGTTCATAATCAAGTCTCAGCTTTGTGCACTGCTTGCAATCTGGATTAGCCAATCTAGAACTAGATAAATGTATAAACAGCTTCCTCACATGTGTGACAGGGGCATGGCCCCCACACTACAGAAATCCATCCACGTGCTTAGGCCAGCCTGTGCCTTCCTGCTTGGCACTTAATGCTGTTAAAGGGCACAAGGTGATCTTGAAAGTCAAGGGCAGGAAAAAGAAAGGGCACATTTGGCCATTTCTCCCCACAACTAAAATTCTTTTTCTGTCTGACATGTGGAAGATGAAGAAAGTAATGGCGTTAGTCCTATCACTTTGACAGGCAGCACACAGGAAATTAAATGTGCAGAAAGCCAGCCAGGCTATCAGAACTAAACCTACTAGACTAAGACATCATCCTTATTCCAAATACTGTCTCCTTAATTCATGTTGAGTGCTTAATGGTCACACCTAGTTACAAATTACCTGTTTGGTCCAATGAAGACAATTAAATTGCTAAGTAGTATCAATGTTGCAACATGTTAAGTCTCTTGGAAACTACAGAAAAGTATTAAAAATCCTGCACATCTCATTCCAAAAAGAACTAATTTTTTTGTTTACTCCACTGATTCAATTCTCCTCATCTATTTATTTTCTTAAAGTTATGAATTTGAAATCATAATGGCAACACAGGAGCTAAGGAAAATACCCCAATACCAAACAAGCAAAACCATGAGGATATTCACAGTAGTATTTTAATTGAATAAGATGGACTTAAATGATAATTGCTCTATGGGTAAATACAAAACAAGTACACCAATCACAACACCTGAGATGATTTTTAACTGCAAAAGTGGCAGTAAGAGCTCAGTCATACTAGAAGTGTTGAATACAAGTACTAATACTTTTGGAATAAAGTCTGGACAGAGGGTTGTTCGCATCATGGTTTATCTCCAGCTGGCAACTAAGCACCACATGCCCGCTGACTCACTCCCCCTCCTCAGGAAAGAACCAGAAAAGTAAAGTGAGGAAATCCATGGTTTCAGATAAGCACAGTTTAATGAGGAAAGCAAAAGCCACACACACAAGCAAAGCACAACAATGCATTCATTCACCACTTGCCATGGGCAGGCAGGTGTTCAGCCATCCCGAGGAACACAGAGCCCCATCCCAGGAAATGGTGACTTGGGAAGAAAAATGCCATCACTACAGATGTTCCCTGCTTCTTCTTCCCCAGCTTTATATGCTGAACATGATGTCATATGTTCTGGAATCCTCCTTTGGTCAGGTGGGGTCAGCTCTCCTGTCTCTGTCCTCTACCAATTAGCTGTGCACCCACAGTCTCCTTGTTAGAGAGGTAGGGTGAGGAGCAGAAAAGGCCTTGACACTGTGTAAGCACTGCTCAGCAGTTACAAAAACAGCTTTGTGTTACTAACACTGTTTCAGCACAAATTGAAAATCTAGCCTCATGCTAAGAAAATAAAGTCTATCTCAGCTAAAACCAACACAAACCCAACGTCTTGGTGATAAGACAGAGAACAACTTACATGGAAACCTACCATAAAATTTTGTTTCAGAAAAATGGTAGCTGTTCAGGGCATCATACATTCTATTGAAGTACTGAGATTGTTAATGAATATACTTGAAAAAATTGCCACATACATCTCTTCTCTGCTTTTCATGATATTAGTTTTTTATAACAAAAACTTTCTGGAAACACAGGAACCTCCAAGAAATCCCTCCCAAGGAACTCCCAAGGAACACTGAGGCTGAAAACTACCTCTGGATGGCATATGTTTGCTTTGATCTCCCTGATGTGTGGCCTCAGTGCAACAATGGGATAGCACAAGTGTTTAAATAACAGGCCATACACATTTGATGAACTCTGCCTAAAGCTAGAGAAAACAATATATAAATGAAAAAGGCTCAGGTCCACCTGGACTGCTTCAAGGATCCAAAGGTTACATAACCTCTTGATCTATAAATGTGATTCAATCAGATTATATTGCGACACTGGTTGCCAGAAGACTGTTTCAAAATCCCTCCTAGACTTGCATGTTGTGCTGCTGCTGGCCAACTCTGTCATCCCATTTTCACTAGGGGAATCTGAGGGGCAAATCCCTTCTGTTTCTAATATATTTTTGGGTTTTGTCTTAGTTGAATTTAGGAATGAAGCATTCTTTAAATTAATTTAAAAGGTCTTTCAAGGCCTTTTAAATATGGACAGTCCTGCTACTTTAATGCAATTCATAACAATAAGTGCCACAAGTCTGTCTCAGTATTTCATGAAAGCTACTCTAATGAGAGGAAGCTAAAATTAGTTGGCAATAGGGGAAAAAGCAGTCATGGCACATGTTTAGTTCATGATGCTCTTCCATAGTACAGGAATAGCTATCTCATTCTTCTGCCATATGGGCATCCTTTTTGAAATGGGAAATCAATCCAGTACACACTGTTCAAAGGAGATTTGACAAGGGAATTTGGTACTGAGGTCACCATGTCCTTCACACTCTGCAGCTATTTTCCCTTACAAACTCTACCTCTTTCATCCACAATCACTGACTAGAATGATGTCAACAACTCATCTCTTCTGGAAGAGTACAAAAAACCCCAACCAACTAACAACAACAACAAAAAAATCTCCAATGGTTTTCTAAAGGTATAGTGGTTTTTACTTTGTAATTAAGTAGTAAATTATGATACCAAGACCATAAAGAGGGATGCGTTTGACCTTTTATCATACATACATTAATAACCTTGCCTAAAAACATTACAGTGAGAAGGAAAGTTTTAGGTGGATTTGGAAATGTTACATGATTTTTTTTTCAGCTATTTGTGGAGGGCAAAGAAAGGAAAGAACTGTCCTGCAGTCTTCAATATTAGAAACAAGTCCCAGAAGTTTTATTGGCAAAGTTTATGTATGATGTACATCTGTTTATGAAATGGAGACATTAAAAGCAAAGTTATAATATACATAAACAAATTTGAAAATATTAAAGTCTAGTCACGTGTGAGATAAGCCCAAGTAAAGATTTCATATTATATTAAGAATTCAGATGCATTGTCCTGTGAGTGTTTATCATGTACATATTTGAAAATCATGCAACTTTCTCCTCCCCTCAATCTCCCCAAAATGCTTTATGCAGTGACTAAATTACTATCTTTGGCAACAAAATAAGCTTCCACAGCTTTGAAAAAAATATATCATACACTGTCTTGTTTGTATCTCTAGACAAAAACTCTGTGCACATACACTGATGGAAATTTTGTTATGCATCTACATCAGCCACACTGCAACGAAAAGCAGATCATAAAACCACACAGAACTAACTATGTTGGAAAATATCTTTGAGATCATCGAGTCCAACCCATGACCTAACACCACCTTATCAACTAAACCATGGCATTGAGTGCCACATCCAGTCCTTTCTTAAACACCTCCAGGGACAGTGATACGGACCTCCCTGGCAGCCCATTCCAATGCCCAATCACCTTTTCTGTGGAGAATTTCTTCCTAATGTCCCACCTCAGCCTCCCATGGTGCAGCTTAAGACTGTATCCTCTTGTCCTGTCACTGGCTACCTGGAGAAGAGGCCGTCCCCCACCTGGCTACAGCTTCCTTTCAGGCAGTTGTAGGGAGCGATAAGGTCTCCTCTGAGCTTCTTTTTCTCCAGGCTAAACACCCTCAGCTCCTCCAGCCACTCCTCAGAAGACTTGTGTTCCAGACCCTTCACCAGCTTTGCTTCCCTTCTCTGGATACATTCCATCATCTCAATACAATAACAAAAGTAACATTTAATGATACAGATTTTAAATTATGCCTAGAAATCTGCAATATTTTTTTCCTCAAAGAGAAAAATGTCAACTTTGTAATTTCATACAAGAGCTGTCTATATTTCCAATAACATTACATTTGATATGAAAATAACTAAGTGATACCTTGCAAATTTGAGATAATCTCTTGACCAGTTAGTATTAAAAAGACACATAAACGTGATAAGGGAGGCATTAGCAGCTGCCTTCAAAGATCACGTGAGCACACAAATAAGAACTTAGCACTAGGTTCATAACAATATTAAGCAACATTCCTGACTTCTGTGTGTGAGTTTAATAAGAGCTGAACTCATTAGAATGTTTTAGTTTACTTGATACCTTCCACTAGTATTTTTAGCTACAACTCTGAATACTTATGCACACATGAATGTTTGAGTGGCACATGTTGGCAAAGATCACTGATTTAGCTTAGGTATCCCATAACAACCTATAGATGTGAGATATACATAATTCATAATATAATCTAACAACCATAATTATACATTAATCTCTCCTTTTCTAGAAATAGTCTGAGAAGAGAAAGGAATAAAGAAAGATGATATAAGTTCATAATTCAAAGGCTTGAGGAAAAGTAGCTAACATCTTTTGAACTGCTAATGCTCTTAGTAAGGACCGATATTCTGCTGTGTTTTGTCATAGTTATTGTCAAGATGACTAGGATTTATTTCTTAAAAAAAATGTGCGTTGTGCAAAGAGAGAGAGTTTTGTGAAGCTTTTGATTCCTGTCAGTTTCTTATACTACAGCAGAAAATATATAAGAAAAAGAAAAAATACACTGGATATGATGATGGAGACACACATCAAAATATCCACTGTATTCCCTACAAGGGTATTCAAATAGGCAAATAACCCTTGATAGCTGAAATTACCCAAGTTGCAAGTCATCTCTCCAATTCATGAAAATTACTAATCATTCCTTGACATTAAATATTTAAATGCTTTTCATTATTGAAAAGCAATGAGATCATAATTGGATTTCACCTAAGCAAAAGTTAAATAAAGTATTACTTGAGAAGGGAAGAAGTTAGGTCTAGTGCAATATATCTTCTGTTGCAAAATCATAGAATACTTATCCTAAAACATTCCGTAACAATTGGTCTTTGGCTTTATTCCAAAATTGGACATGGTCAAATAAACATTTAAAACTTGCACATCAGGGATATTTTGCGTTTTCTGCAACTTTAGTTGCTCAGGGACAGAGCTTTTAATTTCTGAATCTATATCTGCAAGGACATGTTCATTACAGGCTGGAAAAAGTGTAGGATATAGCCACCATGCACATATAAATCACAATTCAGAAATCATTATTTGGTGTACCTAAACAAGTACAGTCAAATTCAGTTGTTTACTTTCAAAAACTTTCATTGGCCAAGAGGGAAAATAAAGCAATGGAAATAATTCTTAATGGAAACAACAATTTGAAAAAAAAGTCTTAGTGGAGACAAAGTGGATGGATGTAGTAAAAATGGATGGAGTAGAAAGATCAGAAACACTTAAAATTTGTATTTTTTCCCCCTCAGTCCCTATAACTACTTTAAAAAATAGAAACCCAACAAACAAAAGGTTAAACCAGACCAATTTCTTTCTAGTTTCTCTATAAATGCAAAAAAAAAATCTTAAGTAGTTTTACTAGTCCCTTTATTCTCCTTTCTTCATCATCTCAGTTGTCTAGAGGATTCTTCTGTTTTCAACAATCATTCCTGTATCTAATCCTTCCAAGCATTCCTCAACCGCCTGCCAAAAAAAAAAAAAAATAATTAAAGGGGGAAAAAAAACCACACTCTTCTCCTAACTTATTTCAAAGTTTTTTTTTGGTTTTTTTTTTGGTTTTTTTTTTGGTTTTTTTTTGGTTTTTTTTTTCTTTTTATTTTTATTTTTCAACAATAAGAAGAAAATATTTCTATTATTCTTGGTATGATTTGTGGTCTAAGAATCTTCTGTGTCAATCAATATCCCACTGATTAGCACAACTGCCACATATTTCTGTTAATATTGATGCCATGCTACACAGAGACATATGTGTCTGTAGAAAAACAAATTTCAGTGTTAAAAGTATGGCTGGCAGCATAGAAATTGAAAAGGCTTAAAAAACCTATTAGTGCTATATTGTCTAACTGAATTTCATTAGTTGAAAAGGCATGCCATTTATAATACAAAGTATGTGAAGCAGTTTAGCTCCTTTGAGATGGAAAATGGTATAAAAATGACAAATATTATTTCCATTAAAAATTACACTATTTCCAAAAAATATTATTGGAAATAGTGTAAAGATTCAGGAATAAAACTTTCCAAAACCCAGGTGACTCCATTTATTAACAAGTTTAAATTAATATAATGTAAAAGTGTAAGTAAAAGCACCTTAGAACCTCAAAATATCTTGATCAAAACTGATCTTATTCCCGGTAAAAGATGACCATTAGGTCTATAAGATGAACCTCTAAAAATGATCATGATGTAAATGTGCCAACTGTCATTTGAATTAATTCAGAATGAAGTTGATCCAAAACATAGCCCCATGCCAGTTACTATTGAGAAGGTTAACTCCATTTCAGCCAAAACCAGAACAGAAATCTAAAAGGTTAATCTCAAAGTTTGATAGAATGACTCAGGTAGACCTTTGTCTGTTATTAATGAGCCAAGTAATTACTTCACAGTTTAGAATTTATATCTGTTCAACAAAATTAGTTTCATTTCATCTCAGATATCCCTGTAAACACTAACTTAAATTTTAGCACAAAAGCAGATCTAAATGCGTAGCAATATGATATTTTCACAATTTAAATAAAAGCTTGAAATTGCTGATCAAGATCAAATTAGTAGTAAAACAGGGAAACACAAAATGCTTACAATGCATGCCCTCAGTTATGAACATTTTCTCTCTACTTTGAAAAAATACTATTATTTTCAACACAACATTATATTTTTAAGACCAAAGAGGACAATTTTTAGGGGAAGAGCTGTTAGCCCATGTACAGCACTAAAGAAAGAGATGAAAGGCCAAGTGATGCTACTGCAAATTTAACACCTTGATGAAAAGTAATATTTTTTTTATAACTCAAGATCTTTGACATTTACTTCAGCTTGTTCTAGACCAATTATGACCTTTCTGTATAGATTAATAACAAAAAAATCACCACAGAAAACAATACATAATGTTCACTTTGATGGATAATATATTCATTCTTGAATTTATTTGACAATACTTTATCTAAGATGCCTTTTCTTTTTACTAACTTGTTCACAATCTTCTGCTGCCAGACACCTTGTATTTTCCAAGCTTTCCTATTTCTGTACAGGATGGCTTAAAAAAACTCACACTGACCAGAAGAATACACAGTGGCTTATTCCTTCCAATAGGAATAAGAATGTCAGATTCAGGGAATATTTACTTGACTTTCCCAGCTAAACAGGTTTCTGTTCAGGGTATTAGTCTTGTCCCTTACGGCAGAGATAATAATCAGTCATTCAGACAACTAACCTATTTCCTCAGGTTACTTCCTTTCCTGCTTTGTACCAGAACATCTTAGAGGTATATTATGTAACAAATACTGTTAGATTTTTTTTCAGGCCAAGCCTAAAATTTTATCAGCTGTGGTCATATGCTTTGAAGTATAGGAAGTCTTCCAACAGTGTCCCAGTCATTTTATCATGAACCTATGATTATCAAATCAATGTCTTTGTGGGAATATTTACTTAGTGGGGGAAAAAAAAAAAGTAAATTCCAGAATGCAGTATTTATATATTTTTTATTAGAACCTACAAAATAGAGGTGCCACATTCATGCCCAGACATATTCATCTTTCCCTTTAGATATTTATTTAAATTATTTTAAATATTATCGTAGCTTGTGATGCTAAATCACCTGTCTCTTGTGCCAAGAGTACATATTTGAGAGTTTTAAATACAAGCATGTAACATGTAGAAAGACAGATTGAAACAATATCAGATCTTCTGTAAGGTTTGTTTCCCAAGGCTTGTTCAATATCTAATAACTCCTTAATGCAGAAACTGAGCAGTCAGTACAGAATAGCAAAAATTTGTCTGTCTTTCTAAAATACCAAATGGGTTTAAATATGTGAAATTACTTCTGTTCCCTTCTGATTAACCAATTATTTATCAAAGTATTTAGAACTATGTAGTTTGCTTTGTTACATCTTTGCATGCAAAGAAGAATCCCACAATGACTACTTATATTCGATAATGACTACAATAAAATGAAAATAGTTCACTGGAATTGATTAATAGAAGAAATTTAGTGTATTGTTATAATGCCTATAATATTCCTACAGCAGTAAATTGTGTTCTCAGCTATGTAACTATCCAAAGTAATTTAGGTAACCATATACAACTACACTATGGACCAACATCTTTGTCGGTATGTCTAAATATGTTTCAATACACTAATAAGAGGTAAGAAACCATTTATTCTAAGCACAAAACTTTTATAAAACAATAAAACTCCCTCCAGATCCTGCTGTTTTACCCAAAGATTTTTCTTTAATTATGCTAGCCCCAGTACAGTCCCAGATTTGCAGATAGCTAGCTCAATTAATATGAAATATTAGCAAGTTCTTAGAGGGAAAAGGGGGAGGGCAATAATCAGTATTTAGAACCCTCATATTGTTTCAGAAGCAGAAAACAACCTACTAAAGGTGTTTCATTAAAACCACCCTCTTAATTACTATAATTAAAAAAAAAAAAAAGTTGAACAGCAGTGGTTCAGATTAAACCATTAAAAAAACTGAACAGCTTGGCTTTTACCAAATTATCTACCCTGTTACATGATGCTTTAGCTGACACTTTACATCTTGCCAAGCATCCTCCGTGAGATTTCCCCAAAGGCTTGAAACCTTAAAGGATTCTGTGACAGCAAAAGCAATCAGTAGTGAATCACAGTTGGGATGGCACCTTCCAACACCCTGGAAGTGTGACAAATCCGTAAATTCTCCATGTTGCCTTGGAAAGCTGCCAGTGACATGATTGCTACTTATTGTCAGGAGATTCATAACGAAGCTCCAATCTTTCCACAAGTTTAGAGAACCAACAGGGAGTCAGAAATCACTCGAAAAGATTTTTCAGAACCTCAGTAATATTGTTTTGACTGACCTAATTAAGCCATCATACAGCAATACTGTCGATACAGCTGATACAGAAATATACCATCACAACACAAACATTTTTTATAGCGTCTTCCTTTAAAAAAAAAGGGACGGTGTTTTAATATAGAAAGAAAAACAGCCATTAAAGGAATCTATGGCTTCCTCGGAAAAGTCCAACATTAAAAAATCAACATATGTGTACTTGCTTTGCTTCAGTATTATAGCCAGTAAATATATTTTATTCTAACTTGGCAGTCACACAAATTCTCTTGACTATAAAATATTTCTCCATCCTAGACAGATGCTTATACCTGAACTGTAGTAATTCCCTAGGATCTCAGCTTTTTCAGATGTCTCACTTTTCATTTAGCATTTTTGAGCAGGAAATAAAATTCAGTCAGAAGGTAAAAGTTTCAAGGTCCTAAAGGAACTTCAACAGATAACTCACTTTTGGTTAAGGTACCAAATGACTGAGAGTCAGTAAAGGACATAAAAGTAAAACAGATGATATTGCAAAGATTTTTTTTTTTTTTGTGAACTAAATATTTGAACTTATTTAATACAAACTTTGCTGCAAGTATTGTTTTATCAGATAACTGAGAGAAGTTCTTTAACATTTGAAGTCAGAGTTCAAATGGATCTTTCAACAAAATGAAAACAAAGAAAAAATGCTTGAACAATTATTGTTGTGGTGTTTTTTTTTTTTTTTTTTTTTTTTTTTAAAAAAAAAAAAGGTCAAATATATAACAAGTAAGTCTGGTCTGTTTTAGCCTTGCTTCAGATTCAGTCCAAAGCAGCAGTCTTTATTTATGTTAGTAAATAACATTCTCTACAATAATAGGTCCAAAAAATGTAGATGAAGCCTCACCACATCTTATAATTTTTTTCTTTTAGATTAACTTGATTGCAGAACTAGTGTAGTTTGGGCATTTTGATGCAGATTGCTTACAGGCTTTCCTTTCCCTTTGTGTTTTGCTGTATTAGATGTCATATCAGAAGGGTTGTAATCTGTTTTCCCTTCTGAGAACATGCTTTGAAACATTTTAACACTGTGCTGCAGCTTCTCAAATATATTTGTGTCTTCAGTAAACCAAAACTTATAGACTTTCATTTTCTTGTGATAATTTTCCTAGAATGCCTATTTGCCCTTGTTTCCCTGTGCAAACCACATAAGAAGTAAATTATTCCATTATCTCACGATATTTAAAATATTTGAGGTATGTTGAAGAAATAATCTTGTCTATGACTGCATTTGAAAGAT
Source organism: Vidua macroura (assembly GCF_024509145.1). Taxonomy (NCBI): domain Eukaryota; kingdom Metazoa; phylum Chordata; class Aves; order Passeriformes; family Viduidae; genus Vidua; species Vidua macroura. The sequence goes on from NC_071571.1 coordinate 74,094,445, forward strand.
TATGTCTAACTTTAGCAAATTTTAAAAAAGCTCTGTCAATAGAAAAGAAAAGATTTTTCTATGAAAATACTTTATATATATATATATAGTGGTTGCTGTTTGAATTTTTGTGAGAATAGAAGGAGACACAGAAAACAAAATTAAATACATCTCTACAAATCCTTATAATTTTACAGTTCATCTAGCAGATTCAATGTTCTTTCTTAAGCATATCAAGGAAAAATTTGATATCACTGGAACTGAGTTATCATTATGACTAAACCCTATTTCCCTTATCTCCTTATGCCCAAATCAGTGAACAACACAATACTACATCTTCTTTGACAATGTTCAGTTAGTGCTAACTCATTATTGTAAATCACTTACTACAGTAAAAGCAGGATCACCAAATCTGAATTCTATAAATGTATTAAAGAATAAGTTTGTTTGGGAAATAAAATAAATTTCTCAAATACATGCTTTACATAGGTGTTTCATATTAATTTACTCTTTAAAAAGAATAATAAAAAAGTATGGTACACATCTACATTAGCATCTTTTTTGGGGCCTATCTACGCTTCTGTTAACTTCTTATGCTTTTATACAGTTATCACAAGGTCTACAAGTAGAAATACTTTGTCTATTCCATAGTAGAATAGTTTCTTTCTCTAGACACATTTTTTAAGATAATAGAGTGAATGAATCACAGAGCCATAATCACCTTTTTTTTTTCTTTTTTTTTTTCTTTTTTTTTTTTTTTTTTTTTTAACTTTTAGTCGTGGACGCCTGAATATCATGACAGTTACTGTGACAATTTTCATCCTCTTGCAAATGAAATACTTCTTACACCTGGGCCTGACTACTACATGGGATAGCGTTATCTTTTCCTTGTAACAAAGGGGTAACAGGACCATAAATTAGAAATTGCCAGCAAATCATGTTTAACTGGTCTTATGAATAATTCATTCCTGTTCCACAGAGGATAGAACCCAGACAAGAAATCCTTGCTCATTCATAAGAGAAGGGAGGTGGTCACTGGAGGAAAAGTTCATAGATGGTGACATGTGAGCATCAAAATAATAAGTCTTATGGATCTGTTTTGTATTTGGAAAAAAAAATGGTCACTATTTTCAAGGTTCAATAATTCTGAGTTTTACTGATATTTACAAAAAGGTAATTGTTTAACAAGGCTGAGCTCCTGGGTGTCAAACTGAACTGAGCATAAAAACTGGTAAAATCTGGGATTCAAGGTCTGTGCCATGGTATCACAATATTAAATCTTACTGTTACTAGTGTCCGAATTGACCTTTGTCTAATACTCAGAAATGGACTGCCAACTTCATTCAAAGCTGGGAACACTATTCCTTTTTATCTTCCTTTTGGAAATAAAACACCCATCTCCTTATGGAGAATTAATAACTTAGATTTTGCGTGCTTTATAATATATTTCTAAAGCATGGAGATTTTCCAGCTTAACTTATGTTGCTTTACATTGCTGGCTTGACTGCATTTGGGAAAAGAGCATGCTTAGATTTAGAGCCAAACTGCTTTTCAGGGACCAACAAAACATAGATAATCTTGTGGTGTATACCTCATTGTCAAGAAAGTAGGAGAGTTAACAGTCCAGAATGGGTTGAAAAAATAAATTTCCCCAGATATTCACAGCTATATAGATATATTTTTTTAATGTCAGTGATAATATTTGTGAAATTGCTTGCAATCATGTTTTATATTTAACCAAACTAGCTAATAAATATTAGATTTTCTGTAGCTTTCCAAACCGTTAAAATACAAGATAGACATCACAATCATATGCTTTTAAGTATATATAAAAGGTTAGCCTAAGAAAATGAATAAAAACCTTCTAATTAGATTTTCACAAGTATTTCTTCCATGTATTTTATGTATCCTATATATCAATACACATGACAGATCCAAGAAGGAATGTTGCAGCTCTTCACTGTAAAGTTAGATCTTGTAAGTTGAGCTAGGTGAAGAGTTTAGATAAATCCAAAGAAGCAGAAGTTTTAAACATCATATAATTTTAATTTCATTAACAGAATTCAGCCTGAAACCAATTGCAGGATGAAGGCACTCTTAGGTAATTTTCAAAAGGCACTCTTAACATAGGTAATTTTCAAAAGGGCTTTTACATCTTGCCTTCTGCTTACTATTTTAAACACTCTTGTGTTATTTTTTGGCAAAATGAAGAAAAAAATTCTTTAATATGCCTGTGAGTTTAATATAAATACTTCACATAAGCATATATCTAAATTTATCAGAGGCTAAATACCAATGGAGTAGCAATAGTTTTCCAGTACAAGCTTTCCTACCTCATCCTATTAAGCTTTTGGTAATGAAAATAGGAGAATAGATTTGACAGATATTAATAAACACATCAACATATCAGAGTCATTGCAATGATATTTTTGAGTAAGTTATCCTCTAAAGATGTACCTGGATCTTGTAAACAATTCAGGGAGAGAGAAGGATCTATTGTTAAGCTTAACATGTGTTCAAAATGCCTTTATACTAGTTTTACCAGTAACTCTTTTTGAAAACTTCAAGAAACATTATTCTTGGGCTTTTTATTGAATTGAAAGGTGTTAATTTATTGAGACAAGTAAAAATAAAGTCAAAAAGTCTTTTGAATATATGTGATTTTCAAAGATAAACAGGAATATGTTCAACAAGAATTACTTTGCAATTGGTTGATTTTTCAGTCTTTACTTTTTCCTGTATTAAAAAGAAAATAGTGTATGAAAATTCATTTATTGTATGCGTTAGCTCACAAAAGTAAAATCTGATTGTATCACTCAGGCAATTACAAATGTGAGGTAGAAAAATTTTGTAAAATATAATAAATAATGTATGTGCATTTCTATACACTTGAGATTAGGCCAACATACCACAAGATGGCAGATGAAGGCAGCTAAAGCGGCAACATGCAGAAAAAGCAAGTTTGTGGGTTGGAAAAAACAAATGTTTTTTGAGTTTCCTTAACTTTTTATTATAGGAAAGAAGTTTCAGAAGACAACTTAGAAAAACCAGATATTCATGTTCTCCTCTTACTGTTCTTGAATAATATTTAGACCTTAGAACTACAGCCCCTCAGATTCAACATTTAGATTTAGATACAGTATTTAATGAAAAATACTCTTTGGAATCAGGAAGTTTTCTTCATTCATCCTCCTAGCTGTAATTCCAGAAAAGATAATGAGCTCTCCATGACCATCAAGCCCTGTAATGCACTGGGCACAGATTAGGAAAGGCTGGCATTTTCCTTATTTGATGAGAACTTGAAACTTTTCCTCACCTTCTACACAAACATGCTTAACAACTGAGTAATGGTTATACAAAAACAATTAAGTTTCTCTGATTTCTACTGATTAATTTGTTTCAACCTGCATAAAATACATATTAAACCAAAGTATGAGTGTGATAGCCTGTGGTTTCACCAAGCTATCTTTATTTATACTTTATTATACTTTATTTATACTTTATTAAGTATATAAAAAGTGAGAATAGAGAGACAAAGGGTTCTACTTGTTGATTTAATAAGTACTTTAGCTTATTAATTCACTTCAGCTGCACTACTGTTGCAACTCTGAAATCCTACATCTTGGGTCAGTGTTTGAAAAATATTTTGTGCAAGCACAGAAAATAGTCCACAGATTAATATTTAGTTTTAAGTCTCACTGGGCTGCTTGTCTGTTCCAGCATGGGAGAATTTCTGAGTAGAAATCTGAGTAGAAATCAAAGTAGAGGGATCAAATTAGAAATTAGGGTTTAAGTTTTACACAAAGTCATTGTGGAAATTTTGGACATTTTACACAAAATCATAGCAGTTTCAATATTTTTGGAGCATTCAAAAGAATATATTATCTGATGTGGCAGTTTTCAGGACTCCTTATTGTAGTTGCAGTTTTATGTCACTTAACATAAATCACATACAGATCCTTCAGTGTTCAAGTGCAGGCTTGACCTGGTACCAAATTCATTGTTTCTCCTCGATATTTTCTGCATGACACTTGGTGACTACCTCAATACCTTACTGGATCTATTTTCTGAATCTTTCTTGTAAAAAAATTAACCATCTGTAGCATCTTGTAGCATAATTTAATCTGAACATTTAAGCAAGCCCAAAGGACATAGTTTACTTAAGAGGCAATACCCAGGAGGTAATCTCTTCTGTTTAGAAACTCATACCTATAATTTGTAGAAGAAAAAAAAATGGAACTGAAAATTGAATGAGAAGGGTAAAAATTGAATCCTGTCTCTGAAAATCATATCACAGGTGACAACTCACACTCATTCATTGCCTAACTCTGTGGTGGACACACACACAAGAGTTTTTTGCCATAGGCATTGTACACTAGGTATCTTCATGGGGTTTTTTGCCATTTCATTAATCATCCATGGAGAATTTATAGCTTTCATTAGACAGCTGTTCACTTAAATTGGGAAAAAAAAACCAAAAAAAAAAAAAAACCTGTAAATTAAAAGACTAAAACATTGCAATAAACCCTTAAAATTAACATGAATATCAGTAAAACTTACACAAAATCTCTTGCTTCAGGGAAGCTTCAGGGGCAAGGAGGTCTCCTATTTCCTCTATGGATAACCATATGTTTACATAATCAGTAGTTCTTTGCAGACAGTTATCAAACAGTACATTAACAAAGCTAAAGCTGCCATTTAGGGTGGTGAGTCGACTCAAAAGCCAGAAGAACACACCAGCTGTCTCAGCTGTAAAGCATATGTAGCTGATAAGTTTTGCAGGTCAAAAGGGAGATATCTGGAAATGAGTTTACCTGCATTCAATTTATTTTAGAGTGACAGGCAGGCAGATGATTCCAGTTTAGTCATCACAGGACATATGAAATCCCATCTTTTTTCAGTCAAATAGATGCTGTGGAAAATAAATGCATGCAGATTGGGTAATATGAAAGATAAAAATAAACTTGATCAGATTGCATAACATTGACAACATTCACCAAAATGTAGGTGTGTAGCTGAGATTAAGGATAGCAAGGTTACTGCCATCAAACTGTTTTCAGTCATTTAGCAATTACTGAGAATTGATCTGCAGGATCTCAGCAGGATCTGAGTATATAGTCCATCATCAATAACATGTGCAGGGTAAGCACCATGAAATATCAAAGCTTATGCAACATAAGGTTGTTTCCTTATTGGCTGGTAACCATGATGACATTCAATGTGCAGAAGGGTAGGGATAAAGAATCACAGCACAAGTTCTATGCTGTAAACTGATTAAGAAAAATTCTGAAATGAGCTGATTATTACCTGATATAACAGCTGAATGCAGGAACATGACGATCAAACCTGTTCTAATTTGAGCATTAATTTAGGGTAATATGAATGGCTTCTGGAAATGCAAGATCGAAAACAGCCTCTTGTGCAACTCTTGGCAACTAATGGATGAGAATGGGAGGTTTGGTGTCTGTAGAACAAAAACAGTGGTGTGACACGGCTTGCTAGTTACACAAGATGACTACTGGGAAAGATACACGAAATGAGCAACTACACATAGCCTAAATTCCTTTTTTGCCCTGATACAAGTCACGGCATAAAGTAATTTTAAAGTGAAAGCAGAACAATATGGTAACATAAAACATATTTTTTTACTTAGGAAAATCTTTTATGCACAAGCTCAGAAATTTCAGTTAAACTTCAAATTTCTGCAGTCTCCCTGTACCATCCTACCCCTATAGAAAGATCCTCAAAGTTCTCTCCTATTGACAGGGAAGGAACACCTGTCAACAACTTCGATTTGAGTGCCAGAATTAATTTTTCTTTTTACTTCTAACAGATGCCATAATTTTATTTTTTTGATTAAATATTGATTTATTTTTTTAAATCAAGGATCATAGCTTGTATAGTATTCTAAAGGCAAAAGTGCACCTGTACTGAAATAAATACAAGCAAGACTCCAGGAGCAGATGATGCTGAAAAAAAGAAAGTATTGTCAGCTGAACACAATAGAGACAACAGGGAAAAAAATTGATCAAAACCATTACTTTGCCTTGCAAAGTAAGGTTAATTGTGTTAATAAATTAATACTGAATGAAGATTCATTTCCTCTACATATCTAGATTAATTTAAATGTAGAAGCAAGAGTTTCTTTTACTTTTCAACATCTAGAATGAAGAGGAAGCATCTGATTTTGCAGTTGTTCCAAGTAATTTTAGACGCAGTGGACTGTGTCCTATTTAAAAAAAAAATTCTGTAATGAGAAATTTCCCTTAATTTTCTACAATAGTCTAAAATCTTAGAGCAAATGAACAGAAATGAAGGCAAAATAAAAAGCTTTTACCCTCAAAAGACTCCTATCCAAAGGCATACAGAAAGTATTTATTGATACTGCCATTAATGGTTAAAATATTTTAGTAACTTCATCAGAAAAACAAACTACTTTGAAGGATACCTTATAAGCTGATAAATTAGTGCCCAAAATTCTAGGGAATTTTCAGTAAGAACTGAATTTTTCACTCCTGTTTCCAAAGCCAAAACAGTATTTGTTTAAAAAATATCCTCCCCTAGCATAGCCAATATACAAGTATGCTACCTAAAAAGTATATTTAGGAAGTCTTAAATGCTTGTTAAAGGATGAAACACATAACCTTCACCCATTAAGCACTTTATTTTCTAAAATTACATGACATGTAAATGCTTCAAATACTGACCAGTAAGGTAATTCTTAGGATGAATAAAATGTTACCAGTTTGTATATGAATTAAAAATAAAGTAATAAAGCAACAGATTGGAGAGCAGTAGATGCAAAAGCAAAGGAGTGGGAGAAGAAATTTTAAAAAATAATCTTTTTTCTTAAAAATAACAAGAAATCACATCCTGAGCCTTTTCACCCCCAGCTCAGACAAAATGGGTTGGATGAGGAAGAAAAAAACATTAAGAAAGAAGAGTGAGGAAAAGGTAATATCAACCCAATAATGTTGAAAGAAATAAACATGAATGAAAATAAGTTGAAATGTCAGATTTTGTCAAGAAGTCATAACCTGAATTTTCAATGTATTCATGTGTTGCTCATAAGTTATCACTCAGTGTTAGAAGCCGATATCAAAAAAATAAATCTACAGAAAACCTTTTCTCAATCACTTTTGTCTCCAGAAAAGTTTTGAATAAAAAGGAATATAGTCATAACAGCTATCTAACGATGTGAAATACAGCACACAATCTGCTTTTTCTCACCCATGTAATACTAATGAGTTCATTAAAAAAGTGTAATTGCTCCTATAAAGTTTTAGGAGAGGAGAATTTATTGCTTGTAACACTTAAATGATGACAACAGATGTATTTCCCATTATGAATGCAGTTATAGGAACAATCATACTGTTATTGTTGAATAGCTTTTCTCAATTACTCTAACTATAACATATCCTTTCATTTCATGTCCTATGCTTTATTCCTACGTCTAGGACAAAATGTCATTAATTGAATCAAATTTCCACACAGAATTTTATCCCTCACTAAAACAGAAGAAATTGAGGACATTGGGGCAAGAAGAAGAGCTTCTACCACTACACCAGTGTTCAAAGGCTGAACAAGGAAAGTAAGGGTCTGCAGCTAAATGTAGCAGGTGATTTCCAGACAGCGGATACCAGGAGGGATATTATAACCTGGGTATGTGGACAAAATAATAGATAAAAATGTAGTTGGGACAATCAGGTTCAGAGGATAGTGGTTAACGGCTTGTACTGCACCCAGAGATCAGCAAGATGAGGAGTGCCACAGAGATCTGTCCTAGGAGGAGCCATGGGGTGCACTGATAGCACGTTTGCAGTTGATATGCATGTGGGGGAAGAAGCACATGCTTAAAAAAGGAATATTGCACAGAGTGACCAAAACAGGCTGGAAGAACAAGCCAACCGATCATTCCATTCTGCAAGGATGAACTATACCCACGGAAGGAATGACAAATCAGGTGATAGTAGACTGAAGTTGCTTGGGCAGCTGCAGTGTGTTTACAAGACAGTGAGAGACTCCAAAGGTGGTGATGTCAGGATCTCAGGACCTAAAATCTCTGATGCCTGGACACAGTCATTAATACCCCTCTGGTGTCACAGATAACCTGTGAAGACATCTTTTTGATCGAGGAGATATATACCTACCAGAGTGGAGGGAGAACAGTGCAAGATTATCTGTATGGCCTATGATAACACACCTGAAACTGTCTGCCCTGGAGCTGAAATGGCATCATCTACCAAACTTTACAGCAGCAGGCATCTGTAGAACCCTTATACCATACTGGGGATGTACTGATTAGAGGATCAACATTGAAATACTAAATAAAACATGCCAAGTAATGCCAAGTAGTTTCTTCAGTGGTAGATTTATTATTAAATACTCCAAATTAAGAAGGCCCACTCAAGAAACATAGGCCTTGGACATGTACTAACAAAATGGACAGGGACATGTGCTGGTTGTAGTTCCTGGTCATCATATCAATCAGTGGCCAACAGATCGACAATATGAGGAAGACTAGACCCCTTGGGTTACTGAAAGCCCAACAGACAATGAATTGAATTCTGAAAATAAATGAAGTTTGCCTACTGACAGAACCTGTAAACAAAATCAAGATGACAAGATACTGCTTGGAATCACTCCAGATGGGGAGCTGACACCTGCAAAAGGCCTAATCACTCTGATTTGTATAAGCAATGACACTGAAAACATACTTTAAAGATGCCTAGGAGCATCAGTTGCCCTGACCACATCTGTACTGACTTCTGGGTGTTAGTTAATATGGTATGAAAATGGTTCAAAGATTGGAATTGTGGTAATAGGCAGCAGAACCATTAAAATAATATAATGGCTGCCCAGAAGAGATGTACTTCAATAAGCAACTTACACAACTTGTGTAAGTTGTCACAAACACAAAGGAAATTGAGAAGAGAGGCATGCTGATAAGGCTGATAAATTAGCCTGAGTTGGGATGGGAGCATAAAGGAAAGCTATTTTTAGCCAGATTGGCTCAGGAAACTGTTGGGTTTTCTGGCTTCTTACTGAGCCAGAAAATGCAACTTAAAAGTTTTTTTCAGAAAGCCACAGCACAAGTAGTCAGTGCAATACCTATGGAATGATGCAACACAGTCAGAAAGCACCAGTGAAGCCAGGAGCTGAGGGCGATGATACAGCCAGCAGGGCAGGGCCCCACCCCATGGTACCTGGACAAGGCAGCCAGTGCAGAAACAGAGGCGGCAGCCAGGTTCAATCAAGAGCTCAGATGGCCACTCAATTTCATAGCAATGTGGTCAGAAGTCAGTCTGAGGAACACATTCAGTATCAGGTCTGGTGAGGGTAACTGGGATCACACAAAAAAGTCCATGTAATAAGACAGGTCTGAAGCCAACTGGGGGAGCCAGACCACAGGTCAGGGTCACAATCAGCAGCATCTCTGGCTGGCAATAAGTATGGCTATGGCTGAGATCAAAACAGATCCATGCTCAGCTGAGCTTAAATGGGACTCTGGCCGACGGGCAGGGCATGTGGTTGGGCTATAAGGTCCATTAGCATCCCAGGGCCCTGAGAAAGATGGAAAGAAGTACAATTGTTTTCAATTACATCTTTTGCAGGAGCAATGTTTAAAATGTTTAATGACTCTGTGTTGAAAGATGCATATGGTGTGAGTGCCTGTAACTTGGCTCCCAGGGTGAGGCTGGTGAACACACTACCACTTTATCTGAGTAGATGTGCACAGGGTTGCAGTGAGAGATCCCTGTGGTCTTGAAGGAAGAACAGGATTTATAATGCATGTGTATTAATGTGAAAAGTAAGGTTTATAATGGATATATATGCAAAGACAAATATGTTTTACTTGAGGGAATGCGCTGGGTATGACTGGCAGCACACCAACAGGGCCAGGAGCTGCCCTTTGCGAGTCATAGCCCATTCCAGCTGGCTCTGGCACTGCTCTGAGTAGCCCAACGCCAGCCAAACCTGTGGCATATGGCACCTCTCTACAGGCATATTTTAGAGAACAACATTTGAGGGTGGAGGGAGATACAGGAGATGAGGAAGGGAAAACAGAATGCATGAAAGAGGACATTGTTGAGGACATGGCTGGAGACACGCTTGTGGAAGAAGGCATTCCATGACAAAGGAGATGCAGCCCACAGGTGACCCACACCACACCTGCAGGTGGCTTTTGGAATGGCCAGGACACTGGGAAGGACAACAGACCATGCCAGAGCAGAGGCAAATGAAGCAGCAGCAAGGACTGGAAGTCCAAAACAAGATATCTGGGAGTGGCAGACAGTATTACACTGGTAACCCAGCCTGTCACTTTGCTGAAGGGACCAGGAAAGAATTACTTCAATTCATGGTGAAACACAGGGAAACTGAGACTAAGAAGTTAAGAGTAGAGGTATTTAAATGAGCCTTGGGAAAGAGAAGGGGGTTTTATAATTTTTTTTTTCCTCTTGTGAGTTGGTAGGACCACACTTGAAACCTTTTGCAATAACTGCTTGAGTACATCTAGGCTGCTCTTTGTCAGAAGAAGGAAGTGCATATTAAGAGCACTGTCTTCTTCTCCCTAAATCAAAGTCTTTCCAGCTATTAGATAAGACATAAAAAAGTTTTAAGCAGCTCACTAAGATTTTTTTTTTAAGGTTTTATCAAGTGCATAAGCATCCACATCAAACCTGGTGTTCATAGGTTGAATAAAGTCTTCATTTAATATATGCTTAGTGAGGTCAGTGAAAGTATTGTCATACCTACAGCAAACAAACATAAATTTACCCAATAGTTTATCTGCAAACATTAAAAAAAATCACACATATTTATGGGTCTCTTTTGCCAGTAATGTGTGACAAAGTGGTGAAAAGCCTTATGTGGAATGGATCACAGGAGAGTAAAATCAGGAGCTAGAATGATTCAGTTCATTTATAAAAATGTTGCATGAAAAGCATAAATGGAATTTCATTTCAAAGAACATCATCTTATTCCCATTCTCCATAATAAAGTATAAAAATGATAAAAAGAACCCTAAAAGCAGTATATTATGTAAATAGTAGTGTCATTTTCCTTCACTGACATTTTTTAAATCAGCTTGTAATTAGATTTGCCACTTTCACATCTTAAGTCCTAGCTACCACATATTTCAGCTGGCTTGTTTATAAAAAGTCCCAAACAACTCAGATCAATCCTTTTGAAAGAACTATGCTCCAAGCCCTACCTTTACTCATCCTGGTTATGTTTTCTTTAATGAAGAACTGAAACAAAAGCCACAATACCATTCTTCAAAATATTATACTAAGTTTAATTAATAAAATTGTTATTTATATTTTACATATAATAATCATATAGAAAAATTAAAATTATTGTTTCAAATCTACAGAATTTTGTGGACAAGATGATATATGAAATGGCCTTCAATATAAATTCATGTAACAACATTAGCTTTAATAAAGTTTCCTATGTACCAATTATCTATTGGGTTTGCCTTAAAAAAAATAAAGGACAAAAAACCTAAGCAAAACAAACAAACAAACAAACACACCCAGAAAAACTGAAACCAAGCAAAAAACAACACCAAAACAATGAATTATAATCCCACGTGTGTGTGCTGCAATTCAATAAAAACCTATTGAAAGGAAGGGATAGACTTCCTTGACCCACCACATAAAGATAATTATATGCCTCACTTTTTATGAAAACTCATCCAGCCATAACCTTTTATAGCAAGGAAGCCTGGAGAACCTAAATACAGACCATTGGCATACCTTTTACAAACCATGGTTTTCAATGTTTTCATAATAATTTTTGAAAAATGTCATTAGAAAAAGGTCCCAAATACACAGTTTTATTTCATTGTTTTCTTCTCAGCTGCCAGCAGTCCAGGAAATACACACTTTAAGAAGTCACAAAGCCTTTTTTCCTCCCAGTAACATTAGTCTTACATTCACAGCTGTCAAATTCTAACCATGTCTTATCCTTTCTCCCCTCTGACAAAGGACCATTTTCTAAGCAACATTATTTCCAATGAATATTGGTCCGCCTCAAATAAAGTGGCTTATGGAGATGGGTGTTCTAACACCTCCAAAGTGTTAAGTGTCAGTGTATTTATGTAATTGCCATTAGAAAATGTGGTTTGTTTATCTCTAATGTGAACCTTCCTTGATGGTGTTAATTTCACTAGTCCTTGTACACGGGTATCGATGACCTCTTTTATGTTCTTTCTCCGCCTGCTGCTGGCAGTTTTAGATGACTCCAAAAACTAAATTAACCTGACAATTCATAACACTGTCCTCTTTTCCTTTCTCATACTCCATGCCTGGCCATACCCTAGTCTCATTTAATTTCATATTTTTTAATGATGCCATATTTTCAAGAATACTGATTATTCTCTTTGATCGCCCTTTATTCATACCTTCCTCAAAGTTCAGCTTCTAAAACTTACTCAGTATACCATCCAAGGCTTTAAACTTGCTTAGCAGTGTGAAAGAACTTCTTCACAAATCCTGTCAACTTTTACAAAATAATCCCAAACAAATTTTTCACAAACTCAAAACAAACACAAACCCAACTCAACTCAAACACAAACTCAAAACTTTTCACAATTTCCATGCATGTATCATGCAGTACTACCTCCAAACATACTATTTCTCCATTCCTTTAAAATTGTTTAAAAAGAGAGACATTAACTTAGTCAAATTAATTTCCAGGATATATTTAAATAAGAACAAAATATTAAAAATATTTAAATTTTAAAACATCTGCCATTACTAAATGAGAGTGAGCCAAGGTTCTAACAAGTATGTTTGTATTACTCTGTCAAGCAAATTTCTTCTCACAAACAAAAAAACTCGACCTATTTTCCTCAGACTTTTAAGAAGTCTACATGAAAAGAGACAAAGTATGGTGAGTTTCAGTGTACAGACATGCATATTTTTCAGACTGTGAGCAATTAAACATGTTAGGCTATGATGATCTTTTTACAAATTAACACCAGAGGCTCTTATGCTTCAGATTTCTTTCCAAAGTGCAGCTTCACAGTCTTGCCTGACATTTCTTTTAACGCTGCATTGTACTGTCTGCCATTGTTAAATTTCAAAAATAATGTTTTTTCCTCCCTTTGTGAATCTCAGTTTTGTCTTGACATTTTATACTTCTCTTGATCTGATACATTGCCACTGTTGTTTTGCCATGTCAGGTATGAAATGTCACCTGAAACAGTGGAGCTTCTGTGCTCCTGCAGCAATAATTTGCCTTTATGGCAATGGATTATATTGGCACTGCAATGCTTGATACAGTGTGTGATCCATTAGTGTTTTATGCACTGTTGTTAAAGCATCACATTTACGTTTATAAGTGTTAACTCAAATGACCTTACATTTCAGGAGTTATTGACTTCACAAAATTGTAGTGCCCATTAGGTGCATCAAAGCACCCTCCTTAACAGAGGTAAATGAGTGCTAAATACAACTGCTACAATTCCTTTTTTTCTGATTTTTTAATTAATAGTGAGAAGGAAGGGAAAAATAAAGAGAAGCAGCCCATTTTTCTGCTCCATTGCCCATGACAACGTCCTCTGCTTAAAAAAAAACAGCTACATGTTACAGAAAGCAAAGCTCTCACTACACTAAGCTATTTCTTTGTCAAGCAAATAATAGCTTTTTAGCAGATTGGACAAGGTGTAATGGGCTTAGTCTAAAAGAGAGTAGATTCAGACTAAACATAAAGATGAAAATTTTTGTGATGAAGGTGGTGAAACAGTGGAAGAGGTGCCCATAGTGGTGGTAGATGTTCCATCCCTAGAAACACTCAAAGTCAGATTGGATAAGACTCTTAGCACCTTAACAGAGTTGAAGATGTCCCTTCAAGGGGGGGTTGGACTGAATGACGTTTAAAGGTCTGTGTCAACCCCTAACTGTTCTATAATTCTATGATTATAGACTTTAAAATGGGGGGTGGGAGGGAATCTATTACATAACCCTGATTATTACCCTGACAAGCATTAATGTAACTAGCTGGAAAGAAGTAGTACTATTTCACCTTTGATTTTAAAACTCTGTTTAAGTAGAAGGCATAGAACCATAAAATCACAATGCATTCAAAAAAAAAAAAAAAAAAAGAAAAGAAAAGAAAGACAGGAGAGAAATGTTCTCACAACTCTAGCATGTTTGAGCAAGGTCAGTCAAACACTGTTAACTCATGTAGTAGAAAAAGCAAGCATGGTCTGTTCAAAATCAATAGCACAACTGAGTACAAAGGATGCAGTCAGTCTTTTGCAGATTATCTTCATTCAAAGTCAATGATTCCAAGTATTTTGCCCTGAAGGAATGTTTTCAATCCTGAAAACTTTTGCAGACTGCTCTGCATCAAAAGTTATTGAAAAAAATGTGTAGTGTTGCTCTGATGTACCATCAGCCTCAGCATGGAATTGCACCAGTAAATGGTGAAAGATAAAAATTATTTTTCAGTAATGACATTGCTGGCAAGCATTTGAATTTCTTTCATTTCTTGACCAGTTAACCATAGTAACATTAATATTCAGTAGCAATGCATATGTTCTTTTCTTTAAATAGTTACAACTTATTTCAGTTAATTATTCTAAGTATTATGACAGCTTTGATCCCTCAGCTCATAGAAAAGACAGAATATAAAAATTTATCAATTGTGTATTCAGATTTTTTTTTTATGCCACTGCCCGTGGTTAAAGAAATAGCACTGCTCTACTGAGAGTTTCCTTTCCAATTCCAATAACTACACATATTTTCTATCAGAATGCAGTACTCACAGACACTAGAGAGGCTATTCAAACACAATAAAAATGAAAAAAGCACAAATGTTGTTGTGGAAGCACTTGACAATATCTCCCAATATAACATTTTATTGTATTGTACAGAAACCCTCCAGTACTATGTCAATGACTGTCATTTCCAATATGCTACCTAGCATCACTGCTGTCAATTCTAGTGACATTGTCAAGTGTTTTATGGTAATTGGTGTGTTTCCATAAGCGTCACATCCTGGAGCAAAGGTATGGAGGAAAAAGAAAATGTGTGATCCAAGCAATTCTTAAAGTTCCAAAATTGAAAGGAAAGAAATGAGAGAGGGAGGAAGGAATAGTGAAAGTCTCTTCAAAATACAAATTTTTAAATGAAATAAGGAGGGAAAATTAAAATACATTCATTATTTAATGAATATTTTTAGACCATCCATACAAATGAACATTTTTGGTTTTTAAACAATCAGTTTCTCATACAAATCTTCCAAATTTTTTTTACTGGAAATAAGAATAAAATTTATTTCAGGGAACTACATCCTTCCAAATGTCTCTTTTTTTTTTCCTCTAGAAATATTACTAAGCTAAGGAACAAGCCACATATTTCTAATGACTTTTTAGAACTCCTCTTCATTCAAGTCCTCACTTCACTGTTTGTTATACACAGCTTAAACAGAAGATATTAAAGACTGCCAAGAACTAAGGATTAGTTTTGCATAAAAGTGGTAGATGAGCATTGGACTTTTACATCTATCATTTAAATCAAAGTTCCTGGACCCTCAGAGCTTGCAATTTAATGCATACACATTACAAACAAATTTAAACCATTTTTATTGGTAGGTGAGATTTTCCGCATGGTAAGCTTGAAAAGTAAAGTGGGGATCTCTGATCTCTCCTTTTTTTTTTTTTTTTCATTTTTTAAAATAAATTATTCTCTGCCAACAATCACTATGCTACCTTTATTGTGACTGGCTCAATAATATTCAGTTGGCTTCAAAATGTATTATGTTCTTTTAAAATATTTTCCTAACTCATGTAATAATCATCTTCGGTTTGCAATTCATCAAGTTGCATTTTAAAATGTCACTTTTAATGAATGTAACACACATTCATTGAAGAGAGAGGTTTGCCTCTCTCTTTACCACCATGCTAAAGTTATTACACTTTACTACTCTTCCTTGTAAGTGTATGAAATATTTATCCACACATTCTCATATTTTTTAGTCTTCCAACTACATCTGAACCATTCTCTCACAGAACTAAATTGCTTCATTCATCTATCAACCATATGTAATATTTTCCATTCCCTCATTTTTACCCCAGTGCTCTTACTCCCCAAGTTCCTTGCATATTCCGATCCAGTAACTGATGGCCTGCACCATTTTTATCTGAGCTCCATACAGAAAAGGAGGAGATGAAGCCACTTACACTAATGACAGTCATCATGATATCATCAGAAATAAATTCAAGTTATATGTATACTGTAAATGATACAGACAAAAAGTCCAAATTATTACAAAAAGGAGCAATCAAGTGGTCTTGGAATATTTGAAGGGCAACAGAAAATAAATAACAAGAGAAATTTCTACCACTATGAATACATTTCTACATTTCTGTAGCCAAAGTTTTACAAAGAAAATATTCTTACGGGCAAAACTACACACAGATATAAGTACAGATGCAGCAATTAATGTTTCATTGAATCTTAAAGGATCATATCTTTCCAGAAGGCTTGCCTTGTTTAAAGATTGTAATTGTTTTGGTTTGCTAATTTGAGATTTTCTGGCTAATGTACTAATGAGTGTGGTGGGTTTAGTGCTGGCCAATTACTAGTGCACTCACAAGAATGCACTTACTCATTTCCTGTGAAGTAGGATTAGGAGAAAGGCAAAGCAGGCTCAAAACTTTAAAAGGGTATAAAGAAAAGTTTATTAACAGCAACTAAAAGAAAGAGTAATAAGAATCAGAACAAAACCTTCAGGACACTTCTCCTCTCCCTGCAACCTTTTATTTCCCACTGACAATGTAAAGAAACAAAATTTCAGTCAGATTACCACCTCTAAAATAGTCTTTCTTCAGTTCACTTAAGGAGAGAAGTCCCTCTTGTTAATGTTATGGAGACTTCTTCACAAGAAAACAGTTTTCTTGTGACTCCCTCAAAAGTAGCAGCCACCCAGAGAAATCTGCGATCGTGAAATCTCTCCCATTTTCTACAAGTTTTTCCCACAGCTATGTTTATGAACCATGTCAACTTATGGGGTACTGTTTTAAAGATGAGCTGTTCAAAGGCAAACATTCTCATTATCTATCTCTGAAATCATCTTCTTCCTAGGGGCTCAAGATCATCACGCTTCTCTCCTTCCCTGTTCAAACTTCTCATAAAATCACAGCTACTTTAACAGCTGCTTACTTTAGCATAGAAGCTTTTGCTCAATGGCTACAATTTAAACACTTTAATCTCCCCATACCTTCACGCATTATAGGGACAAAAAAGAGTCTTTCTCTATAGCTTTACAAGAGGATTTCAGACTCAAGATCAAAGCATCTCCTCATCCCTCCCATCTGAGATTTGACTCTTTTTTCACTAACCTCAGTGTCTTCATGTTGCTCCTTTACATGCTTACAGTTTGTTATTTTCTCTCACTCAAGAAAAAGCTGAAGCACTAAAAGAGTTAATACCTCGCCCGGAGCCTACAGACAGCCCCCAGCCAGGCTCAGTAGCTTACAGCAGGAACTGCAGCTAGGAGGAAGAGTGGAGAGGATCTCAACAGCCGAGCCAGAACTTAGCAGCAGCATGCGGGGGGAAGGGGAGGAAGGTGGCTTCTCCTTCCCCTGCCCAGTAATTGCAGGTAAACCTCCACAGTGGTAGAATCTTGGCCGAGCTGGCCCAGCCCAGCCTTGGCCCCCTGTCCTCCCCTCTCCCTGACCGACTGGGGGACCGATGTGGGGGCCTGGTGGGTTCCTGTGGCAGGGGCTTGTTACCTCTTTGTTACCCCCTTGTTACCTCTTTGCCAAACAGAAAAGAAAAAGAGAGTTCCCAAGTTTCTCTCATCTTTAACATGTGTTTTTCACAGAACCATGTCAAAAGCTTTGCATCACTCCCGTGAATACCTCCCATGCAAAACCACCACAAAGATTTTAATGCCAAACATTTATTCAATCTTATTTAAATAAAATGCCTATAGACATCTACAAACCAACAATTCTGAGCATGCTGTCTAATTATTACATGGCATGCTTGATGGCTGAAATGTCTAAATTCCTAGTTTTATATTAAGTGCCAGAAGCTTAGGAACATACTTAAGTACTTCTCTAAATTATAACTTTTTTTTTTCAGATAATCAGCAAATTATACTAGTCTAGGGTAAAACACGAAATATTATCATGTTCCTGTGATTAGAGACAGAGTATAAGAAATTAACTCAAAGTCTTTAATACAATATATTTCTCAGAATTACTTAGAGAAGATTAGTTCCATTTTACAAATGCTCGTTACTTATCTAGTATAGGTCAGGTTTTTAATCTGATTTTAAGAGGTGAAATTACATTTTATTCATTACAGAGATACCAGTTTTAATTTTTTAAACAACATTAATACTACTGCTAGCTATTTTCTGTAAGAGAAACTTCCAGCCTTCTGAGTAGTCATTTTGGCATACATATTTCCACAGTCTACTGAAAAACTGCATAGTAAGTATTTGGCCTCTCTTCACAAAAAATCAGTGAGATGCAGAGTTGTACTAGTATGACAGTACATGAGTTGTTATTTTATAAAAGCTGTGCATTAATAAGAACAGATAAATTTCTATTTCTTCCGTGGTAAAGAGCTTGGTTGTATTAGCATTGTGTGCTTTTTTCCTATTCACCCATATTATCTCACCTAGATTAAGTGCTGCAGTGCTTGGGCCATTTTCTTATTACTCTGAGAACAACGGTTAAAGAATTTCCCCTTCTTTGGCTTTTCAAGAGGTACACCCCAATCTTTCTGGCTCCCTGTCTCACCCCTTTCACTGAATTGAAGAAACCAGCATCTCAAACTATGCTTCTGCCCAGCCCTCCTACTCATCTGATCTGGGTTTCTATTCATGCAGACATCAGAATTAGCAACATATTTTTCAGAACCTGATAGAAAGCATCAATAATTTAGGATTTGACAGGTCACTCAGACATAATTCACTGGAATGCTTAATGTCTTTTTTTATAAGATCATAGTAGGTTAGCTATCCAGCAATATATCAGGCACCCAAGCATTTAAATTCATATAGAGCAAATCACAGTAAAAATATTATATGCACTGGCATTAACTAGAGAACAGAATACTTTAAAATATTTTACATGTAACCTGTATTTTACAACTCTCTGTTATGCCCATGCATTATAGCAGATTACCAAGAGGAGTTCTGGAGTGTCCCTCAATGGAGATATTCAAGCATATCTGGACACAGTCCTGTGCCATGTGCTCTAGCATGACTGTGCTTGAGTAGAGAGGTTGGACCAGATGACTCACTGTGATCCCTTCCAGCCTGACCCATCCTGTCGTTCCATGATTCTGTGATTCTGTGCTATTAAATAAAGAAACCAATCAAAAGCTTATATTAGCTCTAGGCCTATTGTATTAAGCTAGTGCTTCATGTCAGTTAGAAGAAATAAATCTATTTTCTTCCTCCTCCCTTCTAATAGAAATTAACTTCTTAATGATGCTTATCAGTTTCCATAGGAAAATATCAGCAAAGTGTTTATAGCTGTGATAAATTGTCAGCCTTACTACAGAGTTGCATTCAGTTGGTAGAGAATTGTTAAGGCTGGTTGAACAAAATATGAGCTGGGCCTCTTGCTGATCTTGCACCTGCTGGAGCAAGGCTGACACCTGAAGGGTGTCTGGGGTGAAGCAGAGGCCTCACAATCCAATGATGAGCCATCAGACTGTCTCCTCCTTTGCTATGTAAAACAAGCCTTGCTCTGAATTTGGTCTTCAAGGTGATAAGGATGAGTACAAAGACTCTCTGGTGAAGGTCAGACAGCCTTTAAGGTCACATTGGTGGGTGGAAGGGGACAAAGTGTTTATTTTATATTTGTATCAACTATAAATTTTCACCAAAATCACCATGACTCTCATTAAGCCCCAATAGCATATTACCATCCCTAAGAACGCAAATGAGGTGGAATCAGAAACTAAGTCCAGATGTAACAAGCACCTCTGATTTCTGAGGAGCAGCTGGAATGAAGGATCTTTATCTTCTGCCAAATTTCTGTACCTTTAATGCAACCCTGGCTAACAGAACTATGTCTAATTCCTATAATAGCAGGAACGTTTATCTGTTTCTCTCAAAAACACTATTTGAAAATACATGCATGAAAAGTCCTCATTGTTACTTGAACTTAGACAATATAATAAATTATTTAGATCTAGAATTCTTTTTGATTAAGAGAAGTCATGCTTCATTTCAGTCTAGCTACTTGCACAGAAACTGTAAGTGTGACAGAATCGTGATTTAGTAAACAAGATTCCAGTTCATACTGTAGTCACATGAGACTGCCAGTCAGGCATGTAGTGTGGATAAATTCAGACTTAGTTGCTTTCCAGAGTGATTAAGGAAATTGGCTAAAAATATATGGCAAATCTAAAGAGTATCAGGAAAACAAGTCTTTGGTCTTCTGGCACAATGTAATTTCTTCCTCACCTCCTGAAAAACAGGAAATGAAAACATAGTAAAAGTTTTAAATATCATTCATGATTCATTTAAATATCAGCATGAACATAAGAAATATTAATTCTGGTGAGAGAAATTTGTTGTTCTGTTGTATTCTGGATTTTACATTGTTCAATAACTTACTGCACTGTCAAAGAATAGATTTTCTTTTTACTTAACAGTATTCCAAAAACTTATTTCAGGGGAAGAAGGTATACAGAACAGATGAATTTCCAACTAGTGCTTTAGGTGTCAGTTCATAAATGCCTTGTCTCACTTTCTGCTAAATATGGTCAAAAGTTTCTCTGTTAAAAAAAAACCAAACAAACCCACATAGTTTTACCAAAAAAATCCCCAAAAAACCCAAATAAACCAAAAACAACCACCAACCAACCAATCAACCAAAACACAAAAAAAAAAAAAAACCACCAAAACCAAGCAAAACAAAACAAAACAAAACAACTAAACAGACAAACAAACAAAAAACCCCAAACAAATTATTTTTTTTAGAATCAAGTAGCTTCTCTGCAAATTTTTTTTTCACATATTGCTGCTCCATTGAGTGTAGAAATAAATAAAGCCTGGGGAGATCTGGCTTAATATTCATATATGTGTAATATTTCCAGGTTCTTCGTTGAGTTACCCTGTGACTTCCAGAACCTGATGAACTATTCTCAATGAGTTCTCTGTCACTCAGAATGCCCACCTAGTCTAGGCAAGCAACGGCCAACCCCTGGATTCCACACCAATATCTGACAATATTTCTGTGATGTTGGGTTTTAGCCAGATGTGTTGCTGTTACATGTTAGACTTACACTGGAGGTACTGATTTCTTTCCTTTCCCTTCCATCTCCTAAAAGACCTAGAGGAGTTCAACTAATTGGTACAGCTATTTTTCCATCAAATTCCATTGAAATTATCTCAAGAGAGTCAAATAGGGAGGAATTACATGAATTATAATTTTTCTTAGCCTCACATTCTTAAGAAATAAACTTTCTTTCACAGATGAGTTTGCATGCTCAACAATTGCCTAAACAGTACAGTGTCTGATTTCCTGCTAGTATGCTACTACCAGGCACAGAAGTTTGAATTGAGAGGGCTCAGAGTTCATTTCATTTCCATATTCAAAGATTCATTAAAATTAGTCACTAAATCTTCAGAAAAGGAACATGACGTTTTCTGCATATTTAAAGCCTCCAGGGATGGCAGACAGAAGTATAGATTTTTTTTCCTGTTTTACTGGACTAATTCCTAAAGGATAATTACTAATATTACATTTACCAGTATGTGCAGTGACAATCTACCTTTAAAAAGAGCTACTTGAACATTTCTTTGCCTAAAGAAAAAGCAGCAAGTTTTAAAATTAGTAGCATAGTCTACCGAGACTCAAGTGACAGATTCAAACCTTGAGAATGTCATGCACAGTTAGACTGTGACAGCGCAAGATACTTTCACTGGCAGAAAGTGAAACAGGGCAGCCTCCTGTCAGAGAGGAAAGAGAAAATTTGTTCTAGAAGTCACAAGGGAATCAGAGTAACAAAGTAGCAATGGGAACACTGCATGGGTAATAAAAATCTGTTTTAGGGAAAGAAGGAAGGGGCATAATATATGTACTGCATGTACATGCAGGAACACAGGAACACCAAAGTAATTACACAGTACAATATCTATGCAAGTTTCTCTCTTTTTTTTTTTTTTTTTTTTTTTTTTTTTTAATTTTGAAATTAACCTACAGAATAAATTATCTTTCCAATTTGTTTTAAAACACTGCTGAGCAGAAGAACCTCTCCACCTGTTTCCTACAGATATGTTGGTCTTGCATAGCCTGGTTTTTGGTAGTGGGGGGCCACAGAGGTGGCTCCTGTGAGAAGCTGCTGGAAGCTTCCAACATGTCCCACAGAGCCAATCCCTGATGGCTCCGAAGATGGACATGCTGCTGGCCAAGGCTGGGCCAATTAGAGAGGTTGGTAACACCACTGTGATAACAAATTTAAGAAGAAAATCAAAATAAAGGGGGACACATTTTTTTTTCTGGTCAGAGAAGAGGAGGAGGTGAGAACATGTGAGGGAAACCACAAGGAGACACCAAGGTCAGTGGAGAAGGAGGGGAAGGAGGTGCTCCAGGCACCAGAGCTGAGATTCCTCTGCAGGACATGGTGAGACCATGGTGAAACAGCTGTGCCCTTGCAGCCCATGGGGATCCACAGGGGATGCAGAGATCCACTCGCAGCCTGTGGGGGAGGTGCCCATGCCAGAGCAAAAGGATGCCTGGAGGAGGCTGTGATCCAGTGAGGGTGGACAGAGGAGGCCCTGCTTCCAAGTTGGAGCAGCCTATTTTGGAGGACTGCACCACATGGAAAGAGAGAGACCCACGTTGCAACAGTTTTGGGAGGATTGCAGCTCGTGAGACTGAAGCCATGCTGGAGAAGTTCACGGAGAACTGTCTCCCATGGGAGGGACCCCACGGTCTCACAGGGGAAGGACTCCTCTCCCGGAGCAGTGGAAGAAAACCCCAGGTGATAAACTGACCAAACCCTCATGCCCTCTCGCCCTGCACTGTTGGCAGGCAGGAGGGAGGGGTTGGGGGAAGAAAAAGTCTTTCAAGTGCTTGTTTTACTTCTCATTATCCTCCTCTCTTTTTGTCACTAATAAATTCACTTTGTACCTCTAAACCAAGCCTTTTTGTTTTGCTCTTGGAGTGTTTCATACTGGTTCTTATCTCAGCTCATGAACTCCCCACCTTTGCCCAGCTGTGGCAGGGGAGGATGAGTGGCTTTCACGGGTGCTTGGCGTTTGGCCAGTGTCAAACCATGACAACGGGTCAGCATTATTCTTTCATGATATTTGGGTGGTCAGAACCAGTTTTTGTAACTCATTGAGCCTTTAAGCAATATTCAAATAGCTCACTGCTGAAATGCAACAAGCAAGGCAGGGCAGCTGCTCCTCCTGTTGGACAATCCTTTTTTGCCAACATTTTGAGTTATGGCATCTTCTAAACTGAGAGACCACCAACCCTACCAGGTAACCAAACAGTGAAAGATGCCAAATAGTTTTTCATTGCTAACAATGGTAACAAATATTCAAACCCTTAAGAAATATTTCAGATTATGACCCTCTATGTGCCTACTTTATACCTGTTATATAGTAAGATGGGTGCTCAAAACCAAAAGGGATCTCTGATTTGACAGTCAGATGTGATGAGGTATGCTTCATCACATATGTATGTGATGAAATATTATTTACCAAGATGCTCAACTAAATATACATGGTCAGGGCACATTTCTCTAAATACTACTTTTCAGTATAGGTTCTTACAATTTTTCTGTGATAATAGTTGATCCACATTGACACTGGCAAATCCTACTAAGCATCCTTGTAACTTTTACAGGCCTTAGAGAAATTCTACACAGCCCAGAATCAGAAAACTTTACAACCACTACATAATGAAAACGTAATTACTCAGTGAATGTACATAAGTTTTTTTCCTGCAAAAAGACACAGAGATGAAAGTCTTTGATTCCACACATGCTGGCGCAGTTAAACATTTTCAGATTATAATGCACTTCAAAAATATATTCTGACTCTAGTACATGGGTAAACAGACATGAAACAATTTTTGTCACATCTATTTTTTAACTTGCCTATTTTTCCTCTGTGTCTTACTTCAGATTTTGTTTTTATTTATTAATATTTTTACTACTAACAATATTAATAACATTATTGTTATTGTTATTATTAATAATATTATTGTTATTGTTATTATTGTTATTGTTATTATGAATAAGTCTTAATCATAAAGAAAAAAAATTGTTTATTTTGATAACAGCAATGTAACTATTTTAATGACATGATTATTTATTCTTTAAAACTTACATGAAAGTTGTATTGGATAAAGAGTAAAAATTTCCTTCTTACATCTACCAAGTGCCATGTGATTGCAAAATGATTGCTTATTTCTGTATTTTGTAAGCTATTTTACTAGGATTTTCCCCACCTACCCTTTTCTTTAATTAAAATATTTGCAATAAAATGGCTACATTTACAGATTCATTGGAAATATTTGACCCTTATGTATATGCAAACTGAAATCTGCAGCCACTGAAAGCATTTAATATTTATAAAACTCCTTACTGCTAAGAAGGGCTGTAAGTCCTTGCAATCTATACATAAACCAATACATCATCAGTGACATTCAACCACCTCCAAACAGCCTGAGCATTAGTTGATGCATAGAAAATTATGCACAGTTGGAGACATGAGAGAGTTATGGCCAAGGACTGTGGGACAACACAGTGAGTGGTCACATTAAACACTATGGGCCCTTTGGCATCTGGAAAGAATTTGTTTGTCAAGGTCTGACAATACACCACACTGTATTAGTTCCCAAGATCAATGGCAGTGTCTCTTCACAATTTCAGCAGAGTTGATTGAGACATTCTGGGAAAGCAGTATAGCTCGCAAGATGTTGAGACAAGTGAAGCATAAGTTAATAGAGTAAGGGTGAAAAACGTGCTGATATATGTGTCAATTTAAATGGATCAATCTGTCAGGCTCTGGAGACAAAGAGAAAGCTTCAGTCATTGCTGGTGTTACAGAACAATAGATGATAACTTCTATGCCACAAGAAGTTCTAGAGCCAGTACTGACAAAAAACATGGAGAGATTGTGAAAAATTATTTTCTACAGCTGTATTTGAAGGGAGGCTAAAGACAGATAAATTGGGATATCATAAGCATCCAAACTTTCAAAATCAAGACACCAATTTAAACACCTGACTAACAGCATTTACACTGAAATTTTTATCAAAAGCATTAGTACTTGTAAGAAATATGTCTCTAGCAGGCCATCAACAAACATGCTCATGTTTGTGCATTACAATTGCAGAGGTTACACTTCAGTTTGTTTCACTACACAAAATGTGACCTGCATTTACCTTGAAATGTCCTCCAACAGCATTTACAGAACATTGTAGGAGCTGCCCCCAACTTGGTCTGTTCCAGCATTCAAAATGTACTTAACTGGTGAATCTTATTCTACACTGTCTACCACTGTTCCCTGAACAAACATTTTCAAGACTTTCAGCAGCAGGAGTTATTCTTGTCTCTTTGACAAACATAGTTCCATCAAATCTAGTGAAGGAAACAGGAGGATCTGTTGCTCCTGGGAGTGGTAAGCTACACTTCTGCTCCATCTACATTCCTCATACCTCATGGTATACTTCCACCACTTTGTGCTTATGCCTGTGCCCTATCTGTCACCACAGGCCCCCAACTCGGCAATAATTAGCATTGACTCTATGATTGCAGAAGGCTGATCAATTGCTTTATTATATCATCTTATACTATATCATACTATACTTATTAAGAAACTCAGTAACCCTTACAGCCAGTCCGATACAGCTTTGGCCTAATTGGTCAATCCATCCAAACACCATCCAGTGTCCAATTAAGAAATCACCCTTTGGTAAACAAATCTCCATGACACATTCCACATGTGCATAACAGCAGGTGCAACAAGTAGAGATAAGAATTGTTTCTCATTCTTTCCTCTGATTTTCTCACAGCCTTCCCTGGGAAAATGCCTGGGAAAGTCTGTGCCTGCTCTCTGTGGCCAGAGAGCTGCTGCCACACTTATCAAAGCCATCTGTAAGGAAATTTAATTCATTAAGATGAGAGAAAGTTAAGAGATCCACAATAAGAAAAAAGAAAGAGGCTCTTGCCAATTAAGTGAATTATCCACTCTAAACGCTTAAAGTGTTTGATAAATAACAAACTGGAAAGATTCCCCAGCATAGGATGAAGAGGAGAAGAAAGAATTGTGAGATGGTTTGACAAAGTAATGTGCTCAAAGATGTTTTAGCACAAAGTAGACAGGCAACTGAGAACCAGAAAGCTCCAGACTAGTACAATGAAGAGGTAGGATTGCATGGTCAGGAGCAGGGAATAAAAAGCAAAGAGGCAGGGAAAGACTATGGAAAAAAGCTGGCAGAAAGACTAGCATACTTCAGAAACTGCAAAATCACAGAATGACTCACAAATAAACTCAAGACCATTCTGTCCACCTCCACACTAGCCAGGCACAAGTCAGCTTCACTCCAAAAGCTGTTTCATCATTTTATCCTCCCCACTAGGATTTTTCAGCTGCAGCACAGCATAGCTGCAACTGACACAACTTTCCTTGTACTTTCGAAGTACAATCAGAAAACTCTTACTCATCTTGGAAACACAATGTTAGGTACAGTTTTGAATACCTCTGCCAAAGACATTTAACATTCAGAGGCTATTAAGCAGGAAAAATGCCTTTGTCAGCCAATGGACAAAGCTGAAGAAAATATGAACTGAAAAATCTTTTCTTCAAGAGACTTAGGTGTCTGCATTAGACATACACAGTAAAGCTAATTAATTCACTGTCACACTGTTTTTATTGGAAACTAAAAACTTAAAAAATACAAAGGGTAAACAAAAGCACTAGTACTATTGAATTAGTTTCCTTCTTTCCTTGTTTCTCAGTTTAATCACCTTTTGTGTTTTGTGCTGA
Organism: Vidua macroura; assembly: GCF_024509145.1. Lineage (NCBI taxonomy): Eukaryota > Metazoa > Chordata > Aves > Passeriformes > Viduidae > Vidua > Vidua macroura. Next base: position 74,121,418 of record NC_071571.1, read on the forward strand.
TGCCAATGCTTTGCATACTGCTAATACAGTTACAGGATTAGGCCCTTTAGACAGCTTGATATCAAGTATTACAAAATAGTGAAAACTTAAGTACATTGAGTCCTTCTACTGCTCATGTATAGAACTGTTCCCACCAAGGCCATGATCTTTAAATACCTGTTTTCTGTCCAAATCTATTTCAGTTTTATAGAGAAAACATATACATTTAAGTATTTTTTAATTAAAATGTACTAAAGATACACATTTATGTTATTTCTAATTTGCTCCTTTAATAAATTTCAACCTTTATGAAAATCACGTCTTTGTATTATTCTATTCTACTAGTGCATTGATTCTAACTGAGGAACACTGTGGTGTTGCATTCTTGTCCCTGGTCACAGGCAGCTAGGGAGCCCGGCTAGGCTCTGCGTTTCATCCGGGAGACTGAGCCTGCTGCATGTTCGGAGGCTCTAGTGCTGAGCCTCCACGTGGGTTTACTGCATTCTGTAGCTGACGCTGAGAGGAGACAAAGGGACAAAGGAAGGCACACCTTGTCCTGCGTGGCTGGAGAAAGTTTATTCCCGCGTGGCTGCCATGGTGGCTGCAGTGGTGTCTCTGAGCGTGTATGGTCAAGATGGCGGCAAGACAAAGGAAGCATGGGGTTAAATAGGGGGTGGGCAGACAGGGGTGGAAGCCCCCCTCGCCCAATGGGGACAGGCAACAGGGGAGTGACGTGGACCACGGCAACCAACGGGAACATAACAGGGGTGGGTACAGGGTTCCGGGACGAATAGGAAAATGGGGATGGGGTAACTAACACAGAAGTTTCAGGAATGAACAGGGGTGACTACAAGACTGACATGGGAGAGCTCCTATGGCAGACAAACTGGAGCAGACCATTGTGAGGGGAAAATGGGAGTACATAGAACCAGCTAACAAACATTTATTAAAACCCCTAACTGAACCAACCTGGGATGCAACAGAACACTTGTGATAGTAAAAGGTTTCTAAAATCATGGGAATTTGGGAGTTGAGCTTCACAGGACCTGGGAAAATGTTATGGGTAGGCCCTGGAAAAATGTTAGGCCTTGTCTTCGCTAGATCATGTGAAATTGCACCTTTGTAATTATTGTATGATAAATGATATGATTGTTAAATGTAATGCTTGCTTAGTAATTAGATATAATTATTGTTTGATTGTAACAAGAATCATGAGAACTATGTTTGGGGGGTTTGGAGGGGATCATGAGAAATCCATGCTTGGATGAAATCAATGTATACAATAGAACAATATAAACTTAATAATTAATATGTAGTTATATAACGATAGAATATAAAACATGTTCAGCTCAAAACCATGTCAGAGTCAGATTTGGGTCTGAAACCCCTGACTTCCAGAGCTCTTCAAATAAAAGCACCTTCATATAATTATATTCCATGAATATGTGTTCCTGAATGCTAACACTTGCACTTTTAGGAGTCAGTGATCCACACGAAGTTAACCTGAGCAGGGTCAGGCCTGTGCTGTGCTGCCTGTGCAGCATGGGTTTGGACTCTGTGATGGTGCACAATCCTTGTCTGCAAGACAAAGCTGGCCAGCTCATTTTACACAAGGAGCCTGAAGGCACATCCCACTTGGAACCTGCAATTATACTGCCACCTGGCCTCGTCTTTATCTAACCGTGCAGCAGGAAGTCCTATGAGAGCACCCTTTAGAAACAGAATTGTTTTCTTGTGATCTTGTTTTCAGGATAGCTCAGATGACTAAAAGGATCAGTTTTTCTCCATGGACAACACCTGCCCTTCAAACCACTGTGGTAAAAATCCATTTAGGCTCCAAATGATGCTGCATCAATCTGGGGTGCCCAGCATCTGAAGAGATGAAACACTTTCTATCTGTATTTCTCTTCTCATTCTTTCTTATTAAAGCAGTTAAATTATTAAGCCATTTGTCATTAAGCTTTCCCTATTGAGAAATAGAAAGAGCCCTGCACCAGCACTCTTGCTCACTCATTTTCAGCACCAGCACTGCCACCATCCCCTGCCACAGTGACACTCACCTCATGGCTTATCTCTAGAGTTTTAAACCTATAACGTTTTACAAGCAGTTTAAAAGTAACACAAATAAGTGAGGAAGAAAGACTTCTATTTTACATACTTGGCAGAATAGAGGTGGCTTCTCCCAGAAAGTTGCTGTTATAAAGAGAGGCATAACCCACATAATAATATCCTCATATCTGAGTTTTTATCTCTGTCATCCAAGGAAGTTTGTGAAAACATTGCAGATTGTAAACTTTGTGTTGTCTTTATTTGTTAGCATTAGGCAACTATATATAGTCAAAAACTGTGGTGATAGTGATAGCTTGATGTCTAGAAATTGTCTTATTGTGGAACATTTCAGCATGTTTTTTGAGACAGTACAAACACACTGCAAAATTATGATCTTCAGTATTTTGTCAGGTCAGAAGATGTATTTAAGTGCCCAACATAATTCACAGAAACAAAAGATGCTAGCATGGTCCCAGGTTATAAACTTTATGAGTTACCTTTCATTTAGTGACTAGTGTCATCTATTCTCCAACTGACTTGCTAGAAATCTTTAAGAATAAAATGCCACAAGATTTAAAAGATTTAGTTTAGTGACATCTCATGATATTTTAAAAACTTCTGCAACAACCTTTTTTTTTTGTGTGTATATATGTGTTTAACAGGAAGGAACTTACAGATCCATGTGATGGAAGCTTTTAGAAGACTGGTACATCCTATCAGTTTTACACTTACAATAGAAAATTACTATATAAATTTATTATCAATACGCTTCATCCTAATGTTTGTTTCTTATACATTGTCAACACTTTCTGTACAAAACTTTTTATGTTTGACACCTAGAATATAAATTAGCTGTGAGGATACAAAGACCACAGAGCTGACACTGTATAGTTAGCAATGACAGATGCTGTCTTGGGTGGCCTCGACTGCAGAAGTCAAGGTGATCAAACTTGAGATCTTTTCAGTAAAAGAAGTTTGAACTGAAACAGGCTTGTCTTCTTTTTTCTTCATTCTCATGCACAATGTTTTTATGCTGCTTACCTACCTACCCCTCTCCCAGACAGGCTTCCAATGCTGCTTATCTTGTTTGTAGTTTTGTCAACCATTCTTATTTTTATATTCAGCAAAATATTCTTCCCATTTCACTTATGTTTATCTTGTTATCCATTTACTGAATTTTTAATTTTTACTGCACTTTACTCATGTTCAGATGCAGCAATGTATGTAAAATACTTATACACTGGTATGCTTATGTCATTGCAACAGACAGTAAAAGCCCTAAGCTTTGTTCTCCATTTTATTTATTTGAAAAAAAATTAAGAATTGTAATTCCAGTTTGTGAGGAGGCAAAAATTCCTGTGAACATATCCTCCTTTTCATGTGCATTAGGTGACAGGCACAATTAGCCTGACTTTTTCTGTTTTATAGCCCAGTTGAGTTCATCAATAGCTAAACAATTTTATTCTGAGCAGTAATCAAGTAACAGCTCTTCCCTGACTAGACTTATATTTCTAATACCAAATATAAGACTTTGTGCAAGTGACTGGGAGGTGTAGGTGTTTTTTCATTCTGTATGAGTTTGAGTTTCACTGAAAAGGCTGAGCATTCAGAACTTCTAAGAAGTTCTAAGCAGAAATAGACACTGGGGTGAGAAGTGGAGTTCTAGAATGGGAAGAGTAAGAAGAACAATTTCTTTTCAAAGAGGGCCTAAATAGCAAACCTGAGTTCATTTTTCCTATGCATTAGGTCATTGTGAATTAATGATGAAGAAAACCAGAACAGTACTTTTGCTCCCTCCCCTGTTCAGTTAGTAGACAGAAATTAAATTCTTATCAAATGCATGAAAAGTGAATACACAGACTTTCTACATGCAATGTTAGTTTAAATAAATTCACATAATTTGTCAGACTCAAAAGTGAACTTATCTGATAAACTCATTTGCACTGTATCCAAACAATCATTTCCACAGAGCACAAAAAAAGACCAAACTAAAGGGAAAACCAAAGAAATTTGTTAAAAGACAAAAATATTCCTTAAGATTGTGCAAGTTCACTGTCATATAGATGTGCTCCTGAAAATAAAGACATTTCTTTTAAAATTCTTATTTTAAAATATACATAGAAGAAGACCATTTCAGAAAGTGGAGTGTTGCATTTGCCACAGAAACAAATGAAAACAAATACTGGAGACACACTTGTTCTGTTATTTTTGAAACAGGAGGACAATGACAGAATGAAAAAGAAGCAGTAAAATCTAAAAGTGCTTCTTGGCAGCCAAGTAATTCGATTTCAGGCAGACTCCATGGAGGATGTGCTGCAGAGGTAGCTGTCTCCAGGAATGTCCAAGAAGAGCAAGTGCATTCTCCTCCAAGGACCTGTCATTTCATAACCTAAAAAACTAAGAAACTGACCACCAAGTCTGTGAGTGAACATAAAGCCAAACATAGGGAGTGGAAAGTCCAAAATATTCAATAATAATGTTCAGAAATCTGCATCTTGCAAGAAAAGGTATTCCTGAACAATAGAACTCATGACAGAGCAATTCCAAAAATGCTAAGTAGGATTTTATAAACAAGGTTTTAGTCAAGATTTCCTTATTTCAAAATTAGTTTTAGAATTCTCAGTTTAATAGTAGCATACCAAAATAGAATTAAAAAAAAAAATAAAGTTCTATTATTTCAATCATAGCTACTGGAAAAGCACTGATAAAACACTACAAACAGTGATTTTGAGATATTTCTAATTTTGCATTATTTTAATGCTCAGTATTTATACAGTAGAGAGACACCAATAACTAAAAAGTTTACGCTAGCTCAATTCTGAAGACAAAGTCTGTATTTAAAAAAAAATCCATTTCACTGTTAATCTTTGATTTTATATTACTGATAGCATCAAAACAGGAAACATTACTGCTGTCAATTAAATTGTTTGGTACATAGAATTAAACATGTACCTTTCCAGAGCTCAGACTGAGATCTTGTCTGAAACAGCCTTTTTGTGCAGATATAAACTCCTGCACTAAAGAATAAAAATATTTTTTCAAAAGTATTATATTTTCCTTCCTCCATGACCTTTTTTTTTTTTTTTGTAGTGTGAGATATCAGCTGAGTTTGAGAGAAGAAAAGTGCTTTGTTGGCATGTTTTTGTGCTGTGCTAATGACAAGCAAATTTTATTCTTTTGTCCTAAGTAAACTCATCAGTGTGTGAAAGGTCTGTATCATGGAATTACCTTCACTTTGCTTCTGGGTGCACTGTTGTAAAGATCAGTGTTAGTTATATGATGTCAGTGAGGCTGCAGCTCAGTATAAATATGTCTTTTCATTACTTGTCATTGAATCATGTATACCAGGGAGATGAACAGAAGAAGGAAAAAGGCTTTTGACTCAGATAAAACTGAATACATTACTTAAGTAGTGCAATGAAACATGTATTTTATTTCATTGATCTAGACATTAGAAGCATGATTATTAAGGTGTCTGGCAGGAACTTAAGTTAACAATTGAAATCATTGCTGTCTTTACAATGTCAGTGGATAAAAAGTATCTGTCTTAAATATTTCCAATAAATATATTCATAAGAGCTATATACTCAGACATTTTCTAAACCAAAGACAGTGGTGTTATCCTCAGATGGCAACTAAGCATGACCCAGACATTTGCATTCTTTCCCCTGGTGGTGTGGGGGAAAAAAATCTAAATGGTAAAACATAGTAAACTTGTGGGTTGAGATAAAGACAGTTTGAGAAGGAAAGTAAAAACCTCACACAGAAGCAAAGCAAAACAAGGAATTAATTCACTGCTTCCCCTGGGCAGACAGGTGTTCAGCCATTCCTAGGAAAGTAGGGCTCCATCACATGTAATAATTAATTTGGAAGGCAAAAACCATCAATTCAAACATTCCCAACTTCTGCCTTCTCTTCTCAGCTTTTATTGGTGAATCAACAGCATATGGTCTGGAATACCCCTTTGGTCAGTCAATATCATCTGTCCCAGTTGTGTCCCCTCCCAACTCTTTGTGTGTTGATGGTGTGAGAAGTAGAACAGGCCTTGAATTTGTGTAAACAGTGCTCATTAACAATGAAAACATCACTTTAGTATCAACACTCTCTTAACCACAAATCCAAGACTCAGTCCCATAGTGTAACAAAAATTAACTCTACCCCAGCCAAAACCAGAATAGATCAAGAAGAGAAAGCTTACCTAAAGATGTACAGAAAACCAGTGTTGGGAAGAAAGAGATAAGACTGGAAGATTTTGTGAGGCGGAGTGAATAGTTTCACTCAATTGACCTTGCAGCTGAGAACGCTAAGAAATTCCGGTGTGGGAAAACTCCATTTTTATACCTAATGTTGTTCATCCTCTGCCTGCTTTGAGAAGTTGACTTCTTGTGGAGAGATAACGCACTCACAGACACCCACATAGCACTCTTTTGTTAGAGTGTGGCAGGCAGCAATGTCCCCCGCCCCACCACCACCCCTGCCACTTTCAATAGGATGAGCTGAGCCTAATAGAGCCCATGTCCCTGTGTGTCTCTGCTGCCTGGTGTTGTCAGCAAGGTCATGAAATAAATCTACTCTGCATTTTGGCTGTGGTTTGATGGTTGCCCTTGCTTACCCTGCATGTGTTGATACACACAACCAGATAAATTCTTACTCTAATCACAGTTTAATACTAAAATTAAGATGCCATAAAAGACAATCTCACAAATAAGCAAGTACTTACCCTTCCTATTTTGCCACTTGATAGAAGGATCACAGAGGACTAATAGTATTCAGGGTGAAACATCTGCATAACAAGGAAACATCTATACTACTTTTCATCTGTCATTGATTTAAACTCTTCATAAAGGACATATACATTTCAAAGGTAAGCATATCAATAGCATTAACAAATTCTAAGTGGAAAGAATTTTGCACTTACTCTTCTAGTTAAGCATATGTGTGCATCTTGGTCATTTTTTGTCCTGGTAACAACCACTATTCCAATTGATAAATCCAAACTTGACCAAAAGTTTGGATTTACTTACATGAAAAGATGCTATCCTTCCCTTAACTTTCAAGGATTTAATTCTTTATACCATTAGCACCAGTCCATCAGTCCTATTTGGATTTTGCTTCAGGCAATTAGCTTTCATCATTAGCCCAAACTGTGATTTAATCAGATGAAACCAACTGTTCAGATTGAACACAAGCAGGGTGTTCTGGGCCACAACCATTAATTCTGAGCAATGACAATGAGCAGAGCCTGTGAGAACTGTTCAGGAAAACATCCATCCCTGCAGCTCAGCACTCTGCTGTTACTGTCTCTACTACACTTACTTTGATCAAACAGAAGTCTTCTGGAACTCTGGCTCCAAATTTAAGCCTTTTATCCAGTCAAGAAATATTACCATATTCATAATAATTTACGGACTAAGCTACTATTCAGGTCACATTAGAAATGAGCTTAGAACTGAGACTATGATCATGAGCAGAATTCAGTGTCAAGACAGGCTTAGTAGAAAGTGTGTTTGTTATGAATTCTCATTAAGCTGAACAAAGACATCAGTCCTCATGTCAGGGAACTCTTAGGCTTTGACTGCAGCAATCAGCCCACTATTTAGTCTTAAAAATGTTGGCTTAACAAATCCTTATCTTTTACAACACCCTCTAACATGCTCCCAATCCTTAAAGCAAACTTCAGTACAGAGTACAGGGTAAGAATGTGATAGCTGCACTTTGCCAAGACAACTCAAGGGAGGAGAAAAATAAAGATGGAAAAGAGAGAAAGAGAAGAAAGAAGCTCACCAGTCCTTAGATAATGCATTGATCCAGCTGTATGGATGGTCCAGATTTGTGGTCAACAGGTTTGGGGGGAGGAAAGGAGTGAGAAAGGGACTGATCCACTTCCTTTTTTTAGTTTACCTGGTGCATGCCTTCTAAGTAAAATAGGTTTTTCACACCATGCATGTTTGTTCATGCACAGACAGCCCTTAAGATGTCTCCAGGAAGTGAGTCAGATGGGGGAGGGAGTTGATGCAGGCACACTGAGCACAAGACTCAAAGCAGAAATAGAAACTGGCTCAGAACAGTGATGCTCCATCTCCTCAGGACTCTTTCTTCCATTAATCCTTTTCTGTCTCAATAGGCAGAACATTTGAGACAAAACCTGTTTATATACTTATGCCTGATCCTCCACATATGGGCCGAGGCACAACTTTATCAGTGATTTTTCACTTTTTGGGGGATAAAGTCCTGTGGAAGTATTTTCATGATTTGGACAGTTTTGTCAACACCACAATGCCAAATGTGGCCCCATAAAATGGACAAACTGATGCAACTATTTGTCACTTGAGATCATATTTTGATTGCAAGGCCATTGTATAAAAAAAATGGAAATGACAAAGAAAGAAGCTAGAAAATAAAGAATGCCTGGTAAACAATGAAAAGCACAAATTCACAGAAAGCACAAAAACTTGGTATGGCTATGCTGCAATTAAGGATAAATGAAATATGGTTGAACTACAGAAATTACAGGAAAAATACAAAAATCATTACTTTCATATACCTTTACTTTGCTTTTCTGACATCTTTTTCCCTTCCAGTTAGATTTTTATGGAGTAGTTTCTTATAATCCCAGTGTGGGGCAGCAAAAGTCAGAAAACTGAATCTAGCCTCTCAATGAAAATTTCAGCAGGAAAGTGTGTTTTAAGTACATACAGCCTACAGTACAAACTTCCAGATTTCCTGAGTACCAGAAACATGTTACAGAAGAAGCAATTGAGACTTGTACACAAAATTTAAGAAACTGAAATACTCACAGTAAAAATGTTGCTAAGTTTAAGTCTCTTCTGATATATATGTTGTTGAAAGATATTTTTAATAATTCATTAGTTCAGCTTTTAGTGTATTAGATTTTATTAATAATTTCTTGTTCTATTCCAGGTTGTGTTCAGATTAGGGGTTCTGATATGTATTAGTTAGCTGGTTCTGTGTACCCCTTTGTACACCCCTGTTCCCTCCATGATGTTTTGCTCCAGGCTGCCTGCCATTGGAGCTTCCCCAGGTCACTCCTGTAACCACCCCCTGTCCCTTCCTGAAACTTCCCTGTCAGTTACCCCATCCCCACGTCCCCATTCGTCCCAGAGCCCCATGTCCGCCCCTGTCACATTCCCAGTGGTCACTGTGGTCCACATCACGGTGCCTGTCCCCATTGGGCGGGAGGGCTTCTGCCCTCCTCGTCCTGCCCCCTATAAAATCCCGTGCCTCCCCAGTCCCAGTGTCATTTTCGTCCATGCGGTGCTGGGAGCGAGTTGCGTTTCTCTGTCGCAGCTCTACGCAACAATAAAAGCTCTCCAGCAGATCACGCGGACCGAGTGGACAATTCCTTCACCTCTCTGTCTCGCCCCTTGCGCACGGCAGCAATAACGTGGCCAGCCCTAAGCTGGTGTGCAGAACGCAGAAGTGCCTGGGAATCGCGGCAGCCCTGGTCCCGCTGAGAAGCGGTGCCTTAGCCGGGCTCTCTAGAGCTGCCTGGGACTGGGGAAAAACAAAGCAAAGCCTCAATTTCTCCCCCATGAAAACTCCTACATGGATTTGAAATTGTTGCTTCCTTTCTACAGCCATTTATTTTGAGTAGAATAAGCATTTTGTGAATATGTGCAATAAATAAAACAATTCTTTTAATTTCTGTCATAGTTTTCCAGAACACCAGTTCTATTCCTTAAGTGATTAAGATATTGAGTTATTTCAATGGAGGGGGAAAATAGATGGGAATTAAAGTAATTGTTTATATAATTTAATCTCACCCACAAAATAAACTGCCAAGTGTTTCAGGAGAGAAAAAGAAGAAAATCAGGATAAGGTATAGCATTGCACGAGCAGCCTAGAAAACAGGTGTATTCAATGCAAAATCTGTCTTATTTGTATATCTATTTCTTCAACTTGTCTAAATGTTCTACTGAAGGGAGAGATGTGTCCTACAGCAACATTGGAGAAAACAGCAGAAATCTACTATTAAAAAAACGCTAGAGCCCATATTCTTTTACAGAAGAGGCAATGTGAAAGACACAAAAAGGAAAAAATATTCCTATCACGGGGCAGGTTTGTTGAAAGGAAATGGCATCTGGAAAAAGTAATTATTAAGAATATGATAGTAAGGAAAAATTTCATTTCCTATCTTAGGTTTGGCAAGTGTGTTGAACAAGGAAATGTTGAACATATAAGAAAAATAAAAGTGAAAATGTCATGTTGGGTACCAAATATATTTGTTTAAATACAAAGTTTGTCTCAGATTACTGTAAATTAATGAGTTTTTTGCTCTTTCAAGTAATATGTATTTAAACACTCAGAAAAAAAATATTCTGATAAGCAGAGATCTGTTTGATATAGCTTGGGGCATTCTATCAGGTCCAGTCCTTGTCTCAAATACTCATACATACCTGTAGTGTGTTGATAATAGCAAAAATGCAAACTTTTTGAAAAAAAAAGTATTTTTGTTTTGGTCTGATTTTCTTTCCTATGTATTATTTAATGGACACAAAACAAAGCTATCAGCTCCAGCTGAGGTACACAAACACAGTAGGTTTAAATACCTCCCACTGAAATTAAAATGCAATCAATGTATCTGCTTATAGAGATATCTTGCTATTCACTGTTAATTGATAATAATTTAAACAAAGAACATAATATTGTGTCTTAAGAAATCTGCCTGAAAAAAACCAGCATTTTTTGGTACAGAAATCTTCAACAGACAGGTTGTAACAATTAATTTTGGGCATTTGCTAGCAACTATCACGCTTGCCTGAGAAAACTATGAAATGTCTGCCTTGGAAAGGATGATTTCTCCTTATGTCATGTGTGTTTTCTGACAAGGCATAAGTCAATATTGGTCAAGTAAGTCTCCTATAAACTCATGCAGACTATTCATCAACTGTATCAATCCCTAATGTTATTCTCCAAAGGTATATATTAACAAAATAAATGAACAGATGTACCTTATAAGCATTTCTGTGAGTACCATTGAATACCTGAGTATGAGTCACAGCCATGTTTCTATTTAAAAACCATTATTGTAATAGAATATTCTTAGCATCATTATAACATACAATCTCCAAAATTTCTACACTTTGCACTACATTACAGTTAGTGCAAAGAAATAAAATGCTATAAGGTAGTGAAGTGCCATATACAATAAGTAAATTACTGCAGCTGTACAACAAAAGTAAAGCTCTAGAATCTGGCTGTACAAAGATCCTGTACCAAGATACAATGGCTATAAAATGAAAAGCTAATGAGGAGAAATATATTTGGTCTGTCAAAGAACTGATGAAAACTGATGATACAAAGTATCTTTCTACACACTGGAAAATACTTAAAGGGTCTTTAGAGAAATATATAAAATAAATAAATAAGTCAACCAAAGACGAATAAATAAATTTAAAAAAGGAAGTTATAAATAAAGCAGAAACCAAACATTTTCATAATGATTGAAGTGTGAGAACTTGGTAAATTAATGATTAGATCTGTATACTCCCTTTTTTATCTTTATATATTTTAAAGAGGATGATAACCAATAAGGGAATATGAGAGATGATGCATACAAATTTGTTAAACTCTTGGAAATGAGAATGAGGGCTCTATGTAGAAAGGAGCTTCTGGACCACTGTCTTGATCTCCTCTAAATAATAACTTAATTATTACAGGCAGTCTGTATAGTGGATCCTATGTTTTCAGGACTGAGAAAGACCATACTTTTTGAGAAAGACTGGAACAGTTGGAAGCAGACTGAGAGAATAAGCCCTGTACTTTATATCAGTGTTTATTCAAATACATACCTACCACCTGTCCTCACAGTTGTCAGGAGGACACAACTGTGATGCTGAGCAAGTGATTACTGGAATAAGCATGTTCGAGAGTAAAATATCATTGCAAGGATTTCACTTTTATGTTAAAAGAATATTAATTAGTTCTTACTTAAACTTTCTCTAAGGGGTATCCCAGGGTGGAGTCTAATTTTTTTTTTTAATGCAAGGAAAATGGGCTGCACTAACAGCTTGAAATAATTGGTGTAACTCAAAATGTATAATTACACCTTAGAGAAGAGTTTGTTTTGAGGATTGTTTTTTTATTACTATTCAGGATCAAGAGCTACAATTTTCAAATGAACCAGTCTGATCAAAGGATTGAAAAATGCAGTCAGTTACTGAATAGATAGAGATACCTTTATGAATTGGGTAAATACCATTTCACTATTGATAAATTTGTTCTTATAAAACTTGAATGCCTTAACATTGTCTATTATGTCTTGAATGCCTTAACATTGTCTATTAGTCAGTCAGTGTAAATATAAAAAGAGAAAACACATTTCCTAAAGAGCAGGTCCTAAGAAAAATGTATGTCTATATTTAAATCCAGGAGTTTTATTCTCTGTGATATGAGGTTAAGGTTCCTTTCACCCACAAGGAAAGGGATCAAAGTAAGAGCATTTCAATGGTACGTGGAACTACTTATTAACAGAGTAGAACTGAGGGGATCCAAGCCACAGATTTGTTACATTTCTTCTGAAAGGCATTATGCATGAAGGATGAAACATTAGTTCATTGTCTTATGGCAATTATAATTTCGGTTCAACTTGAAACAAGCTTCTGTAGTGTCTCAATACGTTTTGAATTGAAAGGCAGAATTATAGTCACCTACCTTGTTTTGAAGTGGTGCTCAGAAACAAGGTATGAAATGGACAAAACTGACAATCAGTGGAGGTAACCTTTGAAGAGCTGGTCCCCTACTTTCATTTCTCCTGCTTGCCTCTGGGCAGCAGCATATGTGAATAACTTATTTCTTTGTCTGGTTCAATAGATCAGCATTGCACGGTGAGGGCACACAAGAGATCTTGGTTGTATTCACCTGAAATATCCATTTTATTTGAGAGTTTACACTGCCTGGCTGTAACCTTTTTATGATCAGCAAAAAGCCTGTTTGCCTGGTGAGCTTCCAAAAGAAGTTTAAAAATAAGCATGTTTATATATGCATCAAACCAAATCCTGGGACAAAACATAAGGAGCTGCTTCAAATGTCACTTATAACTTTGCTTGCTGCCTTCAGTGAAACCATTCCTGGTTTGGTCCCATATGATATTACAGCACTGTGAACTTTAATACATCACTGCGGAAGGTACTCACTCTCTGTGCTAAAAAGAATCTCCCTGCAGGCATGCTTAAGGCTCTTTTGCTTTAAGCTTCTCTAGTATTCACCTTAAAACCTGCAGTGGTATTACCCATAATCAACTTGCTTCTAAATCATCACCAGTAAGAGTATAAAAGATAAAGAGACTTAAATATTATCTTATGTGTGCTGGGATACAGTCTTTACTTTTTAAGAATTTTGCCTTTTCCAAAATGAGATTTGACAGAATAAAAGATTTTTCAAAATGTTAACATATATCAAGACATCTGTGCTGCGCCTCTGTCTTTAGTTTCTTCACTACAGCGGAAACACTGCAGAACAGAAAATACAGAGTGGTTTTTTTTTGTTTGGTTTGGGGGTTTTCTTGGGGTTGGGGTTTTTATACAAATTACTCCTCAGAGATTTAATTTTTTTTTTTTTTTAATGACACAATCCTACTGATTGTTTTTGAGAAACTAAAAACTACTTCCAAGGCTTCAAACTATAATGTCATAAACCATCATTAATTTGAGACAAGTGTACTGAAAAGTAAATCCTTCAGGAAAATAAAGCACATGCTTTACAGATTGTCTTCTTGGACTGTGCCAAGTTGTCATATTTGAATAAATAGATTTTTGTATGCAGTTCTCTGGTGAGCATTATGAGTAGTTGTTAACTGACATCTGTCATTCAAATACTAATTAAAACTATAACCATTAGAGACAGTGGAGATTTAAAACTAATTTAGCATTTGAGCAGCTAAACTGACACCAATCTTTGAGAAACTGAGCAGCAAATTACTCTTACAAGTAGAATAGGCAAAAGGAGACATATATTTTATGCACAGATTTTTCTACATTTCTATGATTAACACCATGTCCACTAATGAAAACTAAAACTGAAAATACTGCTCAGTTAAGTATGTATGCAAACTGAGCATACATAAGAGTACATATCCTTTTTAGTGTGAAACAGTGATATTGAGCATACTAAATAGCTGGAAATGTAATATTTTGCAAAGCAAGAAAAATATTACATCCAGTTTCAGATTCCCAACAAAGACAACCTGTCAGAGCAAGTCCAGAGGATGACCACCAAGATTGTTAGAGAGATGGAATACCTCTCTAAAAATTTGGGCTGCTCAGCCTGGAAAAGAGAAGGCTTTGGGGTGACCTAATTGTGGCCTTCCAGTACCTGAAGGGAGGCTACAAGAAAGATGCAAAGGGACGATTTACAACAGGGGCAGTAAAAAACCAATGTAGTAACTGGGGGAACGGCTTCAAACTGAATGAAGGCAGGTTTAGTCCAGATATTAGAAAGAAGTTCTTTACTGTGAAACACTGGTACAGGCTGCCCAGAGCAGTTGTAGATGCCCATCCCTTGGAGTGCTATAAACCAAATTAGATGAGGGTCTGATCAAGTTGGTCTAGAGAAAGGCTACCCCCACCCTCCTCCTGCCATGGCACAGGAATTGCAATTAGATGATCTTTAAGGCCTCTTTCAGCTCAAACCATTATATATTCCATGATAATATATGATACAAATTACTGGAAAAATTATTTCTTTTCTGTTTTAGAGTAAAAGCATTTGAAGAAAAATTTTACATATCTTGCAAGTAATTTAGTCATTTAATATATAACACAGCAGCTCAATGCAATAAAGAGGCTGCTTAAAAAACAGCTGACACCAGAAGTAAATTTTAAACCATTCTCTCAGTGAGACCACACCCTTTACTCTCAATAGTTTGTTTAGCTTGATGTTCCTCCCAGTATAGCCAGAAGGTCTAAAAATCTACAATGAAGGAGAAAAAAAATCTAAAATCTTTTGACTTTGGCCTTGAAAACATCGGTGAAAATCAAGGATGGACATACCCATTAATAAAATCTTTTGACAGTAAAACACCTATAAAACTGAACTTAGTAGAAAGATTCCTTGATTAATGTGACATATATACTGCAGATTAATCAAGAAAAGGTTTCCAGTATATTAATTCAACAGCCATCTCACATGTATGCTACTTATCATACATTCTAATGGCAACCAGCTCCCTAGATATTATCAGGAGTTTGACATTTTCTCTAATTGCTTATGAGGTTGATGGAAATTTGATTTTGATGAAGTCACTTCCTAGCACAGTAAAGTACTACTTGTCTGTGAAATATTCTACAACTCCCTTTTTCTTACCAAACAGAGAATAGGTGTTTTGTGGATCAGTGCTATCTACATCAAGATCTGTGCTCGTTTTGAGTAATTTGATGACTTTCTTTACAGTCTGTAGCTGCTTCACCACAAGGATGCTTTTATGGGAATGCATCATGGGATTGGTTCCCAGAAAATGAGATAGGCACAGTGACAGCATTAATGTTATTTATGTGCCATTTTACAAATTGAAGCAAGCAAGATATGCCTACATTTCATATTAGATGAAGACCTACTTTTTCACATCATGCAAACTCTTTAACAGTGGAAAATATGATTTAGTAATGCATAAAAGCATAAGATTTAAGACCTTAGTTACTCTATTAGGCTGAGGATAGATGCCAGAACACCAGTTTCAATTAAAGTCTCCTGTGTCAGTTGATTGCATCAGGTTGTTGACTTTAAAAAAAAATATTTTGGCAACATAATAATTTCAAATTAGAATTATGATTACCATTTGTTTCTTGAATAGGAAGAAATAGCAGTTGGTTCTTTTTTATTAAGTAACTGGCCTAAGACCCTTTTCTGAGTATAACAGGACACATTTTGCTCTAGCCATTTTAATGCTAGATGCAGCTGATTAGTGTTTTTTTTTTCCAGTTGTGTAAAAGATAGGACAACTAGAAACCAATTTCTGATTGCACAAAAATGAAATAATTTTTTAGAAGTGACTTCATTTCTCGCTCAAAATAGAGCATCAGTGGAACTTACCTAAGTTACTTGTTCTGACATATATTAAAGTAAAGCAAACAAACATTTCTATGTGACCTTTTTACTTTAAGTTTCACAGAATGTATATTAAAAGCTATCAGAAAAAGGTCAGCACTAAAATGAACCCTTGCAAAAATTCTCAAAATAAAGACTTTCCACTGACCCAAACCATTTTGTTGCTTTACAGCTCACAAATATATCTTATTTCAGTTTCATTTCATGTGTCACCTCACATGACTGAACAGTAAAACCCTATGAGGGTTTTAAATTTGGAGGGGAAGGGATAGGGCCTGATATCCATGAAGTTCAAGGAATAAAGCAGGATGTGACTGAACTCAGCTTTTGCAAATAAGCTGACTTCATCTCAACACAAGCGGGACCAGAGTGAGGCCTTTGCTTTAGGTAAACACCTACCAAGAATTTAATGCATCAACTGGTATCTCCTTGAGCTCATTTAAAGATTGTGAACATTTTCCTACGTTAGTTGAGCTATCATAGAGAGGTAGGGTGAATACATGATTCATCCCAACATAGAAGACAAAAACTAGATAATAAGCAAAGATATGTCAAAGACAACAAAGGGCTTCAGCTGTCTTACCCATGTATTCCTGACAAGGGTGGATGCCCAGTATTGTGATGGTGAGCATTTTATAGAGGCTGATAGGGAAATCACATTGCGATTGATCAGGAAATTAAAATTGCTATATTGCTAAGTGTATATTAACGTTTGTCATTTGGATTGTGTCATCAATATCTTTTACATTGCTCTGCTAAATCAGAAGTCCTGTATGTGAAATATCTTCAAATATGTAAATTCTACATTAAACATTGCAGCCTCCATTAATGGAATATTTAAAAGAGCTTGGCCAATAAGACTCTGACAACTCATGACAGGGATCTTTTTTCCTAGAAGCTATAAAAATTCTCAGTTCTCCAGCCCATCTGTGGGACAAAGGTTAGTAAATTTGTAGCTTGACTGAGAAGCATTGTGAATCTCAGGTCTGCTTTTTACAGAAACTGCTCTTGTTGCTTTCTAAAATATAAGCTATTAAGAGGCATTAAATCCCTACAGTTAGGTTTATCATCTTTCAAACAAGAACAGATCAATCAAATAACTGAAATTTAATTCTGGAATGCCACAGATTACAACAAAAGGCATTGAAAACAAATTTTTAACTTCCCTTCCATTGACGCACACCAGCCTTTTCCTCCAGTCTTGCTGGTAGTACAACAGCTTTCCAGGATTTCCTGACTTGCAACAGAAATCACAAGTGACCCCTGTGGCTTTTTATTCACTGTCCCAATATTTCCTAAAGATGGTGTTGCATCCCGGAGTTTGGGTTTAGATTAGGGTTTTTAATTTATGTTAAAATAAATCAAGTTCTGTAATCCCGCGTTTCCCCCGCGTTGTTCCCGCCCGCGGTTTCTGGCCCCATGTTGCCTGTTGCCGGATCTTACCCCTCTGCCGCTCCTGTAACCACCCTGCCATCCGGCCCCGGGAAACCCCGTGCTGGCCACACGATCCCGCTCAGCCCGTGGCTCGGCGCCCGCCCCTGCAGGGTTCTCTGGTTGGTCGCGGTTGCTGGCGTCACCGCCACGGCAGCCGCC
This sequence comes from Vidua macroura, assembly GCF_024509145.1. Lineage (NCBI taxonomy): Eukaryota > Metazoa > Chordata > Aves > Passeriformes > Viduidae > Vidua > Vidua macroura. The sequence goes on from NC_071571.1 coordinate 74,139,103, forward strand.
CCTATTGGCCGGCAGGCCGTGGATCCTCTCGCCCCGCCCCTCTATAAAGCCCTATCCCGCCGGCAGTCAGACGCCATTTTCTCCCATGTGAGTGCCGGGAGCGGTCGCGTCTTTCCATCGAACCGCGCCATGTGTGACCAATAAACCGTTCCTGCCAAGCACGGAGTAAATGGACAAATTCCTCCCTCTTTGCCGGGTCCCTAGCGCACGGTAACAGAGGCTGGCCAGCCCACGCACCCGAGACACGGAGCCGTGTCCGGGAACCCGCGGCAGCACACCCCGGCAGCACGTGGAAGCTACGCCACAGCCGGGCTCCCAAGAGCCGCGTGCAGCCGGGGAGAGCGAAAACCCACGCCGCAGATGGTAGTCTTTGCGTCTTACTACTCCTCTCGGAGCTCTTCAAGAAGTGACCCCCACCCCGAGTGAATCCAAGGGACAGACTGAGACTGTCCACAGATAGTTTCACTCCACCCCAGGTCGACACCTTTGGACAAACCAAGGGGTGGCTTTTCTTCCCATTTTCCAGCCTTCATCTTTAATTAAACATTGCATGTGAGACACAGGTAAACTCTGTGCAAATACAGCATGCAGTTACACCACTCAATTTTTATCTTCTCTCTGCAAGGAAACATCTTGTGGAGGTATGTAGGGATGTAACAGAGGCAAAGTCGCCAAAACGTGTATCTCAAAAAATAAAAAAAAAAAAAAAAGATTTTCCAGTTGCTCACTCCATATAACATATAAAATATAACCTACAGCACAAAGTCTGCCACAATCCCCATAGTGATTCTCTTTCTTCTTTTGCCTATTTTCTCTGCACAGTGATAATTTTTCATCTTCTCCAAAACTTGTAATCTTTCATATTCCTGAAATTCAGAAGTATTTTGAAGTTTATTCATCTCACTCAATGCCTTCTGACTGCCTCTCCACTTGCAGTCTGAAGTAGGGAGCCATGACATCTCCAGCATTCAATCCCAGTGAGAACAAAGACATATTCAATTCACACCGCTAGGACTGATTTGTATCTACAAAATAATCTGGCACTTGTTTTTGCCCACCTGGGTGCCCCTCATTAAAATTATTCAACTTTTATCTTCTTTCTTCCCAGCACTATTGTCTTTGTATATCATATTCTGCATGGTGTCCAGCAGATTGAATCCTATCGAGTACTCATTTGTCAGTTGTACAATTCAGATGGACTATTGCTCACACACAGCTTTCTGGGTATGGGAGTCTTTCTAGAATTAAAATACTTTGATTACCTCCCTAGCCTTCTTTGGGTCTATCATTTGAGGATGCACAAGGATTTTCTCAGTTTCTGTGTCCCTCAAGCACTGTCCCTCTTTCTCTAATTCATAAATCTTTGTGATGTCTGACTGATTTGCTGCAGTTTGATTTATGTGTTTTTCCTTCATCTAGTTAAAGTTTCTCAAATTCATGGTTTAAAAGTATGGAAGATAAAGGATTTTTCTTTTTTTTTTGCCTGTGTCCCCATGGTTTAGGACATAGATTCACTTTATTTGCTCCTTGTTTATAGCTGGCAGGGATCAGCTTTCCCATGCTTAGGCTAAGTCCCTTTCTTTTCAGACTCAAACAGTATTTTAGCTTCAAAATGCTTTAGTTGAGATCCTTCTTTTCCTATGTGCTTTTGCTTATTTGTTCAGCAAAACTCATCTTGTAATAAGCTACCCATTTTGCTGCTTCCCATATTGTAGGAAGGTATTCAAATTAATCAGGGACTGTCAAACTGAAAAAAATGTCCAGGGATTTTTCCAGCGGGGCTTTGAATCTGCCTAATCTTCCTCTCTCACCATGCCATGGAGCTCCACCAATTGTCTGCTTTCCTTCTGAAATTAGTGGATGCTGACAGGCATGCTCTACTTGGTGCTTTCCTCCAGAACCCTTGTTATTAATTTTTTTGAATCCTTGACCATCACAACCCTTTCTTTTTATATGGTTGTCCCACCATTAGTTTTCTGGTCTTTGGAGCTTTTTATTTACTCTAGCTTTTCCTGTCATGTCAGCCATCTTCTTGCCAATCTTGATAGTTTCCTGTCTTGAAAGGAGAATGAGAAAAGAACTCCCTTGAACATCACAGAGTATATTGTTGTAGGCTGGGTTTAGTCAGGGGTTTTATTAATGTTAGTTAGGTTTGTTCCTTGTACTCCCCTCACAGTGGTTTGCTCCAAGTTGTTTACCTGGAAAGTTCCTGCCACTCAGACCTGTCAATCTTCTCACCTCTCCCTGTTTTCTCCTTATTTGGTTCTGTCAGTCAAGGTTTGATCACTCCCTGATGACTATCAATCTTGTAACCACCCCCAGATTCTTCATGAAAGTTCTGCATCAATCACCCCACCTTAGCCTTTCTATTCGTCCCAGGACTCTGTACCCACCTCTGTTATGTTACCATTGGTTGTTATAATCAATGTCGTTTCTCTATATTTGTCCCCATTAGGCGAGCCAGGTTTCCACCCCTGTCCGCCCACCCTCTACTTAATCTGTTGTCGTTCTTTGTTCTCCGGCATTTTGCACTGCATTGCGCTGAGAGCAATTTGTTCTGATCACACATGGGGGAATAAAAGTTCTTACGGCTCGCAAACAAAGTGTCCTTCTCTCGTCCCTTCATCTCCTCTCAGCATGTGAAGCTACCAAAGCTGCGTTACCCACGCCGCAGCGCTCAGCATTACGAGGGAGGCAGATGCCAGCCGGCGCATCTTGACTGCTTGAGGTCGTGGCAGATAGCCGCCGCAGTGTATCTCTTCTATTTCTGTTCTCAGTAAAATAATTCTGTCCTGCTGAACTCTTAAACTTCAAGAAAATTGAAAGTGTCTTAGGTTTCTTTCAAACAAATATTATGCCTAGACATTTCCCACTGCACAACTCATGGCTTTCAACAGGTATGGAATCTGGTATAGGACTCTCCACCAAGTCACCTGAAATTATGGGATTAGAGAGAATTAATGCCTTAAAGATTTTAAGGGTATTTTGCAAAGTATGCGTCAAATTGGGAAGCCAGTAACTTTTACTGAACTAAGCACAGGATTCAGAAAAAGAACTTACAAAATTACAAAATGAATAGTGAAAAAATCTGGTTTTGAAATATTTTATATAAATTTCTTGTTCTCAGAAAAGAAAAGAAAATAAAAGACCATGAAACTACAGATTTTCAGTTTAGGAGATGTTTGCATGTTTTATGAAATTTTCAGTTTAGAAGAGTCTGGAACCCATGCACTTCCAAATTTCAGGCAAGCAGTGGTCCAATTATGCAGTGCCATTTGGTACTCTTACAAAGAAACATGAATGTGAGAATAGCCTGGTAATTGACTTAAAGTAACAGAGTAAATATGAACATTGCATACTGATTTTAAATTCATGTATTTTAAGAAAATGGGCAAGTGCTTGATAATAAATTTACAACAGTAAAACAGTATTCTATGTGTGGTTTTCAATCCACTAAACATTCTCCTCCAGAAGTGCATCTTGTGCTTATTCTTGAACAACAGACATCTGTGTATGACTGCTGTCTCCATGTTACTGATTCTGTTGTTATAGTCTGAAATGACTTGCTTTTATCTTTTTCAAAAACTGACACAAAGAAAAAGCATTCAAAAATATAAGAGTGTAGAGTATACTTGTTAGCAGCCACAAAATTGATACTGCATATATAAAAACCAAGACAGGTATAATTTTCCTAATGCAAGTGTCATAACTGTCTTTTTCTGAGTGTCTCTATTGCCACAGTATCAATTAATAGAATGGTATTCCAGTGAATCACCTTGTTCAAGTAGAAGGGCTAAAATAATAATTCAGACAGAACAAACTAAAGTGTCACAACACAAAGAAGTCAAGTATCTGTCATTCACAAGCAATGTCAGTGCCATGATCTAACAATTCTCCCTGTTTTCTTATAAAGCAGCCAAAGGATATGTCAAGCAGTCAAATGCAGAGGTAAAAAAAAACCCAAAAAAACCAACAAAAAACCAAAAACAACACTGTAAGCAAGGGAAGGAAACAGAGTGTGAGGAAAGGAAAAAAAAAATAACAAAAACAAAATTTAACAACCCCCGAAATAACATGAAGTAATTCACCTCACAGCTATCTATTGCAATCTTACATTAAATTCAAACAAAATTTAGATATCTGAGTAAAAGAAGGAAAAACTGCAAGGTGGTTGGTTACTGAGAAAATGGGATGAGGAAAAACCCTATCATATTTTCAGGTCCTCTCCTTGCATGTTTCCTATATACAATCCCCTACTGCATAATGTAACTTTCTCTATTATGCAACTTTAACCTTATCTGTCCTGTTACAATTTGTCTCAGCATATTTTTACATAGATTGAAAGATGTGAGCAGTAGCATTGATTCACTTGGTTTCAAAATTAATTTTGGCCTTACAGCTGATAAACCTGCAGCAGATAAAGCTGATGAACACATTATAAATATACAGTAAGGTGCAAATGCCATCTAGATGCTAATTCTGTTTATATTGAACAGTTCAGCAGACAGTAACTTCAGCACTCATTCTATCTCTTTAATATGAGTGCATAGTAGCATCCCTCAGAGGAGGGAGGAATCTTGTTTATAGGTCTCAGTGGAAGTGCCCCAGGAGATCCATCTGAGGGTTCTCTCTCAGAAAAAAATGAGCAGTTAACAAATATTTGTAATTAACTTGGTCAGCAAACAGGCACCCTGCTCCAACACAGGATGCAGGAAGTTCTGAGGGAAGTCCTCTGAAGTCCTGAGATCAGAAAAAGTCCTGGGGAAGACATGTTCTTCAGAATTCTCAGTCTTATCTTGCAATATGAGGCAGGCTTCAAAGCCTTGAAACTTTTCTTCATAATTAGAAAAAATAAGAAGTGTCTTCTCCCCCATTTATTTAAATGGATACAGTAGGTCACAGTCTATCAGGTATTATCAGTGTAATTGAAACATGCATATTTATTTTCTAGACTGAATGATGAGAGATAAAAATTAGAACAAGAACCTTCTGCTTTGAGTATAAAATTTTCTATGCTGAAAGCAAAATCACAAATGAAGAGTAATAATTTCGGGAAGGTTTTGAAACAGTAAAGTCCACAGCTAACAAGTGAAACTTCTACAGACATAATATTTAATAGCAGATTCTGTTCCATCCAGTCCAGATCAGTGGAGGTGTCATTTAAATGGCTGCATCTTTGTGGAAAAAAATATTGTCTATAGCTAAACTGCGCCCAGACTCCCACCAAACAAAAATCTGACATGTAAGCATGAAGTTTAGACATAGCTATAAAGATAAAACATAATTGTCTTAAAGGAAGACAGGGACACTGAGAAGTAAAAACATGTAATGGTATGTAATATAAACTGATTGTCTAGTACCTTATATAACACTCAAAATCTAGAAGTTTTTTTCAAAAAATCTCATCACTGAAATGTCTATATCAGACTGCAAAAGTGAAGCCAGTTATTAATCAAAACCTTGACATGGCAAACATGAAAACCACTTTTAAAGACCAATTGAAAGGTAATATCTGATAAGCTCAAAGTGGCCAGGCTAAGCCAGCCCACCCAGCAAAGTAAGAAACAATCAGAGGCTGACCACTGAGTAACCTTTAACATGAAGAATCTGCTGCTATCAACAAGAAATTCTGATAAGCAATGAGGTCATGGCATGACAAAGCTGCTCTCACCTACAAAGGCTAGAAGCCATGCAATTACTTCTGGCAGGTACCTCTTAGTAATTGTCACAGACACAGAGAAAATAAATGTTTCCTAATAAGAGAAAGGTCTCTAAAAAAGTTCAGTAGTTAAGTGTTGGGCCATCCCCCAGTTCATTTGAAATACCTTGTATTTTATGACATTCCAAACATACTCTGAATCTATTTAAACTGTAGGGATTTTTCAAAAAGGCAGGAATCTTGCTGAGGTAAAAGCTTTCTTCCAGAGATGCATCTTCTTTTGTTGCTGGACACTGAGAAATTGTTACCACCTTCTGGTTAGTGGTAGCTATGGGTGTTAATTCACATAAGTGTCACTTATGATGCTTTTTAGTTGTGCTTGAGCAGTGTTATAATGGAAATCTCTTAAAATCTTGAATTAAATACTCAAATAGTGTGAAAATGGAAAGAGATAGAAGTAATTGTAGAAAATCTATCATTTCAGCCTCAGCAAGGAATGGAATACATTAATAAAAGGGAAAATTTGAGTTTTTCAAAGGAAATTTCTGAAAAACAACATAACACCATGTTCCTCTGGATTTCCAGTGCATAGCTCAATCCAGTACATTCAGGTGCAGAATGAGCCATAAATGGATAAACAAGAAACTTCAGAGACAGCTGAAGAAAGGGACATAAAAAGAGATTCTGGGAAGAGAGCATTGCAGCGTCCAAAGCAGAAGTAATGAAAAACAGTTGAATCAAATAGACCTGCAATTTACCTCACTTGAAGAAGAATGTTGGTTTTTTTTACAAAAAAATAATAGCAGGCTGAGGTGAAGTATAAGAAAACAATACTATGATAGTAAGTCGGCACTCATTTTTTGACAACATACAAGCATAAAAAAGAAATTCAGAAGTGGGCACTGATACCACGATCATTTAGTACAAAAGCAGCAGACTGGAGAAATTCCATAAAAATAAGAAACAAGAGCACAAGCAGTCTGTAATTTGTAATATTTATAGAATCAAGAGGAAGAGTAAAAGCATTTCTGAAGCAAGCAGGGAATGCAGCTTGGAGCACAGCAGCAACATAGGGAACAGAAGAGACAAAAAGGTCAGTATGTCAAAAATTCCTTTTGTCACTCAAGTTCTATAGCTTGCTGGCAGTAATACAAAACAAGACCTTTCAGAAGGGGAATCAAATCAGCAGGATGGGTAACATGCAGTGAGTGGATGAGGTGAGTGATGTGAGACACTTATGAAGGCTGAGGTACTGTAGGCTTTGGAAGGGACTCAAATAGTAAAGGAAGAATTACATCTTTAAGAAGGTTGTCAGCATGCAACCTGAGGGGCTGGATGGATCAAATTCTGCAGATACTAGCACAAATTGAATAGGATCAAACCCCACTTTAAGTAACCAACATTCAGTATGGGCAGGCAGGCCATCTTCTCCATATTCTCTTTGTTTGATCTTGGTTAGCTTCAAACTTAGATGTATAGTATTCAAACTTGAAAGTGCTATGCGAGTTGAATTTCTTTCCAGCTCAGGTTCAGAAAGCTCTCTGTCTCATGCAGAACTGAGATGTGGAGCTATAGCTAAGAAACCTACAGATACAAATCTGCAAGAAACTTCTCTTGCACCTGTGTTCTGATGTGCACTTACTTAACCTCTCCTTATAGCACATTTAACTTAGTGGATCATGCCTTAAGCAAGCGGCTTTCTTGTTAGCACAGAATGAGTCACTTCAGAGACCTCACTGACTTACTACAAAATTAAGAAATATAAAACAGCTTATATATGTTGATTATAGTGTAAACTTTTGACAGTTTACTTGGACTGGAGTCCTATGGAAAGTAAATTTTCCAAAAATGTAAATAGATTTGTTTATACAAGCCAATTGCTAATAGCAGGGTCTATCAGAAAGCTGAAGATAGACAATCCCAAAACCTACATTTGTATTTGAAAGATAGGGACACAATTTTCCGTGAACATCGTGGCTTTGTTATCTCCCTTATTTCCTTTAAGCCAATACTGACTGTTGCTTGAGACTGTCAACTCACAATGTTGAGATGGTTTCTTTTTCACAAGAGTGCTCACTATTCCTCAGTATGAGAAAACGATCCTCTTCTGAGCAGTATTAGAAGCTCCTAATTCTGTAAAAAGTATAACACAAATAACTAATGATGACTTTAAAGAAAAAAATATATCCAAGTTTTTTACTTCAAGTGTAGCAATTAGCCTACACAAAAAGTATTTGACTTATTCTAAATTTAAAAGAAAAGTTCTTCACTATAAAAACAGTCAAGGTGTTCCACAGAAAATGCGACAAAATGACAGCTCAGTGATTTATAGGGTACTTAGTTTATCACTTGATTGACACATTAAACTGTGATTCTGTGGGGAAAAAGCTGCCCAGAATTCTTGAGAAATCATCATAACAGGAATAATATTCATCTGTTTTAATATCTAAGAGTTTTAGAAGGACGCTTCAAGTCAAACTCTGCAAATTAGGACTTGATGGAAGCTGAAAAATAGTGTGTAGCATATGATTTTATTTTTTTGTCTAGTAATAGAGGTAGTTTTGACAATTGCTGCCACCCTGAAACCAAGAAGTTGAGCTCTCAACTTTAGTTTAACAACCTGAAAGACTAGCACACTGAAATTAATCCTTTATCAGGCACTATCAGTTCCAACACTTATGTTTTGGAACATGACCTATGTCTTTTGGGACATTCCCCCATGAACACACTGCTGTCACCCAGCTCTATGGAGAAAAACTGATTGCTTAGGGATTGCTTGGTACCACAGTAACAACAAAGCATATTATAATAAAAAAATTATTTTAACCTAAACTCTGCAGATTGGATCATTTTATACAACTTACAAAGATCCTCTGCACATCAGGCGATTTTACTAACATCCAACCCTCCCTGCAGATTCAAGTCATTTGTTATACATGAACTCTAACTTGGGTTCAAAGCAGGCATACAAAACTCTGTCCATGGAAGAAGGAAGCAAGGACGGCAGCCCTGACCATGAAGAGATGGCTTTCCTGCCATTCCACAGCTCCAGCACACAGCTGACTGGGATTTGCTGCTGTACAGGGCAAGGCATGTGGTTTTTTATGTTTTCCTGTTCTCCAGTGTGTGTTATTTTGATTGTCCTAGGTACATGGACCCCATTTCATGGATGAAGGTGTTCATGGTCAATGACAGCCCACCTCACAAGACAACGCACCAGTGTCTAGGAGTAGGGAATCTGGCTACCACTGCCAGGTGCTCCAGAATCTTTGTTTCAGCTCAGCTATTGTCAGAGTTCTATCTTAGGAGCAGCAGGAGCCTCTTCAGGAGGAAGGACAAGCCAGAAGCCAAGGGTGATCCCAGTTCCTGATCAGACAGTACCTTCACCAACCAGGCACAGTCCGCCAGGACCCAAGGACCAAGCTGGAGATGGGATACATCAACCCTCAGGTTGTATACCCAGACAGGGTGAACTCACACCTCAGGTCTGAGGTTAATCTAGTAAGATAAATGAGAAAATATGAATCAGGAGAGGACAGGGCTGACAGACATGCAATGTAGGGTCAAGAAGACGAAGAAGGAGATTTCTTCCACCTAGAAGACAAAGCTGGAGATCAGGCTTCCTGTAACATAGGTCTGAGCCACTTCCAGGACATGGGCCCATGTGCAGCTGTACAGCACAGCTCAAGCTACGATTGGAGGTCCAGGTCCAATGTTCAATGTAGCCTCTGCAGCAATGGTCAGCGGGTCTGTCAGCAGATATAACTCTGCTGGTCTCCAGATAAGTCTGACAGCTCTGGGCCTGAAAAGCTCACGTACACTCAGTGACATGACTACTTCTGCATCAAACGTACCCAAAAAAACCCATAGTGCTGGTCAGAACTTATGTGAAATTGCTGTGATGCACAAAATTACTTTTGCTCCTGTTTCATGCTGTTACGACTTCTTGCTGAAAAATACGGACCTATTTTGTGTTTCATTTTAATTGAATTAATGGAATTAAATTAGAGCATAATTAAACACCCTACATCTAAATCACAAGAATTTCATTCACTTCCCTGAGATCATGCTGCTTGATAGTTGGGACTTGTAAGGGGGTAAAACTGATCAATGTGCAATGGTTGTTAACTATTATATCTGTGCCATCAGTGACTTAGAACAGCTATTTTCATGCCAGGAGAGAAACAACCATGTATCTGTATTTTGTATTACATACTTTAGCAAGCAAGATGAACAAACCAACTGAAGATTTTCCAAAACTCTTATTCTTTATTTTTTTTCCTAATGGAACAGCAATATGTCAGGAAAAATAACTGCTTTGAATGAAACTCGCATTTATTACCCTGATGTGCATACACTTTATAATGCAGCTTTTATAATTCCCCTCATTTTTTGCTTTTACTTCTTATAAACTCTGTACTTTTAAATGTGTAAAACTAGCACTAGCTAATATGCCTTGTGCTTTGTAAAGCACATTGAATTATTTAATACTTTTTTACAAATACATTGCAGGTGGCAGGTCATAAATTATAAGACTATTTTTATATAAAAATAGAGAAGTCACACAGCTGTCATTTTCAAGAACAAGACAGCAGTTGGCACAGGTATAATCATATCTCCCAAGCCAATTTATAAGGCATTTGTTTTCAGAGTGTAACATTTCACTTGAGGCATGATCAAAAAGTAATGATGCTAGGGACTATTTATGAGAGGACAAAAACAGTTCCACAAAGGAAGCCCTTCTGTACTTGTTCTCATAGATGTCTACATCAGTTTAACATCTTATTTTTATTATATTTCCTTCTACAAATATTATACACCTTCTTCAAGTTTTTTCTTCATGAGAGAAATTTACTTTTGGAAAATCTTTTATTGAAGATGTGTATTGTGTTCCTCTAACTTGAGTCCTTAAAAGTAGTTCCAATTACCTGTTTTCCTTAAAAGAAAAATTATGATACCAGGTGTTTTGGAGCATTAAAACTTTTGTTTGTCCATCCTTATACCAGCAAATAGGACCAGGATATCCAAGAAGTCCTGAAAATTGAAAATAGGGGTAAAAGTATAAGTAAGTAAGGGCAGATAAAAGTCACTGAGAGATGCATAATGGGCTACAATAATAATACATCATTATAGTATGCATATTTCTAAATATGGATCAGAAATTGCTATGTGATTGACAAGTAATTGCATTCAAACTTGTACAAAGTTATATTTTTTCTAAAATTCATGTTTTGGAACTTTTAAATTTTGTTTCTATTTTAAAAATAAGGATATATCATTAATGAAAATTATAGCTTACTCCTCTGTCTTTTCCAATCTATTATAATGTTAGCAAAATGCATTACTTTCTCACTTACTTGGTACATCTTTCTGGCTAAATTTCAACCAGAACCTAACTAGTTCTGGTTCTACTTGACTACTTTTTTTTTTAATTAGATTTTATTCAAATATTACTCTCAGTCACTTTATGTTAACCCAGGTGGTACAGATTTCATAACATTGGTATCCCTAAAAAAACAAGAAAATTAAGAGCAGTGTGAAGTAGACTGTTTGGGCAGGATACAAATTGTGTTATGCCCCCAAATGGCAACTTTAAAAATCTTGCACAATATTTTATGGTTTTAGGAGACAGCTTTAACAGCATAAATTTTCACTGCTTCTATGTAATGAACATCAGTCATTCTCTATTGAGTCTGGCTGGGATGGATTTATTTTCTTCATTGCAATCCATACGGTGCTGGGCTTTAGACATGTGATCAAAACAGCATTGATAACACACTTGGTGATGTAGGTATTGCTGAACTGTGCTCACACTGCATCAAGGATGCCTGTGTTTCCACTCTAGTAGGCTGGTAGCAGGCAAGACTTTGGGACAGGATACAAGCAGGATGGTGACCAAAGTAACCAAAGAGATATGCTCAATCATACAACACCATACTCAGCAAGGAAACTCAGGTTTTTCCAAAGAAGCCATTGCTTGTGGATGAACTCAGCACTACGGGTGGTGAGTGGCTGCTCTAGCACGACTTATCTCTGTTTGTCCTTGAAATATCAAATTGTTTTCATCTTGACAATGAACTTTCACTGCTCTTGCCCTTCCCATTTTCTTCCCCAGCCTGCTGAGAGAGCTTGAGAGAGCAGTTGGGTGGGGGCTTATATGTCACCTAGGATCAACTGACCACTTATACAAAAAACTCTTGAATAAATGTAGTTTTCATGTCATGCTGATGTGAATTTTCAACCACTATAGATCCTTTTATGAATTTAAGTGATTTTAAGGTAATTATTGATTTGTTGAAGTATGGTTTAACATGCCATTTTAGCTTTCCTTTATTTAAGAAGTACTCACTATATCAGATAGCTGTAGATGTTAAACTTGCAAATCACTTGTCTCTTCAGATTCATGCATGTATATTTCTTGGAATTAAATGACTATTTATAAATATATATAAATCAGGCCAGATTGGATGGGGCCTTGAGCAACCTGATCTAGTGGAAGGTGTCCTTGCTCATGATGGGGGTGCTGGTACCAGACAATCTTAAAGGTCCCTTCCAACCCAAACCATGCTATGATTCTATGATTTATTGAAACAATTAAACAATTTCAGGAAAAGATGCATTACTTCTTCAGAAACCATTAAGAAAGAGACATTTCTCTAACACACATGAAAGATTCTAAGAATATTTTAAGGTCATACTGTAAATGGAAATTGACTCACATTTTTAAAAAAGTAATATAGTAATTCAGAAAAGTTGAAATAGACTTTTTAACTCTTGAAATATCCCCTATGAAACTGGATAGACTGATCAGAAAGAGGGATTAAAACTCCCTTCTACAGTGAAAGTCAGCGAAAGCTTTAAGTAGGTGAAACACATGTACTAATGCATGCACACCTATCAGTAGATTATACATTTGCAACCTGCCTAAACAAGTGAAAGAATAACAGCCAGTTTCACATCCAGCTAAGACAGAAAACTGTATGCTTTCCTCCTTTCATGAAATTGGGTGAAAGTGAGATCATAAAAGCTTAGTGATTTGAGCTAGCAGCACACTCACTTCAACTGAACTTCAGAAGCACTAACACAGGCTCACAGATCTTTCAACTTGTTTCTTGAAAGGGAGAGTGAAGAATTCATAGAGAAGTGTAAAAAAGATGAACTTCTAATTTAGATTAAAGCAATAACACCTCATAAAGATGAATTTTAAATTACAGACTAGAAATTAAATTAAAAACCTCCCTCTGTAAAAGAAGTAATGAAACGATTCATTGAGGTAGATACTTGCACAAAGTTCCTTCAGGTATTGACCTGACTGACCATCAAATATATCTGACTTCTGTTGCTCTTGTTTCCACCACCAAGCAATAGGTGTGATGGTAGCAGTGTCAGGCTTCAAGTACGCCAGAGAGTGGAAAGATTAAAATAGAGGATTTCCCACATTCAAGAATTATTTTTCTACTGTAAGACACACAGTATTTTGGAAATTTTAAAGACCTAGTTCACCATCTTGTGCTGAAGCAGTGTCAGGCATATTTAACTGGATTTTTGACTTACCAGTAACCTTGGATGACTTGTTTATAGGTGATAACCTTCTTATGCTTGCCCATCTTAGAATGCTGTTAATAGACAAAACAAATCTCCTTCATTGCAAATACCTGTTATTGTAATTTGCAATAATTTTGCAGAATGGAAAGACTCACATTATTATGTGTCAGCTGTCTCTGTTCTAAACAGAACCAGTTATTAAGTCTTGGTGGAGAACTCTCAAACATCTCTGTCCCCTCTTCAGTTATCTGGTTTCTGTGAAACACTGTCCAAGCTGAGAACTTATAGGTGCAGGATATGAAATGTATCACTCTTGAAAATTGCTCTAGACAGAACACTGCAAAGTGAGAGCAGGCAGTCACCTTGCTGGGTTTTTTATGTTTAACTGGTGAAATTAAAGAAATAAAAAATCTCACCTAAAGTGTGTTTAACACAGATCTAAAGTTCAAATTAATTTGTTAGGGCAAAAAAAATTAAGTAATTAATTCCAGCAATGTAAAAATATATTTTAGCAGATGCATTCAGCATTAAAACTAATTAATTATTAGAATGACCCAAGAATTGAAAAAATACCCATGACAGTTAGAATAGTTTTACTTTTTTCCCTTTGTTTTCCTTTGTACATGGTGACAAATGCTGACAAAACAGCATTTTCCAGTAGAAATGTTGCACTGATTTCTTTCAACCATCTTAACGTGATTGTGACAGATTGCACAATATAAAAAGCAATTCTATCAGCAAAACATACTTTACACATTACACCTACTATTTTCCCCTTTTAAAGCATCTGTCACTGCTTTTAAAGGTCACATATTTCATGTTTCAGTGTGTGGGGAGAAAAAATATTTCCTCTTAACTTGAGAAATTAGCAAGGATGCTATACCAGCTTTGTTGTGCACTGGATAATTTCATTTATTATTCTTACTGTGACATGATGCCTGGAATTAATTTTTGTGCAACGAATAACTTTCTTGTGTACAACTTTGGTACTGCAATAATGGAAAAAAACAACAAAAAAAGATTATTTAAATGAAGGAGGTCTGATGTTTTGCTTCCACCAATTAAAGTATCTTCCTCCTCTTTCCTGTAGTACTACTGTGAAGCAAATATGACATAAGGAAAGATCAAATCCTGTTTCTAATGTTGTGAGAAAAATGCCTCTTCCCAATACCAAGCAGATTAAAACTCTGCCAGTCCTTTATTATAGCAAAAAAAAAAAAAAAAATAGAGGGGTGAGCTGTAGGATAAACTTGCTTATGTCTGACAGTTAAAGCAAAAAAATACTCAAAAGGAGGAACTTAAGAAGGGCACAGGTTTAGGAAAAAAGAAACAGGAGGACAAAAAAGTCCAAGCAAACAATGTAAAAAAAGGACAAGAAAAAAAATTTGCATGGAAACAACATAGATCACTATACCTTAGCATTATATTCAAAGCTCTGGTTAAGTTCAATTAAGAGACATAGGTGGTTTTAGAGATAATGTATGTTACTGGTTAATTTAAACAGAGGAATCTTACTCTTATAATCTTCAGTTCTACAGGATTTCAGGTAACAAATCATTGCTGGAAGAAAAGGGAGGGCTTTTCTTCTTAGATACATCTGTTTAACACACAGATATGGTTTTCAAGAAAATTGAGCTCAAAAATAAAAGTTAAAGAAATTAATTTATTTCTCAGTGTATTTAAGGAGTTAATGGTCATGATGAGCTACGTTTACTGGAAAGAGATAAAATAAAGGGTCTGATGTTCTCCTAAGGGTGTCAAAAAGGTCATCTTTGTACTGCTGGTCCAGAATAGAACAGGTATCGCAGCCTAGCTTACTTCTTTATGTCAAGTGCTATCAAAGTTATTCACTGTCATTTTTTGCAGTAAAGATTATTATAGTTGTTTATGCAGGCTTGCCTAAGCTACTCCAACAGTTTTTTTCCCCAAAATTTAATAGAAAGAAATAAAATTTCAAAGAAAATATTTTAATTGGCGCACATATAAATCAATTTTGTTCTTTAAGAGAGGGTTATCTTGAATTTCCTCAACTCTTAGATGTATTTCCTCAACCATTATCCTCCCATGTAAATTTTACTCTTTTGATGTTCTTATTCCCAAAGCTCTTCACTGACAAATTTGAGATGTGAAGATCATGTAAGAATTTCAAAACAGATTAGTACTTTTGATGAGAAGTGAGTTTATGCGGCGTTGCATTGTTTTCCCCGATCCCGAGCAGCTCCGGACAGCCTGGAATGGCGCTGCTTCTCGGCAGGACCCAGGGCTGCCGCTTGCTCCGGGCGCTTCTTCGTTCAGTGCACCAGCTGGGTCTGGCCATGCTCTGTCACTGCGTGCGAGGGGCGAGACAAAGAGGGAAGGAATTGTCCACTCCCTCCGCTTGGTCGGCTGGAGAGCTTTTATTTGCCGCGGGGAGATGCAACGGAGAACCGCGGCCATCCCCTGCATCCACGTGGACAAAATGGCCCCGAACAAAGGAACGCATGGCAGGCTGAGGGAGGCAGAAGTCTCCCTCGCCCAATGGGGACAGGCTATGGGGGTGTGATGTGGACTGGGGTAACCAACGGGGATGCGACAGGGGCGGACATGGGGCTCCGGGGCAAATGGGGTTGTGGGAGTGGGGTAACAGACTCCGAACTCTCCATGTGGAGAGAGGGGTGGTTACAGGACTGGCAGGGTGAGTTCCAATGGTAAGTAGTCTGAAGTGGACCACCGTGGTGGGGGGAAACACGAGGGGTACACAGGAATACACAGAACTGGCTAACTAACACATATCAGAACCCCTAATCTGAACCCGAACCCGGGATGCAACAAGTTTACATGAATATCCATTTGAAGACTATAAGCTTTAAGGGTCTTATTTAACTGAACACATGGTTAAACCTTAGCCAGTTTCCAGATGTCCACCCAACTGCTCTCTTTTTTCTCAACAGGACATGCAGAGAAAATAAAGAAAAAAGCTTGTCTGTTGAAATAGAGACAGGGACATCTCTTCCCAGTTACTGTCATGGTCAAAACAAGCTTGATTTGAAGAAACTTATTTTAATTAATTGCCAATTAAAACCAGATTTGGATTGGGGGGGGGGGGGGCGGGAAGAAACAAGACACTGTCCCTACATCCCTCTTCTTCCCAAGCTCCACTTCAAACCAACATTCCTGACTCTGCCTCCTCACGATGAGCAGTGCAAGGGCTGAGGTCAGTCCATAGCAGCTCCTCTCTGCTGTTCCTTCCTTACACTCTTTCTGAGCTCCAGCCTGGGGCCTTCCTCGTCCTTCAGGACAAACTTGCTCCAGCATGGGCTCTCCATGGGCTGCAGCTCCCCTCCGAGCACGTCTACCTGCCCCATCAGGCTCTCTCCCAGGCCGCAGGGCCATTCCTGCCGGCTCTCTCCTGCCCCCGTCCCTGCTCCCGCTGTCCCCTCGGAGCTCACAGGGCTGTTTCTCGTTCCCTTCCCCTTGCTTCCCCTTGCCCCTGGCTGCCAGGCAGCGTCTTGCCCTCCCTTGCCCAGGCTTTCCCCGGGGCTCTCGCCCGCCCGCCCATGGCTGAGGGGCTCAGCCGTGCCCTGCGCTGGGGCCGCTGCAGCCGCTGGCACCGCCTGGGGCTGGCCCGGCAGCCCCGGCACAGCCCCGGTGCTGCCGCCACCACCGAGGCACCCGCGCAGGGCACAGAAGTTGTTTGGGAACCAAGGTGCTTGCTGCAGATCAAAAGCTACGGTTTTAGAAAGCCATGGCATTTAAAATATGACATTTTTAATGTTTCATTAGCTTGAGCTCTTAAAATTTGATTTAATGTGGTCCATTTACCTGCTATTAAAACCCACTCAGTATGCTTACACCTTATTAAATGCCCAGCATTGGGAAAATGTTCAGTGCATTCTGGAAGTCAACACAAAGCAATGAGGCCAACCAGCCTTCAATGTACATTTTAAAATAATCTGGTTTTCTTATGCAGGAGAACCTAGTGTAAGTCTAAAATGCATTAACTCCTTTTTCTCTCTTGGAAAATTCACTGTGATTAGTGTTACAGACTTTGGCACAAAAGACAGAAAGTTACTTTCATGGGCATTTTATTTTATAAGTACAGAATGTCCTTATCTTGAACTCAGTCAATACAAATTCATTACCTAGAATACAGCAATGCAGTGCATCTTTTATTTCTGATGTATGCCTTTGTAGTTTAATTTTTCCTTGAACTTAATTTGGCTGGATGCTTCAAAATGTTTTCTGTCTAGTGTTCTGAGCTAATAGTTCTTCTTAAAAATGGAAGGATGGAGGGGCAGAATGAACACATAAAATTTGCACTAGGCATGTAAGGTTTAGGGGTTGGTATTGAAATGTTAGGTGTGGGACATTTTAGTAGAACTTGAGTTTACCTAGTCAAAGAGGTTTACCTGGCAAAATAGCTTGTCTTCACTCTTTACCTTCCTATAATATTGCTAAAGTATAATTGGGTGATATGGTTATAAACGTGCTTACTGGCATCCACAGAAGGTATGGATTTTCTTTTGATAGTGAAGCTCTAGGTCTCAGAGAAGAGGCGTCACTTGCAGCTACAGCCAGAAGTACTTTACTGGAAAATCTGGTACATATTAGGTATTCTTTTCTTCTGAGGAGAACTTCTTCCCCAGCAACAGCTAGGCAGTATTTCCCATTCCAAACAATCAAGACGCTAAGAAAATGTGATTATTTTTCCTTCCCCTAATATCTTCCACAAAACCAGAATTAGTTTAAATGTCATTTATGTAAGCACAGCATTCACTTATAGCAGATTGCAACTGAATAACTCAAACAGATTGTCTTCAACTGTCTGACATAAGTTTAATATCCTGTTCTACTTGGCTGATTACACTACCAAATGAGACCTAAGTGTAGATTTATGTGAATGTAACAAGTCATTATTGCTTTCTTCTTAGCCATCACTAATTTTTACTTTATGGATAGTCAGTTCATGCACTGTCATCATCTCATTATGTTTATTTTACTGCCCATGACAGAAATTCTTATATTCATTTTTAAAATGCATAAAGGCATTTTACATTCACCATGTAAGATTTCCCTCACAGCTTAGTTACAGAGATTTAATAGCATTTTTCTTTCAGCCATGCATAGGCTGAAATCACAAGATATCTTCATCTAGTTTTTAATTCAATCCCCTCCTTGAAGCTACATTTACTTGTCTTTAACAGATGCATTTATTTACCTGTTATCTCTAGGCTGAAACACATATTTATATATCTGTGCTTCAGGCACTGATTTTGCATTAGTGAGAAGTTGAATTATTATGATGGATGTCATAGGTGGGGACTAAAATTGTGCCAGGCAGTGGGGGGCACACTGACGCCTTAAGTTTTACCTTTCATATTTTTCAGATTCTGTGCTGCCTAGGGGTGTAGCTCTGAGCTTCATAATAAGTGTTAGTAGGTTCTCTTCACAGGGTGGGTAGACAAAACAATTCTTTTCCAGCTTGAGACCAAAGACAACCGTTACAAGGTTCAGGCCAAAAGGTATAAACAATGGGGAACTGAAGAGAGCAATCGGGGGGGATGGGACTTCATAACCTAAAGCTATAGTCAGACAATTAACTCCAATAGACCAAAAACTTATGAAAGTATGAGACCTTGTGACCGGTCATCCATTTTGCGACCATTTTTGATCCATCTTGGGTGTAGCCCTGGTCTAGCTCTTGTACTGCCCAAGGTGTATCTTTTAAGGCCTTTTTTAAAATACCTACTTCATTCTCTTAGCTCTTTCTAGCCTCTGTTCCAGGTCAGCCTCTCAAGCATCAACACATGCACATGGGAACCATCCTAATCCAGTGGAAACCGATTCTGGCAAATCCTGGCACCACTGCTGGAGATAACCTGCTAGGTGCCACAGACTCTTATCCAGGCAGAGAAGGGGGCATACATTTTCAGGGAGGAGCAGGAGTTGCAGGCCAGAGTGGGCATTTTGTCAGTGCAAAGTTTGCTGGAGAAAGAGGGAAGAGGGAACTGTAGTGCTGGGGACAGCAGCAGCAGGTATGTGAGCCACCCTGCCCACCTATAATGAAGGTGACCTCATGGGAACAATTTCAAAAGCATTGCCTGTTGTGAAAATAAGGGACATTCAGACTGGGGAAAGGAAAGGGTAAGATTTTTCTCTAATTTCTGTGCTTTACTTGACACTGACACAGTAAGCACACTTCTCAGTGCTCAAATGGAAATGTTCCATGTGGAAGTGACAATACAGCAGCTGTGGGCAATGAAAGTGAAGTGTTCAAAGGATATGTAAATATTAGTGGAGATGCAAAGGCCAGATTCTAAGATGCAATTTTACAACTAAAAATATTATTTTCCAATGGCTTTGAAGCATGCAGAGAGCTCTCAAGAAAACTCCTTTTTAACCTTCCTCTAAGAATTTTTGGGCCATATTGATATACAACTGTTATTGATGGGATTATTTCCCTTAATTTTGCTCAGCTTCAAATGACATTTGCCTAGGTTTGCCTTACATTTCTGTGATCATGCCATCCTTCAAAAGTTGTAGCAAGAGATACATGCAAGATCCTTTTAATAAATGCAGTCTGACAATAGTTGTGTTCTATAGAGACTATTTTTGTACTTGACTTTTTTTTCATACAAGTATAGGACATGTGTTCATTAACTTTTTTTTGATTGACAAGGTCTGCTTTTCTTTATTTTTTTTTTTCCTACATGAGGTCAATGAGGTTACTGAATAATTAGTAAAGTTTAGTAAAGTGTTAGTAATAGTAAATCTGTTATAAATTAAATAATGCATTCCAAAATGCTTGTTCTGGTAGTAGCATAGCAGATGTGAGGCTCTTATAACACCGTAACAAAAAAAAAAAAACATGGCAAAGAAGTATATTGAGTTTGTTTGCCAAGGTTTTAGTAACAGGGGAGCTACAGAGGTGTATTCTGTGAAAAGTTGTCAGAAGCTTCTCCTGTGTCCAATGGAGACAATACCAATGGGCTCCAAGACAGACCCATTGCTGGTCACGGCCAAGCCTGTCAGGGATGATGATAGTGGGGGGAAGGGACCCATCATAGCAGTTCACGAAGAACTGCAGCCCATGGGAAGGACCCCACGTTGGGGCAGGGGGGAGATTTCTTTCCCTGGAGGAGCAAAAAATGGCAGAAAAAAAATGTGATGAACTGACTGCTCCATTCCTCAGCCCCTTTGCCACTGGGGGAGAGAAAATACTGAATCAGGATTAAAATTAAACCCAAGAAAAAAGGAGTGTTCTAACATTTAGTTTTATTTCTCACTTCCCTACTCTATTTTGATTGGTAGTTAATTAGCATATTTTCCTCAAGTTGAGTCTGCTTGTCCTGTGGCAGTAATCAATGAGATCTTTCCCTGACCTTGTCTAGATCCATGAACCTTTCATTATATTTTCTCTCCCCTCTTCAGATGAGGAGGGGAGTGAAAGAGGGGCATTGATGGGCACTGGTGTCCAGCCAAGGTCAAACTACCTCAAGAATTCAGGGAGGGAGTTCTTCCAAATAAATTTCAGCTACTTATTAGTCAGTCTGTGCTTCTTTTCAACATCTTTGCCTTGTCAATTTTTTTGCCTCTTAGAGCTTCCCAAATTCATCGGACACAAGGTTTTTAAAGTCAGTATTTACTTTGTGGGAGCACAGCAATACTTTGGGGAAAAAAACAAAGAAAGAATAAAACCTTTTAAATGTAATTTGGGGTTAAAAAATCTACTCAGTATTCTGTCATCTGTTTGATGAGAGACTGAAAGTTCTGTGTACCAACCAGACTGTTGGAGTAAAAGCGAGGTTATGTGATGTGGGATGTGCCCATGGGGAAGACACTGTGGGAATGCCATGGGAAACTATAGTCATTTAGCATAAGGCATTTCCCAAGAGTCCTCTGCCCCCCAGTGCAAATGAGCACATGCCCATCACCTGTCAGTTTGTGGCTGTCATCTCCCCAGGTTCTGGAAAGTTCCCCGTTCTCGTTGCTTCTAATGGTTCCCTCTGTAAACCACTCCTTCCCTTTTCCCTCATTGGCCCAGTTTATGTTACCCCATCCCTGTTCCTCCCTTACACCCTCTTCCCATTGGATCATTTGTACCCTAGTCACTCCTTCCCTCCCCAGTTATACAGTCTGGCCCCTCCTTCCCCAGTGCTCTCGGAGTCTGCTTTCCCTGAGTGTGGTTGTCTCCCTGCTACTATTTCTGCCTCCCTACTCCTTCGATCAACCCTCAAAAAACCCACTCGGATTCCAGCAGCTCAAGAGTCCTTCCATCTTCCTGGTGGGGATTTTAATTACTCTATCCAGGCACCCATTGACCAGCCAACTGAGGGTCACCCTGTGGGGCTCGGTCTAGGGTGGTCCTCAGTGTAGTCCAATATACTTCCACTGGACTTCCACTGATAGGTGAGGCTTTGACATAGTGTAAGAAATTCAAAAGTTTCAAGGATACACAAGCTCTTAAATTCCTCAGAAATTTAATAAAGCAATATGAATGATTCTGGCCAACTCATATATATTTTGTGTTTATCTATATTCTGCCACACTCTATCAAAAATGTATGCCCTCCTTTTTTGGAGCTTCTGCTGAACCAAAGAATATTCAGATAAAAACAAATTCCAATCAAATTCTCTTCTCTTGAATTTTATTATCAATCATAGGAAAGAAATTTCTCTGTAGGGTATATTTTATAGTTCCTGTGTATCCAACAAGCATATATTACAAATAACACTAATATTGGGTAAGGTATATTTTAAATGGTGTTTTACTGATCTTCCCTAAATCATGGATATGGGGTAAATAGCTCATGGGGAAGTCTGTGGTAGTTTTTTTTTTTTATTTTTTTTTTTTTTTTCTCCCTGTGAAATCAAGAAATATGCCCACAGGACAAACAGAACCTTATCAAGTGAAATGTTTATCAAGTGAAATGTTTTTTCCCTGCATCCGACACACAATTGAAGTTTCTGGTATAAAATAGGTTATCAGAACATCATCTGAGAACTTAGAACTCCCTTACAAATGAGCCCAATGAGCCCAAATGAGTGTTTTACCATGAATATGCTTTCCATTAATAACTGTGAAGAATTTCATAAAGTGGGGGTTTTTGTTCAGACTTAAAATCACATTTAGGCAGGAATGGACAATGCTGCAAGACACCCAGAGATTTATCAGATGCTGTCTTTTTGAAATTAGAAGTATGATACTGTAGAATGTTGAGCAGATAAACAAAATATAAGTATTCATGTGTTTAATAACCCAAATGAGAAACTAGGAATTTTAACTGTCCACCGGGAATCAGGGCTATATTTGTGGAGAAATATCTCGTATTTAAATATAATTATACAATGATATCATTAGCAAAAAAAAAAACAAAAAACAAAAAACAAAAAAAACCAAAAAAACAAAAAAACAAAACAAAAAAAAAAAAAAAAAAAAAAAACCAAAAAAACTTACAAAATGAAAAGAATTTATAGCTTTCCACAGGAGAAGCAAAGGCAATATATGTTA
The DNA here is from genome assembly GCF_024509145.1 of Vidua macroura. Lineage (NCBI taxonomy): Eukaryota > Metazoa > Chordata > Aves > Passeriformes > Viduidae > Vidua > Vidua macroura. The sequence goes on from NC_071571.1 coordinate 74,161,796, forward strand.
ATTTGAAGAAAATTTACTACTTAAAAATGTACGGTTGCTAGCATGTAACAGCATAATTCTTATTCTAGATATTAGAGCTCAATGATACCTTCCTAAACATTAGTTACTTAAGACATTGACATGGCATTTATAGATTCTCATCTAGGAGGAGCTAATACATATGAAAAGTGCTAATACAGAAAAAAGAGCAAGCATTTAATTTAGCAGGGTTTTTTATGGTTTTTATAGAACATCATTTGCCTGGAATTTCAGTATTATGGTAATGGGAAACATTTCAAAGCTAACTTGTTTTCATTTCTATGCCTAACAATCTCCCTCTTTTCTGTTTCTCTTCCTCTCCTCAATATACTTTGTCTTCCTTTTAAAGCAGCCATCTGCTAAAATTAGTTATTATATTACTTAATTATGCAGCATTTGACTATATTTCTATCATTACACTGTCTTCAATTAAATGTTATGTTTGTGGCTAATGACATCTTTTTCTTATGTGTCAACAGCTCATTTTGTCAGATTTATTGTGCAATACCTTACTATCTTACTAATAATGTATCTATTACTAAGATTAATAATTCTTATACGAAGCTGTTCACAGAAACATAGAAAAATGCCAGTGTCCATAATAGCAAACTTGTAGTTAGAGAATCATCCTGATTACACTTAGTTTCATTAAACTAGTTGTGAATAAATTACAAATTCAGGGTGTATCTGAGTTAAAATATGGCATGAAATTGATCTTATACTCTATCATGATATGCTCAGTTTTTACAAAGATCATACACTGAACTGTTGCCCTGAAAGCAGTAGTAGAAAAATGCAAATATTTTTGTGTGAGTTCACCTGAAAATTTGCTCACCTGCAACATAAATATGTCCTTTGATAAAAGTCCCTTTCTTTCACTAAATAAATGATATCTATGTTTCATGTGCAGTTATGTGACTCTTCCCTGTGTATATTTGAGCATTTCTAAAATTTTTGAATGCATTTAAAATGATGGCACATCTGTGTAATGAAGTACTGGTGTGGTATGTGGTGTGGTATGGGATCTTTACTTTCCCTTTCCCTTTCTCTTTTTTCTTTTTTCATTCTTTTTTCTTTTTTTATCTTTTTTTTCTTGTCTTTTCTGGAAAGAAAGCTTGTAGAAGTGAATGATCCCTGGGCTATATAACATCTGAGTCTTAGGTACCAATATCCAGGATGGAAACCTGAATTACTTTAACATAGAGATGGATGTTTCAGCATGGATTTCACGAGAAGCAAGAGCCAGGGTATCCGCACATTCCCTAAGGAATCATTTATCAGCTGTCTTCAGCTGGTTAATACAGAAGTTCTGAAGATTCATCACAACGTCATCTCTCAAGCTTCACTAGACGCCATGGGGATGTATCTTCTGTGTGGGATACATGGCCTAGGAGTTGTCTGCTATTTTAATTTAGTTTGAAGAACACACCTTAGCTTGTCTTTCTTCAACGACGACACAGGAAATTTTCCTTTTTTTTTTTTTTTTTTTTTTTTTTTTTAACAGTGTATTGGTCAGAGACCTGGCCAGGCAGTAGGAGATCTAGATTTAATTTCCTGCTTGCAAAAGTAACTTCAAACACATTCTGTTTTTTCCCAGAAAGACACTTACCTACAGACAGTTCAGCTCTTCTGAGGCTATGCAACTAGGCAAAAGAGAATGAAAAAATTAATTAGGCCAGAGAGAGTAAAAAAATGTTCATGGTGCTTTAGAGGACTGCCTTGGGCATACAAAATAAATCTATGGGATGAATATGAAGAAAGGCTTGCATGCAACTTTCTACTTTGTGAAGGAACCATAGCATATACAATCTGAAACGAAAAACTGCTGGAGACTTGAAATGGTGAAAATTGTAAAAAATTTTATCTGTGCTATTCTAAACTCTCCTATCCATATGCTGCTCTCCCAGCTGTATTCCCATAAAGCACATAGTTTTTGGAGGCAATGATGCCCACGGGAAAGGAAAGTTGTCTCTGACTTTTGCATTATTAGTTGCAAATTTACCTTTCTGGATGTATGGAAAGATATCCACTTACCATTAGGATTCTGGAGAAAGTTACCCACTCCAAAGTAGTCAAAAAAGTTAAAAAGGGATAATAAACATGAAAGTAGAGGAATTGAAAGGTAAGAGTGCTTAATGTACTTATACTGTCATCAGTTTCAAGTTATTCCTCTTCCCTTTTCTATACAGATTACCAGCTTATTTTCCAACATGGTCAGTCTCAGTAACGCTCTCAGTCTGTGCAGGAGAGATTCCTGCATTAGATACTAGCTTTTATACCCACCCTTTTTCTTGGATAAAACACTTTTAAATTAGTTTTCTATGTTGATTATTGACTCCTGAGGTGGCACCAATGCTCTCACTCCCACATTACTGTCACTCTCAGGCTGCAGCCACCGAGACGGGATGGCACCGGCTAGCAGGTCTCTTTTGGTGGCTGGGGAGAGCCACGAGAGTGGCCATTCCAGAGTCTCTGATGAGAGCAGCTGGTAGTGGTGTAGGCAGCTGCATGGGTAAAGCTGCCTCACTGAGAGACGAGGCTCCCGAACCAAAGAAACGAGGGAGAGAACACTTGTGTGACAAACCAAGGAAACTTTATTCCCAACAGGAGTCAGGGATAAATGCCAACTGAACAACACTCTGTAATAATTTATAAAGGGTGTAGGCGTGTAAAGGAGTGGTCTGGGAACAACCAATGGGGGAAAACTCGGGGAGGAATGGAGGGCTCACAGCAACCAATGGGGAATAAACAAGGGAGGGACAAGGTTTCAGGGACAAATCATCTGTGGGGTGTAGGGTAACTGACAGGGAATATTCCAAATGAAACTGGGTGGGGGGGTAAAGATTGACAAGGCAGGTGGGTTGTGCAACTTGGATTCACATAGCTATATATGGGCAGCTGGGGAGGAGCAGGGAGATTGGCAGGTGGAGGGATAGGCAAATGGCAGGAAACTTTGGGGTAAACAATTTGGGAGAAACCAACTGTGAGGGACAGAAATAGGGGTACATGGAACGAACCAACTGAACTGGCTAACATTAGATAAATAACTAAGGAATTTTAAAACCACATAAAACATGAAAACACTGACTACCACACATTACTATCTACCCTCTACTCTGAATATTAGTATTACTTTGTCATACCAAATGCTCTCTTTTGCTTGGCAGTTTTTGACAGACCTACTTCATAACTGCTCCTTCCAAGTGAGATGACATGTAAACATCTGAATTAAGCTCTTCTATATAAATGGAGAGCTTTCTTTCTTTTTCTTTTCATTTTTTCTTTTTTTTCCAGTCCTTGATTTTTTTCACTCTTATTTATACAAATCTCTGTATGGAAGGAATACATGCAGGTCATCACTAGCTGTAGTTTGTGATTGTAAAGAATATTAAGTGGTTTTGCTGGTGCTTGGCTTCCAGTACATCTTTTAGACATACATCAGTAATGAATTTGTCTTCTGGAACTCGAATGAAAAAAAGCATAGGGACAGTCGTTCCTCATTTGCTAATGATTTGAAACTCAACTGTCATGATCACTGTGACCAAGAAAGACCCCTTTGCCTATGAGTTTCTCTCTAAATAACAAATCTAATAATCATCTTTCTTAGTTGGCTCCCTTAGTAACTGCACCAAGAAGTTATCTTCAACATCCTTCAGAGATTTCCTGCACCTGTTTGTGTTCCCTGTATGAGAGTCTCAGGGAATATTGTGTATTATCCTGGAAATTAAAATTACCCCTAAGGATAAGGGTGGCTGATGTAGAGCTATCTCTTAGTTCCCTGTAAAATAATTAATCAGTGTCATAATCCTGGCTGGGTGGACATTAGTTGACTCCTACAGAATATTTGCTTTGTTTGCTTTTTCCTTCCTCCTTAGCCAGATGCTCTCAACTCCACCAGGTGCTCTCATCACCAGGTGCAAGCAGTATACAATCCCTCACATACAGCACCACCCTGCAGCATTTCCCACCCTGTTTATCCCTCTTGAAGGGCCTATATCCATCCCCCATAGTACCCTAATCAAAGCACTCATCCCAAAAGTTTATAGTTGTACCTGTAATGTCACAGCTCTGTGACAGGGCCAAAGCTTCAAGCTCCTCTTGTTTATCCCTCATGCTGTGTGCATTAATGTAGAGATAGTTCAAATGTGCTCTAGTGCACTCAGCAGAGCACTGCAGCAGGCTCACAGACCTTGATAGCACATCATCCCTCAAACTTTGACATGACACCCCATGACTTAACTCCAGTGAGCCTGGTTTTATCCCTTTCCCTATTCAAAACTATATTAAAGCTCCTTTTTTGATCCCTTCTAACTTGTGTGTGAAGATACTTTTTCTCCTCTGAGAAAGGTGTATCCCATCTGTTGCACATAGAACTATCGTTGTGTACACTGACCCATGATTAAAAATCCCTAAATTTTGCCAATGACACCAGTGATGGAGCCAGGTATAGATTAGCTGGGTCTGCCTGTTTCTTCCCTTATCATTTCCTGTAGCTGCAATGATAGAAGAGAATGCTACTTGTGTTCCTGACCCCTTAATGGGTTATTCCAAGGCCCTGATATCTGTCTTGATTGTCCTTGGACTTTCCCTGAAAAATCAATAATGGATTAGCTGAAGGTTAGGAACCAGGTTAGGAACTTTTTTCATCACTCATTTAGCCCATGCCCCATAGAGGCAGCAGACTTCCCTTAGAAGTGGGTCTAATTGGCACATTGGGCCTCTTGTGCCCCTCAGAAGAGTCTGCTATGACAATGTATGAAAGTGGTTTTGATGTGGGCTATAAGGCTGAGTTATCCCCAGTGACATTTCCAAGCCAGATGAACCCCCATTCTTGTGATTGTTTGGTTCTGCTTGCAGAGCCTTGTACCTGTTATGCAAGGACACATGGAAGGCCAGGAGATCATGGAGGAGATGTAACTGCTGAGCCAAGCAGGAACATGTCTCCATTCCCCTCCTCCATTAAGGCACCATGTTCTGTCACATAGAGAAAAGATAGGGAATCCTCCACATCATGTCAACCTGATAGGTTTGTCCCAGGGAAGGTAGGGTGAAACTACTGATTCCAGTAGTCTGTCACTCTTTTGGACTCCCTGATACTCCTGAATCCACTCACCTCATCCTGGAGCTCTGTCACTAATCAGAGGAGTTCCTCTACCTGGGTACACCTCCCACAGGGTTGCTCATGTCTTCCAGCCAGTCCTGGTGTAAGAACAGGGCTCATCCTGCAGCTGGCATCGAGATGTCTGCAAAACAGCATCAGCTGTGGTGGGTGCCAAGCTTAGACAAGCCATGGCATCTGCCATGTGGTTACCATTGCTCCCTGGTCAACCTGGCATCTTCAGCACCCGTCCTGCACACCCCTCTGCCCTGTCAGCCACATCCTGCCTTGGCCAACACTACTCCCCTAGGGTCTTTTGTATTTGTGGAGCATGGCCCCCCATCATTGCTCCTGCTCCTGCCCATATATTGTCAGCTGCCACGATGTGAGCTGCAGGCTGCTGGCATCTGTCCACTCCCCAGGAAAACCCCCAGTGCACTTTGCTAGAGTGTTGTGCTCTCAAATGTGCTGGCAGTCAAGCAGTTCGCCTCAGCAACTGAGACATACATACTACAAAATAAAGGTTTATTCACAGCCAGATAGCATTTTTTTCTGAAGTGGGAAAACTTAACAGAATATAACCCTTTACTTTGGTAATGACTTTGGTAAATTTATACTTTGGATAATGGATCCACTGAAAAATTTCTAACCATCGCTGTCAACAGCTAGACCTATACACTGTAGATCATTCGTTTTTATTTCTTCTTTTAAAATTTATTTCTGTAATCAGAACATACAATAGCTGTAACCCTGGATTGCAGAATCTCAGGTATTACATAAGCAAAGACAATTCATGTAGACATTTTACCATCTAAATAGAGGTACAGACCCATACAGATCACACAGGACAAAGGACAAAATAATTCCTAACAAACATGCTTTTGGTCAGCTTCTATGTGATTAAAGAAGGTGCAATCAGGTAGCACAAGATTGCAAATGTAGCTGCTGAAGTTAAGGAAAGGCAGCCTGCTTGCTTCATTCTTTATGGTAGCTGAAATCTATGGGTTGTGGCTCAGAGGGTTTAAGAGTTCTTCCCTGAGGAAGGTGAAAATGCCATTTCTGCCATCTTCTTCAGCCTTAGCTTGGAACCACATAAGCTGCCTTCTTCTCTCAGTCTGAGATCTGCCAGAATCTTAAATGAACTGTTCAGTTGTCTTGTCTGATTGGAGAGCTGGTCTATGTTGCCATGTGGCTTTTTTGTCATTTCAGAAGATGAAACAAGTCCATGCAAGAGAGGGAAGAGCAATGTCATCTGTGATCAGGCAGGAAGCAAAGGCAATGACTACAGTACTTCTAGAATGAAAAATCAGTTTAGCCCAATTTTTAATGGGGTTCTAAAATTCTAAAGAGCATTTTCAATTTCCTGTTAGAACAACAGGAAAAAAAAAAAATAAAAAAAAAAAATAAATAAACATGTCCCTGCAAAAAAAACCCCAAAAACTAACACAGGGGAAAAAAACAAAAAAAAAACCAAAAAAAACCCAAAAAAAAACCCCCAAAAAACCCAAAAAAAAAAAAAACAAAAAACCAAACCAACAAACAAAACCAACAAAAAAACACCAAAAAGAAAAACCACCCCAAAGCAATAAAAATGAACCAAACCAGCCAATCAAACAAACAAAAACCACCAAAAACTCAAACACACGAAAAAAATCTTCAAATAAGCAATCAAACCCCCCAAAATGTAGTTTGCTTTAATAACCATCTATGCCCAAGCATTTCAGATGAAACAGAAGTGCAAGAGAATGTGATATTTTAAAATTAGTAATCTATGTTGTGAAGACTTATGATTTCACAGAGTACTGAACAATCACAATACTGTGCACAGGAAGCAAGGATATTATTAATGTCTAAACTTTCGTTGTCACCTACATCCTTGTTCTTTCCCATCTTTCCATAATCTTTCTGTAACTGAAAAATCAGAGTACACATGAACTTTTCTTTTGCACAGTGAGAAGCGGAAACCTGAGTAACAAGACAGAGCTACTTTTCTCCCTTTGCATCTCTATACAGAAACTCTATGACTTCCCCATAGATATCTCTAGTTTTGTCATATCTGTTATTTGTTTATGAAAGACAGCTCAACTTCTTTTTATTTTATGTCAGCGACTTAAGGCAGTTTTGGTTATATCAGGGCTGACAAAGATCATTAAAAAAAATTCTCTAAATAGTCTCTGGTGTGCTGCAATCCATGCAAAACAAACACATGAATCTTATAGGACAGTCGCTTTCAAACCTTATAGCGTATTTTTAAATATCATCAAGGAAATAAAAATAAAACATGTAAAATTTTCAAGACAATTAATACTTTTATAAATTTTGAAAGTGCTTTGTTATGAAACTTGTCTTCAGAATGCTAGAGGCAATTTTCATTTGTTTTATTTCTATAGCTCTGTAACAGTATTTCTGTGCAATAAATGCTATGATTGGAAAGCAAAAACTCTCAACTCTTCCTACTGTGAGTACCCCAGAGGTTACACAAGGTAAGAAACCTTGCTACAGACCGAGCCCATAGACACTCCATCCTATTTACTCACAACAGTTTTTTTTGATTGTCAATGTCTCTAGTTGAAACATTTTCTTATAAGCAATGAGTATTTTGTAGACTTCATTCTGAAAACATTATTTGCCCCACAGCAGTCACTGATGATCATTATGTGGCAGTTGAAGCAAATATGCAGCTGAAATAGCCAGTTAGAATTGTTTTTAAGATACCAAGAGAAAAATAAAGTGTTAAACTTTTATTTCTGTGTCAGTCAGGCAATGCAATGTAGTTTAGATTTGGTTTTTATCTTCTTGCTTATTTCAGTAGATTTCCTCTGAAAGTTGAAGTCCATCTACAGTTGTTCAGTTTTCATCTAAGTAGTCATCTTGAAATAATTTAATGTGAAATGGGAATATGAGAATCTTTATAGCAAGTTGAAAACCAACCAGTGCTCTCTTACATTTTGATCTCAAGTCTGAAATGAGGCATTCAGATCCCAGCCTGAGAAATGCTAACTTTTGAAATGAAGGTGATCAGCAGTATTTAGTGTATTGTGGAAATAAGCCCCAGGTTTAAATCAAGGTGTTGAAAAGAACAGGTGCTGACCTACATTACAGAAGGAAGATTGAAAAGAAATATGTGTAAGTGAAATGTGACAATTTTTATAAAGCACAGCAAGCAAAATGATAATCATTACAATGTAGCAAGCAAGATACAGACTTCTTGAGGACACTACAGTGACAACTGTTGATTTTTTGCTATTTGACGTTTTCAGTAATGACCTGGAAGAGCAAATAAGCAATATTTTTGGCTAGTGCTTTGGTAAGTGATAGAGATACTGATAATAGTAGAGGAGTATTGTGAAGGTATGTTGTGAATGAGCAAGAAAATAACAATGAGAGCCAACTGGGAAAATTTTCCACATAGGTAAGGGTTAGAAGTAGATCACTCTAGATGACTCCAGAAACAATGCAGTTCAAGATCGCAGTGGACACTTTGTAAAGAAGGTTTCACCTATGTAAAAAGAATTTATTTTTGTCTTCGTGTGCATGAAAATATGGTAATAAGACTATTTATGTGACTTTGATATGAATGTACATAGAATATACTATGTGGTTATTGATATTTTTCTTTACCAGATGGGTGTTGACAGATAAGAATTTAAATGGAATTGCAGCAGATTATATAATAATGAAAGAAGTGGAATTATGTGTTTCTTCGCTGAGCAATGCTTAAGGGCAGGAAAGAGCATAACAATAGATGTGTGGGAAAAATGAAAAAAAATTAAAACAGCATTTTATAAAACATGATAACCAAGAGAAATTACTATAGAAAGCAAAGCACTGGCTCAATGAAAGACACATTTTTCTGAGTCTGGAAGACATTTTACAGCAACATATTTTCTTAAGAGAAGTCATGGATTCATTTGCCACCAAAAAACCCTAAATGTGTCATAGGAAAAAAAAAAAAACAACCAAACTATTTTTCCTTGAATCCATTATTTTTATGATTTACATATGTTTCCATAAGTAACTGAGACTTTTTACCAACTAAGACTGTACCATTTTCTTTACCTACAAATTTAGCTAGTATGATGCATGAATGAGTATTGGTAAATGAAAAGCATGGAACATCTTGAAGAGAAAAAAAAATAATAATTTATTTTAAAACAGAAGCTTCTGCTAGTCAGATCCTGATCACCATAATTCAGTGATTGACATGATCATAATTGTCATTACAGTGGGCTTTTAAAAACTTCAGGCATTTTCAAAGGGTCAATAACAATACATTTCTTTAGCACTAAAGGGCCTGTTGGCTGTGTTGTTTGGGATATTTGTATAAAGTATTTTAATACTATTCACCTTGAAGGTTACTGGGGAAGAAAATGAGATTCCATGACTAAAACTAAAATGTAATGATAAAACATGTTGCGGCTGATCCTTAAACCCTTTTATCATAGGTCCCTAATTATCTGTTTGTACACTAGAATTGTATAAATTGCATTTCTTGATGCTATTAATACAGTTAAAGTGATACAACTGCTTCTGGAATGGAGGTAATTTATTTGCTTCACAGTTTCTTCAGGACTAGTAATTATTTTCCTTTGGAAAACAATTATAGTTCTAGGGAAAAAAAAAAACATAAATGTGATTGATGGACCTGTAAAAACATTCTGGAGCCATAGACCATTCAGTATTGTGCAGGATTCACTCAAACTACCAGGTCCACTGCATTTCCTGGAAGAACACAGAAAATTGTAATGAGCATGGACAGAAGAACAGAATACTTCACTGTGAGAGTACTCACAAAACAGGCTGTGTGCTTGAATGTACCACCAATGAGAAAAAGTTTTTATGCAAGGTCAGTAAAAACAGGAAGCTGCATCCATTGAGGAATAGAAATGTGTCATGACAGAGAAGAGGTGAAAAGTCCCAAAATACAACCTTGGTATATAATGAGGAAATTAAATACCCTTATGCAGGGAAGGAGCAGTTTGGCTGATTCAGACAGAACTTCCTAGAATGCTTCTTTAACTATGTAAACTCAGTGATCCTTAGCCACAAGTTCTTGTCCCATTCTGTCCTCTTTGTTTTGCATAGCTACAGGAGAAGAAATGAACTGATCAAGCTGAGAAAACAATCTTCCTTTTTTAACTTGTTCTTCCTGATGACAAGTAGGGTAACATTTTTCCCCTAGTAAACAGTAAATTAACTGAAAAAAAGAAAGTTATGAGGGACTACAAAAATACACAGTTAAAACAAGCCTCAGGTCTCAGAAAAAATAAAGTTGATTTTTTTCTTTTTGGCTTTTTGTAAGTTTCACTTTAAAATACAGGAGTATAGGTAAGGAAATTACTTTAAAAACTTTTCTTCACTGAAGAACAAAATCTGATCAAAACCAAAATTACTTCTCAATTTTTCCCTTTTGTGGTTTTTTTTTTTCCTTAAAATCCTAAGAACAGTGGTAGGTGTCTTTCAGTTGAATTGTGACACCTGCACAGAGAACATTCTAAAAATACTGCTCCCTGTTAAAGAAGTCAAGTAATTTAATTTTCACTGATCCAAGAGAATAGGCAGTACATTGAATTTGTCGGGATTAGGGTAATTTGCTGATTCTTTGTGTAAGACAGTGCTTATTCAGGTCACATGTTTTACAAATAAAGGGAAGACATTGACTGGATCAAATCTGTTCAGAGTAGTCTTCACTAATATAAGATTTATAAGTCTTTACTCATATAAAATTAATCATCAAATGTAGATTTTACCTAAAGAAATACTGTTCTTTCATTAAAAAAAAAAAAAAAAAGAAATATAAAAAATAGCTTTCTACAGTGGTGTGACTGAAAACACATGGCATGTAACGCTGTAAAATTTTGCCACTTAAAACATTATATGATTTCAGTTCTTTGCTTGTGTACTTGCTATGCTAATAAGAAAACATTCTTAGAAATTTGAGGAACAAAAATATTTTGAAATATGCAATAGTCTTTATATAAATTGTATGTATTTGTCATGGACATAGTAAAGTGTCATGGACACTGGTAAAGTTTATTGAAAGAATTCAGTGCACGCTTTTAGGTCTTGGGACTTGGTATGAAGCCAGGTCTTTCTTGCAAGCCTTGAATCTGTCTGTGAATGTACTTATCAGATAGGTTTTGAAGTGTTAAGCCTCTGAAAAGTTCTTTTTACACTGCTAGTACTTCTCATGGGTTGTTGAGAAAATACTGAGAGTTCCACAACTTATGATGTAGTTTTGGAAAGACAAAAGGGATTCTTTGGATTTCAGAGACAAAAATAATATGAGGCTGTCAACAGAGAGCTTGAATTAAAACATTTTTTTAAGAAGTCAGGAGTGATGAGTGCTTAGTTCCTAGACTGGTACTTCCAACTTAGGAACATGCTTGGAATGCAAGGAAGTGGATGTGCTTTAGCTCTCTACTCCCCCAGGACCCTCCTAGGTATCTAAAACAAGCTACATGAGTAAAATTCATGGCCTTCAGAAAAGAGCTCAGACATTCTGGTTTTTTTACAGATCAAGCTCTGCATACTTCAGCTCAGATAAATATAGTTTCCATTTATGCATTACCTTTAAAATAAAAATCACTAAACTTCCATTTAGAAAATATTTAAACTGGCACTGAACTGCTACAATTTTTTTTCAATATATAATTGCAAAATAACTGTATTATTCTACCTGCCTGAAGAGCCTCATGCTAAAGTTTATACTATATATATATAGTCATTTTATCTAAAGATCATTTTAATCAATAAATTTTGCAAGAGACTGATTGATAGCTAAATATAACCCATCATCAGGGAACTGTTGTCCAAATTTGCCAAGATTCATAGTTCACAGCCTGTCATGGTCTTATATTAAACCTAAGTATTTCTTCTCCAATTTTCAGTTCTGTCAAGTTACACATTCAAGGCAGATTGTGACTGTGAAAGTGTCAGTGCTGAAAACATTCCATTATGAGTACACACCCTAAAAAGCCTTTTGATTTGTGTGAGGAGAAAAAGAGATTTATTGGGATAGTGAAGAAACAGCAAGCATTGACATTTACTATAGTTTTCACAGGTTTCCACTTTCTCGTGACTGCCTGAAGTAAGAAAGCATGTTATTTGGAAAAGATCAGAAAATATTTCTGTCATAATTTATAGGCAGAAAGTTGGGGACTTTGCTGACATAGTCAGTAAAGACTATGAAGCAGCAAGATGACTGCTTCACAGGTACCAGAAAAATGTCATACTACGACTTATAATAACTCGTGGGATATTTGTTTGTCTCAGCAAGGCTGTAGGTATCTTCTTTCTTAAAGACTAACTCATAGTTCTCCACATCTCAATATTTCTTGTTGAGAAAGCAATTAAAATTCAGTTGAAATGTCCAGATTTCATCTCAAAGGTTAATGATGCCTTGAGCCACAGAGTAGCTATATTTCTGAGAGAAATTCATTGTTACACAGCTGAAAGGGAAATACTGTATTGTTTCCTAACTATAGTTAAGGCATTAATGAAATTGTTGTATTAAATATAAATAATTGTTCAATACTTGCAACAGCTAATGCTAATATTGATGTTGGGAGATACCATTCTGTCGAGGAAGCAGTGAAATCTAGACTATTTTGTTTCAGTTTTATGATCAATTTAATTCCTAGTTCCAAATTTTTGAATGTACACTACAAATGACTTACCATTTTGTATAGAATATTTCTTAATAATAGTTCTCAATTGTTTTTCCATGTAAAAGAGGAATTTCACAAGATATTTCATTCCCTAAAATTTAAATTTATGTAATTGCATGGGCAGTTCAAATGCACACTGAAAAAAAAAATATATATATATGAAAGAAAGATGTTGTTTCCTTGTCCCACTATTATCATAGTTTTTCATGTTTCACCTGATAGGGTACTCACTCAATGTGTGCTATACTAGACCTAATGTCTCCAAAGACTTTTAAGAAAAACATTTAGAACTGTAGAACTTTTATCAGCTTTGGATGAAAGAGAATCTATTTTAAAGAGAATACTAACACGCCACTGAGCTAAAGCAAGGCTAAAAATAAGATCAGAATATTGTCTCTATTGCTTGAGGTTTTCTGAAACAAAGTGAAACAATCTTGGTCCAAAGTGTTTTATATCTTTATGCATAAGTAGTTTTGGAGGGGGATGGTGGTGGTGTTTGTGTGAAATGTGTGTAATCTCAAATAGAGTATAGGCCATATTGGTAACAGCAAGGGCAAATAGTTCCCTAAAGGAAGGGGAGCCAGGAGTGGTGCCATCAGCAGAACCAGCAGTGGTGGCACCAGCAAGGGTCCCATCCTACCCTGCCTGAGCAAGACAGAAGGGTCCATAGGAACAAGATATAATCTAGGTCAAGACAGAAAACTGAGTCATCAGGTTGAGATTAGATCTACAAACAGCAACAAAGGTTAACCACTGTGCAGTGATCAGCTGGCAAATCCAGAGTAACAAGGTCCTCAATGTGCAGGACTGGCTCTGGATCAGCAAGGTAAATAGTCCAGCACAAGACTGACTATGATGCCAGCAGGGAGCAAGGATGGGAGTTTTAGCTTAAAAATGGTTTCTGAAATGAGGAAGGGTAGCTTCAGTAAGTGCTCCAGCTTCATTAAGACCAGCTTTATTCACGGTCACTGTCTTTGCTTTTTATAAATTGACCTTAATCCAAATCATCAAGAATGGGGAGATGAGCTCAGATCTCTGACAGAATAAAAATGTTGACCCCACGTCTCTGAAGTCTGAAATTGGAACTATTTTATAAAGAGGCCTGATCAATCATGATAGAGTTTTGCAGGTGTTTAAGGCCTAGCTTCAGAAGCAAGATGGAAGGGGAGATCTTGCTGCTCAGAAATACCTCTCGCAGTTAAGGAAAAAGTTTCTTCTTTTCTGCTCCTGGAGAAAATAAAGATTGAAAATGCATGTCTTTGTAGCCTACTTTTTGCACTGTGGTGAGCTAAGAATATATTAGGGAGTAATTCTCTAATGATGTAAGTGTTATAAGTAGTGCTGTAGACATTGGGGATTTTTTCTTTCCCTCCCCCTTTTTTTTTTTCTTTTTGTTTGGTTGGTTTTGTTTTTTTTCATTTTGTTTTTTGCTTTGTTTTGTTTTGGTTTGTTTGTTTGGGGTTTTTTGGTTGTTTTATTCTTGTCAAGGAAGTCATGGTACTAAATTTAGATTTACTGTTTTCATTATAGTGCCAAGGTAGTGCACTTCTGAGTGCTGGAAGAGTCATACTCTTTCATCCATATAGTTCCTCTTCATTAAAGTAAATAAACAGGACTGCAGTTTATGAAGAAACAGTTTACTGTAAGATAATACTTAGTCCATATTTGTTTCTTGCCCAAACTGAAGTTAGCCCTGCAGGGAAGAGCCCTGTATAAGAAAGGGATAATTCAGGAAACAACATTATCACTTTCTACTTAGCCTGTGAGTAACCCATATACTACAACAACTTAGTTGCACGTTTGCACCTTCCTGTTAGGCTACGTGGATTTTTCATTATGTTTAAAATACTAATCTCAATGAAACTCATTTTATCCTGCCTGAGTGAAAAGCAGAGGAAGCACTGGTAGAAGGAAAGGCAGCTAGAGGATATCAGAGGTACCTTATTAAACTTGGTGACACTAATATGTACTCTCCCATGAGTACAATTAAAGCTAAAGTGAGATGGTGGCACACTATATGCTTTAGCAAAGAATTGGTTGATAGGCAAGAAATTATTTCAGCAAAGTAATGAGAAAACCTTTCCTCTGAGATGTGCTGTGGAACTAACATGCATAATTTTTCCCCTGTCTCAGAAATCCTGCAATACTAATAGACCATAGGGGAAAAGAAAATCATTAAGTGACCAGGAATTATCTTTGCCTATTTTGCAATATGATGAACAGAAAATAATCCTCTTTGACTGTGTCATATTTGTTTTATTACACTGATAGTGTTATTAGTATACTGAATAGTCTTAAATATTATTTCATATTCAATTTATTGTGAAATTGCAAATTCTAGATTTTTAGTCTAGTTATAAAATCAAACAAAAGTATGTTGCAAATAAAAATGGAACAGGCATTAATACTCCACTACAGATATTACACTTTTTTCTGAAGAGTTTATATGTAGAACAGCCCAAACTGGGTCATGTTTTTTATGCAGACAAATTATTTTAAAAAATATTTATATAAACAAATAATCCATGATATCAATATCCCTCACTTCTCTCTCCCCTTCCTTCCCTTCTTTAAATGTTTGCTTATAGGGATTTTTAAATAGATCTGTGAATGTATACATGCATAACTTTATACTAAAAAAATGGAACTATTAATATAATATAAATTAATATATTTTAATTGATTATCGCAACAATTATCTCTGTGAGAAAAAATTCTTCCATAGCATTAAAAAAACTTAGTCATATAACAAAAGTGAAATAGTGTTTATTTTTCATATTTATATTGGAATTAGTTAAATTTTACTGCATATAATTACCTGATGAATGTTTCTTTCAGTCCATCCTTGTCAGTAAAGCTCAGAGACTTCAAATAGGAGAATTCATTCGGATTATTTCATGATAACTTTATGAAACAGAACAATTTTTCTGGTTAACCTAAAATTTTAATGACCCACTCTCTTTTAGGTTTTTTAAGGAACATTCAGGTGTCACTAGGGAATGCATTGGAACTTATGCTGACTATCTCTTCTCCCACTCCTTTCCTTTCTTATTCCAGGGAACTACACATTTTCAGTGTAAGCAAAATGTCACGTTGAAAGAAGCCTGACACCTTTCCACAGACCTGGTAAGCTTTCAGAGAAGTTGAACTACAGTGAGACAGCAATACACTTAAACTGAGGTTTCAGAAAGGTTCTATGGTTCATATTCAGCATTAGCTATGCAATCATTTGCATACTTCTAATAAATGGTAGCATTGGACACAGCGAAGTAAGGAGTTCTGCCAAGGTGAGCAGAACACTAGGCTGGTATATGATATGCAGAGAGCATCACCATGTGAAGATCTCTTTGGAATTATGCACGGAATAAACAAATTTGTTCCAGATATAAGGAAAGCAGAAAATTGGTTATGCTTAATGTTTCAGTGGCATTCAGGTGAACTTTTCAGAGACTGTATGTGTGTATAAATATTTGTATCCTATTATTTCTGAAAGACAAGAGGTTAGTTAGTCCCTTTTGTCCTTCTGTTTTGCAAACAGAGAATTAAATGTTTGCACATTTCATGAGGGAACTTGTTTTCAGAATCCAAATAATCTCAAGGGATTCTTCTCAATGTAAGAGCTGCCACAGTCTCTGAAAATAGTGGTAGAATTGGAAGAAAAAGGCAGACATTTCACCTAGTGGGAGCTGAGTCTTTTTCCCAATGTTTAAATCCTATCAGTATCACAACCAAAAGCTTCCAGATTTTACAAGGCAGCAATATTAGTTGTCAATACACAAAGAAAATAAATCTTTCCCTTTTGGAAATAAATTTGGAAATAAATTACTTCCACAACAAGGAATTCCTATTGCTCCTTGCAATCAGGTAAAACAACCTTTGTCTTTTCTGGTCACTGCTAATCATCTTTCTGAAAATCACAAGAGTCTCCAAAGAGCAGCCAGGGCATTAATATCTGTGGCCCTCAGGGGACCTTCAGTCATAATGACCCTGGCCTCAGAAGAGGTTAGTCAAAACAGTTCCAAGTAATTTTGCTTTTTCATCCAAAACTTGTAGTTTCATCAAAATACATTGCTATTAGTAGCTTGCCAATAAGTATGAATAGGAAATGATTCTCAGAGAAACAGAAGGGGAGTAACAAGCAGGAAGAAAGGCTGAAAGGTGGCAGAAAGGAGAATTATCACTGGACAACTTATCATCTACAACTCTTACAGGAGTTCTGTAAGAGGTTTATTATACTCCCAGATTTTTTGGAATTTGAGCTTCAGGTAAACCTATATAATAATTACTGCTCCAAAGGGAAAAAAAATAAAACACTTGCACAGAGGTTTGTCTTACAACCTAGCACAGTATTTGCATATATTGTCCCATTCTAACTGGATATAGAAGGACTTGAACATCAGTAGCTCTTTCCTTGCTTAAAGTGCACTTGTGCTTTGGAGGGAGGTGGGAAAGAATAGAGACAAATCTTTCGTACAGTTATATCACTACAGAACACACCTGACTGTTTGAATGTACGAAATCTGTCGTGAAATAGGAATGTTTTTTCCTTAGAGTCATCTATCTTTTTTCCCCCTACGATTTTGCTCTTTGTTATCTTTTAAGGTAAGGTATTATTCTTACCACTATTTTTATTATTTTCACATTGTTTTACCATTTCACATTCTGTCTACTCTTTTTTCCTATTCCTGCTTTAATCTCAGTTTGCAGCCTTTTTGTTCTTTTTCTACTTTTTTCTCTCCTTTTTCCTCCTCCTATGTAGGAAGGAAGCAATAAAAAAATGCAAGTAAAAATATACTAGTGCATTCATGCGGGACTTTATAGAATTAAATGCAACAAGCTTGTGATCTGAAGAAATAAAATCAATCAATTGCAATTAAAATACCAACCAGTTCAATATTGTAACTCAAATATTTATTCAAAATTAATGAGTGATTACAGTATCTATTCCCCTGCATATGTCTAGCTTCTAAGTATTACAGAATCCATTCAATTTCTTTAAATGAAAAATGGATTATATAAATACGGTATTTCATTACTGAGATTCATTCTTTTGTGAACTAGTTTTATTTGCAAACTCCTTTTCTAACAACAGCTAGTTAGAAACATTATTAGAATAAAACATGTCTGAAGTCCAGGAACAAATAGCAATACACTGCTGGCAGTAGGCTTGGAGGAAAAATCTAAGTGTGACTTGCATTACACTGAGAGATGTAATTCTTTGGAATATATCAAGTTTTTTTATATGGATGGTATTGTTCCTTGCAATCATTCCAGTCAGAAAGGGACAGCATTTATTAGCTGGCCAATTGATTGATTTAAAATAAAAAGTAAAATAAGGCACAATGGGATACAAAATTCTTCTCCAATGATATGGAGTAAATATCTCTGTTGCCTTTATCAACCCTTACAAGCTAATGACCTGATTAATAGCTAACAGCCAGGCTTGAAGGAATAGGTTTTGGCTTTGCTTTGTTTTCTTCCTCAGTCTTTCTGTCCTTTGCATGACTTTTTATCTAGATAGGTAACTGAACCAGCTAAATGTTGGTAGTCACAGGAGCATGAATGCAAGACATGTGGGATGTAGGCATCCCTGAGATTTCATTATGTTTTGTCTTAATGTAAGGATGAACCTTACATAGAACTGATTTTTAACAGAAGAGATGAACTTTTATATGCAATCTTACATCTGAAATTTTTCTAAGAGGCCAGGCATTTCTCTCTGACAATTTACTTGTTCTTATTTGGGTCAGAGCATGGCCATTGTTCATTATTAAAATAAGCACTATTCCACTTAATAGGAAAATGGATCCTTGCTAGATGAAATATCATACACTGTACCTTTTCAGATAATATTCTGCTTCAGTAGGACTCAAAATTCCCCTTGCACTTTTTCAACTCAAGCTGTGATTCTATGGATGGATGAAAGAATCAGCCAGCAAAGAGGGGACTATCAGCTCAGGTTATACAATCACATTCTTTTTCTCAATAGGTCAAAATGAAACAAAATGTTCTATTTGACTCAAAGTGTTTTTCTTGTATTTTTTTTTTTTCACCATGATAAGAAATAAGGCTTCTTGACATTTTGGACTGAGTAAAACTTTAATCTTATTTACCAATCTCTAAGACAAAATTTCCCCCATGATCTTGGGCCTTGGTTTTTATTTTGTCTGCATCTTAATGTCAAGTGGCTAAAGGGCAGAAGATATCTCCTAGCTGTTTTGTCCTTGCCAAAGGCCACAGAGACCTAGATTAAATAGTAACTGGAAAAAAAATCAAGTTTTCATTTGTGTTTAGACTGCATTTAAACCTATCTCCTGATAAGCAGTCTAATGCTCTCCTTTGGTATCCTGATTTCCTATATAGAATAGAAGTTATTCTGAAGTATAAGAATGGATCATTCTACAGGATGAGGGGTGCAGAAAAAAAACAAGCTTCTGAAATGTTATGACAGATACAAATTATTGTTTCTTTTCATTATTTTCCTTGCCAAATAAAACAAAACAAAAAAAAACAAAAACAAAACAAAACAAAAAAAAAACAAACAAAAAAAGAAAAACAAAAAAAAAAACCAAAACAAACAAACAAAAAAAAAAACTAAAACAAAACCACAACCCTTCTGGAGATGTACAATGATAAAGGCAGGAAGCTATGCAGCTGTCTCACTAGATATCTTCAACCAAATTCAATAAAAAATGAGTTATGTGAACTCATATCTCTGCCTACCCATTGAGATGCCAAAGTCTGGATGAGTGAGTGTATTATTTGAGAGCCCAAGTTTTAGGGATAAAAATAGCTCTTTCTGAGAGCTAAGTTTGCAGATAGATATCTAGGCAGAACATGAACAAGCACATTAATGAAATAAAATCAAGCTTGACTAGAAGAAGTCAGTTTCTGTATCAGGAAAGGCTTTGTTTGTGGTGTAGCTGGCAGTTCCTTTGAAATAATGGGGCTACACTGACTGGCACTAATAAGCATGGCCAGAGGAATTTCAGATCAAAAAATAAATGAAGCAGAGCAAAGTAGGACAAAGGTGTTGCCAAGTGCCCTCCTTTCAAACACACAAGGATGTGTGAGTGTAAGAATAATGTGTTGAGATCTGCTCAGCAATACCAGGAACAGCAACTGCAGGTGTGATCAAAGAGAAATTTGCCTTACTGAGATATTTGTGTCTTTATAAAATAATGACTGAGGCAGGTGACTAACATTAGCTGAAGGTTTCTCAGGCTCTCTTGATTTTTACGGGCTCTTAAATGTGTTACAACCTCTTCATAATGGAGGATGTAACAGCGAATGACTCACATATGAATTTGTTATGTTGTCAAATGTTGCTTTTCAAAGACAGCCTGCTTGTTACTATAGCAGCAGATAGACAAAAGTCTGTGGGGTTGGTTTTGTTTTGGGTTAAAGTTTTTTCCCTTGTGTGTGGAGTTTTTCTGCCTATATCCATTGCTTAACATAGATGATATATTTACATTGGAAACAAGAAATCTAAAGAGAATGCTCAGAAGATAGATATTAATCAGTTGGGTTTTACCTAAGAATACTGGGAAAAGTTACAATTTCCAAAGTTTCTGAACATTTATCTATGCATGTTTGCTTGCAGGAGTCCACTACACCACATGCACTCAATGCTGTCCACGTTTGGACTGTACAGCAAATTTCAATGTACTAACAGTTGGCACTTTATTTGTGGCTACACCCTTTTCTTCCAAATGCACAGCACTTCAGCTTCAGGGTGAGAAAAGTCATGTTCCTTCATTTCCTGCTGGTAAAAGTTCATTCTAGATAATGAAATTATTTCATTCTAGATAATGAAATAACTTCCCTGTAGACCTGGATCTTTCCTTTATTAGTTTCAGCAGCTGAGGGAAGCAGAGTAAGGCCCTACCAACCATTTCTGTGCTTGATCTAGAAATTCTCTCTCACAGAGATGAAATAACAGGTTTTTCTTGTTAGTGCAAATTAAATCAGCTGCTGGGAGAAGGCAGAATGAAGGACCCTGTGGACAGTAGCCTTCCTGAGACAGCTCTCACTAGTATTCTTTCAAATTCCTTTTCTTAGTTTGTAATGGTTAAAAAAACCCCACAGTTGTCAACATCAGGACATAATCACAACTGTCCATTTTACACTGAACACCAAGGCAGCAAGTTCTAAAAGGCTTATCCCAGAGATAGAGGATTTGTACAGCACAGCAGAAGTCATGAAGATTGCTCATGTAAGCTGTTGTGTGGGTCTCTATTGCTCTGCGCATAATGGTCTTACAGTCAGGAACACTACAAAGATTTAGCTATGCTGAATTTGCACAGAAAAAGAAATTTTAATAGCTTGGAAATTCTTAGAGCGTGTTGTTTGTGGTTGTACATTTTTGCTCGCGCATAGGCCTTGCAGAACTCGTACCTCTTATACTCACCTTGCAAAGTGTAAAGATTTATATTGGGAACATATAGAGCCTCCAGCAAAGCAGGATGCCTTGTTGTAATCGAGCCTCTACTGAACAATACTTAATCTATAAGAATGTGGAACTTATTATAGCTAAACTCTTATATATTACTGTCCTTTTTGTTTGTTTGTTTTCCTTTTCAGAGAAGAGAAATATTGAATAGGGAGAAAAAGTGTAGATCTGGAACAGCATTTTGTTTCTGTAAAATTACTATTAATCTGAAATGATTTTCCATTTACTGTAATTTGCTCAGTGATCAGAGAAAGAATATATTAATTTTTCATTGCATTTGTTTTCCTGGAAAATCTGGTGATTACTATTATTAGGATTATAGACTGAGTAATTTTTCCTTGTAATACATGCTTTCACAGGTCCAATTGGTTGTGTATTAACAAAACAAAGAAGCTGTAGAAGTGTTTTTTTCTGAGCTCATATAAGAGTATAGGCAGATTTATGGGCTTTTCTTTTACTTGGAGGCTGTTGCGATATCAAATTTGGTCAGTGTTCCCTTCAGTAGGATACTATAAGAACTTGTTTTTTCTTTCCTGTAAGAGAGAAAAGTTTTGAGACTTAGCATTGCCTTTTTTGTGTTTTGTGTTTATCTATTGAAGAGATAAAATTGTCACTCTCCATCCTGGCTTCTGCACATTGTAATATCTTGGTCTTTCCTTAATTTATCTGGAAGGTATGTAAACATGATATTGGTGTTCAGTTTCCTTCATAAAAATTACTAGTTGTCGTGGTTTGACATGGAAGTGAATTTTTTTTCCAGGAAGTTGGGTCAAACCAATCCGTGGTCAGGTTTGGATATTGGCACCTGGAGTGACCACTGAAAGTACGGACACGCCTCTGAGAACACAGGGGATTAAAAGCAAGAACTCCCAGGGGAACTGTCTCTTTGGTTCCGGTCGTCAGAGAGTGCAGACTCTCCCCTGCCCAGCCATGGGTTGGGTGGGGGAGGGGAAGCCACGCAGCCTTGGTCCAGGTAGGCCGAGGGGCTGAAGGTCTGGAACCGAGCCAGCTCCTGGACGGAAGGGTGGAGAGAAGTGGAGGTGCCTTTGTCCCCCCCCCCCCCCCCACAGAGGGAAAGTGACAGAGAGCCTGACGGCACCTGGAAATTTGCCGGCAGAGGAGAAGGAGAAAGGAGGGGGGATGATGCCCAGCGTGGGAGACGGGGTGCTGGACCGAGATTTCAGCCGTCCAGGGAGTCTGAACTTTTAACCCTTTCCAGGAAATGAGGGATTTGTAAAATATTACTCCTCCTTGATTTGTAGTGGAAGAGAGACAGTCCAGGACCTGAGATGTTAGAAGAAGAAATAGGGGAGGAGATGATGAAGTAGCTTTTGGCTGGACTTTTCTTGTTAGCCATAGACTGAACCAAAATCTCCTGCAATAGAGACTGCATTTTAGGGGGATGCAGTGGTGACCCAAGGAGACCTGCTTCAGCTTCTAACAGCACAGGAATGGCAAGAACAGAAGGAAGCTGAGGAGGGAATGGTGATGCCCTCTGTCTTCAGGAAGAAGATGATCTCTGTTCTTGGACCCTTGGCCCCAGGGGAAAATGGGGGGGACTGTAGTCCCAAGATGAGAAGCTGAACTGTTGTATCTTTGGGTCCGTGGCAAAGCATCCTTAAAGGAGCCCTATGAGCAGTCTGTCCATGCACGGTGGTGAGAGCACTGTGACATGGAAAGGAGAGTGTCACACTGGCATATTTTCTCCGGGCGGTTGCCATGTGTGACAGGGAAACACAGGAGGTGGCAACTGTGTTTCCTGGGGGGTCTGTGGTGCAAGAGAGACTTCTCTCTCCCTTGATAGACTGAGTATTGATCATCTGAAGGGTGGTAATTTGATCAGGAATCCCGGGTGATGTTTCATGGTGGGTGTTTTGGAAATTGGGAGGTGGAGGGGTGTGTGTTTTAAAAGGTCTTCATCCTGGATTTAGTCTGTGTGTCTTGTGTAGTAGTAGTTTAATAAAGTTTTTTTTTTTCCCTTTGTTATTAAGCTTGGGCCTGCTCTGCTCTGTTCCTGATAACATCTCACAGCATTTATTTGGGGAAGGTGTATTTTCATGGGGGCGCTGGCATTGCGCCAGTGTCAAACCATGACACTAGTAGTGTTGTTTCATCTGCATTTTGAATACCTCTCATCTTTTTCAGGGTGAGTCACTAAAACTTGAGAATTTCAGTCTGCACATCTTCCAATTCCATGTGAAAGAATGATTCCTCAGTTTTCTTACTGTTTTGTAATGGAGTGGTGTTTGTCTTTCATTGATTTCCTTACTTTGAAAACATTTACAAACCAAGACTTTCTATGCTAGTAGATCCTACTGGATAATTTGAATTTCTGAACACTAGTTTATCATAGCTCTTATGCTGTAGCAGGAAAACACAAATGCAGTTTCAAAACCAGACCAGGGATATCAATGGTGAAATAGTGCTTCAAACAAATGTCTCATGACCTAACCAATGAATATTTCAGTGTTCAATACTATCTATTAGTTGTACATAGTTAACTAAAAACTGAAAAAAATTTCCTGATATTCCAAGGATATGTAGCCATAAAAATGACTAAAGAATTGCGAGAATTGAATGCTGTATGTAGAACCAACCTGCAGGAAAGCTTTACTTTATGGAGTCATTTACACATTGACAGTCTAAGATTTAGGATAAGCCATTCTTGAGTTTTGCAGTATTTTCAAAGTCATAAAACTATGCTCATATGTTTCTTGAGTTTCACAAAAGTCAGTCTTATTTTCTTGCTTCTGGATATCCAAGTTAAAAATGAATATGTATGGACTAGAAACAAGCATTTTTGGTTTTTATTTACAATGTTCAGTGATTTTCTGACACTTAAGAGATTAAAATGATTTGTAGCTCTGTACATATAAAGTTCACTGTGTACTTGAGGTTTTCTATACAAATTTTATTTGTACTGAAATGTAATTACAAGTATAAAAAGGCAGAATTATTTATATTAATAGCAGAACAGCAGCACTCATTTCTTTCTTAGATTATGTTGATGTCTCAGAGATTTTTAAAAGATACTATATATATATATATATATATATATATATATACTCTATAAATTTCTTTATGCACCTCTAAACATATTTTCTTTTTGTGGATTTTTAGGGTAAAGATAAATTCACTTAATAACTCTGTGTGCCTTCATTTTAAAAATATTGACTATTTGTCTCCTGAATAATTGCTGCATTGGTGATTACTTACAAAAAACATTTACAGCTCTGCACAGTGGATAGATTGGTAGTAAAAAATTATATGCTAAATAATTTATTTTTTCGATCTCCCAATATAGGAGAAATGATCTTGCTTTAAAAACAAACCAGAAATACATATAGCAGAGCACTATAAAATCTGTATCAATTTTTTTTTTCTAGAATAAGTCTTTATAAATATAGCTGTAATGACATGCTTACAGCACAGTAAGTTGATCATTCAGGACACTTACTCTATCACAAGTGACAATAAAAGATAGTTAACTTCATACAATCAACCATGTGCATTGAACCAATACTTACAATGTGATAAAGAGAAATGTTGTTCATGTAAGTTGAAGATATTATAAATCCTTTTGTATTCATATAAAATCTTTTCTATAGAAACATGCCTAATTTATAAGATGTTTGCCATCTATGAGATGTCTTTACATAAGCTAAATTTCAAAAAAGACCTTTATTGAAGTGCTACAACTACAGATACTAATGGATATTCTCTATCTTCTGGGTTTTATGATTCAAAATCCATATTTCACGTGGGCCCTGAGTGGGTTTGAAGGCAAAGTTTTAAAGGGGGGAAATGTGAATGGGAAAATTAGGAAATTTCTTTGTATTAAATGCCTTGACTTGGCAGTTAGGGAAAACAGTAAGCAGGTGGAATGCTTACTGAACAGATCAAGAACATTTTGAGAACTGAACCAAGTAGCAAAAAAATGTACGCATATCTAGAAAAAAAATCTTTGGGATATTTTTTATAGATATACTTCTTGGAATAATAATAACATCCACATATTAGTATCCATTATCATATTATAGCCAGCAAAAAGTGAATGACAGCACAACCATTGATGCTGAACATGGTGGATAAATGCTTTTGAAATTGCTTCTCAGGACCTGTTGATGTCTTCTGCATGCCTTTCATTCATCATTGTGTAGCCTTTACCAACCTAGATAAGAGAGGGCATGTTCTCATCCAACTATATGAAGTTATCCTTGTAGTAAGAAGAGCAAACTGCAGTGTAAGTCTCTGAAACAATCTTGCTCAGTGTAATACTGTTCCTGGAGTCTTGCTGAACACTTTTATCAATCTTTAGTCGATAGTGCAGGCAAAGGTTGAGAAAGCAGGAAGCCATAGTGAGGCAGAGCACAGCTCCATCTCTTCATATCCTGCTTTTAATAGTGGCCACTAGAAGGTTCATATATATATATATATATATATATATATATATTTATATATATATTTCTTTTAAGTAATCTTTCATATTCTAGTAAGGTCTCAGATGTTTTTATATGTTTAACCTCTGTAGTCAAGAGTCCTATGTGATTTTTATTTCTGTTAGTTTGTCTAGTCCAGTTTTGAACCCATACTGTCAACTTCTACTACATGATCTGGGACTGAGTTCCACATCCTAAATGTATATTGACTTCCCCTTGTTTTGGACTGTGTGCCCATTATGTGTGCTGACTCCTAATACCTGTGTTTGGAAACACAGTGAACACCCCATTTATATTCAACCTCTCTATTTATAATTTGGTATTCCTACACAATTTCTCACTCAGTCCTGTATCTTGCAGGCTCAAGAAGCCCCATGTATCCAGTTTTTCTTTATATGAACTGTTAATAACTTTTCTCATCATTGCTGTCCATTTGTCCTCTGAGAGGACTAACACCACACACAATTTTCAAGATTTGATGTATGATGGATCTGCACAGTGGTAAAATTATATTTTCTCTTCATTTTCCTATTTTTTTTCTAAAAGCTTGTAACATTACATATTTTCACCAATACTGAACTTAGGTTTTCTAGTCATTTGTACAGCTCAAAGAACATTTTCTTGCCTGATATTCCAGAAACTTTGATCACATCATTGCACATATCAGACTGAGATTGGGTTTCACTTTTTTTTTCTCCAGTGTGTTGCACTGTATCAATACTGAACTTTGACTTCCTATTTTTGTCTATAAAGTACCATGAAAGTCACTATTGCAATTCTTTGCAATCAGCATTTGCCTGCTCTATCGTGATTGGTGTTATATGCTTACAGCCTTTGCTACTTCCCTGATTATTCCATATCAGTTAGGAACTTAATACTGAGCACATCTCATGTGATTCCACCAATGTCTTTCCTGTGTCATGAAAAATTATAATTTTTTCTGTGACTTTTATCTTTCAACCTATTTAATCCCTGTGAAATCTTGTTATTCCTTAGCCATTTTGCTTCTTCAAGAATTATTGATGATAAATCATGTTGAAAACTACTTGGAAGTCTGAGTAGACTGTAGCAAGAGCCTTTCCCTTATTCATGTACTAGGTTTTTCAAGGAACTCCCATCAGGTCTTTGATGTCTTTGATGTGTCTTACAAAAAACATGTTGACTGATTCTCAGTGTATAGTATCCATACACTGAATTCTGTTTCTTATTATAGTTTCTAACAATTTTCCTGGCAAAGGTATCAGAGATAATGGTCAGTAGTTTCACAGAACTCCAGGAAAAAAAAAGCTTAACAGATGTTATTCTCCAGCCTGCTGGTGCTTGAAAAGAATTAAGGGAGAGGTTTTGAACCAAAGCAGTAGCTTACTGTTTCAAACTCAGATTTTTCTAGAAGTAGAATATGCAATAGACATTTATTAGTCCCTACTCTTCTTCTATCAACTTCGTGTTTCTTTTTTCTTTCTTTTATTCCATCTTTTTTACTCCTTGTAATACTGTGCATCTGCCTATGTTACAAGCTCTCCAAATAAAAAAGCTCCAACTGGGTTTCTAAAATCCTGCATTTAAAAAAGGAAAAATTAAACAGGTGAAAATAAATGAATCTAAGCAAAAATAACTAAAATTACAATCATAATAAAAAAAAACAAGTGTGAAGATGGAAATCAACAGGCCATGGTTTATGTCCCAGATATAGACTTAACTAATAAAGAAAAAAATCCTCTGGCAATTTGTATACCTCTAGTTTGAAATTGATACCAGTAAAAAAGCTTCTTAAAAACAATGGTAAATAAGCTTTCAAATCCCAGCTGTCACATCCACCTCCCTCCAGGGAATCAAATGAGGGATCACACCTTCTGTATACCATTCCAGGAAGAATCATTAGATAAATCACAAGGAAGGGTCTGGCTGATATGCTGAAATTATGCTAGCTAAGTCTCACATCCATAAGTTGAACATGGAATCTCTCCTGTCTAATTCCAGTGTTTTTTCAACCTTCCCATATTTTCCTTCTTTCCAATCCTATTCATTTGTCTTCTGTTTAATTGCATCTAATATATTCAGTCAAAATTACTGTGAGCAGTGACCAGCAAAACAGCTACACGTTCCATCACAATCAACCTGACATGGATATAATTTTACTTATGGCTGTAGAAGTGAGAAGAGGCTGGTGGCTGCCTCTCAAAAGCAACAAGGTTACAAACAGCTGTGAGCATCATAGACACAAATGGAGATTTGCTTTTTATTTTGTTTCCTGCACTTTCTTGTATATTTTTCTTCATAGCAACAGCTTTTATTTTTCCACCACAAATCCAGTTAATTTCACCTTACTTTGCCTTAAATAGGACCGTTGTTTTCATCTTTACCTCTAGTATACCACCAAACTGTTTTTCCCTTGGCAATTTCTCAGAAACAGTGAGGGAAATAAACCAAAAGACATTGTCAAAATGATGACTAAAATATTTTGTATTTCAAGCTTTAATTATTTTTCATATCTTTCTCTGCATTCTAAGAAGAACCTAGCCTGCTGAGACCTGTTAAAATCTGTGAACCTTAACAGTCCATTGTTGAATAGCAACATTATCTTTGCACCTTTGTATGACACCCTGGGCTCAAATATTTCATCAAAATCTACAGAGCTCCTCACACCCTTCTTTATTCTGGACAGAAATCCCACTTCATTGTCGAGTAACAAATATTTAGGGGCTGACGGTCTTCAGCAGCTGCTGCTGGTTTACATTTGACTCTGTCACCCATTTAGAACAGAAGTTATGGACACAGGAAGCAATATTCTATGAAGGAAATGTGCCCTTGAGGAGGCCTAGGTTGGATATTGTAGGAAGATTTCTCAGGGAACTTGCAACCTAATTAGAGAAAGGCAAGCCAGAATCAAAAGCATAACAAACAGGTGGAGAGGAAGGATGAAAAAAACCACAGCGAGAGCATATTTGTTATACTGCTAGACTTATTGGGATTGTGAAATAAATGACAGCTTATGTACTGGAGTGAGTGCAAGCAGCTGTTCTGTTAATTTTAATTCTTCCCATGTGTGCTAGTCCTAACAGTATTGCATTGGAAACACAGGAGGTAGAGGCAGGAATGTCAGAGAAAACACTTCTTTTTTCCTATTTCTTTTGTCCCTGTTAAAGAAGTACCATGAAATGCTTTACTGTTTCCTCAAGTGACAGAAAGAAAGATGGAATCTAAATGTAGAAGTAAAATGAAGTATGTGCTATTGCTTAGGTATCTAACTAAGTTCTTACTGTCCAAATTTTATAAATTACAGGATTATGTAGACTTGAATACTTTACATGAGATTTTTTTCCTCTTAAGTTGGGATTTTTTGAGACCTGTAAGGTTCTGTATCATGAGAGTTATCCACAATATAAATGTATTTTATATTTTAAATGTATTTTAAAATTTATTTTTATATTTAAATGTATTTTATATTTTAAAGGCTTATGATGCAGAACAAATACTTATTTTATGGCTGGAGGACACATGTAGACAGTGGACAACTAGGTTGCTCAGTCTGAGAGGAAATCTGGATATGCAGATAAGGAATATGTTCAGGAGACCTTGGGTCTTAAAACTGTTGCCCTAAGCACTTGTTCATAATTCTCTGTTCATATGACAGTACAAGTTTAAAAATGGCTGAACTGGACTAAATCCCTAAGCAGTTGCCTTTACAGTGTAGAGCAGTAGCATTGTGTGGAGTAGTGTTTCCTAAACACTTACACAGTTTTGCACTGTCTTTGACTCAAGGTATTTTGTGATCCATAGCCACAAAAGTTGCCTTTGTATTTAATGCTTCTCAGTGGAGTTTTCTTCCAAAAGTTAGTCTAATCAACCCTGAAACACTTGAAATACCATGTAAAGATGACTTAAAAATTAAAATGTACATTTCTTTGTGGACAAAGTACCTTTATGCAATCTTATACTCACTACTTGTTGCTCCAGAAACTAGCTGTGAAAAATAATTTGATATTCACTTTTTCCAAGTCAGTTAGAATTCTCTTAATAAAATAATATGCCTCCTTGGCTGCCCTTTGTCCTGTTAGAGTTCTCCTCTTTGCAATTGTACATAAACCAGTACAGTTGCTCTCCTCTGTTCTGCTCCAGTGCAGCTACATCCTTCCTGTGCCAGGGGAGCCAGTCCTGCGCTCAATATCCATGATATGACCACATGATGGGTTTATAGTGGTAGTTTATGCTGGTTTATGCTCCACTGCATTCCTAATAATCCCTGTTATTCTGTTTGCTCTTTTTTTTTTTCCTTTTTTTTTTTTTCCTTGTTTTTTTCCAAATAATGCAAATATGGGAGCTATAAGGAAGCAAACAAGCAAGAAACCCCGCCATAGGTTTTTGGACTCTTCTGTCATTTAAAAGTATTCATAATACTTAGAACAGCTGTTTTGTTTGTTTTTTGTTTTTTGTTTTTTTTTTTTTTCTTGAAGGACTATGTTTGGTATTTGTTCAAAGTTAGAACAAAAAAATTATATACAGTAACTTCCTAAGCAAGAGAAATTTAAAAACATCAATTTCTTTCTAGGATCTCTCATGCATCCTCCTTCATTGTCAGTGAGGCGAGCTGCTCAGAGGTCTGTAGCTTAGACCAGGAAAATTTTGAAAGTGTGGAAAGGATAAAAAAATCAGCTTAGCATGCGTTAGAAGCCTCCATCAAAATTAGCTTGTTCTGGTAAAGCAACTTCACTTTTAAAATTCTTTATTTTCTAAAAGAAAATATTTGCAGGGAAAATACTGCATTGATTATTTTTTTAACTAAGCACTGAAAAATATTTAAGTGTATTTTTTATATGATATGTTTGCTAAGTGAAACATCTCGATAATGTGCAACATTCGAACAGACTAGACTAGATTAGACTAGACTAGGCTAGGCTAGGCTAGACTAGACTAGAAAGAACTGTTGAGTTGGAAGGAACCTACAATGATCATCTAATCCAACTGCCTAAACTCTTCAGAACTGACCAAAAGTCTGGGAAGCCTTTTCTACTGGTTGACCATCCCCTTGGCAAAGAAATACTTCTTAATGTCAATTCTGACCTTTCCCTTCTGCAATTTTGAACCGTTTCTACACGTCCTGTCACTGGTTAACAGGGAGAAGAGGTCAGCACCTCCGTCTCAACTTACCCTTCTCAGGAAGCTGTAGAGGACAATGAAGTTGCCACTTAGCCTCCTTCTTTACAAATAGACCAGCACAAAGTGCTCAGACAGTCCTCAGAGAATATTTGTTTCAGCTTTTTCACCAGGTCTGTTTTCCTCCTCTGGATGCATTCAAGTACTTTAACAGCCTTTTTAAAATTCTGAGGACTCAGAGCTGTACACAGTACTCAGAATGAGGCCACATCCACCCTACATATATCAGCTTTAAAAATTATAGTTTTTAAAAGCTAATGCAATACTGGAAATGCTTCAGCTGATGCCAGAACCCCTGATTCTGGTAAGAAAGTAGAGTAGCTCCTAATTTGCTAAGCAGATATTGCCCTGACCTTTACCTGCTTGAAGGTGGTAACAAGTATCTGCACACCTTCCAGCTCAGTAAAAGCCAGCTGAGGATCTCCACTCCATCATGATATATTGTATCTTTCTGAACTTCCTAAACCAGCCTTTATTTCTGTATAGAACCTGGCACTGCGGAAATTTTCAGGGAAGAGAGCAACATACTGCAATTAATACAACTGTTCTGCTACTTACCCACTGTGTGCCCATCAAAGACTTGGTTAATCCCTCTCAGCTGCATAATTTCCCATATAAAGTGCATAAAATTGACTGCCCCACACAGTTAATGGTTCAGAATATCTTTGAGATAATCTGATGAGAGGTGAAACTGAAGAAGAAAGGATTGGTTTTATTAGCAGTAATGCTGTAATTAGTTCATTATCCTTCTTAAGAAAGATCTTTAAATTGTTCTTGTCATAGGAGTTGTACTTCCACACAAATACAAGTGAAGTGCAACTATTCTGGTCTATGGCAAATGTGTGCATTACATAAAATGAACAGGGGAAACAAAATAAGCAGGACCTGGTTGTTATTTCAGGAAAACACTCATTTTCTCAAACATAAAATGATTACTAAAAATTTCACCTACTATAAATATTTTTTCTAAATTTTTTTCCTTTTTTTGGAAAGTTGTTTAGTAAAAGCTGTCTTCTGCAGCTCTTTATTCTCAGCTAATTGTTCTAATGAGGGCTAATCATTAACTGAATTTTCAAGTTAACATTATGCTATACTTTTATTCTACACATATTTTGCATATAAATATTTTTTAATATAGACATTATGCATGATTAATTTTTTTCAATCACCAAGTTAGACAGAATACATCTGTCTGAACAAATTAAATATTTTTCTTTATACTGCATCTTGGTAAAATTTCATTATGATGCAGATTATCATCCTATCTGCAATTAATGATGGGATTCTGTGAGAAGAGCTTCTGTGCTACCAAAGCTCTTTGTAAATATTTCTGGTAGCTGTTAATCTTACTGGCAAAGATGAAGAAGAAAAATCCATAAACAAAACCTGTGCATCTCCTGGGGCACTTCAACCTGATCTTCTACTGCAGCCTTCTGCTCAAACAGTATCACTGCATGAAAATATGTTGCATGCTTATATACTTTTCTGGATTTTAATATAAGAGTTAAAAAAATGTTCTTATTTGATTGCCAATATTTGAAGAAAATTCAGAGATCAATATATTTTGTAATCTGGTTCAGCTGATAAGAAGCATACAGGGAACTAAGAAGTACATGATATTTGCTGTGAAGGGTTATATGGAGTGGATTATTCAAAATAAAAATCTAAAATTAAAAAAAATAAAAGTCTTGAATTACTGGAAAATATCTCTAATTTTCTGTGATAGAAGTTCTTTCTTCAAGATGCCTGATGATGTTTGCTTTCTCTGTTAGCTACACAGCATTAGCCTTCTATTTCCATCCTTAATGCTGATTTTAGTCCCTTAATCTTTTTTTGAAATCATCACTAATCACAGCCCAGGTAGGCATATGCAATCTTATTTCAGAAAACTGGTAAGCAATTTAAATACAATAATACAGAATTCAGAGTGAACATCACACTGAACCCTTCCAGCTCTTCTGAGTGGTTAGTAGGTGGCTGAGGTTCAGACTTTTTCAAGGAGATTGCTTTAGGGATTAAAGGTTAAAAAATTATTTTTCTATACAGATATTTGCAACTCTGCAAAAAAGTCTCTGCAACTTTTTGGTTGTAGAACTGTGATGAAAGAGGGAAAGTCTATAAATTTGACAAGAACTGTTACTTAAAGTCCAATATATAATATACACAGGCCACAGAAGAAGCTGCTAATCAGCTTATTCTAAAAGTATCTTCATCCACTTCCTCCTTCTCAGTAGTCTTGGGCTATGGCTCATTGACTGTATCTCCCCTGGGTCCTTGCCAGCCTTGCTCTCCAACCTGTGATAAATGGTGAGTCTTTGCTAGCCGACATCAAGACCATGTCCAGATGATGTCTTAAAAAACTATTATAACATGCTGGGTTTGAAAAATCAGCCATCTCAATAGTGACTAATGAGAGCCCATCACTCTTCCTGGCTGAGATGTCCTCTGTCAAACCTCCTACTTAATTTAGTGGTCAAAGCACATCTACATGTACGTGGAACAATCTTTTGCTGCAATATATGTAATCAGCTGTCCAATGAACTTCATTAAGAAAATAAATTTCATCATAGTTAAGTCACAAAATTGAAATTTGTTTGCATTCTGTGATTTTGTCAAACCAGCATGATGAATACAGCCACTCTATCACTTTCAGTCCATGAAACTGATTGACATATTATACTATAAACAGCACAAAACCAAAGATTTTTCCCCTTCTGACATGGTAGATATTAATGAAGGTCATTCTGGGGGTAATGTGTGAATCTGACAAGGAGTATCCAGAAAAGCTTTATTTTATTGATTATACAAACCATAAATAGTATATATCCTCTGGATAGCAACTTACCTAACACTGTATCTAAATGCAGTATGTTTAACTGTTTCTCAAATACTTTTGTTTTTTGCCCTGACTTTAAAATACCAGTTTAGTCAGAATTGCAGGTGTGATTTTGAATGAATTATAGGAAGTTTTTGCTTAAGCTTGTCAAGCATGTTATGTCATGACAGCAACATAAATACTTGGAGTGGATCAAAGGTTCATCAAAGGATTTTACTGAAAATTTTGAAAAATTAAATAAAATCTTCATTGGAATTAAATGATAAATAAAGCAGTTAACTTTCCTGCAAACTGTTTTCAGGATTGGAAAAGCCATGTGTAGCTACAAACAAGCCATATGAAGGATATCAGAAGCATCATGTCATGCACATACTTGTTGTAGACACCAATACTAAAGGAGACCCACAGCATTTTCTGGTTGCATCTGAAGCTGAAGTCATATTTCAGTACCTAGACCTTAGAACAGCATCACTGTGTAATTGCTGAAAATCCAAAAGTCTTTTTTTTTATATTTTTCCATGCTAACACATCAATGAAGCAGTCAGGACTGAAATAATTTCAGACAGTAGAATCATTAAATAATGTATTTAGGGTATGATTAATATGCAAAATATAAAAATAGCTCTAAGATTTTCTTAATGTATTTAATTATACTTAGTTGTAAAAATGTGAAATACTGAAAATATGAAAATCTAAAAAGGATTGTCTGGAATAAGATCAGCTGCATTAATATTAGGGAGAGACACATTTCCATTTTAAAATAAATGACTTACACAGAAAACCTCAAAATACTCCTCTGATTTGGTGTAGGTAAGCCTCAGCATTAGTATTATGCTTTTCCAGTGCTTTCCAGTGGAAATGTAAAAGCACATACTGTCTCTCTGAGTAACTGATAAATTTTCTTATTAGTTTATCTAGCATGATCAAGAAAGTTTTATTTTAATTAACTTGAGATGCAGAGGGATTTAAGGATTTTCAGCATTAGACTACCTCTGTGTTCCTGTAGAAACAGCATCTTTTATCATGCTCATTCTGTAAAAATGAATGTGATTTAATCCCTCTAGAATTTTCTTTGATTATCATGAGTATGAGCATGTTCTTTAGAATTATGTGACATCATTTCACATTCAGAGACATGTTGAAAGTAGGTGAGAAAATGAAGACACTTCACTGCTTATATGGTGATTATACTGCAAGAATTACATATTAATAACGCTAATCTGTTTTACAGTAGCACCTGGAAGCCCTTTCTGAAATTAGTGCCTTACTGTGTTCACAGACAAAAGATGATTCTACTCATTAGCACCCCACAGTCTCAACACCTAAGACTGAAAAATGCTAGGAGAAATCAAAGATTAATTCACCAGATCCCACAGATGGAAAGCTATAGTATGGAGGTTTAGGTCTGACAGGTTTGGTTTGTTTGGATATTTTTTTCCTGAGAAAGTTTTGCTAATATGATTTAAGGTATAAATTTAAAGTTAACCAATAAACAGTAAGAAATATTTGTGAGCAGTCACAATAAAATAACTTGATTTTTTTCAGCTTAGTATCATTTGGGAATAGATTTACCTAAACCCTAATAAGCCACTCTTATTCATAAAGCCCAAGCTCCATGCGATCTTTTGTGTTCAATAAAAATCCATTTTAATTATGCAATTCCCATGAATGCATGCCTTAACTTGTAAGTACTCTCATAAATAATCTGAAGGCACAGCTGTTACTTTGACCTGGGAAGGACTGTTGTTCAGCTTATTGTGTTGGTCAGGAAGACTTACATTTCTGTCTAAATTCCCACTTCAAAATCAAGATAACTTTTTGAATTCAAACCCAAATCTGAACCCAGCTGAAACAAAGTG